>NC_090823.1:96178736-96809569 GCF_000390325.3 Nicotiana tomentosiformis
ACTCTTTCTGATCAATCAAATTGAAGCGTGACAAGGTCGCATTTGATTGGTCAGAACATGTCACTTGCACATGTGGCACGATTTCATTGGCCTTTTAATGTGACTTGGCATGCATTGTTATTTTGACACGTGGCATGATCCTATTGGCTCTTCCTCTTGACTTGGTGTGCCACGTCATATGAGACGTGGCACCGAACTGGGCATCTAGGAAGATGACATCTTGGGTTTAATGAAGTGGGCTCATCACTTTAGCCCAATTAAATGGGCTAGCATAATGGATTAAAACTTATTTATTTAATCCATATATATTGGACTTGTAATCCAATTATATTTGCCCAATAAATTTATTTGAACTAATATATCTTGAATTTAAAAATATAGTCTAAATAATTTTATGAATTTAAATCCAATAAAATTTAGATGCCTACAAATGCCCCTCTATTTCAAGACTTATCTAGGTGTAAATGTGTCCAACTTAAAAGATGAGGCTTGAAGTACCATTTTTCGCTAACTCCAATTTAAACTTTCCAATCCCTTTTTGTTTGGAAAGTTTATTTATGAAATGGGTAACATCTCAAATAAAGAGAAAATCAAAGAACGGCACGCTCAATTGCCCCATTTGTGATTATTGCCAAGGAAAATTCCTTGTATTGCTTTGATGTAGCACACGTGAGTCAAACAAATAGTACACTGCATTAGAACTTTTAAGGAGAAAGACTCCAAATTAAGGTAACTTTTCACGGTATCTCACAATTTGAATTCTATTTGGAGTAGAAAGTGCACGGTATCTCACAATTCGAATTCTGTTTGAAGTAGAAAGCGTTCGACCGCCTTACACCCGATCCCACATCGAACCCATATGTTCTATAATGCCTTTTGAAAACTATATAAATACAGTATACTCTTTATTCTATTAGCATCACTTTCCGTATTTTCAAACCACTTGGAGTTTACTTTTGACGACTTGGAAGCATTGACGCGAAGGTAATTTCTTCTTATTTTCTTGTGCTTTTCTTCCTTTACTGTTATTTTTGTAAGTCAAACAAGAAAGATATATGTTCTTGTTTAACGAGATGATCCACGCATGAAGAAGGGTGTTTTAGGGTGTGAAGGGATGAGTACTTATCTTGGTCCGCATATCGGAGAGATTACTTTTAAGATGACCTAACTATCGGAGAGATTACTCTCAATGTGGCTCGACTATCAGAGAGATTATTTTCAATGTGGCTCGACTATCTGAGAGATTACTCTCAAAATGACCCGACTATCGGAGAGATTACTGTCAATGTGGCCCGACTATCGGAGAGATCACTCTCAATGTGGCTCGGCTATTGGAGAGATTACTCTCAAAATGACCCGACTATCGGAGAGATTACTCTTAATGTGCCCCGATTATCGGAGAGATTACTCTCAATGTGCCCCGACTATCGGAGAGATTACTCTCAATGTGGCTCGACTATCGGAGAGATTACTCTCAATGTGGCTCGACTATTGGAGAGATTACTCTCAAAATGACCTGACTATCGGAGAGATTACTCTCAATGTGCCTCGACTATCAGAGAGATTACTCTCAATGTGCCTCGACTATCGGAGAGATTACTCTCAATGTGCCTTGAATATCGGAGAGATTACTCTCAATGCGCCCTGACTATCAGAGAGATTACTCTCAATGTGGCTCGACTATCAGACAAATTACTCTCAGTGTGGCTCGACTATCGGAGAGATTACTTTTAATGTGGCTTGATTATCGGAGAGATTACTCTCAATGTACCCCGACTATCGGAGAGATTACTCTCAATGTGCCCCGACTCTCAACATGGCCTGATTATCAGAGAGATTACTCTCAACGTGACTCGACTATTGGAGAGACTATTGGAGAGATTACTCTCAAAATGACCCGACTATCGGAGAGATTACTCTCAATGTGCCTCGACTATCGGAGAGATTACTCTCAATGTGCCCCGACGATCAGAGAGATTACTCTCAAGAGACTTACATGTCCACCTTAAGATTGAAAAATATAGTTTTCTTTTAAGGACAAACCCACGAAGAAGCCAACTTAAGGTGTAAAGGGCCTTATATGTCCACCTTAAGATTGGAAAGTTATAGTTTCCTTTTAAGGACAAACCCACGAATAGGCCAACTTAAGGTGCAAAGGGACTTATATGTCCACCTTAAGATTGAAAAGTTATAGTTTTCTTTTAAGGATAAACCCACGAAGATGCCAATTTAAGGTGCAAAAGGGACTCACATGTCCACCTTAAGATTGGAAAGTTATAAAGTTTCAACTCGAAGACTTCGTAGACTTGACGACATTGACTTGAATATTTGGAAACTTTGAAGATTTGGCGTACTTTGCAGACTTCAACTTGAAGAGTGGCGAACGTGAATAGTTCAACTTGAGGACCGACAAACTCGAAGATTTCAACTTGAAGACCGACGGACTTGGAGACTTGGAGGGTTTAAACATTTCAAGTTGAAGAGCAACAAACTTGAACACCGGAGGACTTAAAGATTTGGTGAACATGAAGAGATAGTAAATCCCTGAACTTCAGTGCAAATACTTGGTAGCCTCTTAAAAGACTATAATCACCCTATTGAAGACACTGATTTATCATGAAGGATTGCCCCCTCTAAGTCATATGAGATCCAAAGTTCAAAAGAAGAACAAAATTTCAGCCTGATTTTCAAGTGTTGTTTGAATGAATTACTTCAATCATACTTCATTTGGACAACGACTAGGGCACTATGTATCTTTTGAACTTATGCAACTGAACTCAGAATGAAACTCTAAGCTGCCTACGTACTTCGGTGAAGAGGAACAAGTCATACCGTAGTTCTGAATGGGTGATTTATTTTTTCTCATTTTGTTTAATTTTTTTATGTCCTAACTTTTGCCTAGGCCGCCCCTTTCGAGGTTTTCAACCTAGCAGACTTTTTTTAATTATTTTTTTACATCCTAACATTTTCCTAGACCGCCTCTTTCAAGGTTTTCAACCTAGCAGACTCTTTTTTTTTATGTCCTAACTTTTTCCTAGGCCACCTCTTTCGAGGTTTTCAACCTAGCAGACCTTTTTTTGTCGAATAATCCAGCTCATTTGGTGTCATCATCCTGCTCAAGTAGTAAAGGGAGTTTTCTTTCCCTTCACTATTTTCTTGGGCCAACAACGCTCCAACATTCCTTTCTTGTGCTGAAATGTATAGTATCGGCGGCTTTCCAAGTATAGGGGCTGCCAAAACTGGAGGCTTCATCAAGTAGCATTTAATGCTCTCAAAAAGAACATGGTATTACCATGAACGAACTCTCAAAAAGTCGTGTGATGATCTAAGGATTCAACCAAGAGGGGCAAAGAGCCATAGGCGCAATCAGGCTGAGAATCACCATTGAAGATATGAAATCAAGTCTATGGTTGCATGTGATCGATACAAAGACTTCATACAACGTCTTGCTTGGAAGGCCTTGGATACATGAGAATGAAGTGGTTCCATCTACCTACCATCAATATTTGAAATACTACGAAAGTGAAGTCGAAAAGAAGATAATTGTTGTTGACGAGCCATTCACCGAGGCTGAGTCACACTTCGCCGATACAAAGTTCTACTTGAAGAACCGCATTGTAAAGGAGCTAAAAGCTGATGATGTCATGAATGACAAGGATGACGAGTCCACGGCTAAGAGAGCTGAGGTGGTTGCCGACAAAACCAAAGTTGTTGCTGAGAAGGTACACCCCAACCCAAATAAGTCTTATAAAGGGAACATGGTATCTCACGGCAAGAAAGTAACTCCTCCGCTCCAATACGTCCCTAAAAAGAAGAAAGATGAAGGTGAATCATCTAATCTCCAAACTAGCATGTTAAAGGGGTTAACTCTTCCGGTCAAACGATATGCCTACACTTCTAACGAATTAACTCATCTCCTCTTTTACACTTTCATCTTTTAGATTTTACTCCCTCTATCTCAAATTATCTATCATGATTCTCTTGTGCACGCCTCTTAAGAAAATTTAATTAGGATAGAATTTTGACTACTTTACCCATACTCATTTCTTAATATTTAATTTTTCTTCATTGGTATTTGAACAAAGCTATCCCTAATTGAGGTGTTTGTAGTCTTCAAGGATAATTATTACTAAGGGTAAAATAGCAAAAAATCAATTTTCTTAAATTTCTAGAATAACAAATAATTTGAGATAACTATTTTTGGTAATCACGACTTATAATATAATACGAGTTGAGTACAACAATAGATGCTAAAATAGTAACTGCACATGTTTTCTTGATGTGATTTGATAAGTATTTTTTTATCGTTAATTAAAAAGATTTTGATTTGAAGTATTGGTAAAGAGTATTTTCTTTTTCAAATAAGTTGCCGATGTAACTCGGGTCTAACTGAATATCCAACATTGGGTGGGGAAAAAAGTAGATGAAAATTAATTCATTTTATTGCATGGGGAAAGCCGACTTAAGTCGGCCAATGGGTAACTGATATGCACATTAAAAATTAGGAAACGGCTCGCAACACAATAGCAAAGTACAAAATTTTGATAAATATGAGAAGACAAATATTTGCATGAAGGGGTCAAAGACACAGTCCTCTATGGAAGTAACTCTTGTGAGTTTTCAATTTTATAATTTCAAAACGGTTATTCAAAGACAATATAGTGAAATTGGTGCTTCGTATTTTTAGAATTTAGTATATTATGAATGAAGGAGAATAATTGTGTTTCTTTTGTCACCACGCGCTTAGCAGTCGAGACTTTTTTGTGTATGAACTTTTTATATAAGGTACAATGTTTTCTAGAGTGTTTACCCTAAAAAAAAAAAAACGGATAACAATTGAATTTATACGCGATTTTAAGAATACGTGATCTAATTTGACACAAAGCGATAGATTGAACTATAAGTAAAGCTAACAATGATAAAGTAAATTCAAATCGTGTGACTTAATCATTTATAGCCTTGAGAAATAGACCTCACTCGAACTGAATATGATCCAAATAATGTCAAATACAGAAAAATAATAGCTTGCAGAAAGAAAATAATATTATAATGCTTTTGGGATGCGTGTTACCCCCCTCCCCCCTATTACAAAGAATCAGACCTCATTTATATAGTAAGAGAGTCCTGCTTTAGGTATAATTCTATAAAGGTAAGAAATCTCGGCGGTCTCTTGTTGATACGTGCCGAGATTCCCGCCATGATATCCGACCGGTTGCGGATACTTCGGCCTTCCGTTATTGGGTCCGATAATATTTCCTCGAGCTTGTTCGGAATCAGGATTGATTCCGGAGTCACGGGCTCGAAGATCTTGGAGATGTATGTTCTGACTTCGTTCTTTGGTTCGATGGAACCTGGGGTCGATCTTCAATCCATCACGTTTCAGTTCTGATTTGTCATGTAATAGATAAGCCCAGTTTCGACCGTATACAGATAGTTCCCTTGTTTTTCGGAGTGTAAACGACGAGAAACGATATGATCCCCTGATCCTATTCTCGATACTTCGCTTCAGAAATGACAAAAATAGACGAAATGTCTCGCCAGTCACATCTTAATGGCATTAAATGTTCGTCAGTCGCTGGTCGGCCGCTACAGACTTTGAACCATCGTTTGAATACTATATATACTCCATCCTTCATCCATTCAAACTTTACGTTTAAACCTCTTCTACTCTTGTTCTTTAAAAAATCTTTGCATTCTCTAACACTTGTACTAGATTTCTTGAGGTTTTTGCAAGAATCTTTGCTTGTTCATTCCAAAACATTAGCGTAACCTTTTAACTTCCTCTTCTTCCTCTCTATTCAGAAAAATGGCGAAAACTTCTAAGACATCTCCACAAAAATGAAACCGCCTTTTCATCACGGTCGGCTGGCGAAAAAACAGCGGCGGAACCTCACCCTGAAGTGTTTGTTCCTGGTGGTGCTCAACTGGTGCTGATTTCAAGGTTGAAAAGACTTCCTCGGTACTGGGTCGATGCGATCCGGTCTCGCGATATATATGCTCGATCACCGACAGTCTCCTCTCCAAGGTCAAAGAGGATTGCAACTGGGTTGATAAACACGTGGTGGTGCCCACGCCTGAGGAAGTGATTACTACCCACATGGAGGGTTTTATTAAGTGTTTACACTTATCCCTTCACGTTGGGCCCCTTAGACCCGGTCATCATCGCCTTTTGTAAGAGGTACAAGGTGACCCTTGGTCAAATCCATCCCTCTTTTTAGAGGATAGTAATTCCTCTCCACTTTTTCGTAAACAAAATTGAAGAGTGTCCCTTCACCCTTGACCATCTCATGCGCCTGTACAGTCCCTGACGCTCTCGAGGGGGATTAATAAAACTTACCCGCCGGGCCATTAAGGCCCCCTCTCTCGAGTATAGATGGGGATCGGGACCGAGGCTGGTTGGGCCGATTTGTTCAGGTAAAGACCTCGGATTTAATTCCGGCCGAGGACATACCATTTTCCGAAAAATGGAACATGAAACGTAAGTATAACTTTGCCTTAAAAATTTCTTTTATTGTTTTTTCTTTTCCCTCCCTTCTTATCAACGTTTTGTGGTGCAGCTGTTGCTTGAATGCCGAATGCAGTTCCTCTACTCTAAGAGTGGGTCGAGGACCTCGTGTCGCAGAAACCCTATTCCGAGCGCGTGTGGTGCGAATTATTGAAGGGCCAGTAGGAGGCATGTTCCCATGGTAAGTTTCTTTTTCCGATTTAATAATATTTGATTTTTTCCTCATGTCGTTGAGTTCTTATTATTTTTGTTTTCTTTTGCAGGTCTTCCCAAGGATGTTGCTATGAGGCCTCCATCAGGTGACGAGGATGTGCCTCTCGAGTCCCCTGCTCCGAGCAGGGTGATGAGAAGAAAAGGAAGAGGTCCCCGAGTTCTACGAGCTCGGAAAAGAAGAAAACAAAAAAAGTCTGGTGCGTAAACCTAAGGGTAGCACCAATGCTCGAGCGCCCTCTTCGTACTCACTCCACCGGCTTAGGGATGAGTCAGAAGAAGAGAACTCCGAACTGGTGGCCCGTGTACGGTCAGGGCTCGAGGTACGAGGGGGGCCCGAACAGGTGTGAGCTGAAACTAAATTACCTCGACTAGGGGAGGTTGATGAGGGAGCTTTAGCCGAAGCTTCCAACCCGGAAAGAGGCGAGGCTGCTTTGCCTCAAGATAGGGAGGCCGATAACGAGATCGTAGCCGGTTCTTCCCGAACAGCGGATAGTGCTTCGAAAGGCATACCCAGAGTGATAGACCTCTCCGGTTCATCATTATTTACTGAGTCTATGATCGCCAAAGCTCAGGTTCTGAAAGAACGACCCAACGAAGAGCCACAAGGGGCGGTAGACTCCTTTCAAAACTTCTTTGATGGCGTAGACTCTACCGCTACGAAGGGAATCACCAGGTTGGGTGATATATCGGTGCCGAAGAAGAGTCCATCAATGGGGACAAGTGGTCCTGCCTCGAGCCCGAAAATATTCTATCAGTTCCCATCCCCGAGTTCGAATCCTAACCAGATAAGCTCAATCGTTATGTCTATTCTAGAGGATGCCCGGGTTTTTTCTGCCTCCGTGAGGGTGGCCAGTTACCTTCGGTGCTTGGTGACCAAGGAGGATCAGGCCAAGATGAACGAGGTAGAAGTGCATTATTTATTCAACGAAGCCCAACAAGCATTAAATCGGGTAACCTCAAATACCTCCTATTAATTTCTAGTGTGTTCTTAGATTATTTTGTAGATGATCGTAACTCCTCCTTATGTGTTTGTAGGCTTCGGTACTCTACCGTGAAACGTTCCTACGATACTGGGAAGAACTGAACAAGTACGAGGTCAAGATCCGAGGGCTCATTGAGAAAAGAGCTGCTTACAAACTTCTCAGTAAGCAAAGAGAAGGGGAGGCTAAGGGCCTCCGGGTTGAGTTAGAGGTGGCTTGGAAAGAGCATTCCGACCTGGCTGAGTAGGTAAGAATAATTTTTGAAGTTAGTGATGATGAATCGATCATGATGACTAACAGTCTGAACCCGCAGGTCAAGCAAAATATCGATAAGATCGGACAGCTTTGGAAATAGGTAGATGTGGTAAAGGCTAAGGCCGAAGAATAAAAAAAGAACATGGACGGACTACCTGGCCTCAGAAAAGGAGACCGCCCGGGCCCAACTGGCTTCGGTTGAAGTCTAGCTCCGAGGTATAAAGGAGAAGTCCTTGGTGCAGGCCAAGAAGATCGAGGAGCTCCAGTCCCAGTTGAATTCAGCTATCTCTAATCGAGAAAATCTGGCCATGGATCTCGAAGCGGCCAAGTCGGAGGCCAAAGTAGCTAAGCCCAATGCCGATGAGATGGTGGCCGTTTATAAGGCCGATGCCAAGGCTGCTCAAGATCGAGCAAAAGACATCACCGATCATGCTAAATGACAATCTCTAAGGGAGGCCCTCGAAGAAATCCATGCTCAGGGTTTCGACCTATCATCTGAGATCAAGAACGCCAAGGAGCTCGAAACTGAGGCTAAGAAATTGGCTTATCCCGAGGATGATAATGACTCTGAAAGTTTAAGCAAGTCCGAAGGCGGGGAAAATCCTGAGGGTAAAGACGCTGCCTCCGATGAGGACCAGGCCACTTAGGCCTTTAGATATTTTTATTTTTTGTATTTTTGTTGAGGTCGTTCGGCCTCTGTAAAAATTTTCATCGGGCTATTTGGCCCTTGTAAAAAGAATATTGTATAAATATATAAGACTTTCTTTCCCTTTCAAGGCTTTTGAATTTTTTCCTTTGCTTTATTATTTATATTCACAAAGATCAAAATGCCTTAGCACGAAATAATTAGGTTATGTTCGAAGATTCAAACAAACCTTGCCTTTACATTATTCTGTTTTAAGGCATTTTGGGGTTTTGGTGTTACCGGAAACTTTCTCCCAAAGTAAGTAGTTGGGATTATAGTTCGCCGAGGGTAGCCTTTAGAATCGGTTATGAAAAATTTCTTTTCAAAGGCCTTATTTTTATTACGGGTCTTGGACGTCTTCGAGCCGTATTAATATGGTCGTAGCCTTTTACTCTTTCTATAAGGTACAATATTTTCTAGAGTGTTTACCCTAAAAAACGGATAACAATTGAATTTATACGTGATTTTAAGGATACATGATTTAACTTAACACAAAGCGAAAGATTGAACTATAAGTAAAGCAAACAATAATAAAGTAAATTCAAACCGTGTGACTTGAACAGTTATAGCCTTGAGAAATAGACCTCACTCGAACTGAATATGATCCAAATAATGTCAAATACAGAAGAACAGTAGTTTGCAGAAAGAAAATAATATTATAATACTTTTGGGATGCGTGTTACCCCTATTACAAAGAATCAAACCCCTTTATATAGTAGGGGGTCATACTTTAGGTACAATTCTATAAAAGGTAAGAAATCACGTGCTTTGCTAATTAGTAGGTCTCTTGTTGATACGTGTCGAGATTTTCGCCGTGATATCCGACCGATTGCGGATACTTCGGCCTTTCGTTATTGGGTCCGATATTGTTTCCTCGAGCTTGGTCGGAGTCAGGATTGATTCCGGAGTCACGGGCTCGAAGATCTTAGAGATGTATGTTCTCACTTCGTTCTTTGGTTCGATGGAACCTGAGGTCGATCTTCACTCCATCACGATTCGGTTCCGATCCTTCATGTAATAAATGAACCCGGTTTCGGCCGTATACATAGAGATGAGGTCATATTAATATTTTAAAAAGTAAATGGACTAATATTTTTTCTTTAATTTACTTTAGGAAATCAGTCAAATAACGCTCTACCGAGGACATTGTTAAATTAATGATAGTATATTGCTTTTTGGGAGTCTAACCTCATCTAATTGAGGATGTTGTTAACATACTTAAATTTATAATCAAATATTAAACCATTTATTTTTAGGGGGTTTGGTTGTCTGAATTTGGTTGGAAACCACTTCAACTGATAAAAGTATGGTTTGCAGCTTTTTCGGTCTGAACCAATACGGTTAATACCAGAGGAAATGGATTTTTTACTTGTAAAATAAAATCTCCTTGTAAAAAACAAATTGAGTCATAAAATTAAAAATAAGTTTATAATAGGCCACAAAATCATTTAACCCTTAATACCTCAGCACGCACACACATACATAGGTGTATATTAATTTGTATAATGTTTAATTAAACTTTTAGTATGCAACAGTTTGGTGCAGTTGCATTTTAATCCAAATTACAAACCATGATAAATAAGGTGCAATTGCACAAGTTAATCCCGGTTAAATCATAAAAGAGTATGCAAAAGACACATATTATATTACCAGTAATTTAGTATAAATACTGGGGTTCGGATAATTGTTTACTCCATATGCATCAACTAATCAACTTGGGTCTTGGCAAAGGAAGAAAAAGAATTACCTTCATTTAGCGTATGTATAAAAGTAATAAATACACGATATGTATTTTTATTAAAGTACGAGTAAATTTTATCATTTGATTATTATTAATAATATACTACTACTAGTATTTTTACTCAAATTTATTCTTAACTATAATAAATTAATGAGTTTCATGCATGGTGAGCAGTGTTATTGTTTTCTGAGGTTGTCTTCCAAGTTCCAAAATGCTTTGACTTCCAAATAGTCCCCCGAAATCCACGGCGTCAATCACATTTTGCACTTTCAACCTTCATTATTCGTCGTAGTTTGAATCAGCACACAGATTAAATTTAAATATGCATTAATTATTTCTGTGGTTATAAATTTTTAAAAATTTGTGACCTTATCTATGGAGTATAATATTTATGTATATAGTTAATTATTTTCAAAATAAAAATATAGTCATTCTTTTCTAAACAAATTAATAAATAAATAGTGTCACATAAACTAATTAGAGAGGGGTATAACTTTGTGCAAACCTCCACATTTTCTCTATTCTCATTTAGTTGTCACGTTTTCTTCTGAGAGTTAAAGTACATGAACTTCACCAATTTTTTAACATATATTCTCTTTACTATGTTGATATGAGAAGAGTTATGAAGTATATTATATAGTTTGTGAATATATAACTTTTAAAAAATATTGAGATAACATAATTTACTTAGTTTCAAAAATTAGTCAAATTAACTATCAAAAAGCAAAACTGAAGGTGGGATTATATTTTAAGGAAACCTCCTTCGTTTTAATTTTCTTCATTTATTGCTTAAGGTAATCAAACTAATCAAATAATTGTCTTATTCTTTCAAAGAGATTCAAGTGTATATTAACAACACCCGTCAACTTTAATTGCCTGTCGTCGTGGGCAAGGCAAATTCAGGATTCGAAGGTTCCAGGTGCCAAGTTGGTCCATTTGATTAATTTTGGACTTCGATTCGAATTATTTAGAAGTTTAGTTTCTACACTTCTACCTATCTACTGCCAAGCAAAATAAAATAAACTTATGGCAGGCACCAAAATAGAATTTGAATAAGACGAAATAGATATTTGATTAACTAACTTTTATTGCTTTAAGTTCCATCAAACCTTGAGGGGTCTAAAGTTTAAACCGTTGCTTTTCTTCAATTAGACATCATAGATTCAAAGTCTAAAATTCAACAATATTGTGATACACAACCAGATAGAACAAGATGGAACAAATATTTGATTAACTAAATAGAACAGAAAAAAACAAAAATTGAACAGATATTTAATGGAAAAACAAATGGAAAATAGGGCTAGGAAATAAATATGTCACGACCCAAAATCCATTAAAGGTCGTGATGACGCCGTACACCGCTGCCAGGCAAGCCAACAATACATACTTAGCTTAATTATCTATTTTAGTATTTTTGAAATCAAAATTTCTTCAATAAAATAATAAAGATAAAACTCAGAGAGTAAATGATAAATATTTTTAGCAACTAAATTTCTAAACAATTCACAATCATTCCCAATACCCGGTGTCATAAGTGCATGAGCATTTACTAGTGAGTTAAAATAAAATACAGTATATATCCGGAATATAAATTAGACAGAAAAAATATAATAACTCTGAAAGAGACTCTGTTGGCTGCGGATCGTAATACAGAATGCAGCTCACCTATGTCCCCACAATTTTAACAACACATTTGCGCCCACAAGGCCGCTAGACATATATGTACCTGCACAATAAAATGTGCAGCAAGTGCAGCATTAGTACGAAAAATAACGTGCACCGAGTAAGTATCAAGCCTAATCTCGAAGAAGTAGAGACGAGATGACCGACTTTGACACTCAGTAAGAGTCAATGATAATAAATGAAATAAAAATAGCAATATCTAGATCAACATAATTTATAAAATTTACAATGATTTTCTTTAACCAGCAGAAATAATTAAATTCCTTCAAATGCAACAATTCTCAATATATTAATTAAATTCCTTCTATTCCAATAAATATTTAATTTATCAATTAGCCTCATTTACAGGAATAACAATAATTCCTTAACAAGCAGAGATAATTAATTCTTTAAATTCAAAAGATTTTCAATTTATCAATTAGCTTCACAAGCTGCAATAAACTATCAGAGTATCATGTAATTGTTGTTATTAGGCACGATTTCTGCTGAGGTCGTACGGCCCGATCCAGAGTATCATGTACACTGCCGAGGGACGTGCGGCGCGATCCATAGATGCATCTATCCTGCCGAGGCGTTCGGCCCGCTCCACAAGAAATGAGGACATTTTCTTATGTACCTCGAGAATGAAAGTATATTTATTATAAGATAAATTCGGGAGGAAGAACAATTTATCTTAACAATTAATTAATTTAAACAGAAAATCAAGCATATGAGATTTCTATCCTTTAATATTTTTATCTAACAATTCACAATATATATATATATATATATATATATATATTTTTATCTAACAATTCACAATATATTTTTATATATCAAATAATATTAATTAAATAAAGAATACAATTTACACAAGTAATTCATGCTTTGAGTCCTAAACTACTCGGACTTTAGCATTAATAGTAGCTACGCACGGACTCTCGTCACCTCGTGCATACGTAGCTCCCACAATTAGCAACACTTATTACTTTAATTACCTATGGGGTAATTTCTCCCTCACAAGATTAGACAAGAGACTTACCTTAACTTGCTCCAATTTAATCCAATAGTAGGCCTTTTCCTCGACTATCCAACTCTGAATGGCTTGAATCTAACCAAAATAATTCGATACAGTCATAAAAAATTATAAGAATTAATTTCATAAGAAATACTATATTTTTAAATAAAAATCCGAAATTAACTCAAAAACGCCCGTGGGGACAACATCTCAGAAATCTGGCGAAACTCACAAAATCCGATAACCCATTCAATTACGAGTCCAACCATACAAGTTTTACTCAAATCCGACTCCGAATCGATACCGAAATCTCAAAAATTCGTTTCTATGAGATTTCTAAAAATTTCCCAAATTTCAATCTCAAAACACTAATTAAATGGTGAAAACAATGATATATTCGTGTATATTGACCAAATTCAAGTTAGAATCACTTACCCCAATGTCTTTTCCTTGAAAATCTATCAAATATTGCCTCTGCTCAAGCTCCAATTTGTTAAAAATGGTGAATGGGACGAATGCCCTCCTTTATATTTCTGCCCAGGCAGCCCTCGATCATGACCTTGATCCTCAGCCTCGATCGTGGTTCGATCATGACCTCGATCCTAGGCCTCGATCATGGCCTCGATTCTCGGCCTCAATCGTGGCTTCGATCATGGCCCTCGAGCCTTTGTCTTCGATCATGGCTCTCGATCCTGGGCCTCGATATTGGGCTCAATCTTGGGCTCGATCACAGCCCAGAATTTCCAGTAGAAGAGAAATATTGCAGCAGCTGTTTTAAGTCCAACTTTTGATCCGTTAACCATCTGAAACTCACCCGAGGCCCTCGGGACCTCAATCAAATATACCAACAAGTCCTAAAACATCATACGAACATATTTAAAACCTCAAATCACATAAAACAATGATAAAACCACGAATCATGCTCCAATTCAAGCTTAATGAAACTTAAAATTTCCAACTTCTACATTCGATGTCGAAACCTATCAAATCAAGTTCGATTGACCTCAAATTTTGCACACAAGTTATAAATGACATAATAGAGCTATAAAAAAAAATTTAAAACTGGATTCCGACTCCGATATCAAAAAGTCAACTCCCCGGTCAAACTTCCAAACTTAAATTTTTATTTTAGCCATTTCAAGCCTAATTTAAATACGGACTTCCAAATAAAATTCCGAACACATTCCTAAGTCCAAAATCACCATACGGAGCTGTTGAAATCGTCAAAATTCTATTCCGGGGTCATTTTTCTCAAAAATGTTAACCGAAGTAAAACTTGGCCTTTTAAAGCCAACGTAAGAAACCAAGTATTTTGATTTCATCCCAAACACTTCCAAATCCCGAACCAACCATCCCCGCAAGTCATAAATTAGTAAAAGCACATACGGGGAGTCTTATTTAGGGAAACAAGGTTCTAACAGTCAAAACGACCGATTGGGTCGTTACATTCTCTCCCATTTAATTATACGCTCGTCCTCGAACGTGCTAAGGACTGTTCCGGAGTTATCCAAATCACTGTTTAACACCTCGTGCACCTACCCGTGCTACCACACCCAGTTGAGCACATTAGCTCGAGCCAATATGAAGATTCTCCCTTTTATTTAGGCAAATAAGCCTTAGAGCCCAATTCTGACATCCCGAATTCTCCACCATACCTGTTTCCAACCTATGAACACCGTATCTATCACTACATGATGCACCAATACAGGATTGCATACCTTCGTTGAATTTAGACCATGCACCGCACCATTCACATGCCCATAATAACATCCCCGATAACAATAGTCGAGATTTCCACGAATATGATGTCCACAACACATCTCATAATACATATAAGTCTTGTTCCAACTCTTGCAATGCTTCCACGAGGGAATAAATGTGTATAAATTCATAACCAACTACCGAGTCAGCAAATTATTGAGTTTCTCCTTTTGATAAGGACCATCACCTCATTCTGAACTGAACGACGATATTTATTCTTTACTATACCTTATATAAATTTGATTGCACTGATCCCAGGTCCAATAATCTCGTCTCACCCCAGTACAAGCTGTCCAAGCAATAAGCCATCTCAGACACGGCAAAAAGCCTCATATGACGCCACGATGAGCTTATAAGCTACAGACTCGATTGCGATACATCAGGAAAACGAACTCTGGAAAGGATTTCTCAACCCACGTGACTAATTAGACAACTGAAAAGGTGTCATGAACCTTCCTCAATAAAAATAGGACACAAAACACAAAATAGAATATAAGGGACTGTACTCAACATCACACTATTGCGGTGTGCAACCCGATCCAAACAACATACCCGTGGTGGCGTGCCACCCGATCCACACAAAAAGAATCTATAAGGAAATACTTACCGAGCTAGAATGCTCATTACTACAAAATATTCAAACATTGGACACAAGCACGCTAAGTGCATAATACCATCCCAGGAAGGATCGACAACGCCATACGCTACAAAACGCAAGCACAACTAAGGTGCGATATATGATCTGAATCTCGAGAGCCATCTTGCTCACATAACACCATCGCTATGCGGAACCTCAACACATAAGAAATTTATCAAGTCGTTTCACAACTCACACGGTACAATATAGTATTACATGAAATAATCGATGACGAAACGACATCTAACGTCCGAATACTCCTCCATAAGGAGCGCTTATGCTGAAATGAACACATCCGGCCTGATATAGAGCCCATATTCATATTTAAATCCATCCACAGACCTCAAGCCAATTCTGATCGCAACATACTAGGCTAATAACCTTTCAAGGATCGATAATAACCCTTTTCCCCATAACACACAAGAACAACCATCATAGCCGGAACAAACTTCCACAGTCCACAACCAAATAAACCGAGCGCCCTCCAGGCATAAATTCTCGAATCAGTGATATTACCACAATCTTCATACTTGGTTTCAATCTTCACTCAATCAAGTGACTACATACCACTCTTACATAATATTTCCGTGAGACACGCTCCCACGACCTTTCGCACCAGGTAGCAAGTCTGCACATCCATGCTACCGGTTACACTAATGTTGTAAAGCATATCAAGAATCCACAAATCAATACACAAGGTCTCTTATACCTGATATCGACCTTAGGTGATGCCGAAGACAATACCATCTTACTTTAAACATCTCAATCCTTTTCCTGCTCATCCGAGCTCATGACATCCTTGTCAACACCAAAACGAAATCTTGAATCCTCAACTTTCAAATTCCATGCTACTTAGTGCACTTAATCCTGCAAATACGCAGGAGTACAAGAATTCCATCGTAACTTCCGAACCACTAATAGGGTAAACACTTCATCATATAGAAACCTTCTACTTAACTCATTTCAAAAGAACCATTGCAACACGTGACTGAATTCCCATATCCGCAGAAAATACCGGCTTCAAGTAGTGGTCTAAACCACCATAAATCTACTGGGATCCCTCTACACATAACATGCCATAATACTTGAATTCCTCCAAATAAAATCAATTACGGCAGCCGTCAAGCCTCGCACATACCGCCACAAATCACATGCATAATTCAATGCGCTGAAGGAACTGATCATTGCCACCATCATGCCAATTCAACCATTGTTAGCCTACCCGTCTTTTCTCAATTTATTCTCAACTTGCCTTAGAAATAATAATAGCTCCATTCATTACATCACGAACTCAAATCCGCACTCATCTCGAGTGACCTTATTTCACGAGACCACACTGTTTCAAAACCCACAAATCATCTCATACCCCTCCTTGTGCGCACTTTTACATCTTCAACTGGTACACCCATTTTGATGCTTCTTTTATGAATCCAAAGTTATTTTCTTCCGTTTCTCAAATGCTACACCACAATCTAAAGATAACGCAGAGTACTCCAAGTACCATTTTATAATCTGCTGCAAAAGCTCGATACTCAACCATACTATGGACTCGAGATCCTTAGGCACCGCAGTTTAAATTTTTGAACCCTCTAAGACCGTTATCGAGAGTCACTTTCTCTGACTTGTTCCCAAACATGATCAACTCCAAGGCCCTACTAGCACATGGACACTTTCTCAAGGAAACACCCGACTGTCTCACTTTCCCTGTGCATTACATCTACACGAAGTATAAACTCTGAGTCTTCCAAAAACCTTAATATGAATCGATAAGGCCAAATATGGCACACATTCCCCAAATCCTTTTCTCAAATTACCACTGATATTTTCTTCCCTTAGTTGCAATGACCCACCAATACAACCGATAACCTGAAACCTCACAAATAGACAACCATGCAATCCAATTGTAGATGGTGGGGCTCTCCCACTTAGCTTAAAGCTACAATTACATAACTCTGGAATCCACCGAGATTCTTTCTTCATCGTTGACATGATCCTGCACACGCAACTTGCCAAATTTCTCAAAATCCTTCTATTAACCTTTAATAAACACTCCGAACCACTAGCCAGATTTACATATTAAATCTCTTACCGGGTAGCCAGAAGAATTCTTCGCAGAAGCTTCGTCAACACCATGCGACCGCTAACCTGCTCACAGGAGATAACCCACCTGTAGAAATTACATGCCAACATATTCTAACGCCGCTGCACTAGGTGCAACTACTACGAAATCAGTAGATCATCCTGAATCCGAGCTCATTCACCAGCTGCACCAGTCCATTCACTCCTCATGGACGTCAATTAGAGGTACGACAATACATTCCAATCCAAAATCATGTTGTATCCTTCTTCATATCAAGCAACTCCCTCCTGTTGTATCCAATGTTCCTCAATATAGAAACTAATATTTCAACTTAAGTCCTAAGACCTAGTCACTGTCCATCCTAAATCCCAAATCACTTTAAACTTTCCTCAAGCCGTGTAGTTATCCTACCATGTAATTCATATGCTACCTTGCCACTCTCCTTTAAGCAACTACTCGACTTCTATTTCTCACACTTGGCCTCCTAGGAACTTAACCACAACAAGACACCTTCCACATGTCCTTCCTCATCCTTCGTTGTCCAGTTGTTGCCTTAATTAAAAATCTGTCTCTGTAGCATTTGTACCAATAGGTCGTTACCAGCTTTAAACCTTTCCGAGGATCATCCTTCTCGAGCCATCAATACTAGGAACACTGCTTCTACCCTGAACCATTGTACACTGCGATCTCTAACAACTGCTTCCCCTATACCAATTCCTAACACCCCGCTGTGAAGGAGAGTTGAAGAAAAATATAACACCGGCAAACCTTAATGCATTTAACAAGGCGATGACACCACATCAAAATTGAGAACTCTACCACTCTCAAAGATATCAGGGTTCGTTACTCCATCAACCCCAAACCTAGATATTCATAGTCCGATTGCCTTTTCTCCGCTGGAAATAAAACATGGAACCTCCGAACCATGTAATGAGAAAAACCTTCTTTCAAGTCGTTTACTGCCTTGACACATAGGCAGGCATTCTACCATTACATAAACACTATGCGATAACAACGCACAAATCGTCATAACAATCAATGCCAAATCTCAAAAACCTTAGGTAGTAATGACACTTAACTTAAAACGATAGAGCGGCCTTCCGCAAGATGAAGACAATAGCCCAATTAATTACACAGAGAGAAATATCATGCACTACATATGTAGTACCATTAAATATTTTCTCGATCCCCAATTTATAATGAGCGCTTCACGTCGCATAAAATTGAATAAGAAGGAAATGAAGGCATTAGCCTGAAAGGAATCAAATCGAACGATGAGGAATCAAAAATGGAAGTATTCCTAACAGCCATGTAGCCCCTCGAAAATAAGCACAAATGTCTCTTTACTGATCCGCAAGACTCTACTACACTTGCTCATGACTCGTGAGACCTACGTGAACCTAGTGCTCTGATACCATGTTGTCATGACCCAAAATCCATTAAAGGTCGTGATGGCGCCGGACACCGCTGTCAGGCAAGCCAACAATACATACTTAGCTTAATTACCCATTTTAGTATTTTTAAAATCAAAATTTCTTCAATGAAATAATAAAGATAAAACTCATAGGGTAAATGATAAATACTTTTAGCAAATAAATTTCTAAACAATTCACAACCATTCCCAAAACCCGGTGTCACAAGTGCATGAATATTTACTAGGGAGTTATAATAAAATACAACATCTGTCCGAAATACAAATTAGATAGGAAAAATATAATAACTCTGAAAGAGACTCTGTTGGCTGCGGATCATAATACAGAATGCAGCTCACCTATGTCCCCACAATTTTAACCACACCTCTGCGCCCACAAGGCCGCTAGACATATATGTATCTGCATAATAAAATGTGCAGCAAGTGCATCTTGAGTACGAAAAATAACGTGTACCCAGTAAGTATCAAGTCTAATCTCGAAAAAGTAGAGATGAGATGACCGACTTTGACACTCACTAAGAGTCAATAATAATAAATAAAATAAAAATAGCAATATCTAGATCAACATGATTTATAGAATTTACAATAATTTTTTTTAACCAACAGAAATAATTAAATTCCTTCAAATGCAATAATTCTCAATATATTAATTAAATTCCTTCAATTCCAATAAATTTCTAGTTTATCTATTAGCCTCATTTATAGGAATAACAATAATTCCTTAACAAGCAGAGATAATTAATTCTTTAAATTTAAAAGATTTCCAATTTATCAATTAGCTTCACAAGCTGTAATAAACTATCTGAGTATCGTGTAATTGTTATTATTAGGCACGATTTCTGCCGAGGTCGTACGGCCCGATCCAGAGTATCGTGTACACTGCCGAGGGATGTGCGACGCGATCCATAGATACATCTATCCTGCCGAGCCCGCTCCACAAGAAAGGATGACATTTTCTTATGCAACTCGAGAAAGAGAGTATATTTATTATAAGATAAATTCGGAAGGAAGAACAATTTCTGTTAACAATTAATTAATTTAAACAGAAAATCAAGCATATGAGATTTCCATCCTTTAATATTTTTATCTAACAATTCACAATATATATATATATATATATATATATATATATATATATATATATATATATATATATATATATATATATATCAAATAATATTAATTAAACAAAGAATACAATTTACACAAGTAATTCATACTTTGAGTCCTAAACTACCCGGACTTTAGCATTAATAATAGCTACGCACGGACTCTCGTCACCTCATGCATACGTAGCCCCCACAATTAGTAACAATTATTACTTTAATTACCTATGGGGTAATTTCCCTCTCACAAGATTAGACAAGAGACTTACCTCAACTTGCTCCGATTTAATCCAATAGTAGGCCTTTTCCTCGACTATCCAACTCTGAATGGCTTGAATTTAACCAAAATAATTCGATATAGTCAACAAAAATTATAGGAATGAATTTCATAAGAAATACTACATTTTTAAATAAAAATCCGAAATTAGCTCAAAAATCGTCCGTGGGGCCCATGTCTTGGAAATCCGGTGAAACTCACAAAATCTGACAACCCATTCAATTACGAGTCCAACCATACCAATTTCACTCAAATCCGACTCCGAATCGATACCGAAATCTCAAAATTCATTTCTATGAGATTTCTAAAAATTTCCCAAATTTCAATCTCAAAATACTAATTAAATGGCGAAAATAATGATATATTCGTGTATATTGACCAAATCTGAGTTAGAATCACTTACTCCAATGTCTTTTCCTTGAAAATCTATCAAAAATCGCCTCTGCTCAAGCTCCAATTGGTTAAAAATGGCGAATGGGACGAATGCCCTCCTTTATAATTCTGCCCAGGCAGCTTTCGAACATGACCTCGATCCTTAGCCTCGATCGTGGTTCGATCATGGCGTCGATCCTCGGCCTCGATCATGGCCTCGATCCTCGGCCTCGATTCTCGGCCTCGATCCTCGGCCTCGATTGTGGCTTCGATCATGGCTCTCGAGCAATGGCCTTCGATCATGACCCTCGATCATGGCCTCGATCTTGGGTCTCGATCCTGGGCCTCGATCTTGGGCTCGATCACAGTCCAGAATTTCCTGCATAAATGAAAAATTACAGCAGCTATTTTAAGTCCAACTTTTGATCCATTAACCATCCGAAACTCACCCGAGGCCCTCGGGATCTCAACCAAATATACCAACAAGTCCTAAAACATCATACGAACTTATTTGAAACCTCAAATCACATAAAACGACGCTAAAACCACGAATCGTGCTCCAATTCAAGCTTAATGAAACTTAAAATTTTCAACTTCTACATTCGATGTCGAAACATATCGAATCAAGTCCGATTGACCTCAAATTTTGCACACAAGTCATAAATGACATAACGGAGCTATGAAAATTTTCAGAACTAGATTCCAACTCCGATATAAAAAAGTCAACTTCGCGGTCAACTTCCAAACTTAAATTCCTATTTTAGTCATTTCAAGCCTACTTTAAGTACACACTTCCAAATAAAATTTCGAACACGCTCCTAAGTTCAAAATCACCGTATGGAGCTGTTGGAATCGTCAAAATTCTATTTTGGGGTCGTTTTTCTCAAAATATTGACCGAAGCCAAACTTGGCCTTTTAAAGCCAACTTAAGAAACCAAGTGTTCTGATTTCAACCCAAACACGTCCAAATTCCGAACCAACCATCTCACGCAAGTCATAAATTAGTAAAAGCACATACGCGAAGTCTTATTTAGGGGAACGAGATTATAACAGTCAAAACGACCGGTTGAGCCGTTACAAAACAAGAATCAACTTGTAGTGCCTTACAATGGTTGGGTGTTGGAAGACAGATGCGATAGTCTGAACTCCGGTGAAAGAATGGAAGTAGAGAAGCGGATGGGAAAGCAGAGGCCACAATGGACGAGAGAGACGAGGTAATTGGTTACTTCTGTTGGGGAGGGGTTTTGTTTTAGAGAAAGAGAAAAATTAAGAGGTATTTTATTCTAGTTTTATACTTAAATAAATAAAAGAAAGGTCAATGATGAATAAAAAAAGAAGAGAGTTAACTCACGGTAAACGAGAATATAGTGTGCCTTCTGTGTGACTTGTGCGTGTCTGTCTTTACTCTTTAGACTTCAGCAAGTAAAAACAAAAAACAAAAAGTTTTGTACTGTCATTAGCGGGGTTCGACATTTCATCTTGTAGGAGAAAAATGCAATATTTTGCCACTGGCACCTTGTATAATTCTGTTAGTGCCGGTTTTAATCATTTATATTATTTTTTAAGTATATATACACATACATATATAAAGTTGAGAAAACTATCTATATTCCCTCAAAATTTTAATAGCCCATATTTTTTTTCACTGACAAGAAATGACCTTTCGGTCCAAACTTATTGCATCTAATAGCCTGAAATATCTATTTTGTATATTGTTTGTATAGTGACAGTCTGTTTTGTATATCTTTTGTATATTTACAGTCTATTTTGTATAATGACAGTCTATTTTGTATATTTTTGTATAGTAACAGTCGTTTTAATATATATTTTGTATAGTGACAGTCTATTTTATATATATTAAAAAAGATATCTTTTCTGATTATTCTCTTTCTACTACCAAAAACCCTAATCCTTATTACAAAGGTTCTTCTTCTTTGTTGTTTGGTTTTTTCATGCAGTTTTTGGCTGCTGAAGTAAACTGCAATTCTATTTATTCTCCATTTTCAGCATTTTTGCTTACTATTTTCAGGTTTGACTATGGCGGATGAAAACATAACCAACAGCGAGATTTATGACGATGCGCCGGTGGAGATCGCCGTCGACGAAACAACTGATGCTGCGTCGAAAACCTCTGCACTAAAACAGAAGATAGCGGCACTGGAGCAAGAGAAATCCCAGCTTCTTCACGAGAACGATGTGATCAAATAGAGAATCGAGAAACTGAAGAGCTAAATCGAGAAATCTCAGAACGAAAAATCCGAATTGCTGAAGAAAGAAGCAGAAAGCAGTACTTTTGGGCTAGCCACTAAAATTACTTTTGGACTATAAATTGTGTATTGTAATTTTGGACTACCGAATATTATAGGTTTGGCCCGAATGACTATAAATGATACCGAAACTTACAGGTGGCGTACTACCCCTCGGGACTGAATAGATTCCCCCTTCCTGTCATCCTCGCCAGATCACGTGGCTGCCATTTGATACGTAACCAAATATTTGACTGTATAATAAATGGTGTTCCAATGTTTTTTTGTTCTCTCCCAATGCTTTTCTAAAGACAGAAGTATATCTATCAAACAAAAGCCTTGTCTATGATGTCCTTCTTATCCCCAATACATGTATGATATGCATATAGTTAACCGTATTTGTTAGAAAATATACTAGACGTACTCAATTGGATAAAAATTTCAATCTTTGTGTCAGTAAGCTATTGCCTCACCACCTACTTAATCAAATGTGAGCCCTCTCCTCGAGCGGATTACTCCTTATGTTGCTTGGCAAATGGGATATTAGCAATTATTTTCAACTGTCATTTGCCTTTCAAGGTCAAGTTTTTACGTGTTACTCATCCATTCTCTCTTGAAAATTACACGTTCATTCCACACACGTGTATAGATATGTATACAACGCTCATTGCTTACTTATAATATTATTTCCCCTAAATGAATATCATCTTATCCTAAATATATAAAAGGACGGCACAAATTAAATTCTCGCGGTAACGACCCGACCGATTGTTTTGAGTTTTAGCGTTTCATTCGGTGGATTGAAACTTTGAGTTGCTTCGTATTATGTATTATGATTTGCGTGTATGATTGGTTTCGATTTTCGAGCTGTTCGAGATTGATTTGGAAGAGTGATTCTCGTTTTAGAAGTTTTAAGTTGAAAGAGTTGACCAAGGTTTGACTTTTAGGTAAACGGACCCGGAATCTGGTTTTAATTATTCCAATAAGTTTGTATGATGATTTTGGACATCTCCACAAAATTTGATTAAATTCCGATGAGTTTTGGATAAGTTTGAGTTGTGTGGTGATTGTTTTCGATTTTGATGTCAATTGGAGCATAAAGGATATTATATTGAGCAAACGGTCTTTGATTCGTGTTTTGACTAAACGATTATATCCGTGTCATAATTTTGGAATCATAGCAACTGAAATTATCAAGTTTCGACATCGTATGAGGAATTTATGGTCATTTTACTAAGAATTGGGTTGCCGGATTTTTCAGATTAATTACGAAATTGCTACTGAATTCGTATTTAAAAATCTACACTATTTTCAAATATTGAAACCAACATATCTCCTTCATTATAAGGTCAAATGGAGTGATTCAAAAGATTAACTTCACTGGAATTTCACGAGGAATCCATTGAGTTTCGTGTTCGTTTGGCACAAGAAACTAGGCAGAACAACTGAGAGTTTTTGGCTATTAATGTTGTTGGAGTTTTTCTCATCTTGAAAGTTTGGGATTTGGAGAATTCAAGGATATTTTTCAAGTTTCTTCTATGTGGTAAGTATTTTCTACTCGGTTTTTATTATATTCCGTGATTTCATCTTCGTTTTTTGCATTTGATTGATGATTTCAAAAGAGAAATTGAGGGTTTTTGTCTAAACTTTTCTAAAGTGATTTTTTTGTGTTTTAAACACCGATTCGGAGTCGGAATTGAGTGAAATTAGTATGGTTGGACTCGTAATTGAATGGGTTGTCGGATTTTTTGAGTTTTTTGGGATCTGAGGTGCAAGCCCGGGTTTGACCTTTTGGTTGGCTTTGGGTAAATATGTAAAGATCAAACTTTATCGATTGGGTTTGCTTCCTATGGCATTATTTGATGATTTTGAGTTGCTTTTGGCTAGTTTCTAGCCGTTCAGAGGATGATTTGAGCAGGATGACGATTCTAGTGTATCGATTGAGCTTGTTTGAGGTAAGTATCTTGCCTAAATTTATGCGGGAAAAACTACCCCTTAGGATTTAGGTTAATTGTTCTCTTTGTGTTATGTGAAGTCCATGTACGCAAGGTGACGAGTGGGTACACGGGCTATATATGCTATTTGACCGGTTTAGATTATCTAGACTCTTTCCATGCCTTTAGTTAAATTGTCATAACATGTTATATCTCTCATAGTTAATCTACTCTTACATGCTCTATTTAACGTTGTTAGCACTTGTTCTACTTCTTACTTGTTATTTTCTTCTTATATGCTTTAGTTGAAGTTATTGCCTTCCTTATTGTCATGTTATCTCTTAATTGTTGGATCACTTTTAGTTGAAGTTGTAATTTCGTGGAATAGCATATGGTTGAGTTATGAGTTATTTGTTGTGGAAATATTGGTATTGTTGACTTTGTGGCAAGTTGTGGCATATGGACACTTGTGGTGCGAGTTGTGATTGTGTTGTGATATTGAAACCCTTATGATGATATAAGGCTAGAGGTTGATACACATGCGATAATATAAGGTGGACTTCATACACGTAATTCTAGTAGGGGAACTACTTGAAGCAACACGGTGATATAAGGTGGGCTAAATCGCGTATAGCTATTTCGGAAAAAATAATTTTCAAAACTAAATGTAAGGCTCACGCTGTGATATAAAGAAAGATTGTGATTGAAATTGTGAAATGTGAATACGAGGTGGTACCTTGGTTGTGATTTTCATTGTACATTCCATGTTGGAACAACTTGTTGATTTGAACGGTCATTGTTCTTCCTTCAATCATCCATACGCATTTTGATTGTGTTTGGTTATTCGTTGTTATCTTGGTGGTAGAACTATTGTAATTTTTTGTGTGAGTCATGCATTCTACATGATTTGTTGTGTTGCTTTAACATGCCAATATGTGCCTCCGTTATAACTTGGTGAATGTATTATCAATGTGAATTTAATTGTGTGGAGTCACTATATTATATTCTGTTGAGTTGTTGGTAACATAATGGTTTAAATAAAAGAATTATTAATATTCTTTATTCTACATGCCTCTTAAGATAGAACTCGTTATCTCACTCGGTGCCTTATTATTCTAAATGGTTATCATACTTTCACTATAATTGGGTTCTCAAATTATACTCATAACCCTGTTAGGTGTTTACCTTAAAATTATTTTTATATTTTTTCTTAACAAATTCTATATTTAATTCGTTAAATTAACTTATGTTTTGTGTTTACTTAAAAATGATACTTCTTACTCAATTTTATTGATTTATAAACTAAACCCATCTTATACTCTGTTTCGTACAAATTATATATTATTTTAATTTACTTGATTTCTAAAATAAACTCATTATTTCATTTGATACATTACTTTATTCAAGAGAGTTATTATATTTTATGGTGTTTAGATATATATTTCGTTCATCTAAATTAATATTTATCACGGTTGCAAATACATGGTTGCACGTGGGTTTTGCCGTACGAAGGTAATTATTATTGTGGGCACGAGGTTCCATATGTGTAAGCTTTGGAAATTGCGGTCCATGACTTGTGATTTATGAGGTATGGTATCTTAGGGTAATTATTGTTGTAAGTCCGTGTTGGAAGAGATTTGATTATTTGAGTTGTCATCTATTTTTAATTATTTGAGTTCATTTACATCTCATCGGTGTTATGGCTATATTGTTTTTGTATTACTCGATTACTACTTGCTGCCATTTATGTTTCTATTACTTCATTGTTGGTTGTAAATCAATAATTTTTCCACCGTTGGTCTTACATTGATGTTCTGTCCATTGTTAGCTTATGTATATCTTGAATAGGTTTTTATGTCTAGTAGGTATCTTGACCAAACCTCATCATTACTCTACAGAGGTTAGGCTTGATACTTACTAGGTACTGTTGTAGTGTACTCATGCTATGCTTCTGCGTATTTTTGTGAAGATCCAGGTATTCTGATTGTGTTGTTGAGCGTTACGTCTGCACGGCAGGAGACTTCAAGTTATACCTGCTTGACGTTCGCAGCCTCGGAGTCACCATCTTACTTCATTATACTACTGTTAAATTGTAATTCAAATCAGTGTTGTGTTTAGAAATTCTAGTGTGTTTTAGTAGTGCTTATGACTCCGTACTACCGATTTTATGAAATGTATAACTATTGGCCTCTTGCGGCTATGTATGTCGTTTAATGGTTCATGATAAATGATTAAATAGTTAAATTATGTTATTAAATCAGCATGTGTTAGGCCTACCTAGTCTTAAGGACTAGGTGTCATCACGACATCTTAAGGCGAAAAATTAGGGTCGTGACAAATTAGTATCAGAGCCCTAGGTTCATAGGTGTTACGAGTCATAAGCAAGTTTAGTAGAGTATTGCGGATCGGTACAGAGACGTTTATACTTATCTACGAGAGGCTACGAAACTATTAGGAATCACTCATTTCGTTCCTTATCGTGTGTCATTAATTCATCTTAAAGCATATATCGTATATCCCTTTATATCCACTCATATGTGATGTTGCGCGCTCAGTATCAACTATGCTCTGATTGGTTGTAATTATGCGGATGGACTATGAGGGGGCCATAGATGCTCAATCATTGTCTCAAGGTATTGTCCAGACTAAGGATGCAGATATGTTGGTAGATCTTCAGTTGTTCAAGTGTGGAATGTAACTGGTTCGTGTATCTGGTTTGTGTTGTACGAGCTTATGAAGGTTGATAATGTGGATCATAGGATGTTGTTCCCTATAACTCCGCGCCAAGTGGGGGAGTCTACTATCAACGATTAGATTGCATGGGCAAGTGTCATATCAGTCTTGGGTCTAAGGTATATATACGATGTTGAGGGGTTTCCCGGAATTGTACATGGCTATGATCTGAGATTTTCATGGGATGGTGCTGGAACTTTCGATATATTTAGATCATTGCTAAATCTATATTTCACTATCAGAGAGGTTAAAGAAACATCTTCAGATTCACACAAGGTCTTTTCAGAGTGGGTATCTCGGTTGAAGCATTGTTGGGTGCTCTAGAGGAAATACAACGGTTTATGGATTTTTGGACGATGTGGTTCGTGCTACGGTCTTCCGCAGCGATCTTTGACTTATGATCATTGTGTACCGATAAGGGAAAGTGTTGACCCAGAGAAAATTTGAGCAGGATTAGAAGAAATAGGTTAGCTCGGTGACCTATAGCAACAAAAATAACTGGTCTTTTGGTGTGGTAATGCTTTACCAGCGTTCTGTGGCAATACTCTTGGGTTTGATGGCATGCATAAGTTGGTTGAGTTGGGAAAGTTCAGTTCTGATAGCTTGGTGATGTGCGGACTGGCCTCGAAGAGTTCTTGACAATGTCGACCACAACTTGAGCTAGATGTCTGCTACAGACATAAGGAACGTGTTGCATGTTATGATTTTCGCATGGATGGGGTCGC
Organism: Nicotiana tomentosiformis; assembly: GCF_000390325.3. NCBI lineage: Eukaryota > Viridiplantae > Streptophyta > Magnoliopsida > Solanales > Solanaceae > Nicotiana > Nicotiana tomentosiformis. The sequence goes on from NC_090823.1 coordinate 96,207,099, forward strand.
AAGTTCTAGACAGCATAGGCAATTTCAGATGCTTAGAAGAATGCTAGCGTTATTTGATACCAACTAAGAAGGGTGCGTACTTTAGAAGGCGCACTATGTTTTGACTTGCAGATGTCTGACTGGTATTACAGTAATCGCCTTGTTGATCAACTGCTGATGTCCAGATTTTGCTTCGTGGCACGAAAGACATATAGAAGTACTTCTAGTAGGCTAACCGTATGTGAGGAATATGTTAGTTATTTGAGTAGTGTATTTGTGATCGGATATGAGGATTCTAGTGTTCTAGGGATTTGAAAACTAAGAGGTTCTCGAGGCAGATTGTTCCGTGGTTATGAATGGTGAAGGTATGTTAAGAGGTTGGCAACTGATGGTATGTACTATAGATAGGTTATTGTGGGATTTTCTGAGGCTATCTACCTACTTTGAAAGGATCAAAATTGATTTGGAGGCTACTAGTAGGTCTAATAAGGATGTGTGTCCTAAATCAGATCAGATTTATCTACTCAACACATTTATTGTGGAGAGTATGTTATCGGCTAGGGTACATCACATTCGTATTTTGATATGTCTCATGTGTTACTTTCCTATGTTGTGATGGGTTGTGATCTATTGGTTATATGCACACCGATGCGGTTATGTTTGTGCTTTGTAGCGAAATTCGAGAGAGATTGCTCTTGGGGTGTTGAATGGTTGATTGTGCCTTGGTTATGGTCTCCCTGTTTATGATATATAGTGATATCCATATCTCCATAGTTATGGTCACGTGCTTCGTGTGTTTGATGTTGATATGCTTATGGTTGTTGATTGTGAGTATCATGGCTCGACATATTTGAGGTGGACCGGTGTCAAATTGGGTCATGCATCGCAACGACGTTATGCTAGGATATTGTGATGACCCAAAATGTCATCTTTAAATTTAATAAGTAATTCTGTGTTCTAAGCCCTCGAAAAGAACCATTTATCATTCCTCGACTTGCATGCGTAGGCCGTACAATTTTCCGAAAAGTTTTAATGTAAAAAATGGATTAAAATGTGAAATAGAGCTTTATAAAACTCAACTGAGTTGACTTTGGTTAACATTTTGAGCAAACGGACCCGAATCAGTATTTTGACAATTCCGGTAGGTCCGTATCGTGATTTGGGACTTGGGCGTATGCCCAGAATCGAATTCCGAGGTCCCTAGCTTAAGATATGGAATTTTGAAGAAAAATTAAAAGCTTGAAAGCTTAATGATTTTTAAGAAATTACTGATATTGGATTTATTGACCTCGGGTCCGTAATTTGGTAAATGAATATGTTGGAGGAGCGGGTTACACGCCGCAACAAGATTGATTATAATGAATATATTGGAGGATCGGGTTGCACGCCGCAACAGACTTATTAAAAGTTTATATTGGAGATCGGGTTGCACGCCGCAACAAACTTATTAAAAGTCTATATTGGAGGATCGGGTTGCACGCCGCAACAGACTTATTAAAATTCCATATTGAAGGATTGGGTTGTACGCCGCAACAGACTTATTTAAAAGTCGACATACACATATATATATTGGGGGATCGGGTTGCACGTCGCAACAGACTTGATTAAAAATGAATATATTGTGAGAGCGGGTTGCACGCTGTAACAGAATCGAATGTGAATATATTGTGAGAGCGGGTTGCACGCTGCAACAGAATTGAATGTGAATATATTGTGAGAGCGGGTTGCACGCTGCAATAGAATTGATGGAAGTGATAATTGGTTATGACTGATGTGTTGGCTTCAATTATTATAAATGAGTTACCTGATTTATTTCTATTATTGTTGCTATTACTAATATTGCGTACATGTAATGTAAGTGACCTGCCTTAGCATCGGCACTACTTCGTCGAGGTTAGGCTCAACACTTACCAGTACATGGGGTCGGTTGTACTGATACTACACTCTGCACTTCTTGTACAGATTTTGGAGTTGGTCCCAGCGGCGTACCGTAGACTTGCTCGGATTTCAGCTACCAGAGGAGACTTGAGGTATAACTGCATGGCGTCCACAGTTCTGGAGTCCCCGTCTATTTTACTTTAGCTGTATATTTATTTCCAGATAGTTTTACTTTATTCAGACCTTATATGTATTTATTCTAGAAGTTCGTGCACTTGTGACACCAATTCTGGGATGGTATTTAGACACCGTTATTTTTATAGATTATTCACTATATTTCAAACTTGCTTCTGCATTTGTTCTTGGATTATTAATAATTTAAAAATTATTTAAAAATTGGTTAATATTATTCTAACTTTGGCTTGCCTAGCAAGTAAAATGTTAGGCGTCATCACGATCCGAAGGTATGAATTTCGGGTCGTGACAGTTGGTATCAGAGCATTAGGTTACATAGGTCTCACGAGTCACGAGCAAGCTTAGTAGAGTCTGAAGGATCGGTACGGAGACATCTGCACTTATCTCTAAGAGGCTATGAAGTTTAGGAACAATATCATTTCTTTCTTATTCTGTCGTGCAATTTTATTCTATCATCAATGATTGAATCATTCTACTCGTATTCTCTCGCAGATGGTGAGAACACGTAATACCTCTACCGATGGACAGGGACCAAAACTCCCGGTAGCAACTATGGCCAGGGGTAGAGGTCGAGGTCGAGGTCATGCTAGAGGATGAGGCAGAGGCCGAGGTAGAGCTCAGTCTAGTGCTCGAGCAGGTGCACCTTTTGTAGAACCTCAGGTGGACCTTCAGGAGGAGGCTCCAGTTCAGAATGTACCAGTTAGACCAGTTCAGGTCCCGGAAGGATTTATAGCCACTCTAGTACTTCAAGGCGCTCTAGTCCGTTTGGTAAGTCTTATGGAGGGCGTAGACCAAAATGGTTCATTTCCAGTGGCATCAACCATCTCACAGGCTGGGGGAGGAGCACAAACTCCCACTACTCCTGCTCCGGAGCAGATGGCTCCCCAGAATCAGGCTCCAACAGCCCCGCCAGTTGGGGTAGTTCAGCCAATTGTTGTGGCACAGATCGGTGATAGGCCCGCCATGTCTTTTGAGGCCTTATTGAGACTGGATAAGTTTACCAATCTCTTTCCAGTTCACTTCAGTGGTACACCTTCTAGGGACCCATAGGATTATCTTGAACGCTGCCACGAGGTGCTGCAGAATATGGGTATAGTTGAGACCAATGGGGTTGATTTTGCTGTATTTCAGATGACGGGTTCCGCCAAGAGGTGGTGGAGAGATTACACATTGACCCGACCAGTTGGATCACCTGCACTTACCTGGGAGGAGTTCTCTTAGCTATTTCTGGAGAAGTTCCTCTCTATCACACTGAGAGAGGAATTCTGCAAGCAATTTGAGCGTCTACAGCATGGCAGTATGATTGTTACTCAGTATGAGTCCCGTTTTGTGGATTTGTCCCGCCATGCTCTCCTTTTACTACATACAGAGGGAGAGATAGTGAGGAGGTTTATTGAGGGACTCACTCACCCTATTAGACTTTAGATGGCCAAGGAGACCGAAAATGAGATTTCTTTTTAGGCGATTGCTAATGTCGCAAGGAGGATCGAGATGGTTCTTGCACATGAGAGAGGGTAGAGGTATGATAAGAGGCCTCATCAGTTCAGTGATTACAGTGGTGCCTCGTCTGGAGGCAGAGGTAATTTTGGTAGGGGTCATCCTCCCAGGCCGTTTCATTTAGCACTTCATGCATCTCACGGTGCTTCAGGGAGTCACGGTCCTATTATGCCTTACTCTGGACAACCAGTATTTAGTGCAGATTCAGCTCCTATCAGTGCACCACCACTCCAAAGTTATTACTGCGGTTATCCGGACCATTTGGGTCAGCTTCAGCTTCAGCAGCCACGGCATCATGATGGGTGTTATGAGTATGGAAACATTGATCACATCAGGAGGTATTGCCTTAGATTGGTGAGTAACAGATCTCGGCAAGATTCTCGTGCCATCATACCGGTACCGGTTGCTTCACCACCTGCTCAGCCAGCTAGAGGTAGGGGTTAGGCTGCTAGAGGTGAAGGTCAGGCTATTAGAGGTGGAGGTCAGACCGCTAGAGGTGGAGGCCAGCCAATCAGAGGCCATCCCAGGGACGCAGTTCAGAGTGGTGGGGCCCAACCCCAATTTTATGCTTTTCCTGCTAGGCTTGAGGCCGAGTCATCTGATGATGTGATCACAGGTATTATTCCAGTTTTCCATAGAGATGCTTCAGTCCTATTTGATCCAGGATTTACTTATTCCTATGTGTCCTCCTACTTTGCTTCATATTTGGTTGTGCCTTGTGAGTCTCTGAGTGCTTCTGTGTATGTATCTACACCGGTGGGAGACTCTGTTGTAGTAGATCATGTCTATCGTTCGTGTGTGGTTACTACTGGTAATCTTGAGACTAGTGTGAATCTTCTACTTCTTGATATGGTAGATTTTGATGTCATCTTGGGTATGGATTGGCTGTCTCCTTATCATGCTATATTGTGATGTCATGCCAAGACAGTGACCCTAGCTATTGCAGGGTTACCTCAGTTAGAGTGGAAAGGAACTCCTGGTCATTCTGCCAACAGGGTTATTTCTTATATGAAAGCTCGGCGTATGGTAGAGAAAGGGTGTCTAACCTATTTGCCATATATTCGCGATCCCAGTATAGATGTTCCTTCTATGGACTCAGTACCAGTTGTTCGTAAATTTTCAGAAGTATTTCCTGGAGATCTGTCGGGGATGCCACTCGACAGAGATATTGATTTCTGTATTGATTTGGCTCCAGGCACTCAACCCATTTCTATTCCACCATACCGTATGGCCCCGCCAGAGTTGAAAGAATTGAAAGAGCAGTTACAAGACTTGCTTGATCAGGGATTCATTAGACCCAGTGTCTCGCCCTAGGGTGCACCAGTATTATTTGTAAAGAAGAAAGATGGCTCTATACGGATGTGTATAGACTATCGGCAGTTGAACAAGGCCACTATCAAAAACAAATATCCGCTACTAAGAATTGATGACTTATTTGATCAGCTTCAAGGTGCTAAGGTATTTTCGAAGATCGATTTAAGGTCTGGCTAAAATCAGTTGAAGATTAGGGCATCTGATGTCCCTAAAATAGCTTTTCGAACTCGGTATGGGCATTACGAGTCCCTAGTGATGTCATTTGGGTTGACAAATGCCCCAGCAGCATTTATGGATTTGATGAATCGGGTGTTCAAGCCTTATTTGGATTCTTTTATGGTTGTATTCATTGATGATATCTTGATTTACTCCAGCAGTCGAGAGGAACATGAGCAGCATCTTCGAAGTGTGCTTCACACCTTGAAGAATAATCAGTTATATGCCAAGTTTTCAAAATGTGAGTTTTGGTTAGACTCAGTTGCCTTTTTGGGGCATGTTGTATCGGCAGAAGGCATAAAGGTGGATCCTAAGAAGATTGAGGTTGTTCAGAATTGGCCTAGACCTACTTCAGTTATAGAGATCCGGAGTTCCCTGGGTTTAGCAGGTTATTATCGTCGGTTCGTGGAAGGGTTTTCATCTATAGCAAGCCCATTGACCAGATTGACCCAGAAAGGTGTCCCATTCAGATGGTCAGACGAGTGTGAGATGAGCTTTCATAAGCTCAAGACCACTTTGACTATGGCGCAAGTGTTGGTATTACCCACAGGTTCAGGATCGTATACGGTATATTGTGACGCATCTCACATTGGACTTGGTGCAGTATTAATGCAATATGGCAAGGTAATTGCATATGCGTCGCGGCTGTTGAAAGTTCACGAGATGAATTATCCTGTTCATGACTTAGAATTGGCAGCCATTGTTCATGCGCTGAAGATTTGGAGGCATTACCTCTACGGTGTCTCATGTGAGGTATTTATGGATCATCGCAGCCTTCAGTATCTGTTCAAACAAAAAGATTTTAATTTGAGGCAGAGAAGATGGTTGGAGTTGTTGAAAGACTATGATATCACCATTTTATATCACCCCGTAAAGGCCAATGAGGTCGCCGATGCTTTGAGTAAAAAGACTGTGAGTATGGGCAGTCTTGCGTATATTTCGGTTGGTGAGAGGCCATTAGCTGCAGATGTTCAGACTTTGGATAATCAGTTCATGAGGTTAGATATTTCAGAACCCAGTCGGGTTTTAGCTTGTATAATCGCTTGGTCTTTTTTATATGAGCACATCAGAGAGAGGCCGTATGATGATCCTCACTTACTTGTCCTTAAGGAAATGGTACGGCACGGTGATGCCAAACAGGTTGTTGTGGGGGAAGATGGGGTTCTGCGAATGCAGGGTCGTATTTGTGTGCCTAATGTGGATGGGCTTCGTGAATTAATTCTTGAAGAAGCACACAGTTCCAGGTAGTCTATTCATCCAGGTACCGCCAAAATGTATCAATATTTGCGGCAATATTATTGGTGGAAGAGAATGAAAAAGGATATTGTTGCATATGTAGCTCGGTGTCTGAATTGTCAGCAAGTTAAGTACGAGCATCAGGGACCTGGTGGTTTGCTTCAGAAGTTAGAAATTCCTGAGTGGAAGTGGGAGTGTATCACTATGGATTTTGTTGTTGGGCTCCTACGGACTCAGAGAAGATTTGACGCAATTTGGGTCATTGTGGACACGTTGACCAAGTCAGCACATTTCATTCCAGTAGCAGTTACCTATTCTTCAGAGAGGTTAGCTGAAATTTACATTCGTGAGATTGTCCGCCTTCACGGTGTGCACGTGTCTATTATTTCAGATCTAGGTACGCAGTTTACCTCACATTTCTAGAGGGCTGTACAGCGTGAGTGAGGCACGCGGGTGGAGTTGGGTACAACATTTCATCCATAGACATACGGACAGTCAGAGCGCACTATTCAGATATTGGAAGATATGCTTCGCGCTTGTGTTATAGACTTTGGAGGTTCTTGGGATCATTTCTTGCCACTTACGGAGTTTGCTTATAATAATAGCTACCATTCGAGCATTTAGATGGCTCCATATGAGGCATTATATGGAAGGCGATGCCGATCGCCAGTTGGTTGGTTTGAACCGGGAGAGGCTCGGTTGTTGGGTACCGATTTGGTACAAGATGCCTTGGAGAAGGTCAAGATTATTCAGGATCGACTTCGCACAGCTCAGTCTAGGCAAAAGAGTTATGTCGATCGTAAAGTTCGTGATATTGCATTTATGGTTGTAGAAAGAATATTGCTCCGGGTTTCACCTATGAAAGGTATAATGAGGTTCAGAAAGAAGGGCAAGTTGAGCCCTAGATATATCTGACCCTTCGAAATTCTTGAAAGGGTGGGTGAAGTAGCCTACAGGCTTGCATTACCACCTAGTTTATCAGCGGTTCATCCGGTGTTCCATGTGTCTATGCTCCGAAAATATCATGGTGATCCATCCCATGTGTTAGATTTCAGCTCAGTCCAATTGGACAGAGATTTGACTTAGGAGGAGGAGCCGATGGCTATTCTAGCCTGGCAGGTCCGACAGTTGAGGTCTAAGAGTTATCCTTCAGTTCGGGTGCAATGGAGAGGTCAGCCGGTAGAGGCATCTACCTGGGAGTCCGAGTCGGACATGCAGATTAAATATCCACACCTTTTCTCCAGCTCAGGTACTTTTTCTAACTCCGTTCGAGGATGAACGTTTGTTTTAGAGGTGGAGAATGTGATGACCCAAAATGTCATCTTTAAATTTAATAAGTAATTATGTATTCTAAGACCTCGAAAAATATCATTTATCATTTCTCGACTTGCGTGCGTAGTCCGTACAATTTTTCAGAAAGTTTTTATGTGAAAAATGGATTAAAGTATGAAATAGAGCTTTTAAAAACTTAACTTAGTTGACTTTGGTCAACATTTTGAGCAAACGGACCCGGATAAGTATTTTGATAATTCCGGTAGGTCCGTATCGTGATTTGGGACTTGGGCGTATGCCCGGAATCGAATTCCGAGGTCCCTAGCTTGAGATATGGAATTTTGAAGAAAACTTAAAAGCTTGAAAGCTTAATAATTTTTAAGAAATTACTGATATTGGATTTATTGACCTCGGGTCAGTATTTTGGTTCTGGATCCTGATGTAGCTCCACTATAATATTTATGACTTTTTTGCCGAATTTGGTAAGAATTGGAGTTGATTTGACGTGATTCGGACCTCCGGTTGTAAAAATATAAGTTTTAAAGTTTTCTTGAAAACTTCCTTTGATTTGGTATCCGATTCGTAGTTCTAGGTATTAGTTTGGCAATTTGATCACGCGAGCAAGTTCATATGATATTTTTGGACTTGGGTGCATGTTTGGTTTGGATCCGCGAGGGCTCGAGTTGGTTTCGGGTAGTTAACGGATCATTTTTGGACTTGAGGAAACTGCAGAAACCTGCTTCTGGTTTCCTTCTTCGCGTTCGCGGGGGGAGTCTCGCATTCGCGAAGACTAAGTTGGGGCTGGCACATTTTGTGCTTCCCGTTCGCGATAGAAAGAACACGTTCGCGAAGGGTTGGGATACGAAGCTTCGCGTTTGCGATCGAAGCCTCACGTTCGCGAAGGGAAAGAGACTGGCCAGGTCAATTGCCTTCGCGTTCGCGAAGGGCATATCGCGTTCGCGAAGGCCAAGCCAGGCAAGCTTCGCATTCGCGAAGTGCCCCTCGCGTTCGCGAAGAGTAAAAGTTGGACATCACAAAGTTGTGCTTCGCGTTCGCGAGAGTACCTTCGCGAACGCGAAGGGTAAAAATCCCAGAAACAGAACTTAAGTTCTGGAAAAGGGGTTTCGACCCATTTTTGAGCTCGGGTAAGACGATTTTTGGGCAATTTTTACGGAAAAATATTGGGGGTAAGTGTTCCTTATCCTATATTGATTATATTTCATGATTCCATACTCGTTTATATCATGAATCCGTGAATTTATGGGGAAAAAATCAAATTTTTCAAAAATCTTCCAAAAACAAAAATTTAAGATTTGAAGGTCCATTTGATATCGGAATTGAACAAATTTTGTATGGTTGAACTCGTATCGGAACGGGTGTTCGTATTTCGTGAGTTTTTCTGAGATTTGAGACATGAGTCCCACTGTCGAATATTTTAATGAATTTCGGATTTTTTATCCGAAAAATATGTAAATTCATATGGAATTAATTCCTATGATTAGTATTGAATATATTGAATTGTTTGTGAATAGATTTGAAGCTTTCGGAGGCAAATTTAAAAGGAAAAGTTGTGGTTGAGTAATTGATTTAAATTGGCAAAGCGAGGTAAGTGTCGTGGTTAACCTTGACTTGAGGGAATAGAACCCTTAAATTATCATTATGTGAATTGCATGTGAACGACGTATAGGCGAGGTGATGAGTGTCTATACGTCATCAAATTAATTGTTTGCCTACTTACTTGAAAAATTATAAATTATTTTTAATCATAAATTAATTATTATAATAATTATTTCTCTCTTATTCTTTGTCAAATATTAATTCTTGAATTCCTGCATTAACTGTTACATGTTATTTGAATTATGTGCCTTAATTGTTATTTGATATTTAGCATATTAAATATTAAACTGCCTATTTTGCTCCCTGATTTCCATAATAATTTGCTATTTGTCATTGTTTGCTTCATAATTAAACCATAATTATTATATGCTTGTTGTCTTATAATTTTATATTAATTGTTACATTTATTGGAAAAATTTCTTCTATAAGAATTGGTAAATGAATATGTTGGAGGAGCGGGTTGCACGCCGCAACATGATTGATTATAATGAATATATTGGAGGATCGGGTTGCACGCCGCAACAGACTTATTAAAAGTCCATATTGGAGGATCGGGTTGCACGCCGCAACAGACTTATTTAAAAGTCAACATACATATATATATATTGGGGGATCGGGTTGTACGCCGCAACAGACTTGATTAAAAATAAATATATTGTGAGAGCGGGTTGCACGCTGCAACAGAATCAAATGTGAATATATTGTGAGAGCGGTTTGCACGTTGCAATAGAATCAAATGTGAATATATTTTGAGAGATGGTTGCACGCTGCAACAGAATTGAATGTGAATATATTGTGAGAGCGGGTTGCACGCTGCAACAGAATTGATGGAAGTGATAATTGGTTATGACTGCTATGTTGGCTTCAATTATTATAAATGAGTTACCTGATTTATTTCTATTATTGTTGCTATTACTAATATTGCGTACATGTAATGTAAGTGACCTGCCTTAGCATCGGCACTACTTCGTCGAGGTTAGGCTCAACACTTACCAGTACATAGGGTCGGTTGTACTGATACTACACTCTGCACTTCTTGTACACATTTTAGAGTTGGTCCCAGCGGCATACCGTAGACTTTCTCAGATTTCAGCTACCAGAGGAGACTTGAGGTATAACTGCATGACGTCCGCAGTTCTGGAGTCCCCGTCTATTTTACTTTAGCTGTGTGTTTATTTCCAGACAACTTTACTTTATTCAGACCTTATATGTATTTATTCTAGAAGCTCATGCACTTGTGACACTAATTTTGGGATGGTATTTAGACACCGTTATTTTTATGGATTATTCACTATATTTCAAACTTGCTTTCGCATTTGTTCTTGGATTATTAATAATTTAAAAATTGTTTAAAAATTAGTTAATATTAATCTAACGTTGGCTTGCCTAGCAAGTGAAATGTTAGGCGCTGTCATGGTCCGAAGGTGGAAATTTCGGGTCGTGATAGATATGATCCTTTGTGCTTATTTCGTGTATTATGTTTTCCCTCGTGTGGTGGATTTATAGCATTGCGCTTCGTGGTGGTATCTGTTGAGCTGGCGAAATGGTTTCTTCATTTCCATTCTATTTCCATCATTGGATATATTTGAGTTATTGTTCGTTGGTGCACGGATTGCATGTATGTGGCTCTAAGTAGGATTTGTGTGACAGGTCGGTCGAATAGCTTGTACTGGATGAGGTAAGGTTATTGGGCCTGAAATGAGTGTCATTGCATTTGATTATGGTATGTTTGCAAGAATTGTGTCACTAGTCGGCTTAGATTTTGTCTATGGTTCTTATCGGGCAAGAGAGATCCACAACTTGTTAATTTGATGGGTGGTTATGAGTTTCTGTAGTTTCATTCATCACTGGCAGTGTAAGGTTTAGAACAAGGTTTTAGTTGATATGAGGTTTGTTATCGGTGTAGGGTTGGTTATCGAGCAACTATTGCGGTCAAAAGTTATTGCTATGAGTATTTGAGTTATGTGGTATATCATGTGATTATGTCTTGAGATATGTTTATGGATTGATACAACTTGTTCAGAGTTATACAGTGCATAGATGTAAGAATCAGGTCATATAATGAGTTCTGGATGTTGGGGATTTAGGCTTTAAGGTTTACGGACTAAGGTTGAAGTAAGGATCCTTTGTTAGGTGGTGTTGTCGGCCTTATATTGATTGGAGTGATGTGGGATCACCGATGGTTATGTATATGGTGAGGGTATATGGCGATTGGATGGCTTTGGAGTGACTCTTGGCACATTCGAGGACGAACATATGTTTAAGTGGGGGAAAATGTAACGACCCGATCGGTAATTTTGAGCTTTAGCGCTCCATTTGGTGGGTTGATACTTTGAGTAGCTTTATATTATGTATTATGACTTGCGTGTATGGTTGGTTTTGGTTTTCTAGCGGTTCGGGATTGATTTGGAAGAATGATTCTCGTTTTAGAAGATTTAAGTTGGAAGAGTTGACTAAGGTTTGACTGTTAGGTAAACGGACTCGGAATCAGGTTTTTATTATTCCAATACGTTTGTATGATGATTTTGGACATGTCCACATAGTTTGATTAAATTCTGATGAATTTTAGATAAGTTTGGGTTGTATGGTGATTGTTTTCGGTTTCGGCGTCGATTTGAGCATAAAGTTACCATATTGAGCACACGATCTTTGATTCGTGTTTTGACTAAACCATTATATCCGTATCGTAATTTTGGAATCATAACAACTGAAATCATCAAGTTTCGACATTGTATGAGGAATTTATGGTCATTTTACTATAAAATGGGTTGCCATATTTTTCAGATTAATTATGCAATTACCACTGAATTCGTATTTAAAAATCTGCACTATTTCTAAATATTGAAACCAACATATCTCCTTCATTATAAGGTCAAATGGAGTGATTCAAAAGCTTAACATCACTGGAATTTCATGAGAAAACCATTGGAGGCATCAAAGGTGAGTTACGAGTTTGTTTGGCATAAGAAACGAGGCAGAACAACTGAGCATTTTTGGCTATTAATGTTGTTGGATTTTTTCTCATCTTGAAACTTTGGAATTTGGATAATTCAAGGATGTTCTTCAAGTTTCTTCCATGTGGTAAGTATTTGAACACCGATTCAGAGTCAGAATTGAGTAAAATTAGTATGGTTGGACACGTAATTGAATGGGTTGTTGGAGTTTTTGAGTTTTATCGGGTTCTGAAGTGCAAGCCCGTGTTTGACTTTTTGGTTGACTTTGGGTAAATGTGTGAAGATTCGAACTTTATCGATTAGGTTTGCTTCCTATGGCATTATTTGATAATTTTGAGTTGCTTTTGGCAAGTTTCGAGGCGTTCAGAGGATGACTTGAGCGGGATGGCGATTCTAGAGTATCGATTGGGCTTGTTTGAGGTAAGTATCTTGCCTAACTTTGTGCGGGGGAAACTACCCCTTAGGATTTGGGTTGATTGTGCTATTTGTGTTATGTGAAGGTCGTGTACGCAAGGTAACGAGTGGGTACACGGGCTATATATGTGTTTGACCAGTTTAAATTATCTAGACTCTTTCCATGCCTTTAATTGAATTGTCATAACATGTTATATCTTTCATTGTTAATCTACTATTACATGCTCTATTTGACATTTTTAGCACTTTTCTACCTCTTACTTGTTATTTTTCTCTTATATGCTTTAGTTGAAGTTATTCCCTTCCTTATTGTCTTGTTACCTATTAATTATTGAATCAGTTTTAATTGAAGTTTTTATTTCGTGGAGTATTATCTTGTTGAGTTATTGGTGTTGAAGTTGTAATAGCCGTTATTACATTGAGGCGGAGTTATTAATTGTTGAGATACCTTTTTCTTGTTGAGAATTCTTATTCATATTATTATTATTGAAATTCTTGTACACATTCTCTTTGAGCCCTGGACTATTTATTATGAAAATATTAGTGTTGCTGAGTTTGTGAAAAGTTGTGGCATATGGGTACTTGTAGTGCGATTTGTGATTGTGTTGTGATATTGATATGCATGCGGTGGTATAAGGCTATGGGTTGATATGTATGCGGTGAGATAAGGTAGGCTTGATACGCGTGTTGCTAGTGGGGGAACTACTTGAAGCAACGTGGTAAGATAAGGTGGGCTAAAACGCGTGTAGCTATTTCAGAAAATAATAATTTTCAAAACTAAATGTAAGGCTTACGCGGTGATATAAGGAAAGATTGTGATTGAAATTGTAAAATGTGAATACAAGGCGGTACCTCGGTTATGATTTTCATTGTACATTCCACATTGGAACAACTTGTTGATTTGAGCGGTCATTGTTCGGTCTTCAATTATTCATCCGTATTTTGATTGTGTTTGGTTATTCGTTGTTATCTTGGTGTTGGAACGATTGTGATTTCTTGTGTGAGTCATGCATTTTATGTGATTTGTTATGTTGCTTTAACATGTCAATCTGTGCCTATGTTATAACTTGTTTAACTGATTGTCAATGTAAATTTTATTGCGTGGAGTCACTATATTATATTCTGTTGAGTTGTTGGTAACATAATGGTTTAACTAAAAGAATTATTAACATGCTTTATTTTATGTGCCTCTTAAGATATAACTCGTTATCTCACTCAGTACCTTATTATTCTAAATGGTTATCGCACTTTCACTGTAATTAGGTTCTCAAATTATACTCATAACCCTGTTAAATATTTACCTTACTTAAAATTGTTATCATATTTTTTTTTTAACAAATTCTATAGTTAATTTATTAATTTAACTTATGTTTTGTTTTGCTTAAAAATGATACTTCTTACTCAATTTTATTGATTTCTAATCTAAACTCATCTTATACTCTGTTTCGTACAAATTGTATATTATTTTACGTTACTTGATTTCTAAAATAAACATATTATTTTATTTGACACCTTATTTTATTCAAGATTGTTATTATATTTTATGGTGTTTAGATATATCTTTCATTCAACTAAATTAATATTTATCACAGTTGCAAGTACATGGTAGCACGTGGGCATTGCTGTACGAAGGTGATTGTTATTGTGGGCACGAGGTGCCATATCTGTAAGATTTGGAAATTGTGGTCCATGACGTGTGGTTTATGAGGTGTGATGTCTTGGGGTAATTCTTGTTGCAAGTCCATGTTGGAAGCGATTTGATTATTTGAGTTGTCATTCGTTTTTCCTTATTTGAGTTCATTTACATATCATCAGTGTTATGACTATGTTGTTCTATATTACTCATTTATTACTTACTGCCATTTATGTTTCTATTACTTCATTGTTGGTTGGAAATCAATTATTTTTCCGCCGTTGGTCTTACATTGATGTTCTGTCCATTGTTAGCATATGTATTTCTTGAATATGTTTCTATGTCAAGTAGGTATCTTGACCTGGCCTCGTCACTACGCAACCGAGGTTAGGCTTGATACTTACTGGGTACCGTTGTGGTATACTCATGCTACGCTTCTGCACAGTTTTGTGCAGATCCAGGTATTCTGATTATGTTGTTGAGAGTTGTGTCTGCGCGGCGGGAGACTTCAAGGTATACCTGCTTGACATACGCATGCATTAGAGTTACCATCTTATTTTATTATGCTATTGTTAAATTGCAATTCAAACTAGTATTGTGTTTAGAAATTCTAGTATGTTTTAGTAGTGCTTATGACTCCTACTACCGGTTTTGAAAAATATATAATTATTGGTCGCTTGTGGCTATGTATGTTATTGAATGGCTCATGATAAATGATTAAATAGTTCAATTATGTTATTAAATCAGCATGTGTTAGGCTTACCTACTCTTAGGGACTAGGTATCATCACGACATCCTAAGGCGGAAAATTAGGGTCGTGACACCTGCTATGTATGAAGTCCACAAAATGGTATATCATTTTGAGTCCATTATGTGAAACTTTATCTTGGCTGTTTCCACCAATTTTTGTCGTTACACTAAAGCTCATTTTATGTTTTTATAAATATACTAGATGGATATGGCCCGTGCAAGTACGGGCCCAACATTCACATTTTTAAGCGGTGAGCCTGTTCCCTTTAATCACATATTAACAAGATCTTTTACTCTTTCTTGACACACAATGATTTACGTATATTATTTACTCTTTGATTTTCGCATTTGAAAGATTTAACTTGAGAAAATGCACTTGAAAAATCAACAAGAAAAAATCTTAGTACGAAACTTTACCACAAGGTGTTAAATTTGAAATTTGCATATGCAACATGGCAATAAAGGCTAAAAGTTTGAAATGGAGGTTTCAATAATTGTGCTGGAGATTTTGTTAACTAATGGTTCTAATGCTAATTCGCGCTTTTCTTGATGTTTATACGGCCAATTAGTATTCCTCAAATTATGATTTGTTTTCTTTAGACTATGTAACTTTGGATGCATGCCCTCGAACTAATAATTGCATCAGTACATAGCAGGAAAAAGGAAGCCCTCATACTGGAGCTTTCCTTCTGGAAGATGAACAAGGCTGATCCTAATGTTGGGTTTGCTCGGGTAAAGAAAAGACCTTTGCGAGCTCAAAAGAAAAGATTTGTTCAACAGTATTCACGAATTTGTGCATATTTGCTACTGCTTTGTTTATAGTGTTTCTTTAATCAAACCTAAGGGATCAGTTTTGGGGAAGGGGGGAGGGGGTACTTTAATGAGTAATTGAATTGATCTATTTAAAGGTATTTTATCTTTTGTAAATTTATCTATTTATTGGTGAACTGCAATTGTGAATAAAAAAGTAAAGTCATATGACAAAACCATTTTTTAAATAAAATAGTGTAGGACCTATATAGAATACTCTAAATTGTAGTTGAAGTATGTATAATTTTTGCATAATGAAGTGTCAAATTTCGACAAGTATTACAAAGTGATTGATATAATAATACGATTTCAGAAAAATTAAGATATACATTATGCAAAAGATAAATAACAATACAGGGAATACTGGTTCTATACGTTATTACACAAAAGCACTTTCTTTCTTCTTTCCCTAAAGGCGAACAAAGTGTGAAATTAGCAATAGACCAAGAAATATTAAAAGAAAGAAAATAAGAAAAAATAGCAATTCAAATAGGATGCAAAATGACTAGGTTGATGTTTTGAGAAGTGCAACTCTCTAAAATTATAGTAATGTGTTAAATGATATATATTGCTAGCATATTGCAGTTAAAAGAAAAACTAAAATATTGGGATTCTGCTTGGTCGAATGAAGGAAAAAGCTGTTATTGCAAAGGTAATATACTTTTCAAGGATGTGCTGCCTTAGACAAGACTTTTCTATCTTATGGACCTGTTTATAGTGATGGAAGAGTTTAACATCCGATATTGTATGCCTTTTGCGCTAAAGTCATACTATTAATAACACTAACATATATTGAGATTCAAACTCCTATACTTATATAACATAGACTCGATAAGTTCCTCAATTAGTTGTTTTGTGTAGATTATCTTTTTGTGTGTTCTTTGGCTGAATTTGTAATTTGATGCATTTCACCTTAAAAGCCTTCTATATTTGCCTCTCATTCACTGAAATTATTAAGTAGGAGTAACAAGATAGTGAAACAACATCTTTCCCATTTTATATAGCATCAACAACAAATGTTAGAAGAGAATGATGAATTATGGGTTTAGCTACGCATGCCACATCATTCATTTGTCAAGACTTCATTAATGACAACGATGTCGCATACAATACCTTTGTTTTTTCCTCTTTTTCTAATTCTAGATCCATTACATTGATCGATATTCTTCGCTGATTATAAGATAAATTATTTGTAATACCAAGATTTTGTGTTTTCAATTGTATTTTCAGCAATTATAATACTGTCAAGGCTTATCATACCAAGATTTTGTGTCTTGATTCAATTGTATTTTCAGCAATTATAATACTGTCAAGCCTTATCATATACAAAACACCTCATAACCTACAGAAAAAGTCAAACAATAGTTTTTTAAAAGAAACCCAAAAACTGAGCATCCACTACAAATACATACCTAAAATGCCGAATTCAGCTCTCAAGTAAATAACACAGTTCTTCTATTTAAGATATATTATCAAATACCTTGGTTGCATGAGAGATCTTGTTTGTTTCTTTACCATTTTTGTCCTACATGGAAATTCATTATGCCCAAATCGTGTTTAAACCTATGCAGAAAAATTTCCAACAAAGATGTGCAAATCAGACGTACACAATGGAAGAAATTACCGCAGAGAGTAGTGAATAAGAGATACCCACCAAATAACCATTACCAACACATGGGTGCAATAAACAAAGAAAGACCGAAGAAAAATTCTGCAAACCTCCGAACGAAATATAGCACACACTAAAGGAAAATTAGAGAAATTTGAAAGTGAACTCAAAAAATAAGGCTTGAAAGTATAACAAAAGAAACATAGTATACGGAGTGCAAATCTGGGATATGAAAGTGGAATGCACATATATTCAAAAGGTAACTAATTAATTAGGATCAAATTCAGAAGTAGACCCAAATTACATCAGTATGGTCTTGAAACTTAGGAAAGAAGAGACCGAAAAAGAGAAGGAAAGAGCTAAGAGAAACATACATGAAAACCTCTGTCATATTTACCTTGGGCTTGCTGTCGCCGGCTGAGTAGGAGTACTGTGTTTATGGAAAATGAAGCTAAAAAGGACTGACAGATTGAAAAGATGAAGGAAATCGAAAAGGCAATTCTAGATGGAGAGAATATTCACAATTTTACCCTTGGTCGACCACACTTGCCTTTTCTATATTATAAATATATGTTTTAACTGCATATAAATTGTTTAAGCTAAAGATAATTACAGACACGGTGCTCTATAAACTTTAAAAATCACCTCTGCACTAATAAGTCATCCACTACTTATCCTTTTCTAATTACTCCCTTTAGCCCCATAGATCCACGAAATCTCACATGGTGCAATTGCGTATCGGACTCATAATAAAAATAGTTACCCACTAAAGTTAAATTCCCAAGCTAAATTAGTAACTTTTCCTCCTTGAACTCAATAAAAGAAAGGGATGCAATAAATAGGTAAATTCACAAGGGATATGACAGGAAAGCGAAGTCTAAATGATGTGAGACGAATATAGAGGTTTTCAAATGTTATGAATCCAACTTAAGAATTGAGCCTTGAATAAGCTGAAGAAGTGTGTAGGCATGGGGTAGAGTCATTTGAAGAGAATATTGAGTCTGGAGCTAATCTAAGATGAAGTAATAGAATTAAACAACCCAATAGAAGATTAATTGATTTCATTTGGAAGGGTGACTCAGAACAAGAATGATCGGGAAGAGGGTTCAGAGTGGTTGCAAATAACAAAGAACATGGGAGAAATGGGTAAGCAGCTATTTATCAGTATTATCTATGTATTCTCCTCCTACTTGGTCTCCATGTTTTCCATCTCCCCTTCTTATTTCTAATTTCAGTCAGTTTACTATTTCTATTTTGTAGTTTCCTTGTTCTAGAAAAAGTTTCTAATCTGTAATAGTTGCATTTGAATATTCAATAAAGAAGTTGGCTTCCAGTCTATTTATTTGTTACATTGGTGCTTTTATCCAGCGGACTCTATGGGTGATTCAAAACTCAAATCTACTGATAATGGTGTTTCTCAACAGGCGTTTGCATATCTTCCACAATTGCAAATTTGTGTTCTACTTTTGATAACCAGTAGAAACTGTTACAAGACTTCATTAACACAGTCTCGCAGCGGCATCGGTGACGATGAGACCCAAGCCAACTACGGTTGAACTACCCTGTTTTAATGGTCTAAACCCCGAAGCCTGGGTGTTTCAAGTAGAGAGGTACTTTGATTTTTACTCTATTTCCTCTGCTCATCAACTATCATTGGCCTCTTTTTACTTGGATGAAGAGGTACTTGAATGGTACCGATGGCTTGTTCGTAATAAGCAACTAGTTAACTGGCATCACTTTGCCGAGAAATTGTGCCAACATTTTTATAAGAAAACTCTGGAGGGACCTAAGCGTCGTCTAGCCAAATGCTGACAACATTCGACAGTAGCTGAATGCCAGGCTCACTTTGAGGCCATCTCTAATGAGATTGAGGATAATTCTGAGTCCTGGTTGGTCTTTCGGGCCTCGGGTTGGACATTAAGACTACAATTTTAATACATAAGCCCATTACAATGTTAGACACAGTGGAACTAACCCATTTACATATGCAGCGCATTAGGTTAGAAAAGGGGCCTGCCCGACCAGATTTATTTAGGACCCAACCTTCACTTTTACCTACTCCAAATACAACCATGACCGCTCCAACTAATAAGACCTCAATATCCATTATACCTAAAATACCTCGCAAATGCCTCACACCCTCCGAACTCCAACACCGACGAGAAAAAGGTCTCTGCTACAATTATGATGAGAAGTTTGTTCCTAGGCATACGTGTAAGCCTCTTCCACAATTATTGCTTCTAGAAGACTCACCATCAATTGTTGAGCTATGATTAGTGGGGATTTTGACTACTTATTAACGCCTTTTAGCTTTTGTTTTAGTTTACAAGCATTGAATTGTGTTCCTGAAACTAATGAAATGTACAAAATTGCAGGAATACTGGATGTTGGACTCCCAAGATGAAATCCAACTCAAAAAGAGTAGTCTAAACATAAGGCAATAAAAGTCACAAAATCTTACAATGTGCGGTCCGCAGAATTACATCAGTGGCCGCAGTCAAAGAAGGAAAACTCAGCAGACTTTGGCGCAAATTGAGGACCGCACATGAATTGTGCGGCCGCAAAAGCTAGTCTAAGATCCAAGATTAGAGAGTGACAAAAAATCCAAGTCCAGAGCTTCCTTGAATTGCGGTCCGCAGAAGACTTGTGCGGCCGCAATCATACCATTGCGGACCACAAAAGAGTGCCTTGCGGCCGCAGTGCTAAATCTGTGGACTGCAGAAATATTGCCTTGCGGCCGCAGTTCAGAATTGTACAGCCGTAGAATCCCAGCTCCTACCAAATGAAGAATTATATGGACCGCACATAGAATTGTGTGAGCGCAGAACCTCCCGAAGGGCATTTGTGTCCGAAATTTTCAGCCTTGTATAAATAGACGAGTTTCACAAAATTAGGTCAAGTTTTGACATCAGCAAGTTTTGTAGCCATTTTTGTTTGCCTCTTTTGGAAGTTTACTATATTTTTGTGTATTTTACAACAGATTTTATTATTTTAAGCTTACATTATGAGTTTAATTAGTAGCCCTCTTCTTTTTCTTCAAACCCAAACATGAGTAGCTAGATATTTACTAGGGTTGTGACCTAACCCTAGTGTGTAAACCTTATGGGTATCTAATTTAGTGCTTGTTTATGATTGAGTGTTTATTATTTAGCCTAATTTATGTTTTAATTTGTGAAATTAATGGTTACAAATATTAGTTCGTGCCTATTTGACTTAGTCTCTTCTTGAGAAAGAGAGACTTAGTTTAGAAAAACTTGACTAATAAAGAATTGGGTCAATCGAGAGATTGATTAACCCAATTAAAGGGTTCAACCTAGAGATGGTAATAACCCGACTTGAGCTTTTATCAACTGTTTTGTGTGATACCCATTTGATCTTAAGAAAGCCAAATAGGGCAAAATCACTATCTGACCGAGATTTATTGAGTGGGTAATTAAGAATTGATAGCTATAATACACCCCGATCAACAAATCAAGCATTAAGGTATTTATCCCATTAGGCCAACACATAGGTAATGGTCACAACCCTAGGCTTTTTACCAATTTGAAAAACATCAAAAACAACTATCCTAGTCTTATTTCTTCATTCTGCAAATGTAAAATTAGAAATAGAAACAAAACCTTTTTTGTGGAAGTGCAAATTAAGATAATTTAATTTCACGCATTAGAATATATACCCCTAACTCCCATCTAGCTCCATGTGGATTCGACCCCGACTCTTCATTGGGTTACTATAATTGCAATTGACCGTTTTATTCCTTGTTTAGAGGTGTGCATTTGGACGCGATCAATTTTTGGCGTCGTTGTCGGGGAGTTGAAAATGGTGTTAGCTATATATTTAGGTATGTTTTTGAAGTATCTTCTTTTCCTTCTGTGTTACTAACTTGTTTGAGAAACTGTAGGTGCAACTATGGAAAACAACTAGCTCAGAAATATTACTTTGGTGGATGTGGACATTGAGGATGAACAAGTGGATGAGGTTCCTCTTGAACCTCAGGCCAATAGAAGAGGCAGAGTGCCTCATGACAATGTACCCGTCCCACCCCCACCTCTACCATGAGCGGCTCCACATAGGGTGTTACCCAGTAAAGGATATACAAGTACAATAGTCCCTCCTCGTATTAGGGCGGACAACTTTCAAATAACCAATGTGATGCTCACTTTGTTAGAGCAACGAGGGTTCTTCACCGGTTCTCCAAGTTAAAATGCATACAAACATTTGAAGGGGTTTCTGGACACTTGTTGGGGGAGAAAGCAAACAAATGTCTCCGAGGATACTTTGAGGCAAAGGCTTTTTCCCTTCTCTCTATGGGGGAAAGCTTTAGATTGTTGGAACATTTGCCAAATCATTCCATTCATAGTTGGAATGAATTGGCAGAAAAGCTTATTTCAATATGTTTCTCTTCGGGTCATATGGCTACACTTCGGGATGAGATTCTAGAATTCAAGAAAGAGCCCAATGAACCACTACACGAGGTATGGGAGCAGTATAGAACAATCCTCAAGGAATGTCCCAACAACGATATGACGGAAAACATGATTCAACAAACCTTCTATCGTGGGATCAACACGACCAACCAATGTGTGGTGAATCAAATTGCCAATGCAAATTTTATGACTACGCCTTATGCGGAGGCATGTGAGATTTTAAATGAAATGGCAGAAACTTCATGGGCGTGGCAATCCTAGGCTAATGTTACACAAGGGGATCCTAACGTTATCCACCTATATAAATAGTTGCATGCCCATAGGTAAGCCATAGCCGAATTGACTACCACCATAAATTAAGTAGAAAAGGATCAACTTCAACAAGTGCAAAATCCTAGGCAAATCAATGTCATGGAGGGAGTAAACATGATGGTAAAAAAACTGAAAACCAAGGGTCCACAAGTGCAACAACGAGTGGACAATTTTGTGCAAGAAGATAGTGGGTTTGATCAAGATAATTCTTACAATGACTAAGAAGAAGAGGTGCAATATGTGAACAAATTTCAAGGGCAAAGAAACAATTTCCAAGGCCCAAATCAACAATAATGGCGACCTTAAAACAATCAAGGCAATTGGAATTCTAACAACCAAGGTAATTAGAGTGGTGGAAACAATCAAGGGAATTGGCATAACAACAACAATCAAGGATATTGGAATGGCAATAATCAAGGTAATTGGGGAGGTAACAATCAAGGTAGATGGAACAATAATCAAGGAAATCGTGGGTCGGGTTTTCAAAGGCCCCCGATGTATCAACAACCGAGCAACCCGCCTCTTTATTCTTCCCATGGTCCTAGTTCTTCCAACAATGAAATGGGACATATTAAGAGCATGTTAAAGCAAATGATGTAAAAGAATGCCGATTCCGATGCCCAACTTGCCTCACACAACACATCTATCCGCAACTTAGAAGTTTAAATGGGGAAAATCTCCCAAGCTCTAAATTCTCGTCCTAAGAGGGCACTACCAAGTGACACGGTGGTGAACCCAAAGGGTGGTAACAACACGGGGCATGCCATGGCCGTTACTACAAGAAGCGGAAGAGGTGGGAATGCACCCACATCAAGTCAAAGGCAACTTGTGGATGATGAGTAAGTGGTACAAGAAAAAAAGTCCCCGAACAATGTGGTGCAAACAAATGATGAGGTTCGGATTGATATTAATGATAATGTGGAAGAGACCCAAGAGGATATGAACCCATCTAGGCATCACGTTATTGACATACCGGAACCAGTAGTGAAAAAGGCTAAGGCACCATTGCCTAAGCCTCCACCTCCATATCCTCAAAGGCTCGCCAAGCAAAATGGATAGAATCAATTCAAGAAGTTATCGAAATGATGAAGAGTCTCTCAATCAATATACCATTAGTTGAAGCTTTGGAACAAATGCCCGGTTATGCAAAGTTTATGAAGGATCTTGTGACAAAGAAGCGGTCGATGAATTTTGAAACTATCAAGGTCACTCATCAAGTGAGTGCAATTGTGCATTCAATGGCTCCTAAATTGGAAGATCCTGACGCTTTCACAATTCCTTGCACAATTGGAAGTACCGAGTTTGCTAAACCTCTTTATGATCTTGGGGAAAGTATCAATTTAATACCCTATTTGGTTTTCAAGACGTTGGGAATTGGGCAACCAATACCCACCTCCATGAGATTACAAATGGCCAATCGTACCATGAAGAGACTGTTAGGAGTGATTGAAGATGTATTGGTTCGTGTTGATAAATTCATTATTCTGGAGGATTTTGTCATTCTTGATTTTAAAGTGGATTATGAGGTGCCGATTATACTTGGACGACATTTCCTTGCTACGGGGAAGGTTATTTATGATGAAAAGGTGGTATTCCATGTGCGCAAATATACGCGGCAACCAAATAACAACGAGGTGTGTTCTTTTGTGGACTTGGTGACCGATGTTATTGTTGATGATACAAGTGCCACGATCAATGTTGGTGATATGTTGAAGGCCGTCTTGCTCAACTTTGATGGTGACGAGATGGATGGCTTCATGGAATATGTGAAATCTTTGCAAGGAATAGAGTCGTACAATTATGCACCCCGGAAACTATCCTTGGATTTTAAAAATAGGATAACTCCTCCTATAAAGCCTTCCATTGAAGAGCCTCCTACCTTGGAATTGAATACATTGCCTCCACATCTTCGATATGAGTTTCTTGGCCCTTGTTCTACTTTTTCGGTTGTTATTTCCTCTTGTTTGACTAACATGCATGTAGATTCTATATTGGCGGTGCTACATAAA
The DNA here is from genome assembly GCF_000390325.3 of Nicotiana tomentosiformis. Classification (NCBI taxonomy): domain Eukaryota; kingdom Viridiplantae; phylum Streptophyta; class Magnoliopsida; order Solanales; family Solanaceae; genus Nicotiana; species Nicotiana tomentosiformis. Next base: position 96,231,221 of record NC_090823.1, read on the forward strand.
AGGAAGAAGTCCATTGGGTGGACAATGGCGGATATTCGGGGAATAAGCCCCACATTTTGCATGCACAAGATCAACTTGGAGGAAGACGCCAAACCATCTATTGAACATCAAAGGAGACTCAATGAGGCTATGCAAGAGGTTGTCAAAAAGAAGATCATCAAGTGGTTGGATGCCGGGGTTATCTATGCCATTTCCGATAGTTCGTAGACTTCTCCGGTTCAATGTGTCCCAAAGAAGAGGGGCATGGCGATGGTCACCAATGACAAAGAGAGTTGATTCCTACAAGAACAGTTACCGGATGGAGAATGTGTATGGACTATCGTAAGCTCAACAAAGTCACAAGAAAGTATCATTTTCCACTTCCTTTCCTTGACCAAATGCTTGATAGGTTGGCCGGCCGGGATTTCTATTGCTTTCTATATGAATATTCGGGTTACAACCAAATCCTTGTTAGTCCGGAGGATCAAGAGAAAATAACCTTTACATGTCCCTATGGTACTTTCGCCTTCAAGCGGATGCCATTTGGGTTATGTAATGCACCAGCGACTTTTCAAAGGTGTATGATGGATATCTTCACGGCTGTCCAGTCAAGGCCGCCAGAGAGGTATCAGCTCAGGGACGAGTCGTCCACATCCCATAGCACTTCCGAAGGCTCAGAAAGTACTAGTCAGGCTTCTGAGCCTTCCACTACACAGGTACCTGAGGCACCAGAGACATCAGTTCAGCACATCCCCGATGATGGCAGGGGGGGATGCTACTGTTACCGGCCTCAAGAGGTCAAAGAAGAAAGAGATATGGGAGGACTATTTTGTCAATATGGCCGCCTTCACCAGCTTCCTAGAGTGGTGTCCAGTGGGGTCGCTCTCTCTTGAGCGGTAGTTTCAGTTGAAAGATCTTGAGGGGCATAACCCGTTAGTGTTGAAACAGTTTAGAGAACGCAAAGGGTATATGTGGTTTACCTAGAGTGTGGTGGAAGCTAAGGAGTACCTTGTTCGGGAATTCTACGCCAATATGGCGCATATCAAGAAAGGGACAAAGGTGACGAAAGTGAGAAACCTCAAGGTGTGATTTGATCAGCACACATTGAACACCTACTTGGGATTTGATGATGTCGAGCCCATACAGTACTTAGAGAAGTGTGCTATTGGGGATGAAGCTAGTACGTGGCTAGAAGAGATTCTAGCATCTCCTGAGCCGCCACCACCACCATAGATCATAACAGGGGTTTCTATTCACAGGAGCACTCTGAGTTTTGAGGAAAAAGGTTTGGCAAACCTTCGTATGCATCAGACTAGACCCGTGCTAGAATGAGACATATCTTTCGATCCCTCGGAGAGCTCTAGTTGCTTCCATTATGGCTGGGTACCTAATAAATATGGGTGTCGTGATGTCGCCAAAGATCTCTGTGGTCGCTTGGCAAGCTGACACGTCTTGCCTGTATCCCAACACCATTACAGAGTATCTCATGGATGCGAGGGTAGAACCGAGGGACTTTGATACAAAGGTGCGTCCGAAGAATCCTTTCTCATGGTACTCAATTATGGATGCACACAACCCTAAGAAAAAGGGTCAGCCGTCTACCACTACAGGCCAATCTGATGAGCCATCAGTGATAGTTGCAGAGGCCATTGATGTTCCATCCACCTCGGCCGAGCCTTCATCTATTGCCATAGTTATGCCTCCACTACCATCCTTAGTTCCCACACCAGTTCCCGTCACAGGTTCTACCTCAGCTTTGAAGCCGGTGCCCATGCCTACTACTCCACTTTCTACGTTGCGAGTATCCCAGACATTGGCGAGCCTCAACAACTGGATTCGGACAGCCACTGCAAAGCTGTATGGCCTATTCAGTACTATTGTAACACAGTCTTCTATTCCGACACCTCAAATTCCCCCATCAATTGAAGAGACATTGTAGAAGCTTCTGAAGAACCAGAACACAATCATGGCTCCTTTGGCGGGTCAGGGATCGAAGATCTAGGCAAAGAAGTAAAGAAAATGAGAAATTCCCAGGCCTCCAACAAGTTAGTGGACAAGCTCTTGATACAGGTTACCAAGCTTTTTGCAACCGGAGATATTCCATTTGATGTGCTGATTGACCCTTACCATCCAGTTCCAGATCCTATAGCAGCAACAGCACCGGTGGCACCAGCTGGCCAGTCTGAGGAGCCAGACTCTGTTGCCGACACTGTCGAGGCAGTGCGTCACATGTTCACTAACCAGTCACTCCCAGAATCGAGGATGATGAGATCCAATTGGAAGAGACTGGGGGTGGTGACATTGTTGGGGACACAGAGATGTCCAAGGAGCCATAGGGAGTTCTTCTTCACTCTTACCCTTCCTTTACTCTTATTTTGTTAAGTATTGGGGACAATGCTTATTTTTATTTAGGGGTGGAGTTTATCTGATCTTATTTGTTGATTCTGAGATATTTGGCTTGTAATAACTTGATATTATTTTCTTCTTCATCTATCATTATGTATATATCTTCTCCTTCTCTCTCATTATGTATATCCGTTATGCTTTCGCTAGCTTTTTCTTTGTAGCTTCTTTATGTTTATTATCTAATTGGTTAGTGTTTAGTTTAGTAGCTTATTTTTCATTTAGTAGATTTTTTTTAGGTTTTAGTAGATAACAAGCCTTTGGTTTTCTTAATGCCACAGTTCTTTCCAAAGGTAGTTTTTGTATGAACCGGGTGACTCTTCCCAATGATGGATGGCGTGACAACCTTCTTTAGGGACTGAGTCCATTTTTGGTATTTAGGTAATAATAGCAGTAGTAATGAATAAAAAGACCTAATTAAGTTATGCTCGAAGTGAAATATGCTTCACTTGGTACCAACACACTTAACTACGTGCTTTTGGTTAGAAACAAGGTTTTTGAAAGAAATAGCTCTAGTTAGTGACTTTGTGACTCTTGTGTTGACTTAGGCAATCATCGAGTGGTTTAATCGAACCATAGTGATTTTTAATCTTGAATGTGGTCCTTGTGGGCCCTAGGCTCTATCCTATTTAACAATCCAGTTGCGTGAGGGATGAGATGCTTTGTTGCTAGTCCAAGTACACGTGCTAAAGGTCTAGAACTTGCTCTGAATGTGTTTGAAGGCAAAATATTAAGTTTAGCTTGGCTTGAGAAGTGATTGTAGGATTTCCTTGGCCCGTTTGAATTTTCCATTGCTTACCAATGTTATTATCTCTAGTCAACCCATTCAAGCCTCGAGCCATTCTCATTTGATAACTATGCTACAAGCCTTTACCCGTTTTGTCGTGACCCTCTCTTGGCACCCGAGCTTTCCTTAACACTTATGAAACAATTGGATAAAAATGTAAGTTTGGGGGAGAGACGAGGAACTTGAAAGGCGTATAAAGGCACAAAAAGAGAAAAACGAAATGATAAGAAGTAAAGACAAGAAAAGAAAAAAAATGCAAAAAAATGAATAAGTGGAAGAGTTGAATGGATTCAAAGAGAGGTAACTATCCAAAACATGGAGAAATCAAAGAGGGAGAAAATGAATGTCATGATCAAGAAAGAGTGATGTTAAGTCTCTCTAGTTCCCCAAGGAAAAGAAAGTGCCTAAAAGAATTGGCAAAGTGAGATCCGAAAATAAAAAATGGAGTGCTTCAGGAAAGGTGAACCCACTCAACCATAGTGTATCCAACCCTAATCCAAAAGCCTTCATTGCATCCCGAAAGAATCCCTACTTAATTTCAAGTTGAGTGAGCTTACATTAGTAGCGATCTACACGAGGGTCAAGCCTATGGTAGTTGAAGTTGTACTTGCGACATTCTCTTGAGAGAGATGAGTGACCTTTCATAAATCTTTGATTGAATGCTAAAATTCTTAAGTGAGCTATGCAAATGGGGAATAAAGAGGAGGAGTTTGGGATACACAATGACCTACATGAGAGAGCGAGCTTCCTTAATGAATAAAGTCAACTCTTGGTGCTTAAGTGTCACATTAGAAGTATATGTACGTGAATGTTTAACTTATCGCCTTGTTGATAATACATAAGTAGTATAGGTAATTGTTAGTCCCAACTAATGTGTGAATGGCTCACCTTTGACGGGCTGAAATGACCCTTAACTTGTGGAGGTGAGAACTTTTTTGTTTGCTTGAGGACAAGCAAAGACTTAAGTTTAGGGGAGTTGATAAGTGGGGATTTTGACTACTTATTAGCGCATTTTAGCTTTTGTTTTAGTCTAAAAGCATTGAATTGTGTTCCCAAAACTAATTAAATGTGCAAAATTGCAGGAATGCTAGATGTTGGACTCCCGAGATGAAATCCGACTCAAAAAAGAGTAATCTAAACACAAGGCAATAAAAGGCACAAAACCTTACAATGTACGGTCCGTAGAATTACATTTATGGCCGCAATCAAAGAAGGAAAACTCAGCAGACATTTGATCAAATTATGGACCGCACATGAATTGTGCGGCCGTAAAAGCTAGGCTAGGATCCAAGATCAGAGAGATGATAAAAAGCCAAGTCAAGAGCTTCCTCGAATTGCAATCTCCACAAGATTTCTGCGGCTGCAATCATACTATTACGGACCGCAAAAAAGTGCCTTGAGGCTGTAGTGCTAAATCTGCAGACCGCAGAAATATTGCCTCGCGGCTGCAATTCAGAATTGTGCGGCCGCAGAACCTTCCGAAGGGCATTTTTGTCTGAAATTTTCAGCCTTGAGTTTCACAAAATTAGGAAAAGTTTTGACATCACAATGAAAATATCAGAAGGTGACTCCGAGGACTGCGAACGCGACGACAGGATTACCTTAAGTATCCACAGCTCGACCAACCAGCTAATAATCAACAACAATTGTGGCACCTGGATCTGCACAAAAATGTACAAAAGCGTAGTATGAGTACATCACAGCAGTACTATGTAAGTATCAAGACTAACCTCGATGGAGTAGTGACGAGGGACAATCAAGAAATCTACCAGACTAAACAACCTGAACAAGTGTGTAGCTAAACTAACAGAGAAACAATATTAATATAAAGCTAAGCAGGATAAGGAATACAAAACAATACTTGCAATGATACGCTAGTAACGACAATATTCTATAGGAAATAGTCAAGTAATAATGCTATAGAGTAACTGATCACATTCAAAGTCCGGGAAAACCAAATAAAGGGAAAACCAATAACAACTCAATAAGAACAGCCGCTTTCATACTAGATCTGATCAAGTATTTCCACGAGGTATCGAACCTCATAATCACAACTCACGGGTCCCAATTTATGAACCCTAATCACTTGGAATCTTGTGCCCACATTACAACTCATAACCCCACGGATGACTCACGTGCCAATAGAAAAATCCCCATATAGAAGGCAAGAACACAAGAATAGGTATAATGGTTAATAATGTCAGGATTCACCTTTTAAAATCGATATGGGTGATTTAACTACGTGTATGCTTGTGCAAGTGTTCTAACATAATTTCAGTCAACAAATAAGAGTAGAGACAATGAATGGCACATAAAAAATGATCACCACAAAAGGTACAATGTAATAAGAGCAGTAATGAAGTTTGAAGCAGCGACCAACACAACAAGATTAACTACATAGAACTGAGCAAATAGTGCAACACGGAGGAAAACAATTAATAGTATGCAAAGGAAAACAACAATCAAAGACAAGTACACAGAAAAGGGGAAATGACAACAAGAGCCCTCCAGAGGTACCGCCTCGTAGTCTCAAATGGTAAAATGAATCACAACTTTCCTTACATCACCGCGGGAACCTTTATATTTAGTTTTGATAATTATTTTTCCCGAAACAACATCCCGTGTCTTAGCCCACCTTATCACACCGTATGGCTTCTAGTAGTTCCCCTACTAGCCATACATTTTAAGCCCACCTTATCTCACTGCATGCGTTTTAACACCTAGACTTTATACCACCGCAAGCGTATAAATAATAACAACAGCATGGCAGAAACATTGTGCAACACAATAACAGCCACACTGTAGAGACCTCGTGCAAACACAATAACAACCGCATGGCAAAAACCTCGTGCAACCAACATAACAATTTTCTCAACAAAACACGTATGCCAAAAATATAACAACTCAATAAATGACTTTCATAATATGTGCCTACATGCCACAACATTTCCTCAAAACAGTTCCAATATCACAACCACACATAGCCCTTGGCTCAACAACACTGAATACAACAACAACAATGACAATAACACGAGAATACAACAAGTAAATCAACTTAGTAACTTCAGAATATAAAACAAACAGAAGAACGAGCTCACAAAGAAAGACAAAATAGGAAATAATGGTACAACATAGCAATAGCTCAACAAGGAAGAGTTAATGTGTAGCAATAATTCCACAATAGTACAATTCAATGGTAAGAGGGATAACATGAATCAATGATTCCACAAAACAGGTCGAGCACGTACTCGTCACCTCGCGTATACGACCTTCACATGATACAATTTGCACAAATAACTTGAATCCTAAGGGGTAGTTCCCCCATAAAATGTTAGGCAAGATACTTACCTCGAATAAGCTAGAGTGATACTCTAAAACAACCTTCTCGAGTGAAACAATCTCCGGACGCCTTAAATCTAGCCAAAATAACTTCAAATCATAAATAAAAGTCATAGGAAACTATTCTGGATAATAAAAATTCGATTATTAATTAAAATTAAAAAGTCAAGCCAAAAGTCAAAACCCCGACCAGCACCTCGAAACTCGATAAAATTTACAAAACCCGAACACCTATTTCGATACGAGTTCAACCATACAAAAATTACCAAATTCCCATAATAATTTGACCTCCAAATCTTCATTTTACATTTTCGAAAGTTTTCAAAATTTATTTCTCAATTTCTTCAATTAAAATCGAAATAAATGATGAATATAACCATGGATTTATGAAATATAATCACTTTCGGATATAGAACAACTACCTAAGACGAACTTGTGAAGAACTCCAAAATCGCCCAAAACCGAGCTCCAACAATCCAAAATGAAATTAGAGAAATGACCAAATTCGGTCCTTATGTTTCTGCCTAGTTTCGTACCTGCATAAAGATTTTTCGCATCTGTGGTCTCGCTCCTGCGTACTTCACTCAACTGCCCAATACTCACACATGTGCTAACCCTCTCTGTTACTGCACAAACGCAGGTGTGAGACAACCCTCGCTTCTGCACAAACATTCTGCCCAGCTTCCAACCTCCGCTTTTGCATGACACTGCCACACTTCTATAAGGTCGCTTATGCGACCAAGCTTCCGCAGAAGCGATCAAACCAGCAATAGAAATTCCAGCAGCTTCAACAAGGCGCCAAACGATCTGCACTCTGTCCAAAACTCATCCGAGCCACTCGGGACCTCATCTGAATATACCAATAAGTACCGCAACATAACACAGACCTACTTGTGGTTTCAAATTATATCAAACAATGCCAAAATTACAAATTGTACCATGAATCGCACTTATGAATTTTCAATTTTCCAAATTCTATATCTTGTGTCGAAATGTATCAAATCAATCCGGAATGACTTCAAATTTAGTACACGAGTCATAATTGACATAATAGAGTTGTTCCAATTACCTAAATCGAAATCTGAACCCAATATTAATCAAGTCAACCTTCGGCCAAACTTATCATTATTTTAAATCTCCAACTTTTCCAATATTTGCCAAAATGCGTCGAATTGCCATGCGGACTACCAAATCCAAATTCGGACATACGCCTAAGTCCGAAACCACCATACGTAGCTATTGAAACCATAAAAATTCCATTTCATATTCGTTTTCTCAAAGGTCAAACTCTGGTCAACTATTTTCATTTAAGATTTAAAAATAAGAATTGTTCTTTCTATTTAATCCCGAATCATCTGAAAACCAATCTCAACCACACACACAAGTCATAATACACATTACGAAGCTGCTCGGGACCTTAAGTCTCTAAACGGGACGTTAATTCTCAAAATGACAAGTCGAATCGTTACACTTCAGTAATCGTTGAGCCTTCATAAAAGATACAACTTTGCAAATCTCTGGAACTTGTCCCCCTTTTAGGACAAAACTGGTTTGTTCGGTATCTGGAACTTAATTATCTTTGCATAATAATCGATGATAGCATAAAAATAAGATAAACAATCCATTTCTATCAACATGTTAAAGTCAATCATATCAAGTACAATAAGGTCAGCTAGAGTATCTCTACCCTCAACCCGAATCTGAGAAGCACGATACACGTATTCAACTAATAGAGACTATCCAATATGAGTAGAAACTATAAAAGGATCATTCAATAGTTCGGGTTGTCTACCAAACCTCAAAGCAAACTATGAGTACACATAGGAGTGAGTAGATCTCGGATCAATCAATGCAAGTGCGTCAAATGTACAAATAGAAAGAATACTTGTAACCACAACATTCGAGGCCTGAGCATCCTATCTAGTAATTGCAAAAACTCTCGCTTGACCTCTACCAGCATTCCATTGTCCTTGATTCACAGTAGCACGATCTCCAAGTCCTCGACCTCTGTTTCCTGTACCTGCAACACCTGAAGTATTATGAGTAGTCTAAGTAGGTGTAGCTGACTGAATAAAAATTTGGCTGAAATTCCTCGAAGACTGAGGGCAATCCCTCAAGTGATGTCCCAACTGGCCACATCGAAAGCGCTCTCCAGTCAGAACACGGCACTGGCCCAAATGTGATCTCCCATAGGTTTGGCAGACTGGAGTAGTAGCATATAACTACCCAGAATTATGATGTCCAGATGATGATGGTCCCCTAGTACTCTGTCTGTATGCGAACTGTGAAGACAAGTGTGTCCCTATCTGAGAACCTTGTTGTTGTTGTCCCTGATTTCCTGCTCTACTATTTTAATTAAAAACGCCACTAAAAGATCCTCTTGTCTTGGCCTTCTTATGTAAATCACTGGTTGCACACTCAACACGTCCCTTGTTTTCAATCTTTCTAGCGAGGTCGACTGCATCAGAGTAGGACAAAGCCTTCATCTGTGGGGCTAATGCAGTGTATAGATGATCAACCAACCCATCAACAAACCTCTGGACTCGAGCTTCTTGGGTAGGCACTAAGTAAGGAGCATATATAGCCAGATTACAAAACTTGATGTTATATTTTGACACATCCATATCTAGAGTCTAAGTCAATCTCTCAAAGTCTCTAACATATTTTTACCTCAGGTTGTTTGGAAAAAAATGATCCATGAATAACTTACTGAACTTGTCACGACCCTATTTCACCTATAGGTCGTGATGGCACCCAACATCACAGCTAGGCAAGCCAACTAGTGATTTAAACACACATTCAATTCTTTAAAAATTAACCGAGTAATTAAAATCTTCTTACTTGCAAGAATTAAGAAAAATATGAAAGGTTTGCTAAATTAAAAACCAAGAGAAATAATTAAATCCAAAATTCTACTAGTGTGTGTGCCCAGACCTGGTGTCACAAGTGTATGAGCATCTAGTAGATTATACAAAATTCTAAATACTATTTGAAATAAAATAGACAGAAAACAAATACAAGGAGAGGCACTAGTTCCTGCAGAATGGCTAAGAAAGGCAGCTCACCACTAAGCCTCTGGATAACGTGGGTGCGCGCCGATAGGTCCTCCGATAGTACCTAATCTCAGGTCCTGCACAAAAAGTGTAGCAAGCGTAGCATGAGTACATAGATAATGTGTACCCAGTAAGTATCAATCCTAATCTCAAAGAAGTAGTGATGAGAGATCGACTTTGACACTCACTATGGGCCAATAATATTACAATAGAATATATTTAATTAAACATGAATTTTAGATGAACAACAATAATTTTTTAACAGAAGAAATAATTAATTCCTTACATTTCAATAATTTCCAATTTATCAATTAACTTCACAAGCAGCAATTAAAATATCATGGTATCGTGTAATTATTATTATTAGGCACGATTTCTGTCGAGGTCATACGACCTGATCCAGAGTGTTGTGTACACTGCCGAGGGACGTGCGACATGATCCATAGATGCATCTATACTGCCGAGGCGTTCGGCCCGCTCCACAAGAAAGGAGGACATTTACTTATGAACCTCCGGAATGAGAAGTTATTATAAAAGAATTAACACATAGGATGTTCAATTTCTATTAACAATTAAATAATTTACACAAAATTCCAGTAAATGTAGTTTCGATATTTTACTATTTCCTCTAACAATTTACAATATAATTCCAGTAATTTAATTAAAGAAAAGGAGCAATTATCACAAGTAATTCATGATTTGAGTCCTAAACTACCCGGACATAGCATAATTAGTAGATACGCACGGACTATCATCACCTCGTGCGTACGTAGCCCCCACAATTAGCAACAATTATTAATGTAAATCACCTATGGGGTAAATTCCCTCTTACAAGGTTAGGCAAGAGACTTACCTTGTCTCAAATCCCACTTCCCGATCACAATGTCGCGTAAAATCGCAATTTAGTGCCAAAAAATTTGAAACTATCCAAAATTTATATAAAATAATTAATACATGCTCAATAATTCAAAATTAGACTATTAAATAAATTACCATATCCAAAATGATAAAAGTCCTAAAATTCACCCCGGGCCCACGTGCCCGATTCCGAAAGTTTTCGGAGAAAAATGTTACCCACGATCTCAAGAACTTAAATATATAATTTTCACCCAATTCCATAACCATTTTCGTGGTTAAAATCTCATTTTTATAAAAATCTAGGTTTTTCATCTAAACCCTTGATTTTTAAAATTTACAGGTTATAATCTACCTATAATCTATGTATTTAACTCAAAGTGTGTAGAATTAACTTACCTTCAAGTTGCTAGTGGAAATTCCCTCTCAAAAAGCTCTAAAATCGCCCAAGAATGGAAGAAATGAGGTTAAAAATGGTGAAATCCCGTTTTTAAGACATTCTGCCTAGTATGTATTATCGCGAACGCGTAGGGGAAATTTCACCCCGGTCCCAGTCCTCCTTCGCGAACGTGAGTGGACATTCACGAACGCGAGTGGACATTAGCGAACGCGTAGGCCTGAAGTCCAAATGATTCGCGAACACGTCGCCCTCCACACGAACGCGAAGGGCAATTTCCCAGCTCCCATATTTCTTTCATCGCGAACGCGAGGGTCCTTCCGCGTTCGCGAAGAAGGAAACCAGAACTAGAATTTCTGGTTTTTCCAACTTAGCTCCTAGTGGTTCAAAACTCACCCGATCCCCCCGGAAACCCATCCAAATGTGCCAACAAGTCTGTAAACATAATACGGACTTGTTCGAACTCTCAAAACACGTAAATCAACAACGAAACTAAGAATCGCACCCCAAAATCGAATTAGATCAAAATATGAACTTCAAGTTTCTAAATTCCTCCGAACACGCCAAAATATACTTATACTACTCGGAATGAAATCAAATTTTGCGTGCAAGTCTTAAATTACCATACAAAACTATTCTCAGGCTCGGAATTCAAAACAGACTTCAACTACTCCAAAACCTACCCCAAACCAAATTTAAAGAACATTAAACCTTCAAATAATTGATTTTCACTATTAAGCTGTGAAACGCTCCCGGGTTGTCCAAAACGCATTTTGAACATACGCCCAAGTCAAAAATCATCATACGAACCTATTGGAACCGTCAAATCCAGATTCCGAGGTCGTTTTTTCAAAATGTTGACTGAAGTCAAACTTAGCACTTTAAGGTCAACTTAAGGAACCAAGTGTTCCGATTTCAACCCGAACATTTTCAAATACCAAACCAACCATCCCCGCAAGTCATAAATTAATAAATATATATATGTAGGGTTTTATTTAGGGGAATGGGGTTCTAAAAGTCAAAATGACCGATTGGGTCATTACATTGGTCCCATTTCAGTGGTACTGCTCATGCTGGCCTTCCTAGCAATACGATTTCATACAATGTATTTTCCATATCCGCTAGTTTGTATGCTGCGAGCTCCACGGCCCTCTCACTAGAACAACCTAGGGCATGTAATGCCTTGAGTGTCCCTTCTAAGAAGCTTTGAGGATCTGCTGAATTATCAAAACCTGTGAATTTTGGGGATTTCAATTTCAGGAACTCTTGTAGGGATACCTCCTTATTCTTGAAAGTTTGAGTCTATACAAGTGCTTATGTTTGTAAAGTAGCCTGAGGAGCTAAACTTCCGCTCTGAGTAGGCACCAAGGCCTCTAACACATTCAATAACCTTACCACTGCGTCTGCAAGTAAGGTAACAGCAGGTACAACAGTTGGCGCTGGTGGAGGAGCATCCTGAACTCCATGTTCTTGTACTTGATCTGGCATAGAAGCTTAGGGTTGACCCATGTTCACAATTTCAGGTTGAGGAGTGGCCTGCCTTCTAGTCTGTTGAGCTCTAACTTGGCCGCCACATAGGGTGTACCACGTCTAGCACCGCGTCCAGTAGATAAGGGTATGCATGTCCTAGCTATCTGCAAAAGAAATACTCCAAATTCAATCTCAAGTTATCTCAACGCACGATCAGGGAATGAAAGAAGAGAAAAAATTCCTAAATGTTCAGTAGCCTCAAGATCATAAGTATGGGCACCTACATACCCATGAACTAGACTCTACTAAACATTGATCCATGATTCAGGACATAAAATCTAAGCTCTGATACCCACATTGTCATGACCTAATTTACGATCACGACCGACATCTAGGAGCAAGTGCCCCCAAGTGAGCCTCATCGGTATTTTACAGAAAATTGGACAGAGTTTCCCCTATTTTAGGACTATCCGAAAATATTTCATGCCTTATAAATAAACAACAACCAACCAATATTCACATAAACATGTCATAATCATCATTAACTAACCAAAAATGAGTTTCCACCAATATTACCAACTTTTTCAACTTGATAAAACTAAATCCATCTCAAAAATGCGGAAAGAAAATGTAATACTAGTAACTAGTCCATCTTAACAAATGAATACTCAGGATACTAATAAAATAACTACAGGAGCAACTCTAAGAGTTCAAAGGAAAAGACTATAGCAAATAAATAAAACTCTTCGCCCACGCGAACGAATACAGGACTCACCAAGAACGATCAACTCGTGCGCTCTAATTAACAAAATTCTCGCATGTGTCAATTGTTGTATCTGTAAAAAAGAATAGCTGTGGGTGAGTCGCTAGCTCAGTGAGTAACAACACTTAACCACAACCGTTTATTAATTGCGGACAAATCAAAAAATATGCATGTATAATAATAATCATAAAATATAATAAAAATAAAATGCCCTTTCAAAAAAGGTAATAATAATCAGTCTCATGATGTGTTTTCTGTAATAGAAATCAATTTAACAATTTGGTAATAAACTCGGTAAGCACTGTGTCATATCAAATCTTTATGTTTGGGAGGTTTCCAAGAAAGGATCATGTAATCTGTATCACTTTCTGGACCCCTTCGTGAAAGGAGTCAAATATAACTGTAGGTCCCTACTCGAGAGAAACTGTAACTATATGCTAGTTTTACCTTCCCACTATCGAGGACTATAACTGTAATTGGTAATCTATAAATACAAGGTGCACCAGGTCTAATGAACCCACAGTTAACTACGTGATCTTTCAAAGTCTCCTCCCATTATACTTGTCTTTATAATCCATCAATACTCATATGAAAATATTTTTAAAATAGTATAGGGCACTTCAGTTCTTATCAAATCATGTAATTTCATTCGGTAATAGTAATCATAACGGTAAAACAAATCTAGTAACAACGAAAATATTTATAACAACTGTAATCATCTCAAATAATTATTTCGGTATCATATCGAGTAAAGGACTTGTCCCACATGCAAATTCAAAATAATCGATAATATGTTCATATTAAAAATCATGTGCAAATCATGTAAGTTATGAAAACACAAATTGCGCTAAGGTTACTACTCATAGTACTCGTGTCGAAATACCAAACTCGTCACATTGTGCGACTTGTACGACTTTGTTCAATCAATCTATAATCATATCAACATCAATCTCGTGTTAATTTATTTGTTTAGGCTAATTCATAGCTAATTTAGAATGCCCAACCCTCAGGGTTTCATGTTTGGCTCTTAAGTCATCGAATTATATTTTTCCAACAATTCACTCTTCTTCTACTTGAAATATCAAGACTCATTAGTCATTTCAGTATCTCTACTCGCAACTATCAAATTTCCATTATAGGTTTTTCACTATCACCAATATTACTAGCAATCATATTCGGTTACCAATCACTAACGAAAAGGAAAAGTTTATGTAGGAATACTTTATTATTGGTGTATTGTATACGGTCGAAATAGATCTTGGCCTTAGCACATCTGATCGAGTTCGAACAATGATCTATCGAAGTAAGATCCCGAAGGTGGGACAAACTAACCTCGAACCCGGGGAGGCCGATCCGTGTCGAGTTCGATATCATTACCAAGTTCAAATCGAAATCGAACAATGATGCAGAGTAGATCTATCATGCTGATAATCCATAGACCAACCAACATTGACCTTGAATCAATTCGAGGGCTCGAGCCAGGATCGGGCTTGAGCCAAGATCAAGAGCTCGAGTTGAAATCAAGCTCAAACCAAAATCGAGGGTTCTAAGCAAGATCGAGCTCACAGATAAAAGCTGTTGCAATCCCACTAGAGAGAATCTTAGCAGAAATTGTGGAAAATCTAACTTATTATGGGCCTCCCACTGAATGTTTATTTTATTATGCTTAGAGCCAAATCCCTCCACTATAAAAGAGCTTGATTACCATTTCTGAAAAACAAGTTTTTCTGAGGATTACATTGTAATAAAAGCGCTATATTCTTCTACAGTAAAAAATCGTTCTTTCAGATTTCTTAAATTGATTCTATTTGTTGAATCCTAAGATTCATTGTTCCTGACAACCTTATCTACTTCGAATTCTCTGCAATCTATATTTACATTTCTATTTATCCTTACATATTGTGTTAAGTTACGCCACATATCCTCGAAACTACGTATAAATTCAACTCTATCCATTTTTTGGGTAAACAGATTGGCGCCCACCGTGGGGCCGAGGATAACAGTGGCTATTTGATACAAATCTGAAAAAATACGCCATTGTGCTTTGCGCTTATTTCCGAAAGCATCTAGAATTCCGGATCAGCTACGAATAACCACCAATCAAATGGCTTCACTGATCGATAACGAAGTCGGCCTTCAAGATGAAACCAACAACTTAGTACCCGGGGCCGGAAGGCCAATTAACGATGGCACCGAGGCTCGAATCGAAGTACCCGAAATTCGGGCCGAAATACCATTGGATGTCAATTCACAAATAGCTTTGGAGGCGTAACAGCATTCCAAACCAGAAAGAAGCATTCAGGATGGTACTCGATCCGTCGCCCGAGACACCCAAAACGCGGGGGAAATCGGGGCCACCTTATGTATGATCTTCGAGATGCTACAAGCCAAACAAGTAGCGATAGCTCAGTTACAGAGCTAAACTCGCGCACAAAGCAGGCCGGATTCCAATCCCCTTCGGGAAGTCACCCCCAGAATAGAGCCTGCCATAGTGAAATCTAACGAGCAAGAATCGGGGACTACTCCCGGAATTACTAAATTGCTCGAAGAACTCACAAAACGAGTCAAAGCCAACGACAAGAGGATGGAAACGTAGAATGCCAGGGTCGATCAAATTCCGGGGGCTCCACCAATGATAAAGGGGCTTGATTTGAAAATATTCATACAAAAGCCTTTTCCGTCGAGTGCGGCGCTGAAGCCAATCCCCAAAAAATTCCGTATGCCCGAAATTCCCAAATATAACGGTACGATCGATCCTAACGAACATGTCACCTCTTACACATGTGTCATAAAAGGCAACGATTTGGAGGACGATGAGATTGATTCTGTGTTGTTGAAAAAGTTCGGGGAGACCTTCTCGAAGGGAGCGATGATCTGGTACCACAATTTACCGCCGAATTCTATCGATTCTTTTGCCATGTTAGCAGATTTGTTCATAAAGGCACATGCTGGTGCCATAAATGTTGCAACAAGGAAATTAGACCTCTTCAAGGTAAAGCAAAGGGAGAATGAAATGCTGAGGGAATTCGTATCCCGATTTCAAATAGAACGCATGGAATTACCCCCAGTCACAGACGATTGGGCCGTACAAGCTTTCACCCAAGGGTTGAACAAGCTAAGTTCGACAGCATCGCATCGACTGAAACAAAATTTGATCGAGTATCCAGCAATAACTTGGGCAGATGTACACAACCGATACCAATCAAAAATTAGGGTGGAGGATGATCAGTTGGGAGCTCCGTACGGACCCGTTCATCAGAACATGACAGTTACTAAAAGCCAAAAGGAGATCGACAAAGAACAAAGGTCGAACAGAGATCGATATCGATCGTACGTCGCAGATCGGGTGAACAACGGTTCAGTACGAGATATAGTTTGGAACAATCGAAGGATTGATCGAGGGCAAAATTCTCGGGGACTTATGAGTAAGAAAGGCTTTGATAAATATGTCTATCTTATAAAAGCACCTCGACTATCAGAATATAACTTCAGCGTTGGTACATCCGCTATCGTGTCAGCTATCGGACGCATCAAAGATACTAAATGGCCTCGACCCATGCAGACCGATCCTGCCCAAAGAAATCCTAACCAAACGTGCGAATATCATGGTACCCATGGTCACATAACGGAAGATTGCAGGAAACTAAGAGAGGAAATAGCCCGCTTATTTAACAAAGGGCACCTTCGGGAATTTCTGAGTGAGAGGGCAAAGAATCATCTTTAAAATAGGGATTCCAGCAAGCAAAACGAATAAGAAGAACCACAACATGTCATTCACATGATCATCGGCGGTATCTATACCCCTTAGGGACCAGTGCTTAAATGCACTAAAACATCGGTTATGAGGGAAAAGCGATCACGGACTCAAGATTACGCACCCACGGGGACATTGTCCTTCAATGATGAAGATGCAGAAGGGGCCCTCATCCAACCTCATAACGACGCACTGGTAATATCCGTACTTACGAATAAAATTAAAATTTAGCTTTTGTTAATCGATCCAAGTAGCTCGGCCAACATCATCCGATTGAAGGTCGTAGAACAGCTCGTCCTGCAGGACCGGATCGTACTCGCAACCCTGGTTCTAAACGGGTTCAATATGGCATGTGAAACCACCAAAGGCGAGATAATCCTACCAATAAACGTGGCCGAAACCGTTCAGGAAACAAAGTTTCATGTGATCGAAGGCGATATGAGATACAACACCCTTTTCGGAAGGCCATGGATCCACAACATGTGAGTTGTACCTTCGACCCTACACCAGGCCCTCAAATTCCTGACATCAGGAGGTGTCAAAATGGTGTACGGGGAGCAACCAGCTGTGAAGTAAATGTTCGCCGTCGAGGAAGCTAAACCAATATCCTCACCTTCACCGATAAAGGGATCGGGCTCAGAAGGAGAACGGGACACCAAATAGCAATCACAGATATTGGCTTCGACCCAGCCAGATAACCAGAAGATCAAAGAGGATGATGATCAAAGGGTTCCTCAATCTTTCATGATTCCCGATGACTCCGACAGCACCAAATCAATAATCGAGGAGCTAGAGCAAGTCATATTAATCGAGCACTAGCCCAAGCGAAAGGAATCTTAGGAACGGGGTTGAGCCCCGAACTCAGGAAGAAACTCATTCAATTTCTTATCGATAATATCGATTGTTTTGTCTGGTCCCATTTTGATATAACAGGGATCCCGCCGGACATAACAACGCATCGGCTAAGCTTGGACCCCAGGTTTAGACCGGTGAAGCAAAAGAGAAGACCCAAGTCTGAGGGAAAGCATGCATTCATAAAAGACGAGGTAACCAAGCTTCTCAAAGTAGGGTCCATTCGGGAAGTAAAATATCCCGAATGGTTAGCCAACGTAGTTGTAGTGCCTAAAAAAGGGGACAAACTTAGAGTGTGTGTGGACTATAAGGATTTGAAGCTCAATCCCAAAAAATGTGCTTTCGGGGTCGGTTCGGGCAAGTTCCTCGGCTTCATGGTGTCACATCGGGTAATAGAGATTAACCCCGATAAAATCAAGGCCATCGAAGACATCATCGTTGTTGACAGCGTGAAGGCCGTACAAAGGCTAACGGGTCGGATTGCAGCCTTAGGCCGGTTCATTTCAAGATCATCTGACCGAAGTCATAAATTTTTCTCTCTACTCAAAAAGAAGAACGATTTTGTTTGGACACCGGAGTGCCAACAAGCATTAGAGGAACTAAAGCGATATCTATCAAGACCACCACTACTTCACATTCCAAAAACAGACAAAAAACTTTGTTTGTACTTAGCAGTATCGAAAGTCGCCGTAAGCGGTGTCCTAGTTTGAGAAGAGCAAGGTACGCAATTCCCCGTTTATTATACGGGTCGAACCTTAGGAGAAGCGGAAACTAGATATCCGCTCCTAGAAAAATTGGCACTTGCACTGATAAGCACCTCAAGAAAGTTAAGGTCATACTTTCAATGTCATCCCATATGTGTGTTCACCACTTACCCGCTTCGTTATATTTTGCACAAACCCGAGTTATCAGGCCGACTGGCCAAATGGGCCGTCGAACTCAGTGGGTACGATATCGAATATCAACCCTGTACGGCCATCAAGTCTCAAATTTTAGCAGACTTCGTGGCCGATTTCATTTCAACCCTCGTACCCGAAGTCAAAAAAGAACTCCTGTTGAAATCAGGTACACCATCGGGGATATGGATCCTTTTTACGGACAGGATTTCGAACGTGAAAGGGTCTGGGTTGGGCATAGTTTTGAAACCACCCACGGGTAACACTATTAGGCAATCTATTAAAACTATCAGGTTGACTAACAACAAGGCCGAGTATGAAGCCATGATTGCAGGTCTCGATCTAGCTAGAAACTTGGGAGCAGAAGTCATTGAAGCCAATTGTGACTCCTTACTGGTGGTGAGTCAAGTAAATAAAACCTTCAAAGTTTGAGAAGGTAGAATGCAAAGGTATTTAGATAAACTGCTTGTCACTTTACACCATTTCAAACAATGGACTTTACGGCATGTACCACGGGAACAAAATAAAGAGGCCGATGCGCTTGCGAATTTGGGGTCGTCGGTCGATGTAGATGACTCGGGCTCGAAGAATGTTGTTCAACTTTCTAGATCGGTAATCGAAGAAGGTCATGCCTAAATAAATTCTGCAAGCTTAACCTGGGATTGGAGAAACAAGTATATTGAATACTTGAAGAGCGGGAAACTCCCATCGGACCCTAAAGATTCCAGAACCCTACGGACTAAAGCTGCTCGATTCACATTGGATTCGGTCAGAACGCTATACCGAAGAACATTCGATAGACCGTTGGCAGTATGCTTGGGTCCGGGAGATACCGATTACATCCTATGAGAAGTGCACGAGGGTACTTGCGGGAATCACTCTGGAGCCGATACATTAGTTCGAAAAATAATCAGAGCAGGGTATTATTGGATCGATATGGGCAAATATGCGAAGGAATTTGTTCATAAATGTGACAAATGTCAAAGGTTTGCACCAATGATCCACCAACCCGAAGAGCAACTCCACTCAGTCTTATCCCCATGGCCGTTCATGAAGTGGGGAATGGATATCGTCGGCCCTCTTCTATCGGCCCCAGGTAAATCCAAATTCATTTTATTTATGACTGATTATTTTTCTAAATGGGTTGAAGCCCAGGCGTTCGAGAAAATAAGAGAGAAAGAAGTTATAGACTTTATTTGGGATCATATCATATGCCGATTCGGGATACCCGCCGAAATAGTGTGTGACAATGGAAAATAATTCGTTGGCAGCAAAGTAACAAGCTTCCTCGAAGACCACAAGATAAGAAGGATACTATCGATGCCATACCACCCTAGTGGGAATGGACATGCCGAATCAACGAACAAAACTGTCATTCAAAACTTAAAGAAGAGGTTGAACAACGCTAAAGGGAAATGGAGAGAAATCCTTCCCGAAGTCCTTTGGGCATATCGGACGGCGTCAAAATCCACTACGGGGGCGACCCCATTCTCCTTAGTATATGGGTCCGAAGCATTGATACCAGTCGAAGTTGGTGAACCCAGTACCAGATTTTGATTCGCGATGGAAGAATCAAATAACGAGGCTATGAATACCAGCCTCGAACTATCGGACGAAAGACGAGAAGCTGCTCTCGTCTAATTGGCCGCCCAAAAGCAGCGAATCGAAAGATATTATAATAAAAAAACCAAGCTCCGCCATTTCAAGCCTGGGGACTTAGTGTTAAGAAAAATTACTATCAATACCCGAAATCTGAACGAAGGAAAACTAGGACCGAATTGGGAAGGACCATATCAGGTGCTCGAGAACATTGGAAAGAGATCGTACATGCTCGGCATTATAAATGGCAAACAGCTATCACACAGCTGGAATGTATCACATCTAAAATGGTACTACTGTTAAGGTACAACCTTTCCATATTCATTTATATTTCAAAACTGACCCCTGCAGAAGTCCGAACAAGGGCTAAGATGGATCTCTCGCTTGAAGGCATGCGTTGCACTCTTTTTCCCTTAGACCGGTTTTATCCCAAATGGGTTTTTCGGCAAGGTTTTTAATGAGGCAACCATTGATCGTGCAGCATTTACAAAAATATTCGAGGCCTCGCAAGAGAGTTATTTCACAACAACAGGGTTCCAATAGAAAAAATTGTAAGAGCCAAATGGTCGAAGCGAACCATGCTCATATAGATTGGCCCGAACCCAGGCGTGTAATAACGTGCTAAGAAAGTTCTCTTCTTTATCGGCATCTTATATCCAAGGAAAATTCCTCTACTTTAAGATTTATTATGCAATCAGAATTAAGATAAACTCAACCACTGAGCCTACGGGCTACTTTTATTTTCGAGTTCGAGCAAACACTCACTCGACCATTGCGCCTACGGGCTACATTACTTCGAGTTTGAATCATTCACTCGACTAAGCCTACGGGCTACTTTTATTTCGAGTTCGAGCAAATATTCACTCGACCATTGTGCCTACGGGCTATATTATTTCGAGTTCGAATCATTCACTCGACTAAGCCTACGGGCTACTTTTATTTCGAGTTCGAGCAAACATTCACTCGACCATTGCGCCTATGGGCTACATTACTTCGAGTTCGAATCATTCACTCGACTAAGCCTACGGGCTACTTTTATTTCGAGTTCGAGCAAACACTCACTCGACCATTACGCCTACCAGCTACATTACTTCGAGTTCGAATCATTCACTTGACTAAGCCAACGGGCTACTTTTATTTCGAGTTCGAGCAAACACTCACTCGACTATTGCGCCTACGGGATATATTTATTCAAGTTCAAATCATTCTCGACTAAGCCTACGGGCTACTTTTATTTAGAGTTCGAGCAAACACTCACTCGACCATTATGCCTACGGGCTACATTACTTCGAGTTCGAATCATTCACTCGACTAAGCCTATGGGCTACTTTTATTTCGAGTTCGAGCAAACACTCACTCGACCATTGCGCCTACGGGCTACATTTATTCGAGTTCGAATCATTCACTCGACTAAGCCTACAAGCTACTTTTATTTCGAGTTCGAGCAAACAGTCACTCGACCATTACGCCTACGGGCTACATTATTTCGAGTTCGAATCATTCACTCGACTAAGCCTACGAGCTATTTTTATTTTGAGTTCGAGCAAATACTTACTTGACCATTACGCCTACGGGCTACATTACTTCGAGTTTGAATCATTCACTCGACTACTAAGCCTACGGGCTACTTTTATTTCGAGTTAAGCAAGCAAGCACTCGACCATTATGCCTATGAGCTATATTTCTTCAAGCTCGAATCATTGACTTAACTAATAAGCCTAAGGGCTACATCGCTCCAATTTTGAGTAAGCGCTCGCTCGGTTACAGAGGCTACGAAGTCCAAATTTGGTTAAGTTGTTTTAATCATTGTGAAAACATTCATAAGGTGTGAATAAAGTCCTCACAAGATAGGAAACAAAAACAGAAGCAAGTCGGCAAAAAAGGGAACATATGTATATACAAATTTATCTACATGGGTGATTACAACGTAAAAACTAAACTTCCCGGTCAGGAGCGGTCTCTTCTTTATCAGGCTCCCCCCCCCCCGTTCTCAGATCCGCTCTTACTCTCATCATCATCATCATTGTCATCATCATCGCCGTCAGAAACTAGAGCTTCAGCATCGGCTTCGAGTTCTTTGGCCCTTTTTATCTATTCAGCGAGATCGAAACCACGAGCATGAATCTCCTCGAGAGTTTCCCTTCGGGATCGACACTTAGCAAGATCGGCGACCCAATGTGCTCGAGTATCGGCAGACTCGGTTGCCTCTCTTGCCTGGACTTGGGCAGCTTCAGCATCGGCCCGATAGACAGCCACGAGCGCATCCGCATCGGCCTTTGCCTTTTCGGCATCAGATTCGGCCTTGGCAAGTACAGAGGCCAACCGAGCTTCAAGCTCCTCAATTCTTCTTGCTTGAACCAAGCCTTTTTCCTTCATTTTCTGAAGTTGGTTTTCGGACGATGATAACTGGGCTCGAGCAGTCTCTTTTTCTGCAGCAAAGTGGTCCATACCTTCTTTCCACCGCAAAGACTCAGTTCTTATCACGTCGACCTCCTCACGATGCTTCCCGATCATCTCGATTTTTTGCTGCAGCTGTGAGACCGAAATGTTAGCTATCGTTCCGGTATCAAGCCCATAGGTTTTCAAAATCATCATTACCTGCTCAGACAAATCGGTCTGATCTCGATAAGCCTTGGCCATCTCAGATCGGAGGTCTTTTATTTCCTCTTCTCTCTACCCTAAGGAAAGTCTAAGGGAGTTCCTCTCATCGGTAGCCCGTTGTAGGTCGACCTCATATTGATGCAGCTCATTTTGGGATCGAGAACATTGTTCTCGATGAACTGCCGCTGCCTACAATGAAACAAGAAGCGAAGTTAACAAAAAATGAACATAAGGATAGTACCGACAAAATAATTTTAAAAGATCACCTGATTCAAAGCCTGCCGCAATCCGTGAAAAAGATCCGATTCATCACCAGCACCGGCAACGTCCTCAATGCTAGTAAACAGGTCACGAAAGGGGTCTTCTTCATCGTGAGGCCTATCTAGATCGAGGGTTCCCAGAGCTTGAGCTTCTCGAATCACCCCTACGGAAAAAACGGGAAAGGTAGGTGAATCCTCGATTGCTGCCACCCCAAATGAATCGCCTGGAGCATTCTCCTCTGTTCGAAGGGGTTTGAGGGCCCCTTCGGTCATATCCCCTGCCCGTTGACTCCGATGAGATGCGTCTTTGATATCCAATAGTTCGGGGACTCTACCCGAATATTTCTCCGGCATATCCTCAGTTTGAGGCGGAGCCTCATAGAGCATCATCGATCCAGCCGCCGATGAGGCATCGGTGGTTCTCTTCATTCGAACCGCCAGCGCGGACTCATCTTTTTATTCTTCTTCTTCTTCTTCTTCTTCTTCTTCTTCTTCTTCTTCATCCCTTAGACGCAAAATGAATTCCACAATCAAAGGAATGACATTCTTGTTCGGCTTATGAGCCATCCTCTTCTTTGGTTTTTCGGGAACGGAGGCTCTTTTCCTTTTATTTTTCTTCACCAGCTTTGGGACAGAGGCCGAAATTTCCTCCTCATTGGACAAGGGCCTCAAAATCGCGTCTTTACCCATACCTGCATATGGAAAATCTTAATAAAATATTTTTGAAAATTACCTCGTTCGGATCATCAAAGAGTACGAGAAATGAGCTTACCGTGATTTTTAGCCTCCCACCGACCCTTTTGACAAATCACGCCATGAGCGCTCTGCGTATGTGGAGGTCAAAACAAGGGCTCGTACCCAGTTCTTGAGATCAGGAACTGCTCTGGGCATCCAAGGAACCGCTACATCATAAAAAGAGGAGCGTCGATGAGAGAATAAATGAAATAACAAAGTAGAAGTAACAGCAAGATCACACTTACATTTCATATTCCACTCCTCGTGAAAGGGTATCTTTTCGGTCGGAATCAGGTCCGAAGTCCGTACTCGAATGAACCTGCCCATCCAACTCCGGTCCATGTCCTCGTCAATACTCGAGAACAGAGCCTTGGTAGCCCGACGCTGGAGTTTTATTAAACCTCCTCAAAAAAGTCTAGGACCGTATAATCGTATAAGATGGTCGAGGGTGAATGGCATCCCCTCGATTTTGCTTACGAAATATCAGATCAGGATAACGATCCGCCAAAAAGAAGGGTGGACCTGTCCTAGGGTTATTTGGTATTGACGACAAAAATCAATGACAATGGAATCGAAGGGACCCAATGTGAAAGGATAAGAATACATATTCAAAAACCCTCTCACGTGCGAAGTGAAATCTTAAGGAATCATTAGTTCTTTCTTATCCCAATTGCAATCTTTCTTTAGCTGTTGGAGGTGCTTCTCGGTTATCGAACATATATACCTCGATACCGGTTCACAACGACCAGGTACCGATGATCCTTTATCGACCTTAAAATCATAAGTAAGGACGCACGCCCCAGGAACGCACTCCTCAGGCCGTGGTTCAACCGGCGTGTCATCAGCGGCACACTGTGAAGATGAAGTTTTCTCTTTCTGAGGGATGGTTTGTGACGTTTTCGCCATTTTCAAGTTCAGAAGCAAGGAATAGAGAAAAATGACAAAGATTTGATAAAATTGAGGAGGGGCTTTTGCAGAAAGAAATGACAGATTTACTGGTAAGTTGGAGAGTACGAAGAAGAACTTGGGAAATTTGGAAGATAGAAGATGTAAAAGTGGTAAAAGATAAAATAAAGGGTTATTTATAGGTTCAAGCGATGGCGGTTCAGTATCAGCGGTGGCCGACCACCGCCTGGCATACATTAAATGTCTTGAAAGACTAAACCGATGGGACAGCTACCAGATATGTCATGGTCGAACCCGATGGAAACGTCAGGTTATAATCCGATCGAGCCGTTAAAAAGTCATATCGTTTCTCACCACATTCTTTCTGAGAAACGAGGGGACTATCTATATACGGTCGAAATAGATCTCGACCTTAGCACGTCTGATCGAGTTCGAACGATGATCTATCGAAGTAAGATCCCGAAGGTGGGACAAATTAATCTCGAACCTGGGGAGGCCGATCCGTGTCGAGTTCGATATCATTATCAAGTTCAAATCGAAATCGAACCATGATGCAGAGTAGATCTATCATGCTGATAATCCACAAACCAACCAACATTGACCTCGAATCAATTCGAGGGCTCGATCCAGGATCGAGCTCGAGCCAAGATCAAGAGCTCAAGTTAAAATCAAGCTCAAACCAAAATTGAGGGTTCTAAGCAAGATCGAGCTCACAAACAAAAGTCGTTGCAATCCCACTAGAAAGAATCTTGGCAGAAATTGTGGAAAAGCTGACTTATTATGGGTCTCCCACTGAATGTTTATTTTATTATGCTTAGAGTCAAATCCCTACACTATAAAAGGGCTTGGCTACCATTTCTGAAAAATAAATTTTTCTGAGGCTTACATTGTAATAAAAGTGCTATATTCTTCTACAGTAAAGAATCGTTCTTTCAGATTTCTTAGATTTATTCTATTTGTTGAATCCTAAGATTCATTGTTCCTGACAATCTTATCTATTTCGAATTCTCTGCAATCTATATTTACATTTCTATTTATCCTTACATTTTGTGTTAAGTTACGCCACATATCCTCGGAACTACGTATAAATTCAACTCTATCCATTTTTCGGGTAAACATATATACAGAAATATATAAGTTTACAACCCAAACATAATAGTATATTCATCAATTCAAGAAAAATTTCATGGGCTCCCCTATTTTCTTAATATTAGTTTTTCAACTAACTCTCAACCCAACTCTATAGCAATGTAATTTATGAATCAAATCTATGAATTAAGCGTAGAAACTTACCCTCCTTTTCTTCTTCTCTATTTAGTTAGTTTCCTCTGTATTGAATTCTTCTCGTGCTCTTCACAGGAAAGAGAAGGGCAAACTCGCGCTTTCTTTTGTTCTCAAAAGTGGCTGACAAAGCCTTCACCAAAATCTCCTTAGTTTATTATCCTTTCCTTCCCTATTTACGTTTATGATGGGCCAAGGCTCATTTGTATTCTTTTTTTTTATTGTAAAAAATGACGCCCGCTCTCAAAATAATAGTCGTATATATATATATATATATATATATATATATATATATATATATATATATATATATATATATATATAATGTATGTTATATACAAAAAATATATAAATTTTATATATTTATTTGGCTACTGAATATAAATAGTTTTTTGCGCAGGCTAAAAGTGAATAAACCTTTTTTTGGTTGCTTTATATCCCTTTTTTTTCATAACTAATTATGTAAATATTATTATTTTAATAAGAGGTTTTACACGAGTTTAATCATCACCTATTCATTTACTCAAACACATTTTAACTCGCCTAGACACAACCAACTAATATGACACAAGTAGGCATGCACTTATTTAGCTCCTACATTTATGTGCTATTCCTACTAACTTTAAATATGAATGACTTTTCTCCTTGTTTCGGTCAACCCTTGTCCAGTTTATGAACTAAAAAAGTCAGACAAATATTTCACTGACATTTTATCAACCCTCTTCTCTTGTGAAAGTACCAGTCATTTATTAGAGCGACAACCTTGGCCATGACAACCATCAAAGCATAATTGATGGTACTGATTTGAGAATGCCATTATGGGGCGGCCTAAGGGTAAGGCAAATGAAGCCATTGCCTTACGCCCCAAAATATTAAGGGCCCAATTTTAAGTACTATCACATATATTTTATATAATTATTATTAATAAAATATTTTAAAATTTTTAATTAAAACTATACAGTTGAGTGATAAATAACGATAAATTTCTCTTTCATTTAATTAAATGAAAGAGATATGTACACTCATGTTTTTTATGTTTCTAATGATTTTACTTTCTAATTTTAACTCATTTTCTCTGAATTGGCTATTTCTTTTCACCATAGTTTATTGATCCATCCATAATATGTATACCCTATTAATGAACAGTCGTGTGGTTCCCCATAGTAGACGGAGAATTAATTAAGAAGATGAAATAGGAATCAGGGGCACGATTATTGCTTTCAACTCGAAACATATGCACATCATCATATCATCGTACTATATTAAAAGTGGGAACACCCCCAAGTCAAAAGTTGATTTACTAATTTACCCATAAACAACTACTTGTACTTCAGTCAAATATTATTCCAAAAATATTTTTGTACAAAAATATAAATACACATTTTAATAAGAATAATTAAAAAGATTAATTAGAAGAAAGACGAACTTAATACCTCTTTATATGGCCAGCTTTTACACCCTTTGATCTTCTCTATATTCTAAATATTGTTTTTTGGCTTTTTTTCTACATTATATTTATTTTATCTTACTGTAAGAATAAATGATCCAAATATTACAACTTCACTCATTCCTATTCCTTATTGTAAATGACTTATTCTAGGAATAAATGACTCAATTATTAGCATTCTACCCCTTCATATTTCATATTGTAAAAAAAGAAAATTAAATGTCGACCAAAATAACCTTATAAGGCTGATGGACATTTTTTGCCTTGTAAATTCAATTTTATTCTCATAATGATACATATTAGTTAGTTAATCAAATAAAAAAGAAGACACAAAACGGCTAAGTACCTGTCACGATCCAAAATTCATTATAGGTCGTGATGGCGCCCAACGTCACCGCTAGGTAAGTCAACACTTAATTATTTATTTTATTATTTTTAAAATCATTAATTTTATTTAGATAGAGAGATCAGTGCATTAAATAAATTGTAGTTACTTACAATTTAATTAAAAATAATATGTAGAAGTATATCAATGTAAAACAACCCATAATAATTCTAGAACGCCCCCAAAACCTGGTGGCACAAGTGCATGAGCATCTCATATAATGTACAGTAACAATACAACATCTGTCTGGAATACAAGTTAGCCAAGAAAACGTAAATAATTCCGATAGAGACTATGTTTGTAGTGAATCGTAATAAAAGATGCAGCTCACCGTAAAGTCCACGCAATAGCAGTTTGCACCCAAAAGACCACCAAAAATATATACTTGCACAATAAGTGCAGAAGTGTAGTATGTGTACGTAAATTAACACGTATCCAGTAAATATCTAGCCTAACCTGGGAGAAGTAGTGACGAGGGGTCGACATCGACACTTACTAGTGGTCCAATAAATCAAATCCAGAAGAAAGTAAAGCAAGTACGAGGCATGGTAAATAAACAGTATAAACAAATATAAGTCTGTGGTACAATCCTCCGTTGAACAGTACACACAAGCTCTCAAGTATCGGTCACCTCCTCAACCGGAGTATATATAAAATGATCCCCACCAGATAGGTCGTCACAACTCAAATCAGGAAAACTCGCGGATATGCTGGATTCTTATCAAATGTTATGCATGATTCTGCCGAAGCGAACGACCTGATCCCATAAGAGTATTTTATAGATATGTCAAGGTGAATGGCCCGATCCCATAAGAGTATGATACTGTCGAGGCGAACGGCTTGATCCCATAAGAATATGATACTACCGAGGTGAACAACCCGATCCCATAAGAATATGATACTGCCGAGGCGAACGGCCCGATCCCATAAGAATATGATACTGTCGAGGCGAACAGCACAATCCTATAAGAATGTGGTACATAATCCTGCAGAGGCGAACGGCCCTATCCCATTAGAATATGAAGCTTTAATAGGTCCTTGACCCCCACTTACGAATATACATGTAAGCTATGAAATTTACGGAAACTTTTCGATGAAAACGTACAACGCAGGAGAAATTTGTAATAGAAGCACAATTATTCCGGGGCTAATCAAGTAGCTCATCAACTCTCTACAATAGCGAGTCTATCACTCCACACAGGTCTAGTCTCAGGTCGTAATGCAAAATAAAAGAATTAAACAGGCAAGGATAACTCAAATAGTACAATTAAAATATGGCGTGAACCTAAGTCTACCCGGACATAATCAGGAATCCTAACATATGCACGGACACTCGTCACCTCATACGCACGCAACTACCACAATATGTAGCACATAATAGATATAACACCTACGGGGTAAATTCCCCCTCACAAGGTTAGCCAGGAGATGTACCTCGCTCAGAAGTTCCATAACCGGCTCCCACGCCTCTCTAGCACCTCAAACCAATGCCCATCAATCCAAAACTAGCCAGAAATTCATGAAAACCAATACAAATACATTCTAATATCATAATTAGTTAATTTATAACAATCTCCAACTCCGCTCAAAAAGTCAACAAGATCAACCCTCGGGCCCACGTGCTCAGATTCTGAAACTTTTTGAAGATAAACTTTACTCATAATGTTACGAACTCAAATATATAATTTATTCCAAACTCCACGTCCAATTTCATGGTTAAAATCCAAAATACCAATTTCTAGGTTTTCTCTTAAAAATCCCATAATTTCCATAATTTTCATGCATAAATCCGTATATAACTCATCTATTTAACTCGTAACAAGTGGAAAATCACTTACCTCATGTTTCTTGATTAATAACTCCTCAAAATAGCTCCCCAAATTCGGCCATCCAATTGAAAAATGAGAGAAATGAGATCTAAGTCTTAATTTAAAAGAACCTCTCTGCCGAGCGATCATCGCATCTGCGAAGCAAATGGCCTCTTCTGCAGCGTCGCTTCTACGACAACATGCCCACTTCTGCGGAAAGCACTGAAGGTTCGTCCCTTCGCACTTGCGGACAAGGTCCCGCTCCTGCGACTTCGCAGGTGCGACCATCAACCCCCGTATATGCGCTCCCCTTCACTTATGCGCTCCATGAATCCACATTTGCGCCATCTTAGATGTGTTCAAAATGTCTCTTTTGCGAACCTTCACCACCCAGCCTTTCCCCACTTTTGCGATAAGAGCCCACTTCTGCGAGCCCGCAGAAGCGGTAAATCCCCTGCACCTGTGAATCCAGTCAACCTCCCTCCCATCCTCTTTTGCGACCCCTGGGCTGCTTTTGCTGTCTCGCACCTGCAGCCATAACCTCGCAAGTGCGATCATACCAGAAGCCTCAAGCTTCAGCAATTCCTTAAGTCCAGTATTCAATCTGATTCCACTTCTATTTGCACCCAAGGCCTCCGGAACCCCCGTCCAACCATACCAACGCATCCAAAAATATGATACAAACTTAGTCGAAGCCTTAAATAACATCAAACAATATCAAAACTATGAATCGATGATCGAAACCTTTCTTTAAACTTTTAACCTTTTAAACTTCGACGAACGCGTTACAATCATATCAAAATATTCCGGAATGATGCCAAACTTTATGCACAAGTCATAAATAATAATACCAACCTATTCTAAGGCTCGAACCCCCAAATGGACATTGATTACACCAAATTTCACTTCAAATCCAACTTAAGAAATTCTTAAGCCTTCAAAAAAGCCAACCTTACATAATAGGCATTGAAATGCTCTTGGACCACCCGATACTCAACTTGAACATACGCTAATGTCCGAAATCATCATACGAACATATTGCAACTTTAAAATCTCAATTCCGAGGTCATTTATCCAAAAGTTAAACTTTGGTCAACTCTTCCAACTTAAAGCTTTCGAGTTGAGAATTTTTCATCTGAACCAACTCTGAACTTTCCAAAATTCGATTACGACTACGCGTACAAGTCATAAAACATGAAGTAAAGCTACTCAAGTTCCTAAATTGTCTAACGACGTGCTAGAGCTTAAAATGACTGATCGGGTTGTTACAGT
The DNA here is from genome assembly GCF_000390325.3 of Nicotiana tomentosiformis. Taxonomy (NCBI): domain Eukaryota; kingdom Viridiplantae; phylum Streptophyta; class Magnoliopsida; order Solanales; family Solanaceae; genus Nicotiana; species Nicotiana tomentosiformis. The sequence goes on from NC_090823.1 coordinate 96,262,063, forward strand.
ACCTTTTTGTTTACTGGAACATTAAGTATTAAGTATATTTCAGTTTAGAAATAAAACAGAATTTGAAACAACACGTATTAAGTGTATTTCAGTTTAGAACGCTTAGAATTATATGAAGACTTAAGTAGTTACCAAGTCCCTCTCAAAGCACTTTGACATCCCACCTGTATTTATGTATCACCACTCACCAGGCACAAAGTCTATCAGTCACGTTGAATTTTCTCCATAAAGTGATCTTACTATTCCGGCCCCGATTCTTCATTCTTATTTGATTCTGAATGAAGAACATTTAAGAAGGAAAGGAAAATGTGGGGCCATAACTAAGATTCATTTACCAATTTTTGTAATGAAATGCAGTTGAAAGATTGTTTTTGTAATGGGAACTTTATGCCCACAGACTCCCTTTTTTTTTTCTTTTTTTTTTTGCAATGATCGATTGCCAGAGAATCCTTTGAACGGATGACATCTACCCCTATTAGAAGTCAAGATATAAAAGTATCCTTAACCATAGTATTCGAGATTGTAAGAGTTACAAAGGTAGTTTACAATCTCGCTTTTTTATTTGCATTTAAAGAATTTACTAGTTGTTCTCGATATTAATACATTACTTTGATTATCTATCCATTATCTGGTCATAGTACAAGTGTGATGACCCGCCATGTCATCATGCTACATAGGCACCATTTGGCATATATTAATGCCATGTGGAAGTTTACATAGGAAGAAGGCTAGCATTTGTGAGAAGATTCTAGAGAAGTATGGACATTTCCTATGGAAGATCATAGATCTCTATGAATTTTCTAGGAAAGTCTTTGGAATCTTCTAGGATTGTAGAGAATTCTAGAAAAAGCCTTTTTCTTGTAAATATTAAGGACTTGTGTAACAATTAGTGTTTACACACTATCCCCTAGGATAGTAGTATATAAAGGGGGCCATTCATTTGTAATTCACCAAGAAAATAATTCAAGTTCTCTCTAATACAAAGCTTCCTTTAACAATTCGCTTGTGTTCTTTCTATCATTCTCTTAGCAATCTTGAGAGTAGTAAGGCTGACTTGGCATAGCAAGAACATGAGCAAGTTGAAAAAATCATGAACAAATTGTCAAGTGTCACACGTGTACTTAGTTAATGACTAAGGACGTGACAACGTGGTACCAGAGCAAAGGTTGCAACTAAGGGAATGGCGAACGACGGAGAAATTAACACTGCCAACACCCAAGTCAACGTCATCCAAAATGCTGCTGGCAAGAGTGGCTGTAAAAAAAAAAGGAATGCCACCAACAAGAGCCAGGAGGTGCCACCCGAGGTTGTGTCAAATGAAGGGCTTACATCCCAAGAACCATCTGCCACTGAGGCAAGCGAGCATGAAGTGGAGGTCCTGCCCGAGAATGTATCGCTCGGCAAAGAGGTGATGAAGATGAACGCATGGATAGACACCATGGCGATCTTTGGACAATGCTTGGGGAAGATGGAAGGCACCCTTAGCGTTCTTGAGGAGAACACTCTTGAAGAGATTGAGAGAATCCAAAATGACTTGGAGGGACGTACACAGACCGAGATGGAACTAAGGCAAACTATCATTGCCTTAAAGTGCAGATTCATGAAGGCTTTGAGTACTATCGATGCAATGAAGGCAAAGATAGAGTCACTCGAGGAGCATGTTAGTGCTGGTGTGACCGAGGCAGCCAACAATGTTGTGCTGACGAGGGAGGCCAAGATTGAGGCTCCCAAACCTCCGGTGTTCAAAGATTTTGGCAATGCACAAGAAGTGGAAAACTTCTTGGAGAACTACTTCAGGCACGGCAAAGTGAGGAACGACGAGGCCATGATCAACACTACAGTGTTGTACCTATCAGAGACTGCCATGATATGGTGGAGAAGGAAGATGGCCGACATGCATAAAGGTCTATGTACTATTAGCATGTGGGATCAGTTCAAAGCCGAGTTCAAGCGACAGTTCTTTCCAAACCATGTCTTCTACGAGGCGAGGCGCAAGCTTAGGAAGTTGAAGCAAACATAGAGCATACGTTTCTATGTCAAGGAGTTCACTACCCTTATGCTTCAAATCCCCAACCTGACCAATGATGACTTATTGTTCCACTTCATGGACGGGTTGCAAAATTGGGCTAAGTAGGAGTTGCAACACCGATAAGTCGCATATATAGACCAAGCCATAGTGGAGGCCGAATCATTGACGGATTTCAGGCATGACAATCACGACAAAGGCAAAGGCAAAGAATCAATGTTTAACAATGTCAAAGGTGGGGGAGACATTGGCAAAGTCAAGGAGATACAACAATAATACCATAAGACTCAAGATTCCAAAAAGTCGAGTAGCTGTCAGGGCTACGCCGAGAAGAAGGTACAGGCCGAGAAGAAGGGATGTTACATATGTGGAGGGTCGCACAGCTTCAGGAATTGTCCTGACCTAAAGAGCCTCAACGTCATGGTCCATGAACAGAAGGAGAAGCCTCAAAGAGAGAGTTCAGGAACAGCACAGTTGGGTATGATCGGATTATGTGGTGCTGTCACGAAGCAATCTATCCATCCTACCGAGAATGGCAATCAGTACGTGGATGTCACCATCAACAACAAGCATGCTCGTGCAATGGTCGATACTGGAGCAACTCATAATTTCGTGACTGAGGTTGCCTCAAAGAGACTAGAATTGAAGCTTGCTCCAACCATCTCGCGTTAAGACTGTGAATGTCGAGGTACAGAATGCTCGTGGGGTAGCTAATGGAGTTGGTGTCAAATTGGAAACTTGGAAAGGTATGACAAACTTTACCGTAACTGCTATGGATATCTTTGATATCATATTGGGGCAAGAGTTCTTTAGACATTGTCATACTTTCATCGACCCCTACCTCCAATATCTCTTGGTTATGGAGTGAGAAGGAACTTTCATGGTACCTATAGTGACTATGCCACACGGACAGATCCAAGAACAACTCTCTGCTATGTAGGTTGTCAAGGGGATCAAGAAGGGGGAGCCGACATTCGTGGCAACCATTGCAAGTCTGGAGGAAGATAAGAGTTTTCAAGAGACATGGTCGCCTTGCATAGAGAAGTTTCTTGAGGAAAACAAAGACGTCATGCCCGAGAAGTTACCTAAGCACTTGCCGCCTAGTAGAGATGTGGATCACAAGATTGAGTTAGAGCCAGGGGATAAGCCACCCACATTTTCCCCATATGGTATGGCACCGCCCGAGCTAGAGGAGCTCAGGAAATAATTGAAAGAGCTGTTAGATGCCGGTCATATTCGCCTATCAAAGGCACCTTTCGGCACACCAGTATTGTTTCATAAGAAGAAGGATGGATTGTTGCGCTTGTGCATAGACTATCGAGCACTTAATAAGGTCACCGTGAAGAATAAGTACCCGATCCTGCTCATTGCTGATTTGTTCGATAGACATGGGCAAGCTAAGTATTTTACCAAGGTGGATCTTCGCAAGGGCTACTACCAGATTCACATTGCAGAAGGGGATGAGCCGAAGACAACATGTGTGACGAGATATGGAGCCTTTGAGTGGTTGGTGATGCCCTTCGGCTTAACCAATGCACCGACCATATTTTGCACCCTTCTGAACAAGATTTGTCATCCCTACCTTGATCAGTTCGTGGTAGTCTACCTAAACGTCATAGTCATCTACAGCAACACCTTGGAGGAGCACATGGAGCACTTAAGGAAGTATTGCTAGAGAACGAGCTATACATCAAGAGGGAGAAATGCGAATTTGCCCAATCCAAGGTACACTTTTTAGGCCATGTCATTAGCAATGGCGATCTACGCATGGACGAGATTAAAGTACGTGCTATCCATGAGTGGGAGGCACCTATAAAAGTAACTGAGTTGAGATCCTTCCTTGGCCTTGTTAACTACTATCGTCGGTTCATAAGTGGCTACTTAGCAAAAGCCGCACCATTAACTAAGTTGCTAAAGTAGAACAAGCCATGGGTTTGGATGGAGCATTATCAAAAGGCATTTGAAGGCCTTAAGGCAACTGTAACAGAGGAGCTAGTCTTGGCGCTACCAGACTTTGCCAAGACATTTGAGGTGCAAACAAATACCTCATACTTTTCCATTGGGGTGTCCTGATGAGGGATAAACATCCCATAGCATTTGTGAGTCGTAAGTTAAATTAGACAAAGTGGCGTTACACGGTGCTAGAGAAGGAAATGACTGTCATTGTGCATTGCCTTCGTACATGGCGATATTATAGAAGGCTATAAAAGAAGGCATGGAGCATGATCCAGCAGCCAAACAGCTTATCGAGTTAGCCAACCAGGGCAAAACAAGATGTTTTTGGGTAGAAGATGACATATTGCTTACCACGGGTCGGTGGATCTACGTTCCTAAGTTTGGAGACATTAGGCGGTGGATCATAAGGGAGAGTCATGACATAATGTGGGCTGGTCATCCAGGCCAACGTCGCACTAGGGCCTTGGTTGAGTCTCTCTACTATTAGCCATACATGTGAGATGACATAGAATGTTATGTGCAGACTTGTCTTGTCTGTCAACAGGACAAGGTTGAGCAAAAATAACTCTGAGGACTTTTGGAACCGCTACCAGTCATAGAGCATCCATTTGAGAGCGTGACTATGGACTTTATCACTTATCTACCAAAGTCCGATAGTTATGGTACTATTATGGTAGTCGTGGATAGATTTTTGAAATATGCCACCTTCATGCCCACCTCACCAGGTTGCACTGCCAAGCAAGCCGCCAAACTATTCTTTAAGAACGCGGAGAAGTATTGGGGCTTACCAAGGCATATTATCAGTGATCGAGACCCCCTTTTTACTGGAAACTTTTGGAGAGAGTTATTCGACATACTTCGCATTGAACTACATTTTTCCACTAGTTTCCACCCACAAACGGATGGACAGATGGAACAAATCAATGCCTTACTGGAATGCTACTTGAGGCATTATATAAGTGCGTATCAGAAAGACTAGGCAAGGCTCCTGGACATCGCCCAATTTTCCTATAACTTGCAGCGGAGTGAGTCCATGTGGTGGACACCATTTGAGCTAGTCACGGGCCAACACCTACAAACTCCACATTCATTACCAGTTGCGTTCGAGGGAAAGAGTTTGGGGGCATATCATATGTAACGACTCGACTTGTCATTTTGAGTATTTACAACCCGTTCAACAATTTAAAGTCTTGAGCAGCTTCGTAATGTGTATTATGACTTGTGTGAATTGTCGATTTTGGTTTTCAGATGATTCGGGATTAAATTGAAATAACAATTCTTGTTTAGAAGCTTAAATAAAAAGAGTTAACTGAAGTTTGACTTCTATACAAACGACTCTGGAATGGAGTTTTGATGGTTCCAATAGTTCCGTATGGTGATTTTGGACATATGAGTATGTCTGAATATATATTTAGAAGTCCGTAGTTGATTTTGGCTTTAAAATGACAAAAGTTGGAAATGGAAGGTTTGGAGGTTTGACCGTGAGTTGATGTCACGCTCCAAAACCAAGGAGCGCGACCGGCGCTCAATCGAGTAAACCCGACCGATCAAGCCTGTTAGATTTTCTTCTACCCAAACTCATCCACGAATGGAGATAATACATATTTTCATTAATTCGACAAAAATGTGTTCATATCTACAATACCAATTCATTACCAATAGTTTTCATCATTTTTAAAGTCTCAAATGGGACAAGTAATACAACCACAACATAACATAGTTTGTCTTTCCTAACACCAATACACAAACCACACTATGTCTACGAAGCCTCTATATATAAAGAAGAGTACAATGATAATGCCGGCAACAAGTCCCCGGCTATACCTCAAACAGAATACACAAAGTACAAAAGATTCATGACCCCGGGATGAAGTGGAGCTCACCAAGTCAACTGGGAAGAAGGTGTACTTCTTTCACTAATCAATATCTCATGTTGTGGAAGCACCTGCATCCATTTAAAGATGCAGCGCCCCCAGAAAAAGGGACGTTAGTACTGTCAAATAGCACTAGTATGTATAACTAAACACCCTCTCAATAGAATGACAAATAATACAAATAAGATGATCATAATATCAATGAAAGCCTTAATCAACATGAAACCTCAATTTAGGATCAAGACAGTGTTCAAATTAATTTTCATATCTCAAATTGGGAGATTCTTAGTATCGATATACCATTATTCACAATACCAGTACCACCGTACTCTCAGCACGGAGTCTGATCACGACCCGATCGGCTAGGCTATCTTATTAGAGATATCAACCACAATTACTCTCAATATCAATACCACTGTCTTTAACACGGAGTCCGATCATGACCCGATCGGCTAGGCTATCCATTAGGGACATCGACCACAATCAAAATTTCAATTATAATTTCCAGCACAATCACCACCATGTGTGCGACATGGTGTTCGATCACGACTCGACCGGCTAGGCTGTCTTATTCAAGACATCAACCTTTTTATATCAATCATCGCATTTCATATTACTTTCACATCTTTTCATTTCATTGGCATTAATGGCCATAATTATAAGATCATTCGTGGCACGTTGGCCATATTTAGTATTTCATGCTCATCTTTTCAATTTCAAATATCATTATCATCATCATCATCATCAACAACAAATACAATTCAATTCAAGGTGTGTAGTACACATGTGAGCAATTTAGAGTCTAAGGCACATAGAGATATTTCACAAAATTTGGCATAATAGCCTTCGTTTGAATTTGACTTGAAGTTGAAACATTATTAATGCACTACCCATATTTTAACACATCCTTAATTGATAACATAACATGAATGGATACTTGTTGAACATATATCTTTCAACCCAATCTTACTCGAAATAGCCAATTTTATAATGAATCACTCGGGACTTACATATTTTACATGAATATCGTGGGCTTCAATCGTAAGAGAAGAGTTTAGCCAATATAACTCACTTGAGCTTCCTTACACTCTAAATATTCCGGAATTCTTAGAAACTTCAATCTATTTTAGAAATATAACAAATTGAACCAAAACTAGGAAGATGATCATGGTTCTAGCTCATTTGAGCATTTTATCAAACACTAGGTGTGCATAAGGTTTCAAGGTCCTTTTATGGAGGATTTCAACATCCCACAACCCTATATTTAGGATGCTTAGTTCAACAATCTTCCTACACCCCTTGATATCACATGCATGTGAAATAAACAACTCTCATGCCCAAAATAATTATCTTGCTAATTACCCATTTTCAGATAATTTCAAAATTAGGGGTTAGGGTGCAGGATCTTACCTCTAGGATAAAGACTTAGTGAGTTTCCCTTCTTAATCTTCCAAAACTTGAGCAAGAATTAAAGAATCGATTATTGAGGAACACCTTCTCACTCTAGGGCACTCTCTCTCACTCTAAAATATCATATTATAGCTGAAAAATGACTCAAAATGTATATTTAACGAAGTAGGGTCGGGTTTTAAAACCCCAAAAATGAAGCTCCAGAACAGGTTCTGCGGTCGCATATGTGACCGCATAATGGTTATGCGGACCGCATATCGGTCGCATAATTGGTGTCCAAAACGACCAAAATCTGCATGTGTATGCGGTCACTATGCGGTCCGCATAACTGTTCTATCGTCGCATAGTGTACCGCATAACAGTTATCCGGTCGCATAGTCGACCTCATAATTGCTTCCCACTGGCCCAATTAACTACTTCACTCGGCGGCCATTATGCGGTCCGCATAGTGATTCTGCGGTCGCATAATGGACCGTAGAAATGCATTTCATTGCCAAACATTTTCCGGTGCATTGTTCAACCCAAATACGTGAGCCTAGTCCGGCACCATAAAATATTATTTTCCTTTGCAAATTTTACCGGGCTTTACACTTAAGTACTTCAAAATTTTGCGAGGTGTTACAGTTGACTTTATTGATATCGGGATCGGAATATAATTTTGCAAATTTTGATAGGTCCATTATGTAATGTATGACTTGTGTGCAAAATTTAAGGTCAATCGGACTTGATTTGATAGGTTTCGGCATCGAATGTAAAATTTGGAATTCGTTAATTTTCATTAAGTTTGAATTGGGGTGTGATTCATGTTTTAGTGTTGTTTAATATAATTTGAGGCATCGACTAAGTTCGTGTCATGTTATGGGACTTGTTAGTATACTTGGTTGGGGTCCTATGGGGCTCAGATGAGTTTTGAAAGAGCTTTTGGAAGAGTTTGGTATTTTGAGCATAAGCATGTAATGATCCAAAGGTCTATTTTTAGTTCTAGAGATCAAAATTCGATTTCGAGACTTTCGGGAGTTTGATAATGAATTATAGGAATGATCTGAAAAATTTCGTCTAATTTCATCAAGTCGCGATTGGGTTTTTAGCGTGAAACATGAGTTAATTATTTAACCAGCAAAATTGGTATCGCATTGAGCAAAAGAGCTTCAAATTGAGTTTCGATTGAACAACTTGGTTCGTATTATTATATGTGACTCATAGGAATAGGAATCATTAAATTCCGAGTTCGTATGATGGAATTAGAGCCTTTTTAGTGAAAAATAATTGATGGTACAAGCAGTTCTGGTGCGGACCTTTAGTGACAGGAAAAGGACTTTTAGTGACGGGAAATGGAGTTTTAGCGACCAGATTAGTATTTTTATTGAGCAGTTTTGTTTGTTTAGCACATTTCAACATTTTTGGGAGAAAGAACACGGCTTGGGGTGACTTTCAGAGAAATTTCGGAAAATCTTTAGGTAAGTTACTTGTGATCATTGTTAGTCAATAATATTAAATTATCATCGAAGATTCCGACTAGATTACGTGTTTTTGACGTGTAATTCGAGAATTTGGGCCTAGGAATTTGAAAATTAGATTTGAGGATTTGAAGGTCGAGTTGATGTCAGAATTTGGTAAATTTGGTATGGTTTGACTCGTGGTTGAATGAGCGTTCATATTTTGTAATTTTTTGTCGGGTTCCGAGACGTGAGTCCCATTGTTGACTTTTTGTTGACTTTTTTGGATTTATTGTGAAATTTAGCATTTTTATATGGAATTGATTCCTACACCTCGTGTTGATTATATCGAATTATTTGTGACTAGATTTGAGGCGTTCGGATGCCGAATTGCGAGGAAAAGTCTTATTGGAATAAAGAATTTCACGGTTTGAGGTAAGTAACATTTCTAAACTTGGAGCTGAGGGTATGAATACCTGAATTACATGTTATATGAATTGTTTGGAGGTGACGCACATGCTAGTTGACAGGCATGTGGGCGTGCACCGTAGAAATTTGTGACGTAATTGATTCCATAGAATTTTATAATCAAATATTTTTGGCATTATCCATGTACTTTCATGTGTTAAAGAAATTGAGCTAAGAATCATGTTAAAAATCATGTTGAGGCTATATGTCGTTATTATTGAGACCAACAGAGGTCATATTATTGTTGAATTATTTATTTAAATTGTAATTTCGTACTCAGTCATGTTCATTCATTTCATATCATATCTCAGTATCTGTTGCTAATTATTGATATATCATATTATTATTTTTGGGCTGATTTTCATGACATTTTGAGCCCGAGAGACTGGAAAGATTGACGACTGAGTGAGGCTGAGGGCCTGATTGTGAGAATATTTATGGGATCGGGTTACACGCTGCAGCAGGGGCATATTGACTTTATATACTTTATTATTATGGGGTCGGGTTACACGCCGCAGCAGGCCAGATTGTCTTATTATAGCGCTTGAGCTGAAAGAGCCCCTCCGGAGTTTGCACCCCCCACAGTGAGCGCAGTGGATATTATATTTGGGATGGAGTTCCCTAGGCATGGAGTTGTCATATATATTAAATTCTGGGATGGAGTTCCCTAGGCATGGAGTTGCCTTATTTATTTATATTTGGGATGGAGTTCTCTAAGCATGGAGTTGCCTTATTTATTTATATTTGGGGTGGAATTCCCTAGGCATGGAGTTACCTTATTTATTTATATTTGGGATGGAGTTCCCTGGGCATGGAGTTGCCTTATTTATTTATATTTGGGATGGAATTCTCTCGGCATGGAGTTGCCTCATTTATTAATATTTGGGATGGAGTTCACTAGGCATGGAGTTGCCTTATTTATTTATATTTGAGATGGAGTTCCCTGGGCTAGATTGGCCATGTACGGTACTAAGTGACTGAATTCTAGTTATTATGTATATATATTTGGTATGAATCTTCCCTGGGCTGGATTGGCCATATACAATACTATGAGATTGAGCACTCTAAGAGTGTGAGTACATGAGCTCATAGTTGTGCTACATTGCATTAGATATGCATACATAATATGTAGGCATAGAGAAGTATTTTTCCTCATGCCATCTGACAATGGAATTTCTTATCTGTCGTTAAAGTTTTGAGAAAAATCACAGGTATCAGACTTACTCATATTTCGGTGACTTTCGGCAAAAGATTTGAGTTTTACTATTATACTTGAAAAGAAAATATTTATTTTCCAGAACTGTATACGAGTTGCGCATGTTATTATTAAGTTATTACTTATGATGCTTTAAATTGTATTATTATGAGATGTTATTGGTTATTGGTGTGGACTCTGACCTTGGTACAAGCTCGTCACTACTTTCAACCTAAGGTTAGGTTTGTTACTTATTGAGTACATGGGGTCGGCTGTACTCATACTATACTCCTACAACTTGTGTGCAGATTTCGGATGTTGATGTTGCTGCGTACGATGGAAGCTGGATCTAAAGATCTACCTGTGTTCCAGTCATTGCTGCCTCTTGTTTATGGTAGCTTTAGAATTTTTAATCTGTTCATGTGTATTACAGACAGATGACGTATTTTTATTTCATACCAGCTTTGTAAATTCTGAATCTTAGAAGCTCATGATTTGTTCTACCAGTTCTTAGGGAGTATATTAGAGTCAGTTAAATATTAATTGAATCGGATTGTTATTTTATTTGGCTTACCTAGCGGGTGAGGTTAAGTGTCATCACGGCTAGTTGGATTTTGGGTCGTGACATCATAAGGCCAAAGGATGGGAGGAACAACTTAACAATGCTAAGTCTTACTTGGATAAGGCAGCTAAGAAGATGAAAAAGTTTGCGGACCGTAAGCTGCGTCCCACGGACTATAGATTTGGGGACATGGTCATGGTAAAGTTTAACCCAAGACAGTTCAAGTAACTACGGGGCATGCATCATAATCTGATTCGCAAGTATGAGGGGCCATTTAAGATCGTCGCTAAGGTAGGCAAGATCTCATACAAGCTTGACATTCCATCGTATCTTAAGATCTACCATGTCTTCCATGCCAACATGCTTAAGCCATATCATGAAGATAAGGATGATCCGAGTAGGGGCCAATCAAGTCGAGCGCCTATTACTATCATTGTCTCGCATGATCGGGAGATTGAGGCTATCATAGATTACCAGGACGGGCGAAAACAAGGGCAAACATCCACCGCTATGTTCCTCGTCCATTGGAAGGTTCAATCACCGGAGGAGGCTGCGTGGGAATGATATGAAGACTTATGAAAATTCAATAATAAGATCCAAGAGTTTATGTAGCAGCATTGCGCCACGGTCGTCGCAATATTAGGTGGGCGAGAATGTGATGACCCTTCATGTCATCATGCCACATAGGCACCATTTGGCATATATTAATACCATGTATAAGCTTACATAGGAAGAAGGCTAGCATTTATGAGAAGATTCTAGAGAAGTATGAACATTTCCTTTGGAAGATCCTAGATCTCTATGAATTTTCTAGGAAAGTCTTTGGAATCTTCTAGGCTTGTAGAGAATTCTAGAGAAAGCCTTTTTCTTATAAATATTAAGGACTTGTGTAACAATTAATATTTGCACACTAGCCTCTAGGAGACTAGTATATAAAGGGGGTCATTCATTTATAATTCATCAAGCAAACAATTCAAGTTCTCTCTAATGCAAAGCTTAACAATCACTACTAGAAATTCGGCAAAAATCGACCAAGGTCGACTGACCAACTTTGGTCGGTCAAAAAACTGGTCAAAAAACCGACCAAAGTTGGTCGGTTTTTTAAAATATTATTTTTTACGAAATCGACCAGCTTTGGTCGGTTTTCTTTGGCGCAAAAATGCGGAAAACTATTTTTGAGTCCCGCAAAATTTATTTTTCAAGAAACCGACCAACTTTGGTCGGTTTTTTAATTAAAATAAATAAAAATTAATATTAAAAAAACCGACCAATTTCGGCCGGTCATTTTAAAAAACCGACCAACTTTGGTCGGTTATTTTATGTTTTAATAAAACCGACTAACTTTGGTCGGTTATTTTCGTGCGAAAATACAATTAAAGAGTATAAATCAAATAAAAGACAGTCTTAAAACAAAATGCACCAATGGTCTAGTGGTAGAATAGTATCCTGCCACAGTACAGTCCCCAGTTCGATTCCAGATAGTGAATCTTTTAATTACATAATTAAAATACCAACCAACTTTGGTCGGTTTTGTTTTGCAATATTTTATTTTTTGAATTTAATTGACCGACCAAAATTCGTCGGTAATTTTCGACCAACTTTGGTCGGTATGCCTTTCCGACCTCTAAAATACCGTCCACGCGTAAATGGTCACGTTTTGGACGGTTATTTGGCCAATTTGGTCGGTTTTTACCGGATTTCTAATAGTGAATTCTCATTTTTTTTCTACCATTCTCTTAGCGATCTTGAGTGTAGTAAGGCTGACTTGGCATAGCAAGAACGTGAACAAATTTTGCAACATCGTGAGCAAATTGTCGTGCCGCACGTGTACTTAGTTAACGACTAAGGACATGACACATATTACAATACAACTCCAAAAATTTGGAAAGATTTTGTGGGATGGAATTCATGTATCTATGTGTTTTTAATCATAATTAGGAAAAAGAATAATTTATTGAAGATATAGTTCATGAGACTCATGACCTTCTGCACAAGTATCCGAGTTGCAGAGGAAAGAAAATTAAATCACAAGAAAAAGAACTATTAAAGCAGAGGTCCCCTAGAGTACTCCATCTATTTTAGTAACTTTTCCATGATTTTAACTATGATAGAGACTTACTTCAGATCCTAATCTTGTTAGTCAACTCACTCCTGTTCAATATAAAATCTTTTTTTTTTTAAAAAAGTCCATCAATATATTTAATTTTGGAGCTTCGTGCTTACCTTAAACTAAAAAGTTAAATTATATTAATGTCCTTTTAAATAACTTAAATACCCTATTATAAAAATTAATAAAAACACCGCTTTTGTTCGAAGGGACGTAACCTTTCACATTAGTTACTTATTTTTCATAATAAGTTTCCTTTCTAGAGTGAATAGACAAAAGACAAATGCAATGGCATGATAGTGTAACATACCTTAAACTCCGTTCCATCGTAAAGTGGTTTACTTTGTTGTACAAGTGAGTAATTATAGCTTTCCAATCTATTAGCATCAAGTACATGCAATTATGAAATAAATAGGGTTTGATATTTGAGTTTTCAATCAGCAGTGATTCTCACAATCAGCAAATAAAACAGTGTTAATTACACAGTATGCTTCTACTAAATTTTGCATGAAACCATATACTTAAATCAATGTCTAAGTTGTATCTTTATAATCTTTCTTCCATGTTCTCTTTGCAATGGTATCCTATCTCATAAAAGAAAAAGACATGGATTTCTATGTTCCTCAAAAGTAATTGACGCCTTCCTTATGCATAAATCAACTTTTATAAATTTATTTATTGTAACGATCCGACCGGTCATTTTGAGCTTTAGCATTTCATTCAGTGGTTTGAGATTTTGGATAACTTCGTATTATGTATTATGACTTGCGTGTATGGTTAATTTCGGTTTTCGAGCGGTTCGGGATTGATTTGGAAGAATGATTCTCGTAAGCTTTAAGTTGGAAGAGTTGACCAAGGTTTTACTTTTGGGTAAACGGACTCGGAATCGGGTTTTAATTATTCCAATAAGTTTGTATGATGATTTTAGACATGTCCACAAAGTTTGGGTAAATTCCGATAAATTTTGGATAAATTTGGGTTGTACGGTGATTGTTTTCGGTTTCGACATTAATTTGAGCATAAAGGTTACTATATTCAGCAAACAGCCTTTGATTCTTGTTTTGACTAAATCATTATATCCGTATCGTAATTTTGGAACCATAGCAATTGAAATCATCAAGTTTCGACATCGTATAAGGAATTTATGTTAATTTTACTAAGAATTGGGTTGCTAGATTTTTTCAGATTAATTACAAAATTGTCACTAAATTCATATTTAAAAATCTGCAATATTTTCATATATTGAAACCAACATATCTCCTTAATTACAAGGCCAAATGGAGTGATTCAAAAGCCTAACTTGAGTGAAATTTTACGAGGAATCTATTGGAGGCATCAAAAGTGAGTTTCAGAATCATTTGACACAAGAAATGAGGCAGAACAGCTGGGCATTTTTGGCTCTTAATGTTGTTGGAGTTTTTCTCATCTTGAAAGTTTGGGATTGGGAGAATTCAAGGATGTTCTTCAAGTTTCTTTCATGAGGTAATTGTTTTCTTCTCGGTTTTAATTATATTTCATGATTCCATCTTCGTTTTTAGCATTTGATTGATGATTTCAAAAGAGAAATGGGGAGGGGGGGGGGGGGAGGGGGGATTGTCTAAACTTTCCTAAAGTAAATTTTTGAGTTTTGAATACCGATTCGGAGTCGTAATTGAGAGAAATTAGTATGGTTGGACTCGTAATTGAATGGTTTGTCAGATTTTGTGAGTTTTGTCGGGTTCTGAGGTGCAGGCCCCGGTTTGTCTTTTTGGTTGACTTTGGATAAATGTATAAAGATTCGACTTTTATCGATTGGGTTTGCTTCCTATGGCATTATGATAATTTTGAGTTACTTTTGGCTAGTTTCAAGCCGTTCGGAGGATGATTTGAGCGGGATGGCTCCTCTACTGTATTGATTTGGGCTTGTTTGAGGTAAGTATCTTGCCTAACTTTATGTGGGGGAAACTGGCCCTTTAGGATTTGGGTTGATTGTGCTATTCGTGTTATTTGAAGGCCGTGTACGCAAGGTGACGAGTGGGTACGCTATATGTGGTATTTGACCGATTTAGATTATCTAGACTCTTTCTATGCCTTTAATTGAATTGTCATAACATGTTATGTTTCTCATTGTTAATCTACTCTTACATGCTCTATTTGACGTTGTTAGTACTTGTTCTATCTCTTACTTGTTATTTTGCTCTTATATGCTTTAGTTGAAGTTATTGCATTTCTTATTGTCTTGCTACCTCTTAATTGTTGAATCACTTTTAATTGAAGTTGTTATTTCGTGGAATATTATCTTGTTGAGTTATTGGTGTTGAAGTTGTAATAGTCGTTATCATATTGAGAAGACCGATTTAGATTATCTAGACTATTTCCATGCCTTTAATTGAATTGTCATAGCATGTTATGTTTCTCATTGTTAATCTACTCTTACATGCTCTATTTGACGTTGTTAGTACTTATTCTACCTCTTACTTGTTATTTTTCTCTTATATGCTTTAGTAGAAGTTATTGCCTTTCTTATTGTCTTGCTACCTCTTAATTGTTGAATCACTTTTAATTGAAGTTGTTATTTCGTGGAATATTATCTTGTTGAGTTATTGGTGTTGAAGTTGTAATAGTCGTTATCATATTGAGAAGAAGTTGTTAATTGTTCTTTCCTTATTGAGCATTCTCATTCATTCTATTATTGTTGAAATTCTTGTATACATTGTGGTTGAGCCATGGGCTATTTGTTATGAAAATATTGGTGTTATTGACTTTGTGGCAAGTTGTGACATATGGGCACTTGTGGTGCAAGTTTGATTGTATTGTGATATTGATACGCATGAGGTGGTATAAGGCTAGAGGTTGATACGCATGCGGTGAGATAAGGTGGGCTTGATATGCATGTTGCTAGTAGGGGAAACTACTTAAAGCCACACTGTGAGATAAGGTGGGCTAAAACGCGTATAGCTATTTCGGAAAAAATAATTTTCAAAACTAAATGCAAGGCTCATGCGGTGATATAAGAAAAGATTGTGATTGAAATTGTGAAATGTAAATACGAGGCGGTACCTCGGTTGTGATTTTAATTGTACATTCCATGTTGGAACAACTTGTTGATTTGAACGGTCATTGTTCTTTCTTCAATCATTCATCCGTATTTTGATTGTATTTGGTTATTCATTGTTATCTTGGTATTGGAACAATTGTGGTTTCTTATGTGAGTCATGCATTCTACGTGATTTGTTGTGTTGCTTTAACATGCTAAATTGTACCTCCGTTATAACTTGGTGAATTGATTGTCAATGTGAATTTAATTGTGTGGAGTCACTATATCATATTCTGTTGAGTTGTTGATAACATAACTGTTTAAATAAAAGAATTATTAGCATGTTTTATTCTATGTGCCTCTTAAGATAGAACTCGTTATCTCACTTGGTGCCTTATTATTCTAAATGGTTATCGCACTTTCACTATAATTGGATTCTCAAACTTTACTCATCACCTTATTAGATGTTTGCCTTACTTAAAATTGTTATCATGTTTATCTTTAACAATTTTTTTATTTAATTCATTAATTTAACTTATGTTTTGCTTTGTCTAAAAATGATACTTTTACTCAATTTTAATGATTTCTAAACTAAACTCATCGTATACTCTGTTTCGTGAATAAACAAAGGTGTCAATTTTACTTCATTTGACACCTCTTGGCCTCTTGGAGCAATTGGTGGATCTGCATGTGCTGATTTAGCTGTTGTACGAGCTGCACCTCTGCCCCTACCGCGACCCCGGCCTCACATGGCCCTAGTAGGTGATACTAGTGGTTGTCCGTCCACTCTGGTAGCACGTGTCCTCACCATCTGTGAGAGAATAGTATAACAGAAGTTTAGTTCCTGAAATCAACAAATTCGCACGACAAGAATACAAGAATGTGAAGTTTTTCCTAAGGGTTCGGCAGCCTCTCGAAGATAAGTACAGACGTCTCTGTACCGATCTGCAAGACTCTACTAAACCTGCTCATGACTCGTGAGACCTATGTAACCTAAGCTATGATACCAACTTGTTATGACCCAAACTCAACCTGTCGTTATGCCGCCTATCATGATACTAGGAAAGCCGACTACTCAAACATTTCCAGCACTTTCAACTTTGAATATACTAAAACAGTTTAAATAAATAGAAATCTCATAAAACAGGAGAGAATATCATGACTCGATACATAGGTTTTTACAAAACTGGTGCGTCACTGAGTGCATGAGCATCTACATAATGACATAGTCTGGTACACTGTCTAGAAAGTAGAACTGAATAAATAAAACTGAAGGATAGGGGAGGAGAGTCAAGGTCTGTGGATGCCAAAGCAGCTACCTCAATGATCTCCGACTGTCTGAACTCTGTGAATCAACAATGGTCGTGACCGGAAATACCTCGATCTGCACACGAAGTGCAGGGTGTAGTGTGAATACAACCAACTCAATAAATAACAAATCTAACCTTTGGACTGAAAGTAGTGATGGGCTCGAACATTACAGCCCACCCATAAAATTAACAATACAAAAATTCACCGAAAGTATAATAGTGATATCTCATAAATTCATAATCTATAGGTTCGGTACATGAATTTAGACATGCTTCCAGGTTTAACAATTAAAATCAGAACAGATAAAATATGTGTCAAGTCTAAATGATATGAAGGATATGACATCTCTATATCTACAAGCCAATATGCATATCATATGTGATGCAATACAACAAAAGCCTCGCGTACTCACACTCTTGAAGTATTCAACCTGACTACCTCAATTCTCACTTATCACACTCAATCACTCAGCATTGTACGGGGCAGATCCAGCCCAAATGCAAATAAGTCCAGGGCAGATCCAGCCCAAATGCAAATAAATCAAGGGCAGATCCAGTCTAATGCAAGTGAATCAATAATAACTGCGCTCACTGTGGGTGTACAGACTCCAGAGGGGCAAATCCAGCCCAAGCGCTATAATAAGCCAAATCCAGGCATGAATCAATAAAGTCTGATGCGGCGTGCAGTGCGATCCCATAAGTGTCACTCACAAACAAGGCCTCGGCCTCACTTAGTCATCAATCTCTCCTGTCTCTCGGGCTCACAACATGCATGCTATGCAGCCCAAATCAATGATACAAGATGCGACTATATACTGTAACGTAGACTAAGATATGATATGCAATGATGAATGCGACTGAGTACGTGATAGCAATTAAGCAATTAACTCAACAGCAAAGATCGACCATTGTGGGTCTCAATAGTACCAACTTATAGCCTATACATGTTTTTTAGCATAAATAACAGCTCAAGTGCTTTGTCACATAAAGTACAGTAATAATGTTCAGATAAGATAGCTACACAGCTCAACGAAATGACTAGATCAAAATTTCTACGGTGCACTCCCACACGCTCGTCACCTTGCATGTGCGTCACCTCAACACCAATCACATAACACGTAAATCGGGGTTTCATATCCTCATAACCAAGTTTAAAAGTGTTACTTACCTCAAACCGTAAAAATCTCTACTCCAACAAGCCCTTGCCTCGCGAAACGACCTCTGAATGCCTCAAATCTAGCCACAAACAATTCGATACAATCAACACGAGCTAAAGGAACCAATTCCATGAGAAAATACTAAGTTCTTAATCAAAAGTCAAAAAGACAACTCAAAAGTCGACCCCGGGGACCACGTCTCGGAATCCAATAAAAGTCACAAAATCCGGAAGCTCATTCAACCATGAGGCCAACCATACCAAATTTACCAAATTCCGATACCAAATCACCACCCAAATCCCCAAATTAAACTCTCCAAATCCCTAGCCTCAAGTCCCAAAACTACACCTAAAAAACACACAAACTAGATGGGAAATTCAATAGGAAACCAAAATTATTGAATAAAAATGATCACAAATGACTTACCTCAAGAAACCCCTCGATATCCCTCTCAAAATTCGCCCCAATTCAATTTTGCAAAGTCCAAAATGAGAAAAACCATGAAACCCTACGGATATAACACTGCCAGTGTTTTCGCACCTGCGACTCACTTAACTGCAGCTGCGGACATTTATCTGCTTCTGCGACCAAGCTTGGGATCTCTGCCTTCACTTTTGTGATCCCACACGTGCAAGTGCGAGTCCGCATCTGCGGAACTCCCTCTATATCTACGCTCCACAGTTTCCTCTCTAAGCCCGATTTTGCGCCCCTTACTCCACATCTGCGACCACGCAGGTGCAGAAACTACCTCGCACCTGCGACCACTGCACACTCCTCTCCAGGC
This sequence comes from Nicotiana tomentosiformis, assembly GCF_000390325.3. Classification (NCBI taxonomy): domain Eukaryota; kingdom Viridiplantae; phylum Streptophyta; class Magnoliopsida; order Solanales; family Solanaceae; genus Nicotiana; species Nicotiana tomentosiformis. Next base: position 96,281,364 of record NC_090823.1, read on the forward strand.
TGCATCTGTGCTCCCCTGCTCGCACCTGCGATCAAAACTCTGTAGGTACGATTGCACCAGGCCTGGTGAGCTTCAGCAATCTTTCAAATTCCAAACTTGCTCTTTTAACCATCCGAACTCCACCCGAAGCCCCCAGGACCTACTAGCATTTGCGATCAAAACTCTGCAAGTGCGATTGCACTAGACCTGGTGAGCGTCAGCAGTCTTTCAAATTCCAAAATTTATCTGTTAACCATCCGAACTCCACCCTAGGCCCCCGGGACCTCAACCAAATATACCAACAAGTCATAAAACACAATATGAACTTAGTCGAGCATCCAAATCATATCAAATAATGCTGAAACCACGAATCGCGCATCGATTCAAGCCTAATGAACTTTTGAACTTCTAACTTCTACATTCGATGCGAAAACCTATCAAATCACATCGGATTGACCTAAAATTTTGCACACAAGTCACAAATGACACAACTGACCTATTCCAACTCCCGAAACCATATCTGAGCCCGATAACCACAAAGTCAACTCTCAGTCAAACTTCTAAACTTCCAAAGCTTCTAATTATCTAACTTTCGCCATTTCAAGCCTAATTCAACTATGGACCTTTAAATCACTATCTGAACATTCTCCTATGTCCAAAATCATCCAACAGAGCTATCGAAACTATCAAAACGCCATTCCTGAGCCATTTACACATAAGTCAACATTCGATCAATATTTTCAACTTAAGCTTCTAACCTTGAGACTAAGTGTATCAACTCATTCCGAGACATCCCCGGAACCGAACCAACTACCTCGGAAAGTCACATAGTAACTATTAAGCATAAAATGAATAGTAAATGGGGGAACAGGGCTACAGCTCTCAAAACGACCTGGCGGGTCATTACAAATACATTATCGTATGACGGTCATCATTAATCATACATTAACAGAAACTTGTATTTTATTTTTTCATGTGTAATTATATATTTAAAGTTTTGTTTTAATAACATTAATATTTTACAATGTCGTACACTGAAAGTTTTGACATACATGTGCAACGCACGTGCAGAGGAACTAGTCTATATTATTATAAAAGTATGAATACAATGTTGGTTTATAAAAATAACCTTATAATATTAAGCATAATAACTCACAATAAAAGGACATAACCGGAATTCTAAATATTAGCCTTATAATCTGAATAGTTTTAGGACATAATACTACACATTAGAAATCCTATTAGTATAATTACGTACTTTCGGGCATATACATGTTAGCATGTGAACCTAATACCTTTAGGAACACGTTAGGTTTCTATTTATATAATTACTTTCGGGGCTAAGACATATTTTGGGACATGTAATCCTATTACTTTTAGGATATATTTATTAAAAAACTTTATTACTAATTTAATTTAAAAACTTATTATATTATCCTACTACTAATTTAATTTGAGAATGTATTATGTTGTCGAAATCCATTTAGAAAAAGGATAGCATGTATTATTATAAAAGCACGAATATAATATTGATAGATCAAAATAATCCCAAAATATTAAACAGATGAATTCATAGGAAAAGGACATAACTATAATAACCTATTTTTTGAACTATAATAACTTATATGTTAATTTTTTTAATATTTAAGATTTTAAAATTAATAAAATTTTGTCTATTAAACTCTTATTAAAAATATGTAGGAAGATTTAATAAAATCAATTTCATAAAGAATCCTCCGTATTGGCAATACATTACCACTCCATAATGTCCAATACCAAAAAAAATAAAATTAATCTTAGATGGATTACATAAAGCATTAAAATTGAAAAATAAAATTCCCACGATAATATATTTTATATTATTGAAGTTGAACTACTTTCCTACTCAAATAATATTTTTTTTATTATTAATTTTTTGTGTAATATTAAAAAATATACCCCATTATTAAGAAAAACTAAGAAATAATTTAAGAATATAAAAGTGTGAAAAGAAAAAATAAAAATGATTGGTAAGAGTTAATACCACTAATTATTGTGGAAACATAAAGATATAAAAATGGAATGTTAGATCAAATTTTTTACTCTTTAAAAATAAAATTTATGGTGGATAAGGTTATAAAAATAAGAGATGTACTAATATTAAGAATCTAAATCAACATAAAATAAATTATTTCTTATGTTAAGATCAAATAATTAAATATTTTAATTAATTATTTAGCAAGTGAATCCAATTCAATTATTTTTTAAATTCATCATATGAGTAAAATTATTTTTCAAGTAAAATATTATTTTAAGGTACATAAATTTATTCCATAAAAAAGCCTTAGATATTAAAAAATTAGATCCCAAAGTAAAAAAAAGATTAGTGTAGTATTAAGAATCAAAAGGTCGTACAAGTGTATGAGGAAACACAGTTAAAACTAAATTCTAAATAAGAACAAGTTTTCAAGACTATATTATAAAGAGTCGACTCTGGTATAGCGGGAATATCCTTTGTAGATGCCTCCGAAATCAAAATCATATTCTTATGTAATACATTACTTGCAAACGTCAAATCAAGAGGCATGATATTGTTAACAATAATAACGTAACGACCTGATCGGTCGTTTTGAGTATTTGAACTTTTCTCGGTGATTTGAGGGCATGAGTAGCTCCGTATGATGTATTATAACTTATGTGCATCGTTGGTTTAGATTTTCGGGTGATTCAAAATTAGTTTGGAAGAATGAATTTCATGTTTGAAGCTTTAACTTGGAAGAGTTGACCAAGTTTGAATTTTGAGTATTTGACCTTGGATCGCAGTTTTAATGGTTCCGTTAGGTCCGAATGGTGATTTTGGATTTGGTCATATGCCCGGATTTACATTTGGATATTTCTATAAGGTTTCGGCACTATTTGGCGAAAGTTGAAAATTTGAAGGTTTGGAATGTTCATAAGTTTGATCAGGATTTGAATTTGATGATATCGGGTTCGGATTATGGTTTTCGGGAATTGGAATAGCTTCGTTATGTCATTTGGGACTTGTGTGAAAAATTTGAGATCATTCCGAGTTGATTTGATATGGTTCAGCACGAGTTTTGATAGTTGAAAGTTCATTAAGTTCGATTTGAGGTGCGATTCGTGATTTTGATATTCTTATGCGTGATGTGAGGCCTCGAGTAAATCCTTGTTATGATATGGGACTTGTTGGTATATTCGGACGGGGTCCTGAGGGGCCCGGGTGAGTTTCGAATAGGTTTGGGTTGTGTTGCGCTCGTTTTTTATATTTTGACGTCGTTTCTTCAAGCATAAATGGTACCACATTAATAAAATGAGCTCCAATTCTGTTTTGAATGAAGCATTAGATCCGTATCGTAATTACGGATTCATAGCAAAAAGAATCGCCGAATTTGGACATCGTATGAGGGAGTGATGCTTATTTTAGTGAAGAAAACGGGTGCGACCCCGCAGGTGCGAAAAATGGTCCGCAAAAGCGGAAATGACAGCTGAAAATGCGCAGGTGCAGAGTTTTTGTCGCAAAAGCAAAAATCCCTGTGTATAAAATAATCAGACATCTTTCTTTTAGTATTTTGAGCATATCTTGAGATCTAGAGCTCCAATTGAGGTAATTTTGCGGCATTCTTCTCGTCTTTTCATAGGGTTCGGTATCTAACTACAATATTTGTATTTTAATATGATCCCAGAAGTTCATTTTTGAATTAATCCATATTTTGATTCGAACTGGGGGTTTTATCTAAAACTTTTCTAAAGTGAATAATTGAGTTTTGAACATCGATTCAGAGTCGGAATTGGATAAAATTAGTATGGTTGGACTCGTAATTGAATGGGTTGTCGAATTTTGTGAGTTTTGTCGGATTTCGAGGTACGGGCCCAGGTTAGACTTTTTGGTTGACTTTGGGCTTTGATTTAAAGATTCAACCTTTATCGATTGAGTTTGTTCCTTCAGCATTATTTGATGTTCTTGAGTTACTTTTGGCTAGTTTCGAGCCGTTCAAGGTCGGTACACGCAGGATGGCATTTCTAGAGTATTGTTTCACTTGCTCAGTATTTAATTTGACTTGTTTGAGGTAAGTATCTTATCTAAACTTGGATGAGGCACTAGTTGCCTGAATTATTTGTGATAGCTACGTGCTATGGGTGCGTATATGTGTGGGGTTTGAGCCCATGTGCGAGCGTCGGGGTATTTATTCATGCTCGGGATAGTACTTAGGCTATGATATGCCTAGATTTAACTGTTAAGCTTAAAGCTATAATGTTTCTCATATTTGTACCATTGTTGTGAACTATTTGAGCCATACTTGAGGTTACGAAGAGGCTAATTCCCTTAATAAACTTGATAATTATTATTTCTGTGATGAATTTTCGGTTTGAGCTATGATAGCACACATTGCACATGCCTACACTTTAGCAAGTTATTATACCATTCCAGGAGCATGAAATCTGATATTTATCCATCATTTTACATATGTTCTTGTATACTTGCTTCTGTGTGATATGATTTGGACTGGGTGCCTGTGACCACGCCAGACGGATTGTGTTGTTATGCATATGACCATGTCGGGATTATAATATTGTGCATGTGACCACGCCAGACGGATTTGTATTATTAGTATGTGAGTTGTCTGTGCAGCACGAGAGTTGTCATTGCGGATCCAGATATTGATATTATTAGCACGTGAGTTATCCGTGCAGCATGAGAGTTGTCAGTGAGGATCCAAATATTGATATTATTAGCACGTGAGTTATCCGTGCAGCACGTTAGTTGTCTGTGCGAATCCAGATATTGATATTATAGCACGTGAGTTGTCTGTGCGGTTGATATTATTAGCATGTGAGTTGTCCGTGTAGCACGTGAGTTTTCCGTCTAACGTGTGGATACGGATCCATCCCCTAGGGTCACCCCCTCATGTTTCTCTCTTGATAGTGTACACGTGGATTGTGAGAAATCGATGAATTTCTGATTGATGTATTGATGTGAACTCTGGGAGAGCTGGTTATTATATTTGGATCGGGTTGCGCACCGCAATGGACTGATATTTGGTTATGGCATTTAATCTTTAATTGCAATTTCCTTGCCTGTTTACCTTATTTACTTGCATATCTTTCTTATATGCTGGATTGTTGACTGAGCATAATACTTTAAAACAAAGAATTTGTGAGTATCAAAGCGGTTTTACCTGAGATTTCCTGATTTGATCATATATTTATTTTATACTTGTTGAAATTATGAACTGCACAGGTGTTAGTGAGTATCATCTATAGTTTTTGCTTCTTTTAGCTCGCCGATGTTAGTTAGGATACTTATTGAGTACATGGGATCGGTTGTACTCATACTACGCTTCTGCACTTTGCGTGCATATCTTGAATTTGATGTTGCTGTGTACGGCATGAGCTGGCATTGAAGATGTACATGCGTTTCAGTTTTGGCTATCACTTGTCCTTGGTAGCTTCAGATTCAGATTCTATTCATTTACATTTCAAACAGATGTTGTAATTATTTCAATTTAGTTTTATAAACATCTAAGTCTTAGTGGCTCATTACTTATACTATCCTTGGGAAGTCGTATAAAAATTCAGCTATTTTATTTTTGACTCTTATCATTATCACTATATTGTGTTTTATTATTATTTGTCTTACCTGGCGGGTTGGGTTAGGTGCCATCATGACGGGTTGGATTTTGGGCCGTGACAAATAATAAGTGGTGTACTAGCAACGATTTTATTATGAAATCGTACAATTCACTTTAGATATGATATACCTTTTCAAACAACTGAAATAACCATCACAAATATATCAAAGCAGAGCAATGGTGCTAAATTTACAAGGAAAGCAAAATTTATAATATGGGATGAAGCGCTTATGGCTAAGAGTCAAAGGATCGAAACAATTGCCCAGAGTTTTAGAGATATATTAGATATCAATAAACCGTTTGGTGGAAAAGTAATTGGTTTGGAGGTGATTTCCGTCAAGTACTATCAGTAGTTCCAAAATCGATGAAAGCAGAGACTGTAAAAACTAGCTTGCCAAAAATATACTTATGGCCTCAAATGAAAAAGATTAAAATGACAAAAAATATAAAAGTAAGAACAGGTCCAGCATTCAGTGACTTCTTTCTTCGTGTCGGAAACGAAGAAGAGCATCCAATAAAAGATAATATGGTTCTTCGAGAACGCGTAGCTATCAAGCCAAATGGTAATAGTAGTACATTTAATAAGAAAAATATTTCCATCATTAGATTAAAACGCAATTTGTGCAAATTACATTATAGAAATTAAAGAGTTGTCTTAGCTAGCATAAATGAATATGTTGATCGACTAAATAAAATGTTGATTGCTAAGTTTTATGGTAAAAATAAAATATTTTTCAGTTTTTGACTCAGCAGAAGATGATACCAATAATTACTACTAAGAAGAATACTTTAATACCAAATGACCTTCTACCATACAAGTTTGTTGTCAAGTTCATTATTTCTTACATATGTTAGTGTTATCGTATATATAATAGACTATGTTAAAATTGATCTTGCATTTCATATAGGTTTATTTTGAAGAAAAATATGTCTGTCATGCTACTAAAAAACTGAGATCCCTCGAATAGCTTATGTAATAGTACACAGATAGTATATAGAAGTTTTGACAATAACGTCATACATACAGAAATTATGATACTGGTAAATGTGCTTTCAAGTATATGTTTATCCCCGAATTCAACTTTCATCTTCCGAAACTAAATAATATCTTTTTAACTTTGTGGGAAAATAATTTTCAGTATGTTTATATTTTATAGTTATATAATAAATAAAGCAAAAAGACAAACATTCTAAATATTTGACTATATTTATAACAATATATTTTCTTGCATGAATAAATATATATATTGCACTTTCAAGAGGGATATCAATATCCACAACAAGAGTTCTGGTTATGACAGAGCGACCAAAGCATTAGAATACACAAAAAAAATAACATCTACAAAGAAGTGTTCGGTAAGATACCATCACATTAAATATTTTAAAATTATAATACATAATTATCTAATTAACATGACAAGATTGACCATTTGTGTAAGTTCTGATGATGTCCTTTTATTTTGAATTCACGTATTATGCAATCTAATAGTATTTTTCGGCATTAAGATGATTGTTGTATTATTATGCATAAAATTTCTCATTAATTTTGTTGTTCCTTCATATAAATAAATATTTAAATTATCACGTGTTATTATTAACGTGTAACGCGCGTTCATAGATAGCAGTATAATATGATGATATATACACACATTAATCGCCAATGTTAGCGGGCTGCACACCACAATTTTTAACTCTTCTTGGACTTTGGCTCATCAATACTCTATTGCACAATTTGCTACTTTACAAGCATTGTTCATAGATAATGGTAAAAATAGCACGGGTTAGTCAATTTTTGAACTGTAATTCAAAAATAGTCAGTGTTTGCAAAGTCATTAAAAAATAGCCACTATTTTGCTGCAATACATATCGGTCCAGTATAATATACTGGAGATTGGTGCACCTATGTATGAACTTCCAGTTATTATGTTGGACCGGTATATTATACTGGAACTCCAGTATATTATGTTGGAATATTTTCCGGATTTTGAACAGTGTTTTCGTTTAGATTTATCTTTACATGAAAAGTGGCTAAATTTCGATTACTTTTGAAACTGTAGCTATTTTTCAATTACCACTTGTAAATCTGGCTATTTTTGAATTTCTCCCTAGAAATTGTCACGCAAAAATACCATTTCTTTGTGATGTCAGACTCTAACCCGACTCTTTTTTATATCATTAGCATGATTAACAGATTGAAGATTCATTTTTCAGAAGATGAAATATTAGTGAAGAAATAAAAAAAAAAAATCAATAATAAGTTTGCTAAACTATTCTGTAATACATGAGTCCTCCTCACCTTAATTCTAGCTTCAACTCTACCCGAAAAACTTTCTTGGGGATGGCCATTATACCTGATGCCGGAGAGCAACTTACAGAAGTTCATTTTTACTACCCACACAATTGACAATTTTTTAAAATTTAAGGGGTTTGTTTTAGAAGTTTATAAGTCTAATATAAGGACTAAAGAGGCGCAGGGACTAAATTTATGTTCTTGAAGTCCCAGAATGGCTTCTTTCCAGAAGATGTCATAATCCATATGCCGGAATCTATCACCAAACATGTAAAATTTCTTGTAAGGATTTTATCTCTCGAATAACAAAAGCAGTGCGAACTTATAACCGCTGAGAGGTTTGTTGGGATGACTAAAATCCCTCAATAATTAGAGGTTCGGATTTGAGAAAATAGAAAACCTTTAGTGCACCCCCTTAATGGACTTATCCAGCGAGAATTCATATTAGTCGGGCCTGTTGGTTCCGAATACCGGACGATTAAACCAAAACAAGTACAACACAAATATACATGTCAAATTTATGTACTACTACTAGTACTACTAATGTGAAACTGTTTGCTAGGGTATAGGTCAGAATACGTTAAAGTTCTAAGTCAAGCTGTTTTTAAGCATGTATAGTTAAGCCAAAAATAGTTTATTTGAGCAATTTAGTCCTCCAACCTGAACATGAAGGCTCCATTGCTTGAACCCTGTATAACTAATAACCCTTATTTGTGGAGGCTTCAGTAATCAGTACTGTCACCCTCTTTGCAAATTGTTTTCCCCTGTAACATAAACCTAAAAAGAAAGGACAAAAGTATAATACTTCAACTAGTCCACATATATATCGAGAAAGTTTCAAATCATAAGTATTAAGACTATATGTAGCAAGAATCATCAAATTTTAAGTACTTCAGAGCGTTCCTTGTAATGAAATTTTAGAATGGACCAGCCATTCACTCTTGCAAGGAGAGAACAGAAATATCACAAGGGACGTTGTACTTCCAAATACTGCTTTTCAACTTCAAATTCAAATACTCATTTATTTCAAACTTCAACCAAATAATACTAAGCAGAACTGCATACTCAAATCAAGTGAAGTTTGTCTGCAAAAGAGGTTCATTTGTAAATTAGCTGTAACTAAAATGAAGAGTGATTGTCTATGTTCTTTCATTTGTGTGGCAATTTAGGTGAAATTTTCAAGAAATCACTTCATCTATAAGGCCCCAAACCTGAATTTTAGCATCAGAACAATAGCTCGACAAAATGAAATTAAAACTGGGTATTGAGTAACGTGTATTCACAGTCATCTTAAGGATAATGTACACATAATGAAACACTAGACTTTCTTCACAAAATATTACATGTCAGTATTTAATCAATCCCAAGCTCTTCAACCAGGGAAGCACCTCAGACAAACCTTCTTTCAAACTTCTAGGGTGGTAATCCAGTTGTGCCTTCGCCTTATCACAAGAGTAAACCCACTGATGTCTAAGCACGGAAACAGTCTGTTCAAGATGACATATAAAGAGGTAATAAGAATTAAGGTCCAATGCAAGCTAATGACTTATTAAAAAAGAAATGGAATCTAGATCAGCAAAACCACAATGCACGGAACATGTAAAATCCCTTCAATGTCATCATCTGATTTTTTGATGGGTGAAAACATTAGGCCTGCTTATGTGCTGATATCATTGTCTACTTTTGTTTTTGCAGCAAATACTAAATCTTTTAGCAGCTTGTTAAGTAGCAAATGTTTTCAAAGAAAGAAGACCGAGCAAAGAGGCACACATACTGCCCTAGTTATGCAAATGCAGAGTCCAGAAGTTGAGGTTTCGTTTGGGAAATAAGCAACATAAGGATGGTGGTCATACATATAAATTAGATACATAATATTAGTCCTATACATTTTTTGATAAGTAATTATCCCGAACTATAAGTTAAAACAATGAAAAAGGTCTACTAGATATGCTAAGAAACAATGTGTCACAAATAGAGCCAAATGCGAACGCACTGCTATCCACGTCAGAGTAACAGATCTGCAGCAATTTAAGCAGGTAAAGTGGAGACAAGTAGCAATGCAGCCATTCGAAGTTGATCTTCAAGAATTAATTTGGCAAGTACCTTGAAGGGAAAGCTAAGCCCTATGTATCTGTCATTGTGATATTGCTGCATTAAACCAATTCTCTCTTTTGCTGACTGTTGGGTATCGATTCTCAAACAACTTAAGATATACTCCACTAAGAAAAACCAGTATAACTAAAAACTTTAAGTAGCAATCTGTTTCTTACCGGAGGACTGATTAGAGGAAGCTTTCCGGTTAATTTGGAGAAAAGAACTGATATCCAGCCGTAAGCTTCAATAATAAGTAGGGGAATGCCAAACAAAGGCTTCTTTGTCCGAGTGATCATGGCAGCTATGTCAAAAACTTCCTTAAAAGATGCATTCTCCCCAGTAAGAAGATATCTTTCACCTGGTTTGCCTTTGTCCATAGCTGCAATATGCCCGTCAACCACATCATCAACATGGCTAAAAGAAAACCTGTCATTTGCTTGGCCAATGTAACCAGGTAAACGCCCATTAAAGCGTTCAATTATCTGACAAAGAAATATCCGACAACTCGATATCACACAAATTTCATATGTTTGACAAATAATATTACAGCATCTAATTAGTAAAATTGCTAGATAGCTACAATTGCAAGATGAGCATCGACCTCAAAATTTTTGTTTGTTGCAACTTAATTTTAACCTTTTTCAGTTGGTTAATACCCTTCAAATTTACACATTGAGGAAGTTTTCCCTTCGGTTAGAATTTATTTGATTCACCTACAAATAAAAAATTCCTGTTTATCTCCTTTTTACCACTTCTCCTAGTCTTCTTCCTTCTTACTCAAATTTCTTTTCTATCGGAGCCGTATTGGCAAACTTCATGCTTCATTTCTCCTCTTCATCTTTTCTTCACAACTTCCTTTTTCCTACTCCTTTCTCCTTCTCTGCTCTTTCCCCTTACTTTTGTTTTTTTTTTCTTTTTCTCCAAAGGATTCTCCATTTTCATTTTCCTTCTATACCTCTTCATCTTCTTCCTCCACCCATCTCCAATCATGCAGAGTCCAGACAAGTCTAATGATGCACCTCTTCTACCCTTCTGCTACTTTCCAGCCACTTACTTCTATTTTCTACTTTGTATCTTCCTTCTTTCACTTACAACCAAAATAGGTAAAAGAATTTTAAATGATTAGTTGCTAATTCTAGGGAAAAGGAGGAAACTGAATTAAATAAAAACCACCCCTCTTACAGAATGAGAAGTTCGGCATCATTGAACACGTTTTAGTCTTGGGTAAAGCAGTCATTTTGCATGCAATGATGGAACAATTAAAAGTTTTTAATCAACTAAAAAAAAAACATTGCCAGTGTAGCTATTTCCAAAATCCTTAACAATAAAATGATTAATTTTGATTGTAACCATCAATTGAAATATAACTAGTTCCAAACATCAAGCTCAATCAATGAAAGGGAGAAAGAAGGATGAAATATTTACCATACGCGCAACGACATTTCCAGCTGTGACCTTTCCAGGACCATATATAACTCCTGGATAAACAGGCACAATCCGCATTCCTTCAGACGCAGCATCTAATGCAACTTTATCAGCAACAGCTTTCGATTTCTCATACTCCGTACAGAAGGATTTTCCACTATGAGTCTGTATTCAATAATATCTAGTCAAACTCTTATGAAAAGAGCACATCTAGACATATTAAATTCGCCACTTACGTGAACTGCCTAATCTAAAAGCTAAAATTGTCAAAAGATGAGAACATTTAATTATTATAGGTATAGGTATGTAGCTTCCCTAAGACCCCACTTATGTGATTTCACTGGGTATGTTGTAGTTGTTGTAGTTGTTGTTGTATGTAGCTTCCCTACTGAACGTGCAGGCCTCGTTCTTTTTCTTGGACCAATATTAGTGTTTATAGGTGACGATGAAATGCAAACACAAGACTTTTGCTTGCTATGTTGCGTGAACCGTCTCATCCAAAGCTTACATTGTTAAAAAAGAAACATTTATTTATTTTACATCAGCAACACAGTTAATCAGCTCTCATACCTGAGTTTCATCAGCAACATATCCGTCAGTTGATCCTAAGGCAAAAAAAGATGACGTGTACACAATTTTCTCAATAGCTCCCGTTTCTTTAGAAGCTTGCAACACATTCTTCAACCCTCCAACATTGACCTATAGATGCAGTGAAATAACATTGTAAATTCTAAAAGCAGCTATAATGGATACTTAAAAGTAGCAATAAAGAGTATACTTAGTATGTTTTGTGAAAGATATTTTCTTAGATGAAATCATCAGTGTTTGTAACATGTTTGTCCAAAGAGAATATTATGAATGGAAGTCATTTTCTTATTTCCAACTGTTCCTCCTCATCGGTAACTTCAATAGACATTATGGTCAAACCTGTAGGAGTACCTAAAGTATCACAAAAACCTAACCATTCCACCATCGTTTAGTATATACACAATAATATCAGAAAAAGACTATTCTTATAGGCTATCATTCCATACTCAGAAGTATCATAAAAACATTATTCTTATACCCTATTATTCCACCATCATCTACATTTAAATCTATCTAAGTTTAAGTTTTATACACCAATGGTGTAAAAAATACTTATTCAATTAGGTCCCTTGAAAGAAATTGCAAATAACTCTATTTAATATCATAGATAGGTGACCTAAAATAAATGGTAAATAACTTACTAAAACAGGTTAAATTACACAAGTGGTGTAACAAAATCATTAGATTGTCAGAGTAAATAACCTAAATCCGATCTAAATACCACATGTCACCTTCTTTTATACCTAAACACTGAAATATATTTTTCTAAAAAATAAAACAATATCTACGAAAAACATTTTCCTCCACGCCAATCACATTAGGAATTTGTGCTCACGGAGCTGAATCTAGAAGGATCCGGAAGCCAAGGCTCGACTAAAGCGGCAGCGTGAAATATGACGTGGCAACCGGAGCAAGCCAGAAGGAGTGACTGATAATCTGTAACATCTCCGAACACAAGCTCTAGAGTTCCGCCGCTGCTTCCGCCGTCAATAGGCGGAGGTAGAGAAGAAAGGTCGCTCGTACGGCGGACGAAGGCTTTAACATGGTGGCCGCCGTTGAATAACTGGTTGCATAGCCGTCCACCTAGGTAACCGGAAGCGCCGGTCACCAGTACGACTTTCTTCTTCATTTCCTGTGTATTTTTCAAGTTCTTAGTCAACCATGAGACATTTAGACCGGGACCAGGCTTTTGAGTTTTTATGCATGACTTTTGCAGTGAAGGGCTTTGATTTTGAGTGTATTTCGATTCGATCACCGCAGAGTTTTTATTTTGAGTTACAAGCACCAATTGGAGAAACCTACTACTCTTTTCAACTTTTCATACCATCAAGTTAAAGTGTTTATTCATATTATTTACATAGTAATCTATTTTACTTGTCATATTTATATAGTAATCTATTTTACTTGTCAAAACTCTGTGGGTAATTTTAGTTTTAGGGTGTGTTTGGTATAACGGAAAATATTTTCCTTCTTGGAAAATAAGTAGTAATCTTCTTCATTTTTCGGTATTTGGTACGCGCAAACTTCCAAACACATAAATCTCCGAACTCATAACTTTAGAACTTGTAAAATTTCGAATATGTAAATCGAAAGATGAAAAAACTAAAACTAAAAATATATATATAAAATATTTTTTTCGAAAAATAAAAAAAAATTTCGGGGGTGGGGATGCAGAAAAACGAAAAAACAGAAATTTAAAATTACAAAATAAAAAGTAAAAAAATAATAAATTTGCGTGGGGGTGGGGGTGGGGGTGAGGGTGTAGAAAAACGAAAAAACAAAAATTTGAAATTACAAAAGAAAAAGTAAAAAAAAAAAAAAATTGCGGGGAGGGGGGTAGTAGGGTGGGTGGTGACGAAAAAAAACTGAAATTTAAAAAAATAAAAGCCTTTTCTAAGAGAGGGGGTGGGGTGGGTAGGTATGGTGTGGGTTTAGGTGGGTGGGTGTGGGGTGGGTTAGTGAGGGTGGGGAAGGTTGAGAAGGAGTTTTGAAAAATATTTTCCCTTCTCTTGATAAGGAAAATATTTTTCTCCAATTGGAGGAAAATGGAGGAAAATGAGTAAATAAAGAAAATATTTTCCAAAATATTTAAACCAACCAAACATGGGAAAATTAAAAAATATTTTGCGAAAAATATTTTCCTTCGTACCAAACACACCTTTAGTAAGTGCTCCTTTGTTGATCATTAACAATGAAAGAGAAAAAAGAGAGAATGACCTCTAACGAGAGTAACTCATAAATATTGGACCACCAAAAAATATGGTGTGGTTTGATGAATAGAATCCTCCACAATCAATTAAAAAAAATTGGTTTGAGTTTAAGAAAGGAAAAACTTTCATAGAGAATATCCTTATTTTTCTCTTTTAGTGGAATTTTCTGTTAGCCAATCTGTATTACTTTAATAAATAATGAAACAGTAAACTTTCTGAAATAGAAAATAGAAACAGAATGTTAGCAATTTCGGAATAAATCGAGCCCACTAAATGCACAGTGTGTCCTTAAGGAAATTATTCTCCTCAAGTACCCGAGGTGTTGGAATATTATCCTCCCAAGATAAAACGATTTAACTCACCAGTGTATTGGTACCAAAAACTATGATGAACTGCGAATCACTCAATGGTTGTAGAACACACTGGAAAATTTTGTACAGAAAAAGAAGAAGAAGATCAGAAAATTTCGTAAGGAAAGATTGAAAAAAGATTTAAATAATCCGGGAAAGAACTCGACTTGGTCGGGTCGCGGGTCCTGGGTTATGTTAATTAATTTAATTAATTAAATAAATAATTTAAAAAAAAATTGTCCAAAAATATTAATCAATCAATCGATCTTTGACCAAATCTGAAGTCGAATCCGAAGCCGAAGCCGAAGCCGAAACCGAGCAGAGCGAGCGACGACGACGGCGCGAGGCTTACTTTCTTTCCAACTCATTTAACACCAAGAGAAGTGATTTCTCAATATACACACATTCACTTTTTTCCACCACCAATGAGAGACACTTTGCTCTTTTCAAAGCAAGAGGGAGCTCACTTTTCCTCCACTTTCTTCCCTCCATTTCTCATTCACCAATCTTTTAATCCTAACAATCCCCCATATGAAAGGAATGCACGGACGAGTGTGTGATTTACATGCAAGGATTAATTACATCTGGATAAGTAGGTTTTCCTTTGAACTTTCCGTAGTGAACTTATATCGGATATATTCAGTCAATCGGTAGATTTAATATCTTTGAACCGTCGAGCTTTGTTGTATACCTAGACAACATAAGTCACAGAATCAACCCTTAACCATCTATGGTTCTCATGGTTGTGTTCATTTTAGCTATGAACACCGCCTGGTTTCATGAGTGCTTAGAGAATGGGCCTTTACTTTCATTTTCCTTGAAGCGGCTTACACTTCACACTCACATAGGTGATTTCTAATCGTGTAATCATATAGACACACTATCTGAATATTTCCTGCCAGACTTAGCAAATTATTAAAAAGCTTTAAGCTTTATTGACTCATCAAAAAGCCTTAATATTTTACCCTGATTTCTGAACATTGTCTTCATCACGAGAATGGGTTGAGTTATTTGACAATGTTGAACCGTCATTCATAACTTTGTTTGATCTCTTTGAACCTAGCTCTTGGGATCTCCAGTCTTCTAGGTAGAGTTACCACTATGATGACTTGTTCTAGGCCTTAACCACATTCCCTTCGATGATCTTTCTACTGCCTCTCTAGATAGGCCTTTTGTAAGTGGATCTGACACGTTATCTCTTGACTTTACGTAGTCAATTGTGATAACACTACTAGAGAGTAGTTGTCTAACGGTATTGTGTCTCCGTCGAATGTGACGAGATCTTCCGTTATACATAACGCTCCTTGCCTTGCCTATTTCCGCTTGACTATCACAATATATACATATAGGTGCCAAAGGTTTGGGCCAAAATGAAATATCTTTCAAGAAATTCCGGAGCCATTCAGCTTCTTCACCGGCCTTGTCTAAAGCTATGAATTCAAATTCCATTGTAGAACGAGCGGCGATGCACGTTTGCTTGGATGATTTCCAAGACACTGCTCCACCCCCAATGGTGAAAATATATCCACTCGTGGATTTAACTTCAAATGATCCGGTGATCCAATTTGCATCACTATATCCCTCGATCACGGAGGGATATTTGTTATAATGCAAATCATAATTTTGGGTATGTTTCAGATACCCCAAAACTCGTTTCATTGCCATCCAATGTATTTGATTGGGATTACTTGTAAACCGACTCAGTTTGCTAATAGCACATGCTATATCTGGTCCCATACAATTTATGATATACATCAAACTTCCCAATACTCTTGCATAGTCCAGTTGTGAGTCACATTTACCTTCATTCTTTTGGAGTACATAACTCACGTCAATTGGAGTCTTGGCAATCTTGAAATCCAAATACTTGAACTTGTCAAGTACTTTTTCAATGCAGTGAGACTGTGATAATGCTAGACCTTGTGGAGTCTTGTGAATTCTGATTCCTAAGATCACATCAGCAACTCCTAAGTTTTTTATTTTAAATTTGCTAGCCAACATGCGCTTAGTAGCATTTATATCTGCCATATTTTTGCTCATTATCAACATGTCATCAACATATAAACAAACAATGACTTCGTGACTTGGAATATTTTTAATATAAACACATTTGTCACACTCGTTGATTTAAAACCCACTTGCCAGCATTGTTTGGTCAAATTTGGAATGCCATTGTTTGGGTGCTTGTTTAAGTCCATAAAGCGACTTAACCAGTTTGCACATTTATTTTTCTTTACCTGGAACCACAAAACCCTCAGGTTGTTCCATGTAAATCTCTTCCTCCAATTCTCCATTTAATAAAGTTGTTTTAACATCCATTTGATGGATTTCAAGACCATGCACGCCCACCAGTGTCACTAATACCCTAATAGATGTTATCCTCTTTACTGGCGAGTAAGTGTCAAAGTAATCAAGGTCTTACTTTTATCTATAACCTTTGATAACAAGTCTTGTCTTATATTTGTCAATAGTACCATCAACTTTCATTTTCTGTTTAATGATCCATTTCGAATCTAAAAACTTATTTTCTGGAGGAAGATAAACCAATTCACATATATGGTTATCCAAAATTGATTGAATCTCACTATTGACTACCTCTTTCTAAAATGCTGAATCAGAAGATGACATAGCTGCTTTGAACATTTGAGGCTCATTTTCAAGCAAGAATGTCACAAAATCTGGTCCAAAGGAAGTAGATATTCTTTGATGTTTACTACACCTTGGATCTTCATTACTTGGAGTATTTTCCTTTGGTTCTTCCCGTGGTCATTTAGGTCTTTCACTTAACGACTCGCATTCAGTTTTATATGGATAGATGCTTTCAAAGAATTCAGCATTATCTGATTCAATTATCGTATTAACATGAATTTCGGGATTATCAGATTTATGAACCAAAAACGGACATGCTATACTGTTTGTAGCATATCCAATGAAAATGCAATCCACAGTTTTTGTTCTAATTTTTACCCTTTTTGGGTAAAGGTACTTGTACCTTTGTTAAACACCCCCACACTTTGAAATATTTCAAGTTGGATTTTCTTCATTTCCATTTTTCATATGGAATAGATTGCGTTTTGCTGTGGGGTACTCTATTGAGTATTCGGTTAGCTGTAAGGATAGCCTCCCTCCCCCCCTCCCCACAAACTCTGTGGTAATCCGAAACTTATTAATAAAGAATTCATCATTTCCTTTAATATCCGGTTTTTCCTTTCCGCAATTCCATTGGATTGAGGTGTGTAGGGGGCAGTAGTTTGATGGATAGTTCCATATTCCGAACATATTTCTGCAAACGGAGATTCATATTCTCCACCCCTATCACTTATAATCATTTTGATCTTTTTATTCAATTGATTCTCCACTTCATTCTTATATTTCTTAAATGCTTCAATTGCTTCATCTTTACTATTAAGCAAATAAACATAACAATATTGAGTACAATCGTCAATAAAAGTTATAAAATACTTTATTCCACCTCGAGATGGTGTCGACTTCATATTACAAATGTCAGTATGAATTAAGTCTAAAGGATTTGAATTTATTTTAACAGACTTATAAGGATGTTTTACTGATGTTTGGCTATAATTCCATATTTGAGTATATTATTTACCTTACATTTAGGTGCTTTAATGCTAAACTATACTATATTTGTCCTTAATTGAGTTTATTTTATGTGTAGGTACGTCGAAGATGAAATTGGGAGCAAAGTAAGAGATTTTATGTGTATTTTATACACTACAAGAATGGAATTATGATGATTTGATTAGTGGATATGTATGGACTAAAGTATTGAAAAAGAAACAAGGAAGACAAAAACGTGAAAGAATTGAAAGGTTGAAAAAGAAAGACAACGTGAAATGGAATGTTAGCCAACAAATCAAAGTCAGCCTTCTAGGCGACGCGAGACTCATTGCTCGTGTTAGAGCTCGCGCCGCGAGGCCTGAGGCGAGCAGGAGCGTGCATTTGAGCAGGCTAGGCATGGTCTAGCGTGAGGTGACGCATGTTCCGGATTTTTAAAGCCAATTTTGTCTCCTACATAGTTTTGGACTTGGTTATTTCGTCTAAGCCTTTTCTCTATACATATAAATAGTCATAAAACACAATTTTTGAGAGAGAGAGAGGCCGACATTAGATATTTAGACTGAGAGACCGACATTAGACTGAAGATTCGACCTAAGGAGGCAAGAACACACTAGGAGCAAGACGGAGAATTCTTCTACGAGTTTTTCACTTCCTTCTTCCTATTTCCATTATTGGTTATGAATTCTAGTATTGTAGTTATGCATACTATTATGAATAGCTAATTTGTTATCTAGAGTTTTTATAGAACCTTTTGTAGGATAAATTCTTGTTATGGTTTTATATAATTGAGCCGTTAGATTTCTCTATTTGTTCAACTACGTTTATATTGTGGTTGGTTGAAGAACTCTCAATCGACTGTGCTTATTTCGTATGTATTACTCGGGAGAGAGTGCATATTTAGGTAGTAGTTGAACAACATCACTCCTAACGTATATGAGGGATCGATACGAAGGGTTTAAAGGTGTTATTAGGGATAACGAAACATTGGTGCAATCCGAGTGAGTCGTACTTAATGCTAGCTAGCGTAATTCAGGAGAATATATCTAGTAAATTGTGGTAATTACTTGGGAGCGAGTTACGACACTCAGAGCACTCATGATCGGTAGAGAAAACTTAGGCAAAATTATAGAAGGCATAGCGGGAAGGATTCTGACAATTAGGAAAATCATAACTCTAGACCTCCTTAGTCTTGTCTCAAATTTCATCCTTGTTAGTTGATAATTTTACTGCTTTATAATAGTTGTTAGTTAATTAGTTAGAAATAAATATTATAATCTCTATAATTAGGAAATTGTTTGGACTTGCACTACTAGAAATTCGACAAAAACTGACCAACTTTGATCGGTCAAAAAACCGACCAAAAAATTGACCAAAGTTGGTCGATTTTTCAAAATATTTTATTTTTTAATTTTTTTTTACGAAACCAACCAACTTTGGTCAGTTTTCTTTGGCGCAAAAATGTAGGAAACTATTTTTGAGTCCCGCGAAATTATTTTTCAAGAAACCGACCAACTTTGGTCGGTTTTTCAATTAAAATAAATAAAAATTAATATTAAAAAAACCAACCAAAATTGGTCGGTTAATTCGGCCGGTCATTTAAAAAAATTGACCAACTTTGGTCAGTAATTTTACTTTTTAATAAAATCGACCAACTTTGATCGGTTATTTTCGTGCGAAAATATAATTAAAGAGTATAAATCAAATAAAAGACAGTGTTAAAACAAAATGTACCAATGATCTAGTGGTAGAATAGTATCATGCCACAGTACAGACCCCGATTTGATTCTCAGATGGTGAATCTTTTTATTACATAATTAAAATACGGACTAACATTGGTCGGAAAAAACCGACCAACTTTGGTCGGGTTTTTTTGCAATATTTCTTTTTTGAATTTAATTGACCGACCAAAGTTGGTCGGTAATTTCCAACCAACTTTAGTCGGTATGCCTTTCCGACCACAAAAATACCGTCCATACGTAAATGGTCGCGTTTTGGTCGGTTTTTGTCCATTACCGACCAACATTGGTCGGTTTTTTTGGTCGGTTTTTACCTTATTTATAGTAGTGTTGTGTTTCTTAGCAATATTGAACATCTGTAGCTAAGCCTTAGTTCTTTGTAGGATTCGACTCCGGACTTATAAACCAGATTATATTTGCAACGACCGCTTAGTCCTTTTTATAAGGCATAATTGGGCGTGATCAAATTTTGGCGTTGTTGTCAGGGAACTAACGGTGTAAATGTAGGTGTACATATTGCTAGGTTGCAAGTTTGAACTTTTATTTTTGTTTTCTTGTATTTGATTTTTTATATTTTTGTTTTACTTGTTGATTTTAGAAACATGGCATCTTGGAATTATGAGAGTTTTGATGTTGGTAATTCTACTTTTGATCATCCTTATGCATATTGTGGAGGAAATCACCCATGAAAAAATTATCAAAATATTTTCGAGAGCGAGTTATGTGCACCAATTCAATCTTATGTGTAGAATATGTGTGATATGTGTGGTGGTCAAGATGGTCACTTTCATGGTTGTGCTTATATTTCTTATCCTCCCCCAACCCCTTACTATGATAGTTCTATTTTTTTTGGTAAAGTTAATAGGAACAAAGAACCTAGGGAAGCTGACCTGAATGTGATCAAAGATATGTTAAAGTATTTCATGGAACAAAGTAATGAGAAACAACTGCAAATACAAAGGCTATGTGATACTATCCAAAGGCAAGATGCAACTATTCATAACCTGGAGGCACAAGTGAGTCAATTAGTTGAAGCATTTAATGCTCAACAAGCTGATATTGTGGATAGTAGACAAAAGGAGCATGCATTAGATGTAAAAATCGAGGTACCAATAGAGGGGTCCATAGTAGAACACCAACAATCAATCAAACTCGAATTTGAGGATGCCGATGTTGTAAAAGATATACTAGAGTCAACCAAGGACATTGATAATACATATTTGGTTGACTCTAGTATCATTGGTGTTGAGGATGTTGACAGTCCCAATGTTCATGCAGTTGAGCGCATTGGTCCACACTCCAAGTATTTTTCCACATTGTGATTGGATGATGATATAGAAGTAGAGTCAGCTGAGCCACTTAAGGAGTCAAGGAATGAGGAACAAGGTGCCTACATTCTGAAATTCTTCTTGCCAGAAAGTCGGAATTACACACCTCATATAAAGGCCAAGAAGTGTAGAATACTATATTATTTTATTGGGCCAGTCAAATTCGTTCCACCACCGCAGGAGCATGATCATAGAGCAGAATCAAAACTTGGGGTCCAATTCATAAGTTCAAAGTGGAGGCAGAAAGTGATTCGCGTCGTGCCGCAATGTTAAATCAAGCGCTTATTGGGAGGCAACCCAACTTTACCGCTTTCTTTTATTTTTTGATTTTTTTAATTGTATTATGTTTGTAGTGTCATTTTTTGATTTTTCTAGGAGCATGGAAAGTAAAGCTATTGGAAGGATGCAACAACAAACCAGATGGTTGGAACTAAGTATGAGGTACCCTCACGAAGGACCAGGCCTGGGGTATTGATATTTGGCTATAATTCCATATTTGAGTATATTATTTACCTTACATTTAGGTGCTTTAATGCTAAACTATACTATATTTGTGCTTAATTGAGTTTATTTTATGTGTAGGTACGTCGAAGATGAAATTGAGAGCAAAGTAGAGATTTTATGTGTATTTTATACACTACAAGAATGGAACTATGATTATTTGATTAGTGGATATGTGGATTAGAGTATTGAAAAAGAAACAAGGAAGACAAAAACGTGAAAGAATTGAAATGTTGAAAAAGATGGACAACGTGAAATGGAATGTTAAGCATCAAATCAAAGTCAGACTTCCAGGCGACGCTAGACTCATTGCTCGCGTTAGAGCTCGCGCGGCGAGGCCTGAGGCGAGCTGGAGCATGCGTTTGAGCAGGCTAGGCATGGTCTGGCGCGAGGCGACGCGTGTTCCGGATTTTTAAAGCCTATTTTGTCTCCTACTTGATTTTGAACTTGGTTATTTCGTCTAAGCCTTTTCCCTACACATATAAATAGTCATAAAGCACAATTTTTGAGAAAGAGAGACCGACATTAGATATTTAGACCGAGAGACCGACATTATACCGGAGATTCGACCTAAGGAAGCAAGAACACACTAGGAGCAAGACGGAGAATTCTTCTACGAGTTTTTCACTTCCTTCTTCCTATTTCCATTATTGGTTATGAATTATAGTATTGTAGTTATGCATACTATTATGAATAGCTAATTTGTTATCTAGAGTTTTGATAGAATCTTTTGTAGGATAAATTCTTGTTATGGTTTTATATAATTGAGCCGTTGGATTTCTCTATTTGTTCAACTACGTTTATATTGTAGTTGGTTGAAGAGTTCTCAATCGACTGTACCTATTTAGTATGTATTACTCGGGAGAGAGTGCATAATTAGGTAGTTGTTGAACAACATCACTCCTAAAGTATATGGGGGATCAATACGAAGGGTTTAAAGGTGAGATTAGGGATAACAAAACCTTGGTGCGATCCGAGTGAGCTGTACTTAATTCCAGCTAGCGCAATTCGGGAGAATATGTCTAATAAATTATGGTAATTACTTGGGAGAGAGTTACGACATTCAGAGCGCTCATGATTGGTAGAGAAAACTTAGGCAAAATTATAGAAGGCATAGCGGAAAGGATTCCGACAATTGGGGAAATCATAATTTTAGACCTCCTTAGTCTTGTCTCAAATTTCATTCTTGTTAGTTGATACTTTTACTGGTTTATAATAGTTGTTAGTTAATTAGTTAGAAATAAATAGTATAATCTCTATAATTAGAAAATTATATGGACTTGTGTTTCTTAGCAATATTGAACATCTGTAGCTAAGCCTTAGTTCTCTGTGGGATTCGACTCCGGACTTGTAAACCAGATTATATTTGCAACGACCGCTTAGTCCTTTTTATAAGGCATAGTTGGAGGTGATCATTTACAAACTTAGATTCAACACATATTTGACATTTTGATTTATTACACTCGAATTTAGGTAATACTTCTAAATTAATTAACTTCCTCAAGATTTTATAATTGACATGTACTAAACGAATATGTCATAAATCATTTGACTCTAATAAATAAGAAGAAGCTGAAATTTTATTAATACTGTCAACAACCATTACATTGAGTTTGAAAAGGCTCTCTGTGAGGTAGCCCTTTCCAACATACATTTCATTCTTTCTTACAACAACTTTGTCAGATACAAATACACATTTAAATCCATTCTTAACAAGTAAAGAAGTTGAAACTAAATTCTTCCTAATAGTAGGAACATGAAGAACGTTGTTGAGCGTTAACACCTTGCCGGAAGTCATCTTCAGGGATATCTTCCCATAACCCTCAATCTTGGTTGTTGCAGTATTTCCCATAGAAAGCTCTTCTTTAGGACCAACAGTAGAGTAAGTCGCAAATGCTTCTTTGACAGTACAAACATGTCGAGTGGCTCCAGAGTCAATCCACCACTCCTTCGGATTTCCAACTAGGTTGCATTCCGAAAGCATTGCACACAGATCATCAATGTCATCATTTTTCTCCACTATGTTAGCTTGTCCCTTTTTCTTATCCTTTTTCGGGAGACGACAATCAGGGGCTTTGTGACCAGCTTTTCCACAATTGTAGCAGTTGCCCTTGAATTTCTTCTTGTTCTGCTCCTTAGTCTGTTCAGAAGACCTCTTCCTCTTCTTACTTTTTGGAGCAGACTCCTCAATGATATTAGCTCCCATAATCATTGAATTTCCACGAGACTTCTTCTCGACTGTTTTGTTGTCTTCCTCAATCTTGAGACGAATCACAAGACCTTTCAACTTCATTTCTTTGCGCTTGTGCTTAAGATAGTTTTTAAAATCTCTCCACGAAGGAGGCAATTTTTTAATCATTGCAGCCACTTGTAATGCTTCATTCACTACCATACATTCAGCAATAAGGTCGTGAAAAATAAGTTGAAGCTCTTGAACTTGGGTTCCAACAGTTTTGCTATCTATTATTTTATAGTCTAGAAACTTGGCAACCACAAACTTTTTCAAGCATGCATCTTCAGTCTTGTACTTCTTCTCAAGTGCGTCCCATAATTCTTTCGAAGTTTTCATCGCATTGTAGAAATTGTACAAGTCATCATTTAAAGCACTTAGGATGTAGCCTTTGCAAAGAAAGTCTGTCTATTTCCACACCTCAATAATCATAAACTTCTCATTGTCCGGCATGTCGACGGCAGGCACTAGAGGGTCTTCACTGATGAACTTCTGCATACGAAGTGTGGTAAGCCAGAAAAACACCCTTTCCTACCATCCTTTGAAGTTGGCTCCAGAAAATTTTTTCGATTTCTCGGCCGGTGGAACATCAGTTCGGCTTGACGAGGCTATCGTCGTTGCCGCAACAGTCGCAGAAGGATTTTCATTATCAATTGGCATTTCTTACTGTCAACAACAGAAGAGTTCAATTAATGGCAAAAAATAGTATAGTAAACAGTACTATAATTAATGATAAAAATTATGTTTAATAAATAAAAACCGAAGTTTTTATATAGTGTTTTACAGAAAACGATAAAGTTTTTATGTTCTTCAAATAGTTTCTGAATTTTAATACTCCAATGAAGTTTTTATATCTTCAAATCAGAATAAAAAAATTCAGAAGGAGTAGAAAACACAAAGGTTTTAATCTCCAAAAATAGAATACAGATTATAATATAAAAAAATAATTTCCTTAAGATTGTTAGCCAATCTGTATTACTATAATAAATAATGAAACAGTAAACTTTCTGAAACAGAAAACAGAAACAGAAAATTAGCAGCAACAGAATGTTGAAATAATATCTGAAAATAATTTCGGAATAAATCGAGCCTACTGAATGCACAATGTGTCCTTAAGGAAATTATTCCCCTCAAGTACCCGAGGTGCTTGAATATTATCCTCCCAGGATAAAACGATTTAACTCACCAGTATATTGGTACCAAAAACTCTGATGAACTGTGAACCACTCAATGGTTGTAGAACACACTAGAAAATTTTGTGCAGAAGAAGAAGAAGAAGATCTGAAAATTTCGTAAAGAAAGATTCTGGGATCAAGCCATATTTATAGCCATTTTCTGGCATTGTTCCTGGGTTATGTTAATCAATTTAATTAATTAATTAAATAACTGAAAGAAATTTTATCCAAAAAGATTAATCAATCAATCTTTAACCAAATCTAAAATTTCTGGCATTGTTCCTGGATTATGTTAATTAATTAATTAAATAATTGAAAGAAAATTTGTTCAAAAAGATTAATCAATCAATCTTTGACCGAAGAAGAAGATCAAAAAATTTCGTAAGAAAAGATTATGGGATCGAGCCATATTTATAGCCATTTTCTGGTGCTGTTCGTGGGTTATGTTAATTAATTTAATTAATTAATTAAATAATTGAAAAAAAATTTTGTCCAAAAAGATTAATCAATCCGAAGCCGAGCGAGGATGACGGCGCGAGGCTTACTTTCTTTACAACTTATTTAACACTAAGAGAAGTGTTTTCTCAATATAAGCACATTCACTTTTTTCTTCCACCACCAATGAGGGACACTTTGCTCTTTTCAAAACAAAAGGGAGCCCACTTTCCCTCCACTTTCTTTCCTCCATTTTCCATTCACCAATTTTTTAATCCCAACATTTTCTGCAACCAAACATAAGAAATGACTAATTTTCTAGAAAAATCATTTTATGAATATATTTTTCATCCTACCAAACACATCTATAATACACACACATTAATCTATGCCTATTGTTACAAAGAAATTAAGTACAATGGGATTCTGAATCCACTAATTTAAAATTCTGGATGACGGAATTAGGATTTAGGGGATATTAGAGGCTGCACACCACGATTTACATATTCTCTAATTTCTAGAAGAATAATGTTTTCGTGTTTCCTACTGCTACATACAGAACTGTTTAGCTTAACGAGTTAAGATTGAAAGAGTTTTAGTTCTTCTTAGCCGTTGTCTCCACTCTCCATCAATATTCTATTTCGCAACTTGCTAGTTTACGAGGATTGTTCAGGCAACTAGCTGGGACTTTATTTGACGTTCCTTCTGATTGTTTCAAGCAGATTACACATTGATAGAAAGGCAAAAATAGATACAAGTAAAAGGAAAAATGTCATCTTCAAGCTACACATCTATGAGGATATTATGTATCAAGAAATCACTTCAACTGTATGATCCGAAACCTGAGTTTCTGCATCAGAAACATAGCTCGACAAAATCAAATCCAAATTGGTATTGAGAAACTGTCACGATCCGAAATTTTCTACCGACGGGATCGTGATGGCGCCTAACATTTCACTTGCTAGGCAAATCAACGTTAGAGAATCATTAAACCAATTTCTTATTTCCATTCAGTAATTAATAATAATTAACTAAGATGAAATATAATAAGTGCGGAATATCATAAAACTGTATTAATTACTACCACTCGGATCTGGAGTCACAATTCACGAGCATTCTAAAATTTACTACAAGTAATAGTCTGAAAGAAATACAACTGTCTAAATAAAAGAAAACAGTAGGACATAAAAAGATAGACGAGGACTTCAAGGTCTGTGAAGTAGTGCAGAGTGCAGCATCAGTACAACCGACCCCATGTACTGGTAAGTGTCGAGCCTAACCTCGACGAAGTAGTGACGAGGCTAAGGCAAGGCACCTACAATCAACCTGTACAATTTAACAGTGTATACGCAAATAAAAGGAATGAAGAACTAAACAGAAAATGTTGGGAGGGGAGACATACTAAGGGGAATACAGATAAAGAACTACAACAGAATGATCACCGGAGCAGTCAATATACCATGAATCAACAAGAATGAATACAGTAAAGAAAAATGCACGGCATTACCCTTCATGCTTTTACTCTCAATCTCACCATAAAATTAATAGAAACGGCACGGCATCACCCTTCGTGCTTTTACTCTCATATCATGGCACGACATCACCCTTCGTGCATTAACACTCACAATATGGCACGGCATCACCCTTCGTGCATTAACACTCACAATATGGCACGGCATCACCCTTCGTGCATTAACACTCACAATTTGGCACGGCATCACCCGTCGTTCATTAACACTCACAATATGGCACAACATCACCCTTCGTGCATTAACACTCTCCCTTACCATAATGCAATGCATGAATAATAACAGGGAGATAGAATAACAAGTACAAATCTTACTTCAACATTTGGTTCCATAATATCAATCTCAACTTTGAAATAAAAACTCAATTATCACCAGAAAATTCCGTAAACATGATAAGAACGATAATTTGAACAGCACCAGTATAACACGTAGCAATTTGGCATAGGAATAAGACAATATAAGAAAAATAGAGAAACATGGAAAATAAGTAAATTGGCAGCGCATAAATACTCGTCACCTCACATATACGCCGCTCACATGAATTTCACATAGCAAATAATCTAAGGTTCCTAA
Source organism: Nicotiana tomentosiformis (assembly GCF_000390325.3). NCBI lineage: Eukaryota > Viridiplantae > Streptophyta > Magnoliopsida > Solanales > Solanaceae > Nicotiana > Nicotiana tomentosiformis. The sequence goes on from NC_090823.1 coordinate 96,309,016, forward strand.
TTCCCTCAAGTCAGGGTTAGACACAATACTTACCTCGCTCCGAAGGCCACTTAATTCTTAATCACAACTTTTCCTTTGGAATTCACCTCCAAACCACTCGTATCTATTCAAAATTGACTCAATAATATCAAATATTGCTAAAGGAATCAATTATATTGCATAAATTAAATTTCTCAAATTTTCCTCCAAAAAGTCAAAAAATCGACCCCGGGCCCGCTTGGTCAAAATTCGAGGTTCGGACAAAAATCCTTTTACCCATTCATCCCCGAGCCCGAATATATAATTGGTTTTGGAATCCGACCTCAAATTGAGGTTTAAATCCCCAAATTTCCGAAATTCCTAGTTTCTACCCTAATCCCTAATTCCACCATGAAAACTCTAGATTTTAGGTTGAAACTTCAAGAAATATAATGGGTAATTGAAAGAAAATGGTTTTAAATCACTTACCAACAATTTGGGAAAGAAATGGCTCTTGAAAAATCGCCTCTCACCGTTTGGTTTTTGAGAAAAATAAATTTTTGGCTAAAATCCCATTTTTGGATTCTGTTAAGTGCTGGGCGACAATGTTCATCGCGTTCGCGAGAGCACTGTCGCGTTCGCGAAGGGTACTGGCTGCCAAGCCTTCGCGTTCGCGAGACCCAGCTCGCGTTCGCGATGGTTACTCTCCTCTGGCCTTCGCGTTCACGAGGCATTGTTCGCGTTTGCTATGAAGGAACGACTGACTCCCCCTCCCCAATGCCTAACACTACGCGTTCGCGATGGGCTTGTCGCGTTCGCGAAGGGTAACGCCCCCATCGCTTCGCGTTCGCGACCAAGCCTTCGCATTCGCGAAGAAGAAATCCTCAGCTGCCCAGTTTACTCTTCGCGTTTGCGAGAGTGCCTTCACGAACGCGAAGAAGGACATGCCAGAACACAGATTCTGCAGAAAAAATAGATTTTCAAAGTCCAAAACATCCCGTGGCCTATCCGAAACTCACCCGAGCCCTCGGGGCTCCAAACCAAATATGCACACAAGTCTAAAAATATCATACGGACCTGTTCGTGCGATCAAATCGCCAAAATAACACCTAGAACACTAAATTTAGCACCAATTCAAATGAAATTCTCAAGAACACTTTAAAATTTCTATTTTCTCAACTAGACGTCCGAATCACGTCAAATCAACTCCGTTTCTCACCAAATTTCACAGACATGTCTTAAATATCATAATGAACCTGTACCGGGATTCGGAACCAAAATACGGACCCGATATTAACAATGTCAAATATCAATCAATTCTTAAAAATAAATAATTTTCAAACTTTTAATTTTCATCAAAGATTCATAACTCAAGCTAGGGACCTCCAAATTCGATTCCGGGCATACGCCCAGGTCCCATAATTCGATACGGACCTACCGGGACCGTCAAAGTACGGATCCGGGCCCGTTTACCAAAAATATTGATCGAAGTCAACAAAAATTAACTTTTAAGGCATAAATTCTTATTTTCAACCTAAAAACTTTTTTAAAACCTGCCGGACTGCGCACGCAAATCGAGAAGGGTAAAAATGAGATTTTTAAGGCTTAAGAGTGAAGATTCGAGTTCTAAAACATAAGATGACCTTTTGGGTCATCACAGAAACATGCATCCACAATCATCTTAAGAATAAGAGTCAATTCCCTGAATAGTCATTCTTGTTATGTAAATTACTCAAGAAAGCCACTTTTTTTAGGACAATAAAATCACTCATGTTTGCCTATATATCTCAAAAGGTCACTACTCACTCTCTCTCACTAAAATAATTTGCCATGTCATTTAATATACCTATTTATACAAGAATACTTTTTACCCGCAAAATAGTACAGTTGAATTTATAACATGGTTTATGGACAAGCGAATCGATTTGACCCAAAAATAGTAAATAACTAAGAACAAAAGTAAGATTATGAAATGGAATTAGAGGAAATTCAAGCCTGGCTAAGTGTTTAGCTTCTCCGACAACAATGACTAAAACAAGATTAAAAATAAAAAAGAGAGTAAGCAATTTTATAATTTGAGAGCAGAATACAATTTTTGTACGCAGAATATTTCATCTCTACAAACGATGCTAATTGTACTGCTAAGTGTCGAGCCTAACCTCGACGAAGTAGTGACGAGGCTAAGGCAAGGCACCTACAATCAACCTGTATAATTTAACAGTGTATACGCAAATAACATGAATGAAGAACTAAACAGAAAATGTTGGGAGGGGAGACATACTAAGGGGAATACAGATAAAGAACTATAACAGAATGATCACCGGAGCAGTCAATATACCATGAATCAACAAGAATGAATACAGTAAAGAAAAATGCACGGCATTACCCTTCGTGCTTTTACTCTCAATCTCACCATAATATTAATAGAAACGGCACGGCATCACCCTTCGTGCTTTTACTCTCATATCATGGCACGGCATCACCCTTCATGCATTAACACTCACAATATGGCACGGCATCACCCTTCGTGCATTAACACTCACAATTTGGCACGGCATGCATTAACACTCATAATATGGCACAGCATCACCCTTCGTGCATTGACACTCTCCCTTACCATAATGCAATGCATGAATAACAACAGAGAGATAGAATAACAAGTACAAATCTTACTTCAACATTTGGTTCCATAATATCAATCTCAACTTTGAAATAAAAACTCAATTATCATCAGAAAATTCCGTAAACATGATAAGAACGATAATTTGAACAGCACCAGTATAACACGTAGCAATTTGGCATAGGAATAAGACAATATAAGAAAAATAGAGAAACATGAAAAACAAGTAAATTGGCAGCGCATAAATACTCGTCACCTCACATATACGCCGCTCACATGAATTTCACATAGCAAATAATCTAAGGTTCCTAATTCCCTCAAGTCAGGGTTAGACACAATACTTACCTCGCTCCGAAGGCCACTTAATTCTTAATCACAACTTTTCCTTTGGAATTCACCTCCAAACCACTCGTATCTATTCAAAATTGACTCAATAATATCAAATATTGCTAAAGGAATCAATTATATTGCATAAATTAAATTTCTCAAATTTTCCTCCAAAAAGTCGAAAAATCGACCCCGGGCCCGCTTGGTCAAAATCCGAGGTTCGGACCAAAATCCTTTTACCCATTCATCCCCGAGCCCGAATATATAATTGGTTTTGGAATTCGACCTCAAATTGAGGTCTAAATCCCCAAATTTCCGAAATTCCTAGTTTCTACCCTAATCCCTAATTCCACCATGAAAACTCTAGATTTTAGGTTGAAACTTCAAGAAATATAATGGGTAATTGAAAGAAAATGGTTTAAAATCACTTACCAACAATTTGGGAAAGAAATGGCTCTTGAAAAATCGCCTCTCACCGTTTGGTTTTTGAGAAAAATAAATTTTTGGCTAAAATCCCATTTTTGGATTCTGTTAAGTGCTGGGCGACAATGTTCATCGCGTTTGCGAGAGCACTGTCGCGTTCGCGAAGGGTACTGGCTGCCAATCCTTCGCGTTCGTGATGGTTACTCTCCCCTGGCCTTCGCGTTCACGAGGCATTGTTTGCGTTCGCTATGAAGGAACGACTGACTCCCCCTCCCCAATGCCTAACACTACGCGTTCGCGATGGGCTTGTCGCGTTCGCGAAGGGTAACGCCCCCATTGCTTCGCGTTCGCGACCAAGCCTTCGCGTTCGCGAAGAAAAAATCCTCAGCTGCCAAGTTTACTCTTCGCGTTTGCGAGAGTGCCTTCACGAACGCGAAGAAGGACATGCCAGAACACAGATTCTGCAGAAAAAACATATTTCCAAAGTCCAAAACATCCCGTGGCCTATCCGAAACTCACCCGAGCCCTCGGGGCTCCAAACCAAATATGCACACAAGTCTAAAAACATCATACGGACCTGGTCGTGCGATCAAATCGCCAAAATAACACCTAGAACTCTAAATTTAGCACCAATTCAAATGAAATTCTCAAGAACACTTTAAAATTTCTATTTTCTCAACTGGACGTCCGAATCACGTCAAATCAAATCCGTTTCTCACCAAATTTCACAGACATGTCTTAAATATCATAATGAACTTGTACCGGGATCCGAAACCAAAATACGGACCCGATACTAACAATGCCAAATATTAATCAATTCTTAAAAATAAATAATTTTCAAACTTTTAATTTTCATCAAAGATTCATAACTCAAGTTAGGGACCTCCAAATTCGATTCCGGGCATACGCCCAGGTCCCATAATTCGATACGGACCTACCGGGACCGTCAAAGTACGGATCCGGGCCCGTTTACCAAAAATATTGACCGAAATCAATAAAAATCAATTTTTAAGGCATAAATTCTTATTTTCAACCTAAAAACTTTTTGAAAACCTGCCCAGACTGTGCACGTAAATCGAGAAGGGTAAAAATAAGATTTTTAAGGCTTAAGAGAGAAGATTCGAGTTCTAAAACATAAGATAACCTTTTGGGTCATCACAGAAACATGCATCCACAATCATCTTAAGAATAAGAGTCAATTCCATGAATAGTCATTCTTGTTATGTAAATTACTCAAGAAAGTCACTTTTTTTAGGACAATAAAATCACTCATGTTTGCCTATATATCTCAAAAGGTCACTACTCACTCTCTCTCACTAAAATAATTTGCCATGTCATTTAATATACCTATTTATACAAGAATACTTTTTACCCGCAAAATAGTACAGTTGAATTTATAACATGGTTTATGGACAAGCGAATCAATTTGACCCAAAAATAGTAAATAACTAAGAACAAAAGTAAGATTATGAAATGGAATTAGAGGAAATTCAAGCCTGGCTAAGTGTTTAGCTTCTCCGACAACAATGACTAAAACAAGATTAAAAATAAAAAAGAGAGTAAGCAATTTTATAATTTGAGAGCAGAATACAATTTTTGTACGCAGAATATTTCATCTCTACAAACGATGCTAATTGTACTGATAAGTGTCGAGCCTAACCTCGACGAAGTAGTGACGAGGCTAAGGCAAGGCACCTACAATCAACCTGTACAATTTAACAGTGTATACGCAAATAACAGGAATGAAGAACTAAACAGAAAATGTTGGGAGGGGAGACATACTAAGGGGAATACAGATAAAGAACTACAACAGAATGATCACCGGAGCAGTCAATATACCATGAATCAACAAGAATGAATACAGTAAAGAAAAATGCACAGCATTACCCTTCGTGCTTTTACTCTCAATCTCACCATAAAATTAATAGAAACGGCACTGCATCACCCTTCGTGCTTTTACTCTCATATCATGGCACGGCATCACCCTTCGTGCATTAACACTCACAATATGGCACGACATCACCCTTCGTGCATTAACACTCACAATATGGCACGGCATCACCCTTCGTGCATTAACACTCACAATTTGGCATGGCATGTATTAACACTCACAATATGGCACAACATCACCCTTCGTGCATTAACACTCTCCCTTACCATAATGCAATGCATGAATAATAACAGGGAGATAGAATAACAAGTACAAATCTTACTTCAACATTTGGTTCCATAATATCAATCTCAACTTTGAAATAAAAACTCAATTATCACCAGAAAATTCCGTAAACATGATAAGAACGATAATTTGAACAGCACCAGTATAACACGTAGCAATTTGGCATAGGAATAAGACAATATAAGAAAAATAGAGAAACATGGAAAACAAGTAAATTGGCAGCGCATAAATACTCGTCACCTCACATATACGCCGCTCACATGAATTTCACATAGCAAATAATCTAAGGTTCCTAATTCCCTCAAGTCAGGGTTAGACACAACACTTACCTTGTTCCGAAGGCCACTTAATTCTTAATCACAGCTTTTCCTTTGGAATTCACCTCCAAACCACTCGTATCTATTTAAAATTGACTCAATAATATCAAATATTGCTAAAGGAATCAATTATATTGCATAAATTAAATTTCTCAAATTTTCCTCCAAAAAGTCGAAAAATCGACCCCGGGCCCGCTTGGTCAAAATCCGAGGTTCGGACCAAAATCCTTTTACCCATTCATCCCCGAGCCCGAATATATAATTGGTTTTGGAATTCGACCTCAAATTGAGGTCTAAATCCCCAAATTTCCGAAATTCCTAGTTTCTACCCTAATCCCTAATTCCACCATGAAAACTCTAGATTTTAGGTTGAAACTTCAAGAAATATAATGGGTAATTGAAAGAAAATGGTTTAAAATCACTTACCAACAATTTGGGAAAGAAATGGCTCTTGAAAAATCGCCTCTCACCGTTTGGTTTTTGAGAAAAATAAATTTTTGGCTAAAATCCCATTTTTGGATTCTGTTAAGTGCTGGGCGACAATGTTCATCGCGTTCGCGAGAGCACTGTCGCGTTCGCGAAGGGTACTGGCTGCCAATCCTTCGCGTTCGCGATGGTTACTCTCCCCTGGCCTTCGCGTTCACGAGGCATTGTTCGCGTTCGCTATGAAGGAACGACTGACTCCCCCTCCCCAATGCCTAACACTACGCGTTCGCGATGGGCTTGTCGCGTTCGCGAAGGGTAACGCCCCCATTGCTTCGCGTTCGCGACCAAGCCTTCGCGTTCGCGAAGAAAAAATCCTCAACTGCCAAGTTTACTCTTCGCGTTTGCGAGAGTGCCTTCACGAACGCGAAGAAGGACATGCCAGAACACAGATTCTGCAGAAAAAACATATTTCCAAAGTCCAAAACATCCCGTGGCCTATCCGAAACTCACCCGAGCCCTCGGGGCTCCAAACCAAATATGCACACAAGTCTAAAAACATCATACGGACCTGCTCGTGCGATCAAATCGCCAAAATAACACCTAGAACTCTAAATTTAGCACCAATTCAAATGAAATTCTCAAGAACACTTTAAAATTTCTATTTTCTCAACTGGACGTCCGAATCACGTCAAATCAAATCCGTTTCTCACCAAATTTCACAGACATGTCTTAAATATCATAATGAACTTGTACCGGGATCCGGAACCAAAATACGGACCCGATACTAACAATGCCAAATATTAATCAATTCTTAAAAATAAATAATTTCCAAACTTTTAATTTTCATCAAAGATTCATAACTCAAGTTAGGGACCTCCAAATTCGATTCCGGGCATACGCCCAGGTCCCATAATTCGATACGGACCTACCGGGACCATCAAAGTACGGATCCGGACCCGTTTACCAAAAATATTGACCGAAATCAATAAAAATCAATTTTTAAGGCATAAATTCTTATTTTCAACCTAAAAACTTTTTGAAAACCTGCCCAGACTGCGCACGTAAATCGAGAAGGGTAAAAATAAGATTTTTAAGGCTTAAGAGAGAAGATTCGAGTTCTAAAACATAAGATAACCTTTTGGGTCATCACAGAAACATGCATCCACAATCATCTTAAGAATAAGAGTCAATTCCATGAATAGTCATTCTTGTTATGTAAATTACTCAAGAAAGTCACTTTTTTTAGGACAATAAAATCACTCATGTTTGCCTATATATCTCAAAAGGTCACTACTCACTCTCTCTCACTAAAATAATTTGCCATGTCATTTAATATACCTATTTATACAAGAATACTTTTTACCCGCAAAATAGTACAGTTAAATTTATAACATGGTTTATGGACAAGCGAATCGATTTGACCCAAAAATAGTAAATAACTAAGAACAAAAGTAAGATTATGAAATGGAATTAGAGGAAATATAATCCTGGCTAAGTGTTTAGCTTCTCCGACAACAATGACTAAAACAAAATTAAAAATAAAAAAGAGAGTAAGCAATTTTATAATTTGAGAGCAGAATACAACTTTTGTACGCAGAATATTTCGTCTCTACGAATGATGCTAATTCTCCTGTTTGTAGCTTTATGTAAGGAGACAAGATTCCTAAATCAAGCTCTTCTTGAATGAGAATAAAAAATATCATTGATGGCTGCATAATAGTTGGGTATAAATGTGGATATTTTTTATAACGTCTGCTTATTGAATGCTATCCGATATCAAATCTTTATTGTCGGCTACCCTGCCTTCGGGATTCATCCAACACTAATCACATACTTGCATCCGGTGCCAGTTATTTACTAACTCACGTCCCAGCAGCCTTTCAGTTCCACGTGTCACTTCGTCATTCGTCCAACTGTCACTAACTAATTTTACCCCATACAGAATAACCTATTTTTTAACCCACAACAATTCTATCCAAGATCTAAAATATATGTTAAATAACTATTTTTTAAGGATCACTTTTCAAAAGTTTATTATGATAATGGCTTTAAGGCAATATGAGATTTAGTAGTAATTAGGAGAGGTAACTATCGTACCGAGAGATTTTGTTAGTTGGGACAAGCCATTAATCAAAGTCATGTGACACATAATTTGAAGCTTGACCTCTAATGGACAAAAAGCTGGTCAAACTTTCAAATATTTAGCCCAACGAAATAAAATGACAAGTTAAAAAAATGAAGACTAGTTTGGCTAGGTTGGAATGACAATATAGTGATAAGATTCTAAATTTCTTTTATATCTTAAAATGAATATCGAATATCGTAATAAAAACTATCTCAAAATACTAACAAGAAATAGGACCGTTAGAATCAATGAAAAAATTATCACAAAAGACTTTTTGTGACGATATTAAGATCCGTAAAATTAGTACTGTAATTGAAAATTATATGTGACGATCCTTAGAAGTGGTCACAACTAAAAATAAAATTGACACAAGAGTAGCAAAGATCAACACAAGAAAAAAAAAATGCAAATGTGTGATTTTATTATCCAAATGGGCATTTTAAATGATATGGCAAATGATTTTAGTGAGAGAGTATGAGCAGTGACTTTTTGAGATATATAAGCAAACATGATTGATTTTATTGTCTTAAAAAAATAAAAGTGACTTTCTCAAGTAATTTCTACAACATGGATGACCATCTAAAGAATTGATTCTAAGAATAATGAACACTATAATTCTCGATAGAAATATTATTTGTCAGTACTTGATCAATCCCAAGCTCTTCAACCAGGGAAGCACCTCGGACAAACCTTCTTTCAAGCTTCTGGGATGGTAATCCAACTCTGCTTTCGCCTTCTCACAAGAGTAAGCCCACTGATGTCTAGCCGCGGAAACAGTTTGTTCAAGATGATGTATAACGAGGTGATAAGAATTAAGGTCCAATGCAAGCTATAATCAGGCATAAAAAAGAAAGAAATGAAAAGAAAGTAGGTCAGCAAAAAATCACCCTGCCTAGAACATGAAAATCCCATCAATGTCACCACCTGTTTTTGGCCAGGTGTGAAAAAATTTGACCTGCTTATGTGCTAAATGATGTCTACTTTTGTTTGGTGGAGCAAAATACAATTTTTTTTAATAGTTTCTTAAAGAAGCAAATGTTTTCCAAAAAAGTAAGACCAAGCAAAGTTGCATATGTACTGCTCTAGTTATGCAAATGCGGAGCCCAGAAGTAGAGACTTAGCTTGAGAAATAAGGAGTCGGGAAATATGCAACATAATGATGGCTGCCATACATATTAGATACATAAATATTAACCTGTAATTTAATTTATAAGTATAATTCCGAACTATAAGCTGCAAAAATGAAAAAGGTCTACTAGACATGCTAAGAAAACAATTTGTCACACTTAGAACCAAATAAGAAGGCGCGATCTGCAGTAATTTAAGCCGGTGAAGTGACAAGAACCTTAAAGAAAAATAGGTAAAAAGCTAAAGCCCAATGTTTCTGTCATTGTGACATTGATGTATTAAACCAAAAGTCACCACCGTTTGGTCTCGAATCTCATACAACTTAAGACATACTCCCCTAAAGAAAATCCAGTATAACAAATGAAAGCATGAAACGTCGATCTGTTTCTTACCGGAGGACTGATTAGAGGAAGCTTTCCCGTTAATTTGTAGAAAAGAACTGATATCCAGCCGTAAGCTTCAATAATTAGTAGGGGGATTCCAAATAAAGGCCTTCTTGTCTGAGTGATCATGGCAGCTATGTCGAAAACTTCCTTAAATGACGCATTCTCCCCAGTAAGAAGATACCTTTCACCTGGTTTGCCTTTGTCCATAGCTGCAATATGCCCGTCAACCACATCATCAACATGGCTAAAAGAATACCTCTCATTTGCTTGGCCAATGTAACCAGGTAAACGCCCACTAAAGCGTTCAATTATCTGACAAAATCATGTGAAAACTCAATACCACATAAATTTCATGTCTGACACATCAAATTACAGCAGCTAATTAGTAAAATTGCTAAATCCTACCTTCACAAAGGCAGGGTTTATGCTGCGTATACACTACCCTCCCCGACCCCACTTGTGGGATTTCGACCGGTATGTTGTTATTGTTGTTGCTAAATCCTACTATTGCAGCATGACCATTAACCTGAAGCACTGTTTTCTCTTTCTTTCGTTTACAGGTAACGTATCAAACAAGGTGATACAGAGTCCCTCAAAGTTTATGTTTGTGGAACTTAATCCCAACATTTTTTTTTTGGGTACTAATACCCTTCAAAAAAATTCATCGAGGAATTTTTCCTACCGTTCGAAATTGGTTTAATTCATAGGAAAAAAATGCAAAATTCCTGATTATCTCCTTTTTACCAGCATTCCTCCTCTTCTTCCTTCTCATTTCCAGGAAACAGAATTAATTAACAAACACCCCTCTTACAGAATGAGGAGTTTGGCATCATTGAACATGTTATAGTCTTTGGTGAAGCAGTCATTATGCATGAAATGATAGAACATCTACAATTTATTAATCAACTACAAGAACATTGCCAAGGTATAGCTATGTCCAAAATCCATAACATTAAAACGAGTTATTTTGATCCTAACCATCAATTGAAATATAATTAGTTCCAAACATCAAGCTGAATCCAAGAAGGGGAGAGGAAGAAGGATGAAATATTTACCATACGCGCAACGATATTTGCATTTGTGACCTTTCCAGGACCATATATGAGTCCTGGATAAACAGGCACTATCGGCATTCCTTCAGACGCAGCATCTAATGCAACTTTATCAGCAACAACTTTTGATTTCTCGTACTCCGTACAGAAGAACTTTCCAGTATGAGTCTGTATAGCATAATATTAGTCAAACATTTTCACCCAAGGATGTAGTTTATGTTGCGGAAGCCGAATATACAGAGAGTGATTAAATCACAATTACTATATCTAAAGGTAGCTAATAAATACTAGGTGAGACAATAATAAAAAGAACACCAGAAATTAACGAGGTTCGGCAAAATTTAATTTTTGCATAGTCCTCGGACACAATCAACTCAAACTTTATTTCACTCCAAAAATACAAGTGAAATACTACAAGAGAAAAAGAAGATTCAAATGCCTTAGGAGATAAGAATGCGAGTGAGAGATGTTTACAAATGAACAAAATCCGTACTATTTATAGAAGGAAAATTGTCTTAATAATGTCATGCATGACATTATATTAAGTGTGATCATGCAATGTAAATGCATGAAAAATGCATCTACCAATTTCTTCCTAAAAGGAGGTTTCAAACGTTCATACTAGTTCACATTAATCTTGTTAAATTCAACAAATCTCCACCTTGGCAAGATATCACTTTTTTCAATTTTCTCTCACTGATAAATTTTGATTATGTCTTCAATTTCAATATTCAAAGTTCAATAATGTTGATCAAGTTTAAACAATATTGAAACTTGATCGCAGTCACTACTTTTGTTAGCATATCGACAGGGTTGTCTGTAGTCCGAATTTTCTGCACCGTGACTCCACATTCTTCTATAATATCTCGTATAAAGTGATATCGAACATCAATGTGCTTCGTCCTTGCATGATAAACTTGGTTCTTTGCTAATTGGATAGCACTCTGAATATCACAAAATAGTGTGATGCTTTCTTGACCAATACCAAGCTCTCTAAGCAACCCTTGAAGCCAAATTACCTCCTTTACAGCCTCCGTAATTGCCATGTACTCTGCCTCAGTAGTAGACAAAGCAACCGTTGACTGCAAAGTAGACTTCCAACTAACTGGTGCATTTGCAAAAGTGAAAACATAACCAGTAGTTGATCTACACTTGTCCAAATCACCCGCATAATCCGAGTCACAATATCCAACCAGATACTGACTATCTTCCTGCTAAAAAATCAATCCAATATCTACAGTATTACGAATACACCGTAGAATCCATTTCACAGCTTGCCAATACTCCTTTCCTGGATCATGCATATACCTTCTTACAACTCCGATAGCATGTGAAATATCAAGTCTTATGCAAACTATTGCATACATCAAGCTATCAACAACATTCGCATATGGCACACTTGACATATACTCTCGTTCAACTTCATTCTTCGGTGACATAGCAGCAGTAAGCTTAAAGTGAGGAGCAAGAGAAGTGCTAACCGACTTCGTGTTCTCATTCATGCCAAATCGATCTATTACTCTCTTCAAGTATTCTTTCTGAGATAGATAGAGTTTCTTTGAATGTCTATCTCTTTTTATCTCCATGCCAAGAATTTTCTTCACCTCACCCAAATTCTTCATCTCAAACTCCTTTCTTAGTTGAATTTTCAACTTCTCAATTTTCTCTTGACTTTTGGAAGCTACCAACATATCATCAACGTATAGGAGAAGATATATGAAGGATCCGTCTTCAAGCTTGCGCAAATACACACAATAATCGTATTTGCTTCTTCTGTACTTATGCCGGAACATAAACTTGTCAAATCATTTGTACCATTGTCTAGAAGATTGTTTCAATCCGTACAATAATTTTTTCAATTTGTACACCATATTTTCCTTTTCAGCAACTTTGAATCCTTCTACCTGAGTCATATAGATTTCTTCTTCCAAGTCTCCATGTAAAAATGCAGTTTTTACATCTAACTGAACTAGTTCCAAATTCAACTGTGCTACCAAAGCCAACAAAACTCTAACGGGGGAGTGTTTCACGACCGAAGAAAATACCTCATTGTAATCAATTTCCTCCTTTTGAGCGTAATCTTTGGCCACCAATCTTTCTTTGTAGCGAACGTCTTCTTGGTTAGGAAATCCTTCTTTCTTTGCAAATACCTATTTGCACCCAATTGCTTTCTTGCCCTTCGGAAGATTGGCCAATTTCCATGTGCAATTCTGATGAAGGGACTGCATTTCTTCATTCATGACAATCCTCCATTTATCTTCTTTTAAACTTTAGATTGCGTCTTTATAAGTGGTAGAAACACCATCAGCTACAATTGAGGTTGCACAAGCCATCGTCTCTATGAGACGAACATGTTTCTTTATTGTTTTTTTTTGGCTTGCTGGTTGCTATTGATTCAAGTTGTTGTTGGGGGTTCTGAGTTAGAATCTCCCCTTCCGCTGACTCTTTTTCCAGAAAAAAATCTTTTATTGTTTCCTTGTTTTCTCCTTGTGTTGGAAAAATTAATTTTTCCTCAAACTCCACCTGCTTTGAAGCACCATCAGTTTATTTGACATCTTCAAATGTTACCTTATATGTTATAGTAGATTCATCAAAGGTAACATCTCTGCTGAATATAATTTTTCGTGTCTCTCGACACCATAATCGGTATCCTTTGACTCCAGAAGTAATCCCCATAAATATAGCTTTCTTTGCCCTCGGATCCAATTTTGACTCTTTCACATGATAGTATGCAATTGAGCCAAACACATGCAAAAAATTATAATCTTCAGCAAGTTTTCCATACCATTATTCAAATGGTGTCTTGCCTCCAATAGCGGCAGATGGTAGACGATTAATGAGATGGCATGCATATATTATTGCCTCAAGCCAAAATTCTTTGCCCAAGCCAGCATTGGACAACATACACCGAACTTTCTCCAGCAAAGTCTGGTTCATGCGTTCTGCCACTCTATTCTGTTGTGGTGTATTTCTGACGGTGAAATATCTTAAAATGCCAGCATCTTCACAAATCTTATTGTAAAGATAATTTTTGTATTCTCTACCGTTATCTGTGCGGAGACACTTTATCTTTCTTCCTGTTTGAGCCTCTATCATTGCCTCCCATTTGAGAAAAATTTCCAATACCTCATCTTTGGTTTTCATAGTATACACCCACACTCTCCGGGAAAAGTCATCAATAAAGGTTACAAAATAGTGTTTCCCACCTAATGAAGGTGTTTTGGAAGAACCCCAAACATCAGAGTGAACATAATCTAAAATACCTTTAGTATTGTGGATGGCTGTTCCAAATTTAACCCTTGTCTGTTTCTCCTTGACATAGTGCTCACAAAACTCTAAATTGTAAGTTTTTACTCCTTTTAATAATCCTTGATCTGATAAAATTTTCAAGGATTTTCCTCCAGCATGTCCCAAGCGCATGTGCCATAGCTTGGTTGCTTCTGCCTCCTTGTCATCACTGGATGTCACTGTTGCTGTCCCAATAACTGCACTACCGTGATAGTGGTACATGTTATTATTTCTCCGAATTCCTTTCATTACCACTAGTGCACCGAAGCATATTCTCATTACCCTATTTTCTTCCATAACTTTGAACCCCTTTGACTCTAGGGCTCCTACAGAAATGAGATTTTTCTTCAATTCCAGTACGTATCGAGCATCAGTTAATGTTCTGATCAATCCATCATGGTTCCTTAATCGGATTGAACCAATACCATATGCGGTAAGATGATTGTTGTTTGCGGTGTGAATAACTCCACATTTTCCTTTTTGAAAATAAACGAACCAGTCCCGGTTGGGACACATATGATAGCTACAAGCTGAATCCATCGACCATATGTCACATGGTTTGAATGGCTCAGTTGTAACTACTGAGAAATCAAAGTCGTCACAATCAGCTACATTTGAATCCATGGCAACCTTCCCATTATTAGGTTTGGCCTTATTTTTCAACTTTAGATAGTCTTTCTTCCGGTGCCCCTTTTCTCGGCAAAAGGCACATTCATCTTTGCTGGGTCTGGATCTTGACTTGGATCTTCCTTTCTTTGTTCTCATATGATTGTGAGAACGACCTCTCACGACTAGTGCTTCTTCTTCCTCACTATTGTCCGGTTTCTTTTCTATAGCAATATCTAGCCCTTGTTGAAAAAGGACATCAAGAGTCTCAGCTTGCCACATCCCGAAATATCCTGACCCGTCGAAAATTTCAACTACAAATTTTGCATTTGACATAATTCTTGTCATAAGTGAAGATGCCAATGACGTATTACTGACACCCGATGTGGACTTTTCATTTTTATTATCTCTCATTTTTGCTACATATACTATTTATTTGCTGACAGTACAGAACACCAAAGTAATTCTTTTCTGATATGAAAGTTCAGACTATGCTGCAACCACAAAGCATACTCAGATAGTACCTTGGCTCTGATACCAATTGTTGTGGAAGCCAAATATATAGAGAGTGATTAAATCACAACTACTATATCTAAAGGTAACTAATAAATAGTAGGTGAGACAATAATAAAAAGAACACCAGAAATTAACTAGGTTCGGTAAAATTTGATTTTTGCCTAGTCCTCGGACACAATCAACTCAAACTTTATTTCACTCAAATAATACAAGTGAAATACTACAAGAGAGAAAGAAGATTCAAATGTCTTAGGAGATAAGAAGGCAGTGAAATATGTTACAAATAAACAAAACCCTTGCTATTTATAGAAGAAAAATTGCCTTAATAATGTCATGCATGACATCATATTAAGTGTGATCATGTAATGTAAATGCATGAAAAATACACCTACCAATTTCTTCCTAAAATGAGGCTTCAAATATTCACACTAGTTCACATTAATCTTATCAAATTCAATAATTTAGTGGTCAATGAATTAGAGGACAAGGTCTCAGGTTCAAATATCAGTAAAGACAAAAAATACATAGGTGATTTCTTCCCATCTGTTCGCCTAATACTTGTCCCTGACACCACCATCATACAAAGTATAGCTTTCGGGCCTCTTATTTTGGGACTAATATTAGGTTAGAGGTGACGATGAGACTCAAAAAAAAAGACTTTGCTTGCTCTGAAACGTGAACCATCTCAACTAAAGAAGGAATAAATCTAGTTATCAATATTAGATCTTTAACACATTAAATCAGCTTTTATACCTGAGTTTCATCGGCAACATATCCATCAGTTGACCCCAAGGCAAAAAACGACGATGTGTACGCAATTTTCTCTATAGTTCCCGTTTCTTTATAAGCTTGTAACACATTCTTCAAGCCTCCAATATTGACCTATAGATGCAGTGCAATAACATTGATAAGTATAAAAGAAGCTTCAATGGATATTTAAAAGTATCACACATAAAACAAAACTATCATTCCACCGTCATTTACTACTCAGTAATATCACAATAGACTATTCTTATAGGCTATCATTGCACCATCAATTAATCCTCGTAAATATCACAAAAACTCAATTCCTTCCGTCTCCTATTATGTGTCGTGTTTTTCTTTTACACGTCCCTTAAAAAATACTAATTAGGAAAGGAAATAGACTATTTTATACTTATTTATGTCTTAAGATATAATTTCTCTTCATTAAATATTTATTCTATTTATGTGTTATCTCTATCTTCAAGAACAATTTTGTCTTGAACTTCTGACAAATAATTTGAGACAACTATTTTTAGTAACCATGACTATGAATATGAGACGGAGAGAGTACTCTGTTAGTTCTAATTTAGATATCATACTTTTCTTTTTAATATGTGCTAAAAATATTTATACTTCCTTATTTACATACAAATATTATGATAGATTTATAATCACACAAATGCGTTGTGCTTGTTTTAGATCACAATTTTTTTTTAAAAAAGTCTTACATAAATTGAGAATAACACGTGAGCAGAATTTTTATATCCTAATAAAAAACAGTAAGTATTTTTATGTATACCCGATTATTCCACCGTCATCTACTTGTATATGTCTAATTACCACGTGTAACCTACTTTTCTGCCCCAACACTGAAAACTGATTTTTTTAAAGTACCAACATTTCTACGAATAAAAAGTTTTCTTCAGGCGAAACGCATTATATACTGTGCTCACTGAGAATAATCCAGATGGATCAGGAAGCCATAGCTCGACCAATGCAGCAGCATGAAAGATGACGTGGCAACCGGAGCAGGCTTGAAGGAGTGACTGATAATCTGTAACATCTCCAAACACAAGCTCTAGGGTTCCGCCGCCGCTTCCGCCATCAGTAGGCGGAGGTAGAGAAGATAGGTTGCTTGTATGGCGAACGAATGCCTTAACATGGTGGCCGGCGTTGAATAACTGGTGGCAGAGCCGTCCACCCAGGTAACCAGAAGCTCCGGTTACCAATATCACCGTCTTGTTCATTTTCTGTGTACTTGTCACGTTCTTAGCCAATCATTAGACCAGAGGTCAGTCTTTATTTTTAGCTCACCAAGTTGGTATTCGTACTTCTCGAAAACTACTTTGTTGATCGGTAACAAAAGAAAAGAAGGGCAGGAAAAAACAAAGAACATGTGATGAAATATAGCTTGTTCACATAATAATTCATTGTACGGCCGCGGCTTATAGCCTAAAAAGTATTTTTCTTTTCAAAAATTAAGATATTTAGTCAAGTTTTTAAAAAAAAAAAAAATTTCAAACTTTTTTTGAAAAGCAGTCTTAAAAAAAATATACTTAGCAATATTTTTTAGAAATTTGATCAAACATTAATTGTATTCAAATTAAATTAATTAGTCAAACACAAACAACCTTTTACTATTTTTTTTAAAAATACTTATGAGAAAAGTACTTTTCAAAATAGTCATATTTTAGAAGCTTGGCTTCCAAATATGTTATTAGTCCAAAAAAAGGGTTGGGATTGACTGCCTCAACTATCATTTTTTCATTTAAGCTCAATTTAAATCATTATTATACTAAATAATAAAATTTGAAAATAAATTAAATATACATAAATAACACTCTCCCTATTTTATTTTATGTTGATAGATTTACTATTTAAAAAGTCAAAGAAGGTTCTTTTTAAATATTTTAAATTATTAACTCTTGTGGCTTATAATACTTTTTATATAATTTTAAATATGTAAATTTTATTTCAAATATTTATTTCTAAAAATTAATCAACAAGAACCACGTATTCCGAATTATGTTACATAAAGCGAAATGAATAATAATTATAATAATAACAATAATAAAAGTTCTTTAACAAGTCGAATACTACTCCTACTAGTAGCACCACTTATATGAATCTTTTTTTTTTTTCATTATGTGCTATCTTTAGAGTCCGCACTGATATATATAGGTGGCGATACTTATAGATTTTGATATTTCAATGATTAAGATAAATGATTTCCCATAAAATGTTTTTTCCCCTCAAATATCAGTTAATCTATCTATCTATCTATCTATCTATCTATGTTGTATTAAAAATACGAAACTCCTTAGCGAAATGTTATTCGCTTTTTTTACCCTTTAAAAATTTATTTTATATTGGATAAAATTATAATTTACCCTATATTCCTAATTTTTAGAATTTTGAGATCAACTAAAATTTTGTTTATTACATTATTAATATGTAAGAAGTCCTAATATTTAGGACATTAAAATTTAATAAGAGTTTTACCTTATATAAATATTTTTCTAGAATTCCAGTGGAGATGAAGCAGAGTGCGGAAAATTGCACCACCGTCCACCGTATTTAATTTATAGCTTTTTGTTGTTGTTTAATAATTAAATTTTGAACTACTAGGATATGTTTTTCTTTTTTTCTTCTTTGCCCTCTTCTCCCCTTTGGTTAGTGTTTTAAGAGAATGAAAAGGGTATCAAAAAGAAGATTTTAAAAGAGTTAGTAAAATTGTTGAACCAATGTTATTATGAAAAGGATTATAAAAGTTGCAAGTAGTGGGTCCTACGTATCTAACCATGACGAATCATAACATATATGGTTATTAAGACAAAAGTGACACCCATAAAATATTCTAATTTCAAATTACTAATATTTTTTTTTTGTACAACTTAATTTTAGTTTGTAACTTAAATAAATATTAGTATTTGATAAGATCACGAAGAAATGAATATAATTCACTATATGTGTGTCAATTCCTGATCAGTTTATAAGAACCTGAATTTTTACTTAATATTTATTTTGGTTTAAAAACATGCTTTGTATGTTTTTTAAAAAATATTATTCTCATCAATATAAGACACACGCATTGATACTAGTACTATATTAAAAACAAAAACCTCCTTAGCGAAATATCATTCGTCTTTTTTACCGTTTGAAAATAGAATTTATACTGGACAAAATTGTGATCTAAGTTGCTTTCAATTATTGAGGACTTTAAAATTAATTAAAATTTTGAATATTAAATCATTTCTTTTTTGAATTATATGACAATTCTTACTATTTCGAAATTAAAGTCAAGTAAGATTGAACTTATCATTCGCCTTTTTTACCGTTTGAAAATAGAATTTATGTCGGACAAAATTGTGATCTAAGTTGCTTTCAATTATTGAGGACTTTAAACTTAATTAATATTTTGAATATTAAATCATTTCTTATTTGAATTATATGACAATTCCTACTATTTCGAAATTAAAGTCAAGTAAGATTGAACTTATACACACACACATATATATATATATTAGGATACGCGCGTTGCGCGTGTACCTTGTCTCAATCAGTATCAAAATTTTATATTATAATAAAATTTATGTTTGAGTTACAAAATAAAATTTTAAAAGTAATTAAGTTCCTGAAATGATTAATTGTTAATCTTATTTAATAGTCTTAGGATACGCGCGTTGCACGTGTACCTTTTCTCAATCAGTATCAAAATTTTATATTATATTAAAATTTATGTTTGAGTTAGAAAATAATATTTTTAAAAGTAATTAAGTTCCTAAAATGATTAATTATTAATCTTATTTATTAATTAAATAAAAGAAGAAACTCGATCTCAATATAAAGTAATCAATTATCTTTACAATTCCCAACTCCGCTCGAAAAGTCAATAAAGTCAACCCCAGGCCCACGTGCCCAGAACCTGACAAAACTCACAAAATCCGATAACTCATTCTGATACGAGTTCAACAATACTAATTTTATCAAATTCTGATAAAGAATCGACCTCCAAATCTTCATTTTTCGTTTTTGAAAGATTTTGCCAAAATCTCATTTTCTTCTAATTGATTCACTAATAATTGATGAATATAACCATGGAATCATGAAATATAATCATTTTCGGATATGGAATACTTACCCAAGTCGAAATCGTGAAGAACTCCTCAAAATCGCTCAAAAATCGAGCTCCAAAATCCAAAACGAAAATGGAAAAATGACCAAGTTTCGATCCTTAAGTCTTCTGGCCAGATTCGTATTTGCGGACAAACACTTGCGAATGAACAATAAACTCCAATGATCAGTGTCCGCAATTGCGATGAACAATGTTCGCAATTGCGAATGAACAGTGCCTCACTAGAAACCAGCAAACCCAAACTTCTCCGAAATGATTCGAAACCACCCCGAAACTCATCTGGAACCTCCCGGACATAAATCATATATGCATTTCAATCATAAAATACGCTACGGATCTGCTCGCGTACTCAAAATACTAAAAAGGGATCATTTTGACCCGATATTCACCATGGTCAAACTCCAAATTTCTTTACTTTACTAGTCTCTCAAACAATGACCCAAAATACACCCAAGCCCCTCGGGACCCGGTCAAATCATACCAACAAGTCCCAAAACATGATACAAATTTAGTCGAGACCTCAAATCAGATCAAACAACGCCGAAACTACAAATCGCACCTCGAATCGAATTATGAGTTATGAAATTTCCAAATTCTATAATTTGCGCCGAAGCGTATCAAATCAATCCGGAATGACTTCAAATTTTGCACACAAGTCATAAATGACATAATGGACATGTTCCAATTTCCGAAATCGAAATCCGAGCTCGATATCAACCAAGTCAACTTCCGATCAAATTTATGAATATTTCAAAACTTCAACTTTCCAACTTTTCGCCAAAAAAATGCCGAATTGTCCTACAGACTTTCAAATCCAAATCCGGACATACGCCTAAGTCCGAAATCACCATACGAAGATATTGAAATCATAAAAAATTCTATTCGAGAGTCGTTTGCTCAAAAGCCAAAATCGGTCAACTCTCCCAACTTAAAGCTTCTGAATTGAGAATTTTCCTTCCGAAACAACTCCGAACTTCTTGAAATTCAATTCCGACAATACGTACAAGTCATAAAACATGAAGTGAAACTACTCTAGGCCTCAAACCGCCTAACGACGTGCTAGAGCTCAAAACAACCGGTCGGGTCGTTACAGAAATATCCTAATTAAATCAAAGTCCTAATATTAGGCAAAGTCGATATGACGATTTATCATATATGAAATCGTTTCTTTGAAGAATAATATAGCATTAGAAGGGTATAAAAGTCGATAAGTATTTCAAGAATATTTTCGTCGTTCAACATTTAACATTTTACATTCATGCTTTTATAATATACTAGTCTTTAGGGTACACGCGTTGCGCGTGTATCCCGTCTTAATGAATGTACAACTTTTCAAGGAATTATATAAATTTTATGTTTGAGATATTATAAAAAGAAAAGTTAAAGAAAAAAGTATACATTTTTAAAAATAATGATTGTTGATTCTATTTATCTAATTATTCAGAAACTGTGCCCTATTGAAGTCCAGTATTTTCCTACACATATGCAGTATTTCCCTATTTATAATTTGTAGATGAGTGTTTTTATTTTTGAGCTCCTATATTACATATATAACTATAATATTTATATATTATTCCTTATTTATAAGTAGTACTAATTATTATTTAATGATTATTCTTTCATTTTAATTGGTCTTAGATATGTAAGGTAAAAGTTGAGATATTTATGTTAGTGTTAAAATTTATGTGTTGATTCGACATTTGCCTTCAATTTTATGTGTTTATTTGAATTGAAGTGATAAATTCGTTTTAAATATTAGAATTTCGTACATAGTTCAAATAAGTAAGAGTTTAATATATAAAAGTTAATTTATTTTAAAGTCCTAAAAATTAGGGAAATAATTAAATGACTATTTTGTCTAGTGTGAAATCTAATTTTAAAGGATAAAAAAGGTGAATGATATTTTTCTAAGGGGGTTCGTGCTTTTATAAACAAATACTAAAATTAACTACTGGAGTTTTAAAAACAAACCTAACAAAAAGAAAAAGAAAATTTTAAAAACAAAAACAAAAAAATCTAGTGCAATCTTACAAAGTGGGGTCTGGAGAGGCTACAGTGTATGCAGTCCTTACCCCTATCTTGTGAAGATAGAGAGACTATTTTCGATAGATCCCCGGTTCAAGGTACAAGTGAAAAGAAGCAGACACAACAAGTAGTAACAACAACAAGATAAGGTAATAATGTAATAGGATAATCGAACCGAAAGAACCGATATATAGTTAAAGAAATCTACAGATAAGAAGATACAAATATGAGACTACTAGTGCTACCAGCATGCAATTGAGACACTCCCGTATATATACTAAACTTTTACCTTAATTCCCAACTTCCACATCCTCCTATCAATGGTCATATCTCTAGTAAGCTGAAGTTGCGTCATATCATACCAAATCACCTTTCCCCAATAATTTTTAGGCCTACCTCTACCTCTCCTCAGCCTCGCCATGGGCAACCTCTCATACCTCCTTATTGAGATATCTATGCACATTCTTTTAATGACCCGACCGATCATTTTGCTTTCTAGATTCTCGTTCCTCTGTTTGAGCCTTACCATATGTGCTTTTACTATTTTATGACTTGAGGGGATGGTTGGTTTGGGGAAGGGTTTGGGTTGAATTCGGAACACTTAGTTCCTTAATAATAGCCTAATGTGGCCACATTTGACTTGAGTCAACATTCCAAGTAAATGATCTTGGAACCGAGATTTGATGGTTCCAATAGTATGATGATTTTGGACTTGGACATGTGTTCGGATCGAGTTTCGGATGATCCAAGAGCATTTTGACGCTTAATGTTGGAAGTTGGCGCCTTGAAGGTTGTAGAGTTTCTTAAATTTGGTTTGTAGTAGACTTTGGTATTATCGATGTCCGTTTGGGATTCTAAGCCTGGGATAGGTTCGTATGGTAATTTGTGATTTGTGCGTAAAATTTAGCATCACTCAGAGTTGTCTAAGTGTGATTCATCGCGTTCAGAGCTAGTTGAAGAAGTTTGAAGTTCGCAAGTAGATTAATTTAGTTTTAGGGTGCGATTCTTAGTTATGATGTTGTTTTAAGTGTTCCGAGGCTTCGAGCAAGTCCGTATTATGTTTATGAACTTGTTGGTACAGTTGTCCGGGTCCCGGGTAGCTCGGGTAATTTTTAGACCACCCGGAGCTAAGTTCAAATTTCTGAAATTTGATGTTCTGGTTTCCTTCTTCGTAAATGCGGAGAAGGCCTCGCTCCTGTCTTATTTGTAAAGAAGAAGGATGGTTCTATGCGGATGTGTATTGATTACCGCCAGCTAAACAAGGTTACAGTGAAGAACAAGTATCAATTGCCACATATTGATGACCTATTTGATCAGTTTCAGGGTGCCAGAGTGTTTTCTAAGATTGACTTGCATTCAGGCTATCATCAGTTGAAGATTCGAGAGCCAGATATCTCGAAGACTGCTTTCAGGACTCGGTACGGTCATTACGAGTTCCTTGTGATGTCTTTTTGGCTGACCAACACCTTAACAACATTTATGCACTTAATGAATAATGTATTTCAGCCCTATCTTGATTCTTTCATCATTGTGTTTATTGACGACATTCTAGTGTATTCCCGCAGTCAGGAAGATCATGAACATCACCTGAGGACTGTGCTTTAGACTTTGAGAGAAAATAAGTTATATGCAAAATTTTCAAAGTGTGAATTTTGGCTTGATTCAGTGGGATTTATGGGCCATATAGTTTCGTGTGAGGGGATCAAGGTAGATCCGACGAAGATTGAAGCAGTGCGAAGTTGGTTCAGATCGTCCTCTGCTACGGATATCCGGAGTTTCCTTGGTTTGGCAGGGTATTATCGTCGATTTATAGAGGGTTTCTTTTCTATTGCTGCATCTATGATCAAATTGACCCAGAAGGGTGCTCCGTTCAGGTGGACTGAGGAATGTGAGGAGAGCTTCAAAAAGCTCAAGACAGCTTTGACTACAGCCCCAGTATTGGTATTACCTACAGATTGAAGGTCTTATATTGTGTATTGTGACGCGTCGCGTATTGGTTATGGCAAAGTGTTGATGCAATAAAGTAGAGTGATTGCCTACGTGTCCAGACAATTAAAGGTACATGAGAAGAATTATCCGATCCATGACCTTGAGTTAGCAGCTATTATTCATGCCTTGAAGATTTGGAGGCATTATTTGTACGGTGTCCATTGTGAGGTATACACCGATCACCGGAGTCTACAACATATGTTTAAATAGAAGGATCTTAATTTGCGGAAGCGTAGATAGTTGGAGTTGCTTAAGGATTATGATATCATCATTCTCTATCATCCCGGGAAGGCCAATGTAGTGGCCGATGCCTTGAGTCGTATGACGGAGAGTTTGGGCAACTTAGCATATTTACCGGTAGCAGAGAGGCCTTTAGCCTTAGATGTTCAGGCCTTGGCCAATCAATTTGTTAGATTGGATGTTTCCGAGACGAGCTGAGTTTTGGCTTGTGTGGTTCCCAGACATGGGAATTACATGATCATGGCTGGGTGAAAATCAACACAGATGGGGCATCTAGAGGAAATCCAGGGAGGATCTTGATAGGCTTTGTGCTACGAGATGAGGAAGGTGATGTCAGGTATGCAAGGGGAAAGGAAATTCAGGAGACTACTAACATTGAAGTAGAAGCATCTGCTATTCTTGAGGCTCTAAGGTACTATGTGCATCATGGATACTCCAATATCCTAGTGCAAACTGACTCGATGTTAATGAAGAATGTGATAGAGGGAACTTGGGATCCACCTTGGGCAGTAACTGCATATTTATAGGAAATAAATGAGCTTTTGGGAAGGAGAAATACTAGATTCTCACACATAATGAGAGAAGGCAACAAACTTGCGGACTATCTAGCCAATTATGGCCTTGATAATGGAGATTTTGAAGCACGCTCATTTGATCAGCTGGAAGCACAAGGTAGAAGGATAGTTAACAATGACAAATGGTTATGTCCATATTTCAGAGTAAGGGTCAGGAATTAGGTGCAATGGAAGTCAATACTGGGGGGAGAAGTGAGCCCAATGATAAGGAAACATACTACCATAATACTCAAATCCTTATGGAGGAGAGTACGATGGACTGTTTTATTACTAACAATGGGTTCTTTTTTGCAGGAAAAATTAATGTATCCATGCCTTTTCCTTTGAGGAAACTTCAATTGGTGGTATTAGTAATATGTACTTATTACATTGGAGGAAAATCAAAGATAAGCACAAGCATGGAAGATACAGATCATGAAGATATACTAGGGCTAGGGATCAACGAATTCCATGTTTATCTGCAGATTTTATCTAGCCCTAGTCAGCAGCTCAGTCCATGGAGATACAAGAGAAGCATCAAACAAATAAGGACATTTGCAGCACCTGTGCATCTCACTACATGGCCCAGCTTTGCTATGCTTTTGATCAATGACACGGATAGCATCTGTTGGATGCGAAAAGGGTGCAACCAATACACCATAGGAGAAGCTACTGTATCTATGCCCTACTTTCTGCTGCTGGTTATTAGTACAATGTACTCATTCCGGTGGAAAGGAATTAAAGGTAGGCACAAGCATGGAAGCGAGGACGATTTTGAGCATTGCAGTGTGGACTCTCATGTATAGAAGGAACACACAAGAATGGGATTACAACTCAAGTCTGCCAAGAAATTTAATGAGAAGTATGCAGTATAGGCATTCAAAAAAGGGATCAATGGATGTGGTGTGGAGTCAACCCAATGCATTTCATTACTTCAATATCCCATGAAAGGAGCCACACAAAGTCTATTGCAAAACATAGATAGAATTTATACGCATTAATCCTCAAACTACACTGTTTCAACTACGTGCAAAACTTCTGCATCGTAGAAACTACATATGATGTGTGTGTTTTTGCTGTATTGGTTTTGATTGTAGGTGATTTACTGGAAGTTACAAGTCAAGAGGAAAACAACATTAGCTATGACACAGAACATCCTACACAAGAGTGGGATAAACAGGACAACAAACCGCGGGACAACGAGGAAAGACGATTAGCTACTTCTACTGGTAGGCCATAAAGGAATGACATTATGAGATGCATTTACAAGAAAGGAATAGAGGAATGTAGTGCACTGGATCAATCGCATCTATCATATCAATTGTACAAGAGGAAAAGGGCCACATGCGCTTCAGTGGTGATCATTTACCATGGCTAGATTTTAGTTTGCGGATTTATTTTTAGATACATTATGTACTATCATTGTTGAGTTTCTTCCTCAACCTTAATAATAGGAGCTATATAGTTAGCAAAGTCTATTTCTTCAACATTGTAAGACTCCCTGACATTGTTTTGTTTTGTTTTTAAATATTTATAAAATAGCTACTAGGCACAATGCCTAGTAGTAAAATTTGCTTTAAAAATCAACTTCTAGCCTAATATAGAAGCCCAATCCGAAAAGGACCCAGTCCAAACAACCTCTTCAATACCTGTTGGCAATACGCCCAAACCTCTGAGGACCAATCAAATTTTGCCACGTCACTGCTCTCAAAGCAATCACACAAGAAGCACCCATACATATGAGTCTTTAATCTATTTAATCAGAGGAACACATTTTATCTTTTTTTTCCTTTAATTTTAACGCTGGCCAGATCCAATCTCTACCGTTGAAACACAAAGATCCAACGGCCCTCATATTTCCTTATCAAAAACATTTTAACCCCAAAATATTAGGACCGTTGATCATAAAGATCAACGGCTAGATCCTATCTCCATATCTTAAACCTAGAGATGATCACCCATATTCTCTCTAACCCTAATTATTCTAACATTGAACGGCCGCCCCCTTTCCCCTTCCTCTCTCCTTCCTCTCAACCTAACAGACCCGTCAATCTCAAACCTTGCACTAAAAGTGCAAGGTCATGAATCATGACTAGAGATTCGTCCTTCCTATCTACTATGTCCGCAATTCTCGCCGAATATTTCCCCTTTCACCGATCAAATTCAAATACCCCTAATCTGAAACCCTAGCTTAAACATGAAACTTCAAAATCAATGAATTTCCTTCACGCTACATCAAATCAAAGCATGAATGTAGTTCTTTCTTAGAATTCATCATGAGTATTCGATGTCCAGAGGTCAAACGTAGTGACTTTTGGACAATAAAGCCTTAGCCGATGGTTTTTCTCGTCAATGATCCATTATGAAATTTTAGTCACTCGGGTAAAATCTCTCATTGATTTTCACCTCTGCATTCCCTGATTTCCCTTGATTTGCTTGCATCATCTAGTAGTCGTCATTCTTCACTACCATTACTTGAATCTCCTGAAACCCTAAGGCTCAATGGCCACTATAAATAGGAGCCTTAAATGCTATCACCTGACACACCTAACAACACCTATCATCTGAGAAATTAATACATAATATAGTATTGTTTAGGAATTTTTTATTAAAATTCAAGTTCTTGCTCAATCTCTGCTTTTTTCTCTCTTTCCGGTTCTGAGATTGCTCACTAATTGAAAGTCTGAGCTTTGGGTTACCTGAACGGATATTTTGAGCACTTGTTCGGTTTGCTTCCCTAAAAGAGGTCAGTAAAACCTCAACCATATTATTCTTTGTTTGTTTGAATTATTAAGTATGGATTGTTCTTTTATCTCTTATTAAGTGATGTTATTACTAATGTGTTAATGGTTGATTGTTTTATACATTTGTTAATGACATGTGGTTGTTAAATAGATTCTGAAATCATGAATTTCCTTAAGTTATTGAAATTAGAGTTATGTATTGGCCCCAATGAACACTCGATGACTTATCTCTATTGTTAAGTTTTGAAACATCCTGAAAACTCTCAAACTATCCTGATATTTAGTTTTGGATTTTTCTGATATTTTGTTTGTACTGTCATGATTGTTATACAAACTTACCTTAGCTATTACTTGTATTTATAGTGTCTCATCTGACAAATTAAACTTAAACAAATATGAATCTGTTTAGTGATAAGATAAGATTGTCATCTTAGTTTGGGATCGCTAGTTTATGACACTTGAACCTATATTCTTTTTCTGGTATGCCTCTCTAATTTTGTTAACTCTTAAAAGGTCATTGACTCTCTGATAAGCATCATGATTGTTTGATCATACTATGGAAGCATGTTTTAAGCTAACTAGACTTCTGTACCATTCTTGTGTGTATTCTGAGATTGCTATACACTTAACTTAAGCTATGAGGTGTGGATAAGATGTGTTTATGTTCTGATGCCTCAAATTTTTTTCTCAACTACAAACATTAAGTTTCAATATATCCAAAATTCCTCACTTGCTTTTCCTAACAATATCTTTAATGTAATCACTCCTTTTTTCTGAAATTCATGAGGTAATATTGTTAATTGAATTATGTTAACACTTGTATAATAGTATGATCCCTGCTAAATGTATCTTGTAGGTGTTCCCTAGTATACACTGCACTTATTTGTTCTTCAAATACTTCTGCTTGTCCCTCCTAATCATAAACATGTCCATGTTGTCCTTAGAACTTCACTGAGCTCAACTGAATGAACTAGACTTAGCTTGTGAACTTTAAGTGAATCTTCTATTGCTACTGTTTGGGTATAATAGTATGTTTTATTCTCCAATGAGGTTACTATGAGTTTAAAATCTCTTAGAAAGAAGTAATCATGATATTGGCTTTAGAGTAAAACATGACTGTTAGCCTGAGACTCTGTTAATACTCTTTAGAAGTTCTAATTTAGGTTGTGAATCTGTGACCCTGTTAATACCTTTTAGAAGTTCTAATTGTGGTTATTGTTTTATATCTCTGTTAATACTCTTCAGATGTTCTAACTATAGTTGTTAATCTGCACTCTCCTAATACTCCTTAGAAGTTTAACTAAAACTATTAGTCTATATTATTGTTAACACTCTTTAGGAGTTTCAATTGAGATTGCTAACTTGTATGTATGTTAGAAGTTAATACTTAGTCATAACAATCCTTTGACTAATATTATTGAAAGTTGTTAAGAAAAATGTATCTGTGCTCATGGTTTGTTACTGATTTGACTATGTACTCCCCTATCCTTAAGACATATGATCCAAGTGCTTGGGTTCCTAACAATAATGTCATAATGCCTTTGTCTCTATATGTGTTTGAAGCTAATTTCTTTTGAGCATTGCCGAACATATCATTCACAGTGTATCATATACTTTTGTTAGATTGTGGTTACAGTCGGATAATTGGCTGTCTTATGATCCTACAGTATTCTATATTAACTATTACGGGAAATGCACATATACTTATGTGGTATGGTATCACGGTGATATTGGGATCTATATTGAGATGCCTTATTGGCACCTAAACCTGTAGGGAAGAGTGGGTGTGAATAGTTAGGGGGATTTAGGAGTAGAGTTTAGTTCTTGGTTGAGCTACTCTCCCCGACACAAGTACTACCCTGGGCCTTGAGACCCTTGGGAACTTTGACGTGTCAGGGATCCAAAGAGAGCTCTGGCCATGAATGGAACTCTACCCTTAGTCTCTAATCTATTGATATTTATTAATCCCTTTAGGTTTAGTTTTTAATGACAACAAAGGTTTTCAATGTGAATCACTTTACCATATGTGACCCCACACTAGTTTAATTTTCATATTCTGGATTATTATTATTAATTGTTATAATTTGTTTAGGCCCATACTAGTTTATTGCACGTGTAATTATATGCATAGGGTAGCATATCTAACAACCTTCTTTCTTTTTTTGAATATGTATTATGATTGGGCCTGCCGAGTTCTCAAAGAAATCAGGCCCAAGCCCTGTACTTGCGCATATGGAAGTCTGAAGTTTGCTGCTGTCTGTTCTTGCTATTTGCTGGGCCTACCTCTTTTCAGGCCCAAACCAAAGTCCTTCCTTTCCCTTTACTGCTTTATTATATTTTGCTATCCTTTTTTCTCACATGTATATGACACTACACTTATCATATCAGATTAAATGATTTATGTAGGGAAGCCCTAAAAGACATAAGATTAAATAAGCATTAGACTTAACAGTAAATAGTTTTAATTCGTTAATCATATTTTTTTTATACCATTAATCTCTACTAATAATTTTTTACGAAGTCTTTTGGAACTAAAACAACTTTAGCAAAGGATAATTTTCTCATTCAAAAACAGACACGGAATCCAAATTAGTTTTTAATTGAGCTTTTCTATAAGAATATAATTAAATAAGTGTTGTCACCCGCCAAAGGCTTCCAACGATTTCTTCAAAGTAAAAATGAAGTTTGAAAACCAAGGTATATCTTAAACCTATTTTTTTACAATACTTTTACTTCACTAGAGTTACAAAAATAACCATATTCATTTAAATACAAAGTGTTTACAACTTAACCCCATCCATATGTTTTAAACAATATACTCTTTCAAAACATTATCTTCAAGGCTTTTCGTCAACCTATATCCTTTTTTTATAAAACCTACACATCCTCTTTTCAAGTATTAAGGTCTAACTTAGATATATATAGTATGTTGTACCTCTAACACTAGTTAAAAACAGTATAGAAAACTAATCCTTTAAATCTAGTCTAACTCCTATGGAGCTACCGGATAAATATAGATTTTAACCACTTATTAGTACCCTCTTGCTTTAATTTTACTCCGAAAGTGTTGATTTTTGTTCCCAATACTAATGATATTGTGCAAATTGCAGGAATGTTGGAGACTTGAACTTCAATGAAGAAATCTAACTCAAAAAGGATGTTCCTGCTCATAAGGCAAAAAGGACCGCAACAGGCTAAAAGTGTGTTCCGCAGAAGAAAGCGCAGACCGCAGAATTCTCTCTGCTACCGCAAATCTGGTGTTGAAGCTCAGATGATGATTGAAGCAAAATACGGACCGCACACAAATTATGCAGCCGCAAAATATGGTCTCACTAACAAAAACTCAAAAAGTTCAGAGAGTGTACAAAACGACTAAGAGTGAAGCCTTGCCAAAAGTGCAGCCATAGAAGGAAAAGTACGGCCGCAGAAGCTTAAGTGCAGTCGCAGAACAAATTGTGCGGCTGTAGAATTCCCCAACCCGCAGAACCAAGTAAACACCGGACTACACATAGAATTGGGCGGTTGCAGATCCTCCCGAAAGGCATTTTTGTCAGAAAGGTTTTGGCCACTATAAATAGACAGAAACACTTTTTAGGGCAAGTTTTATAGTTTTTTGAGCTCTAGCCATTGTAGTTTACTACTTTTGATAATTTGTGACTAATTTGGGCTAAAACCACATTAGTTTATCATTTTATGTTTTATATTATGGCTTTAATTTATAATTTGTGACTAATTTGGGCTAAAACCACATTACTTTATCATTTTAAGTTTTATATTATGGCTTTAATTAGTGTTTCTTCTTTATTTTCTTCCATTTTTTTTTATGAGTAGCTAGATATTTTCTAGGGTTGTGAACCAACCCTAGTGTGTAAACTTTATGAGTAATTAATCTAATATTTGTTTATGATTGGTTATTTGTTATTTAGCCTTGTTCGTGCATTATTTCTAGAATTAATGATTGCAAACATTGATTCATGCCTTTTTGACTTGGTTCTTACTTGAGAATGCGGGACTTAGTCTAAGAAAACATGCCTAAAAAGAAATTGGGCTAGTTATGGTTTTGGCTCGTCTAGTTAAAGGGTTTGAACTAGAGATAGGGAAACCTCGACTTGAGCTCTTATCAACTATTTGACTAGATACTCAAATTGGGCTTGAGAAAGCGAAATTGAGCAAAATCACTCTATAACTGATACGTATTTAGTGGGTAACTTAGAGTTGAGAGCTATAATAGAGCGCGATCACTAAAACAAGCATTAACGTAATTAACCCATTAGGATAACACCTAGGTGAAGGTTACATTCCTAGGCCTTCTACCCATTTGAAAAATAATAAAAATATTTACTCAATCTCTAGTTTCTTTTCTCTAGTTAATCATTGCTAGTATAAATTGTAGAAGTAAATTACAACACCCTCTTGTTTGGAAGCGTAATTGAGCTATTTCATCTACGCTCATCAAGTATACACCCTAACACCCATATTTAACTCCCTGTGGAAATCGACACCGATTCATTGTCAGGTACTATTCGTCCAACGACCGTTTTCACTCATTGTTGAGTGTGGATTGGCCGTGGATCAATTTTTGGCGCCGTTGCCAAAGAGTTTTAACGATTTTAGCTATATATTTGAGTGTGTTTTCAGAATATCTTCTTTCCCTTCTGTGTTACTAACTCTTTGAAGAAATCATAGGTACAAACATGTCGAACAATGAGCTCAGAAATATGCCTTTGGGAGACTTGGACGGTGAGGAGGAACAACTCGATGAGATACCTCAAGTGTCACAACCTAATCGGCGAGGCTGCATGCCACAAGACAACGTGCCAATACCACTTCCACCTCCACCATCTCAACCAAGTGGCTCAACACCGGATATTGCCTAACGAAAGTTATGCTAGTGCAATAGTCCCTCCCCTTATTAGGGCAGGCAACTTTCAAATCACCAATATGATACTCACTTTGCTTGAGCAACAAAGCTTCTTCACCGGTGCACCAACTCAAAATGCTTACAAACATTTGAAAGGCTTTGTGGATACATGTTGGGGGAGCAAGCAAACTAATGTTTCTGAGGATGCATTGAGTCTAAGGCTCTTTCCCTTCTCTCTACGGGCTAAAGCTTTAGATTGGTTAAAACGTTTGCAGAACCATTCAATACACACTTGGGATGAGTTGGCAGCCAAGTTTATTGCTAAGTTTTTCTCTCTCGGGCACATGGCTACCCTCCGAGATGAAATCTTGGCTTTCAAGCAAGAACCGAATGAACCACTACGCGAAATTTGGGACCGTTATAGAATAATAATTAAGGAATGTCCTAACAACGATATGACGGAGAACATTTTACAACAAACCTTCTATCGTGGGATTTACACAACCAACCAATGTGTAGTGAATCACCTAGCCGGTGGAAACTTCATGACAATGCCTTATGCTGAGGCGTGAGACATTCTAGATGAGATGGCAAAAATGTCATCGGCTTGAATCCCGGGCTAATGTCCCGGCAAGGTGATCGGAATATGATACACCTCCACAAAGAGTTGCAAGACCATGGGCAAGCCATTGTCGAGTTGACAACAACCATGACACAACTAGCAAAGGCCCAACTCAATCAAGTGCAAGCTCCTAAGCAAGTTCATGCTATAGAGAGAGTTAATGTTTTGGTGAACAAAAAGAGGACCAAGGGTCCACAAATGCAAACCCGAGTGGAGAACTATGTGCATGATGATGACGGTTTTGATCAAGATGACTCTTATAATATGCAAGAGGAGGAAGTTCAATATGTGAACAATTTTCAAGGAAAAAGAAATAACTTCCAAGGCTCAAATCAACAACAATGGAGACCACATAATAACCATGTCAATTGGAGTTCTAACAATCAAGGGAATTAGCATAATAACAACAATCTAGGAAATTGAAGTGGAAACAATAAAGAAAATTGGGGAAACAATCAAGGCAACCGGGTGTCGGGGTTTCAAAGGCCCCCAATGTATCAACAACAAAACAACTCACCTCCTTATCCTTCACATTGTTCAAGTTCTTCAAATAATAAGATGGGACATATTGATAATATGTTCAATAAAATGATGGAAAATAATTCCGATTCAAATGCCCAACTTGCCTCTCACAACACATCAATCTGTAATCTAGAAGTTTAAATGGGCCAAATCTCTCAAATTCTAAATTCTCATCCTAAGGGGACACTATCAATTGATACGGTGGTGAACCCAAAGGGTGATAACAATATGGGGCATGCTATGGCGGTTATCACAAGAAGTGGAAGAGGTGGGAATGCACCCACCTTAAGTGAAAGGCGACTTGTCGATGATGACCAAGTGGCGCAAGAAGAAGAGATCCCAAACGATGTTGTTTAAGCAAATGAGGAAGTTTGAATTGATATTTATGATAGTGTTGAAGAGACTCAAGAGAAGGTGAATCCGTCTAGGGAATAAATCATTGACATACAGGAACCGGTAGTGAAAAAGGCGAAGAAAACATTGCCTAAGCCTCCACCTCCATACTCTCAAAGAGTTGCCAAGAAAAATGGTGATAATAAATTCAAGAAGTTCATTCTAATGATGAAGAGTGTCTCAATCAATATGCCATTGGTGGAAGATTTGGAACAAATTCCCGATTATGTAAAGTTTATGAAAGATCTTGTGACCAAGAAACATTCAATGAATTTTGAAACTATTAAGGTCACTCATCATGTTGGAGGATTCCGGTGCTTTCACGATTCCTTGTACAATTGGGAGTGCTGAATTTGCTAAAGCTCTTTGTGATCTTAAGGCAAGTATAAATTTGATGCCCTATTTGGTTTTCAAGACTTTGGGAATTAGGAAACCAAGACCCACTTCTATGAGGTTGTAAATAGCCGATCATACCATGAAGAGATCGTTGGGTGTGATTGAAGATATTTTGGTCCGGGTTGATAAATTCATTCTTCCGGCGGATTTTGTTATTCTAGATTGTAAAGTTGATTATGAAGTATCTATCACTCTTGGGAGACCTTTCCTTGCTACGGGTAAGGCTCTTTGTGATGTAGAAACCGGTGAACTCACTTTCTGGGTTGGTGATGAACAAGTGGTATTCCATGTGTGTAAGTCCATGCAACAACCAAATAGCAATAGGTGTGTTATTTTGTGGACTTGGTGACCGGTGTCACTGTTGATGATACAAGTGCAATAATCAATGTTGGTGATATGTTGGAGGCCGTTTTGCTCAATTTAGATGATGATGATATGGATGGTTTCATGGAGTGTGTGAACTCTTTGCAAGAAATGGGGTCGTACAACTATGCACCCCAAAAATTATCTTTGGATCTTGAGAATAGGAAGACTCCTCCTACAAAACCTTCTATTGAAGAGCCTCATAATTAGGAGTTGAAGCCATTTCCTCCGCACCTTCGGTATGAATTTCTTGGTCCTTGTTCTACTTTATTGGTTATTCTTTTCTCTTGTTTGACTAATGTGCAGGTTGATTCCACATTGGCAGTGTTACAAAAGAGGAAGAAGGCTATTGGGTGGACCATGGCGGATATTCAAAGTTTAAGCCCCGCCTTTTTCATGCATAAGATCAAGTTGGAGGATGGTACTAAACTGTCCATTAAACACCAACGAAGACTCAATGAGGCTATGCAAGAACTTTTCAAGAAGGATACTATCAAGTGGTTGGATGTCGGGGTTGTCTACCCCATCTACGATAGTTCATAGACCTCTCTGGTTCAATGTGTCCCAAAGAAGGGGGCATGACGGTGGTTACCAATGATAAGAATGAGTTGATTCCCACAAGAACAGTGACCGATTGGAGGGTTTGTATGGATTATCGCAAACTCAACAAAGTTACAAGGAAGGATCACTTTCCAATTTATTTTCTTAGATGAAATGCTCGATTGGACGACCGTGCTTTCTATTGCTTTCTTGATGGGTACTCGGGCTACAACCAAATTCTCATTGCTCCAGAAGATGAAGAGAAAACAACCTTTACATGTCCCTGTGATACTTTTTCTTTCAAGAGGATGCCATTTGGTTTGTGCAATGCACCAACGACTTTTCAATTGTGTATGATGCCTATTTTCATGGACATGATGGAGGACTACCTTGAAGTTTTCATGGATGAATTCTCGGTGGTTGGGGATTCTTTTGATGATTGTCTTGCAAATTTGGACAAAGTGTTGGCTAGATATGAAAATACCAACGTGGTGCTAAATTGGGAGAAATTCCATCTCATGATTGAGGAAGGTCTTGTCCTTGGCCATAAAATCTCAAGGAATGGAATTGAAGTTTCCTAGGCCATGTGGGTTTCTACCGGTGCTTTATCAAAGATTTCTCTAAAGTGGTGAACCCATTGTTTAAGCTCCTTTAGAAGGATGCCAAGTTCAATTTCAATGATGATTGTATGAGGGCTTTTGAACTATTGAAGCTCAAGTTGATGACTACTCATATCATTACCGCTCCAAATTAGAGTTTGCCTTTTGAACTCATGTGTGATGCAAGTGATGTAGCAGTTGGGGATATTTTGGGGGAACGTATTAACAAAGTTTTTCATCTGGTTTACTATACTAGTAAGACCATTAATAGTGCCCAAGTCAATTATACCATTACGGAGAAAGAGCTCCTTACTATTGTGTTTGCAATTGAGAAGTTCCGCCTGTACTTGATGGGTGCCAAAGTTATTGTCCACACGGATCATGCGGCGCTTCGATATCTTATGAGCAAAAAAGATTCTAAAGCCAGGTTGATGAGATGGATACTCTTGTTGCAAGAATTTTATATTGATATCCAAGATAGAAAAGTAGTGAAAATCAAGTGGCGGACCACTTATCTCGTTTGGAGGAGGAGGGGAGGCCGCATGATGTCCTTGAAATCAATGACTCATTTCTCGATGAGCAACTTTTGGCAATTTAAATGAAAGAGGTGCCATGGTTTGCAGACTTGGCAAATCTTCTTGTGAGTGGAATCATTCCGGATGAGTTCTATTCAAACCAAAGGAATAAGCTCAAGAGAGATTGTCAAGATTATTATTGGGATGAACCATACCTTTTACAGATTTGTACGGATGGGGTGATTAGAAGATGTGTACTAGAAGAACATCAAGGCGATATTCTTGGGGCTTTTCATTCTTCACCATATGGTGGTCATCATAGTGGAGCAAGAACGGCGACCAAAGTTCTTAATTGTGGTTTCTATTGGCCTACTATATACAAGGATGCAAGTGACTTAGTGAAAAGAAGTGTTAAATGTCAACGGACCGGTGGAATCTCAAAGAAAAATGAAATGCCTCTCACAACCATTTTGGAGATTGATATTTTCGATGTTTGGGGTTTTGACTTTATGGGCCCTTTTGTGAGTTCTTATGGGAACACTTACATTTTGGTCATGGTGGATTATGTGTCCAAATGGGTTGAGGTCATCGCCTTACCTAACAATGAGGCGAGAAATGTAGTGGCTTTCTTGAAGAAGAATAATTTTACAAGATTTGGTACTCCACGTGCAATCATAAGCGATGAGGGGTCACACTTTTGCAACAAAGATTTTGACACTTTACTTAGCAAGAATGGTGTTACTCATAAGGCCACGACTCCCTATCACCCACAAGCTAGTGGGAAAGTGGAAGTCTCCAACCGGGAGATAAAGAGTATCTTGTCTAAAATGGTGAATGCTAATCAGACGGATTGGTACAAGAAGCATGATGATGCTTTATGGGCTTATCAGATAGCTTTCAAAAAACCTATCGAAATGTCTCCATACCGGTTAGTGTTTGGGAAATCTTGTCATCTTCCGGTGGAACTAGAGCACAAGGAAATGTGGACTTTAAAGAAATTAAAACTTGATTGGGATGCAAACGCTAACTTGCGGGTTGCACACTTGAATAAATTAGATGAGTTCCGATACCATGCATATGTGAGTTCATCCTTATAAAAAGAAAAGATGAAATATCTTTATGAAAAATACATTTGGAACAAAGAGTTCAAGGTGGACAATTGTGTATTGTTGTTTAACTTAAGGTTGATGATGTTTCCCGGGAAGCTAAAATCCAAGTGGAGTGGTTCGTTTGAAATTGTTGGTGTGACACATTTCGGTGCGTTAGACTTGAAGAACAAGAACAATGAAGTATTCTGAGTCAATGGTCACCAGGTGAAGCACTACTTGGGAAAATTTGGACATAGCCACGTGGTGGCGGTCATTTACTTTACTTGAGGATGCTTTGACATTGCGTCATGCCGCGACGTTAAATCATGTGCTTCTTAGAAGGCAACCCATGTTATTTTTCTTTTTCTTTTTTCTTTTGTAGTTAGACATTATTTGTTGTTCTAACTTGATTTGAAGTGTGCTATAGGGTTGAGTGTTACATGCAAGAAAAGTGGACTTAAAAAGTCTAAGTGTTTAAGGAACTGTGGACCACACTTTAATTGTGTGGACAGCAGAATTTCATGTGCCACAACAGAAGTGCTTGTGCGACCGCGCATTTTACATGTGGACCGCACAACTAAAATCTTGCCAAAGTGTCAAAATGCAAACTCTCTGAAGTTTGAGGTTGTCAATGCGGGGCTAATCTGCGACCGCAAGAAGAATTGTGCGGCCGCACTCAAAAATGTGCTGACCGTACATGAGAAACAGAGAAGTCAGGCCCAGGTGAAAGAGTGTGGACCGCACTTGGATTTGTTCGGCCGCACTCGGTCATTTACCCTCTCAATTACTCTGAGTATAAATAGTAATTTTTTTTTCATTTTACACTTTTCACCCTCCTCGCAATCACTGTTGCTCTGCAAGTTTTACTGAGATATTTTCACTATCCACCACACATACCTACCTGTGCTTACACACCTAGTGCACTCACTATATCTGGTATGCTTCACTTCATGTTAATCTTTGTGTTAGTTCAATTTTTGAAATTTTAGTTTCTTTTTAGGCCATATGTTATTAAAGTTCATCCATGTGTTCATGTGGGGTAAATCAATAATGGGTAGTTATTAATACATGCTCAAATGGGTTGGGTTAGTTAGATTAGATGTGTATACCGTGTTGCCATACTGATTTTTACAAGTAAATGCAAAATCTAAATGAAAGCGAAAACTGTTAGTGAAAATTCAAAATCTGAGGCTGCATTTGAATTTGTGCAGTCCGAAGTTTAGTTATTCTAGGCAACTGGTGAAGGCGAGTGCTTCTGTGTTTGCACTTTAATTATGTGGATCACAGAATTCTGAGATAGGATGTACTTAGGTCCGCATTGTCTATCAGATATCCACCTCTTGAGAAAATAAATGTGCGAACTGCACTTTAAATTTGGTAGACCGCAGATGAATTCTGCAGCCGCAGAAAGGCCGTTGCACTGACTTCAGAGAAGAGGTACTTGAGCCTCTGAACTTTTTTGTCAAAAGCGCGGCAGCACTTGAAATTGTGCGGTCCGAACTCCCTTTCTACGGCCGCACAGAGAAATGTGCGGACCCCATTTTCCTACCGCATGTTAATCTATAGTAATCCTACTGTGTCCACAATGTTCTCCCTTGCCTACATGAGTCTTGACTATGTTGAATGATGACTTGCAACTAACAATCCTCTTTGTTTTGATATAGACAATGGTTCGATCGTGAGGGCACGGTGAAACTGCAAAAGGTAGAGATGACTCTTCTAGGGGTCGAGGAAGAGGTACCTTGCCTCTCAGTGTGCCCAAAACCACCAGGAAGAAGTCCACAGCAGCCAGAGGGAGGGGTGCAGGCCTCTCTAAGTCTAGTTCTTATGTTTTTTTAGGAAAACTCCATGTATATTCTGTAGGAGCAGGCTGTTGCATTGTCCAAGCCACAGGGATCTAAGCCCATGGATGTAGCTACATCACCTCACAGCACTTCCGAGGGTTTGGAAAGTGCTTGCTAGCTTTCCGAGCCAACAGTTGTTCAAGAGTCAGATGCGCAGAATGTTCAGGATGTACCCGATGATGGTAGAGGGGGAGAGGTTACATCCACTGGTGTTGAAAGGTCAAAGTAGAAGGAAATATGGGAAGACATATTTGTTTGTTTGGCTGCTTTCACTGCTTTCCGGATATGGTGGCCGACAAGATCATTGACGCATGAGAGGTAGTTTCTGTTGAAGGATCTAGATAGATACAATCATGTCATGTTCAGGCAGTTCAAATCGAGGAAGGGTCGGATATTATTCACTGAGAGATTCGTCGATGCCAAGGACCATATTGTCCGCGAGTTCTATGCGGACATTTCACACATCCATAAGGGGACAAAGGTGACTAAAGTATGCAACCTCAAGGTGAGATTTGATCAGCACACACTAAACGTATACTTGGGTTTTGAGGACTTAGAGAAAAAGAGTACCTTGAGAAGTCGGCTTTGAAAAACTGGAGTCTTCTCTGGGAGTACCTCCAAGTCTAGCAACCACCGGGTCCAGATGTACCTTCATATACACACAAAGTGCAGAGAGTAGTATGAGTACAACCGACCCAATGTACTAAATAAGTAACAAGAGTAACCTTGGGTTGAAAGTAGTGACGAGCATAGATAGGTACTGTCCATATTCAAATAATAACAATACAAATATGACAGGAAAATGACAGTAATAACTCAGAGAAAATATCATAATGAGTTGTACACAATACAAAAAAGTAGATATGCTTTCGAGTTCAACAATTTAGGCTCAATACTGGTAAAATGTTCCAAGTATAACTAACATGAGGAATATCACATCTCTATGTCTACATGTCAAATATGCATGTCACCTATAATGCAACGCGAAAATAAACTCATGTACTCATGCTCTAGGAGTTTCCACCTCACCCAACATACTCAATTACTCAGCACTCTCAATCACTCAACACTCGCACTCAGCACTCAACGATACCTGCGCTCTCTGATGGTATGTCAGACTCCGGAGAGGCGGATCCTGCCTAAGTGCTAATATAAGCTAACATGACATGTTGCGGCGTGCAGTCTGATCCCATAAATATCACTCACAATCAGGCCCTCGGCCTCACTCAGTCATCAATCTCTCAAGTCTCTCGGGCTCAAAAATCTCATGCCAATTGGCCCAAACAATGATACATGATGTAACAATATATGATAACAGAGACTGGAATATGATATGCAAATGATAAATGTGACCGAGTATATAACTTCAATTTAAGCAAATAACTCAACAACAGAAATGACCTCGGTGGGTCCCAACAGTACTAGCATATAGCCTAAACATGATTTCTAACATGGATCACAACTTAATTTCTCTAACATGTGGATATTATATGAATAACAACAAGATTGGGTAACTACACAGTTCCATGGAATCAACCGAGTCACTATTACTACGGTGCACACCCATACGCCCGTTACCTAGCATGTGTGTCACCTCAACACCAATCACATAACATGTAGTTTAGGGATTCATACTCTCAGTATCAAATTTAGAAGTGTTACTTACCTCAAACCGCGCAAATCCCTACTCCTACAGTCCTTTTCCTCGCGAAGCGGCCTCCAAACGACTCAAATCTAGCCAAAATAACTTAATACAATCAATACAAGCTATAGGAATCGATTCCATACGATAAATCTAAGTTCATTAATCAAATTCAAAAAGCCAACCCCGGGCCACGTCTTGGTATGAGACAAAATTTACCAAATCCAAACACACATTCAATAACGAGTCCAACCATACCAAAATATCTAATTCCGACCACAAATCGACCGTCAATCCCTCAAATC
Organism: Nicotiana tomentosiformis; assembly: GCF_000390325.3. NCBI lineage: Eukaryota > Viridiplantae > Streptophyta > Magnoliopsida > Solanales > Solanaceae > Nicotiana > Nicotiana tomentosiformis. Next base: position 96,350,485 of record NC_090823.1, read on the forward strand.
TTACTCTCCAATACATGGGTCAAAAATCCCCAAATTCCAACTTAGTTTCATGATAATTAGGTGAAATAATCGATGGGTATTCAAAATACATGGGTAAAAGTGATCAAAATTCACTTAACTCTTTAATCTAGGTTATAATCTCTTCAAATATCGCGTAAGTCCGCACCATAAAACTCTCAAAATGAGAAGACTCAAACCCTCGATTTTAAATATCTGCCCAACCTTTTTGCTCCTGCGGACTCATCAGCCACACCTACGGCTCCGCTTCTACGGAAGAAGGTTCGCTTCTACATAAATCAGTTAAGAACCCGACCAGCCGCACCTTCGACCAAATATTGGCACATGTGAAACCACTTCTGCAGTCCTTGATTTGCTCATGCGTATCCGCGCTTGCGGATTCTAATCCGCTTCTGCGAGCCCAGTCCCAACTATCAAAATCTACATATGCAGATACTCGTCGCATCTGCGGGCTCGCAGATGCAGAAAATTCCTCGCACCTGCGACCACTGCCCAACACACACAGGACCACTACTGTGACCCCATTCTCGCTTCTACGGTCGCGCACCTGCGATCAATTCTTTGCAGGTGCGATCACACCAGACCTGAAACTCTTCAGCATTTTCCTCAAGTCCATCATTAATCTGATTGCATCTGAATCACACCCGAGGGCCCTGGGACCTCATGCAAACATACCACCATGTCCTAAAATACGATACAAACTTAGTCAAAGCCTTAAATCACATCAAACAATAGCAAAAACATACATCGCACCCCAATTCAAGCCTAATGAAACTAATTGATTTCCAATTTCTACAATCAAAGCCGAAACCTATCAAACCAACTCCGATTGACCTCAAATTCTGCACACAAGTCATAAATGACACAATGGACCTATTCTAACTTCCGGAACCAAAAAACGAGTCCGGTAACACCTAAGTCAACTCTCAGTCAAACTTCTCAACTCTCCAAACTTCAATTTTCCAACTTTCACCAATTCGAACCAAAATCATCTACGGACCTCCAAATCAATATCCGGACACACTCCTAAGTCTAAAATTACCATACAGATCTATAGGAACCATTAAAACTCCATTTTGGAGTCATTTACACATAAGTCAACGTCCAATTAACTCTTTCAACTTAGGCTTCCAACCTTGGGACTAAGTGTCCCAATTCATTCTGAAATATTCCCGGAACCAAACCAACCACCTTCACAAGTTACATAACAAAAAATGAACATAGAATAAGAAATAAATGGGGGAACAAGGCTATAATACCCAAAACGACCAGTCGGGTTGTTACATTCTACCCTCTTAAACAAACTTTTGTCCTTAAACGGGTCTAGAATCATACTTGGAGTCTCAAATAGGTGTGGATATCTGCTCTGCATCTCATGCTCGGTCTCCAAAGTAGCCTCCTCGACTGGCTGACCTCTTCACTATACTTTCACTGAAGATATATTCTTGGACCTCAACTTTCAAACATGCTGATCCAAAATGGCCATCGGCTCCACATCATAAGTCAAATACCCATCTAATTGAACCGTGCAGAAGTCCAAAATATGAGACGGATCACCGAAATACTTTCGGAGTATGGATACATGAAATACTGGATGAACACTCGATAGACTAGGTGGCAATGCAAGCTTGTAAGCCACCTCTCCAATCTTCTCAAGCACCTCAAGAGGGCTAATATACCGAGCTCAACTTGCCCTTCTTGCCGAACATCATAGCACCCTTCATGGGCGAAACTCTGAGTAATACCTTCTCTCCCACCATGTAAACGACATCACAAACTTTCTGATCGACGTAACTCTTCTGTCTAGACTGTGTCATGTGAAATCGATCCTAAATCAACTTAACCTTATCCAAAGCATCCTGAACCAAGTCAGTACCTAATAACCTAGCCTCACCAGACTCAAACCAACGGACCAGAGACCGACACTGCCTCCCATACAAGGCCTCATACGGAGCCACCTGAATACTCGATTGGTAGCTGTTGTTGTAGGAAAACTCTACAAGTGGTAGAAACGGATACCAAGAACCCCTGAAATCCATGACACAAATACGTAGCATATCCTCCAATATCTAAATGGTACGCTCGGACTGTCCGTCTGTCTGAGGGTGTAATGTTGTACTCAACTCAGCCCGTGTGCCTAACTCTCGCTGCACTGCCCTCCAAAATTGCAATGTGAACTACGTACCCCGGTCTAAAATTCAACTTTAGAGTCCGGTAACAACAAAGTCGACTTTCGGTCAAACTTCTCAACTCTCCAAACTTCAATTTTTTCAACTTTTTCCAATGCAAGCCAAAATCATCTACGGACCTCCAAATCAATATTCGAACACACTCCTAAGTCTAAAATAACCATATAGAGCTATCGGAACCATCGAAACTCCATTCCAAAGTCATTTACACATAAGTCAACATCCGATCAACTTTTTCAACTTAGACTTCCAACCATGGAACTAATTGTCCCAATTTATTCCAAAATATTTTTGGAACCTAATCAACCTCCCCGGAAAGTTACATAACAAAAACCAAGCATAGAATAATCAATAAATGGGGGAACGATGCTACAATACTCAAAATGACTGGCTGGGTCGTTACACAAATGGAAGGTAGAGGAGGAAGAGTTTGTAGTCCACCGTGATCTACATGATAGAACAAGAGTCCTTGATGAGGGAAGTCAATTCTTGAAGCTAAAATGTCACATTAGAACTATATGTGCATAATATGTTATTTGTCACCTTGTTGAAAATGCATGAGTATTGTGGGTAATCCTTGGTCCCAACTGAGTGTGAATAGCTTATCATTGACTCTCTGAAATGAACTTCGCTCTGAGCATGTGGAAACTAATCTATTAGCTTGAGGACAATCAAAGACATAAGTTTGTGGGAGTTGATTAGTGTGGATTTTAACCACTTATTAGTACCCTCTTGCTTTAGTTTTAGTCCAAAAGTGTTGATTTTTGTTCCCAAAACTAATGAAATTGTGCAAATTGCAGGAATTTTGAAGAATTGGACTTCAATAAAGAAATCTAACTCAAAAGGATTGTTCCGGCTCATAAGGTAAGAAGGAGCACAACATGCCGGCCAAAATGCGGTCCGCAGAAGTAATTTTTCCGCCACAGAACAAAGCACAGACCGCAAAATTCTCGCCGGGGCTGTAGATCTGGTGTTGAAGCTCAGATGTTGATTGGAGCAAAGTGCGGAATGCACACAAATTGTGCGGCCTCAAAACATGGTCGCAATGATCAGAATTCAAAAAGTTCAGAGAGTATGCAAAATGACCAAGAGTGAAACTTTTCTAAAAGTGCAGCCGTAGAAGGAAAAGTGCGGCCGCGGAAGCTGAAGTGCAACTGCAGACCAAATTGTGCCACTGTAGAATTCCACAACCTGTAGAACCAAGTAAACGGCGAAGTGCACATGGAATTGTGTGGATGCCAAACCTCCTGAAGGGCATTTTTGTCAGCAAATTTTGGGCCACTATAAATGGGCGGGAAACACTTTTTAGGGCAAGTTTTATAATGTTTTGAGATGTAGCCATTGTAGTTTACCACTTTTGGTAATTTGTGACCAATTTGGGTTAATAACACATTAGTTTATCATTCTAATTTTGTATTATGGCTCTAATTAGTGTTTCTTCTTTATTTTCTTCCATTTTTATTATGAGTAGCTAGACATTTTCTAGGGTTGTGACCCAACCCTCGTGTGTAAACCTTATGGGTAATTAATCTAATGCTTGTTTATGATTGGGTGTTTGTTATTTAGCCTTTTTCATGTATTATTTATAGAATTAATGGTTGCAAATATTGATTCATTGCTTTTTGAAGGGACCTAGTCTAGGAAAACTTGGCTAAAATGAAATTGGGCTAGTTAAGGTTTTTGCTAGCCTAATTAAAGTATTTAAATTAGATATAGGGAAAACCCAACTTGAGCTCTTATCAACTGTTTGACTTGATACCCAAATTGGGCTTGAGAAAGCCATATTGGGCAAAATAACTCTATAACCAAGAGGTATTGAGTGGGTAACTTAGCGTTGAGAGCTATAATATACTTCGATCACTAAAATAAGTGTTAACATAATTAACCCATTAGGCTAACACCTAGGTGAGGGTTGTATCCCTAGGCCTTTTACCCATTTGAAAAACTACTCAATCTCTAGTTAATCATTGCTAGTATAAATTGTAGAAGTAAATTACAAAACCCTCTTGTTTGGATGTGTAATTGAGCTATTTCATCTACGCTCATCAAGTGTACACCCTAACACCCATATTTAACTCGAGGAAATCGACCACGACTCATTGTTGGGTACTATTCTTCCAACAACCGTTTCCACTCATTATTGAATTTGGATTGGGCATGGATCACTACCTCATGTAGATTTTAAGGGGTGCCTAATATATTTCTCTTAGGAGAACTATAACCCTTACCCAAAATCTCACCGGTTAGCAGACTAATAATAAATGACATTAGTAATTAAATATGTATCCTAGTACACCTTTAAATATTAGGTGGCGACTCTCTTTTATCATCAATAGGGAAAATACAAGTTGAATCTTGTTTTGACTCGTGCAAAATAGGGTGCAACCACATGGCGACTCTGTTGGGGAAACCCAACTTATGTTTTGACCTTAGCAAACTTAGACTAGACTTGGAACTTAGGATTGTTTGTACACTACTTTAATTGTATTTAATTTGCAACTATATGCTTACTTGCCTTACTTGCTCATTATTATGCTTATCTGCTTATTTTAAAAATTTTTATTGCTAACATCACTATCTGTTACCGCTTTATATATACTGTCATCATACTCTTTCTTATCGAGTCTTGGACGTACACTATTACACACAATGACACACAAGGATTGTCTTTTACACCCCTCCGAACCTTCTTTCAAATTCTTTAGTTTTAGAGAATGGCTTTGACATGTCAACTGACATAACTTCTCGCAGTATTCAGTCCAATTCGAAAGTAGGAAGCACTCTACTCTAGCAAACACTTGAACCTATCTTCTCTTTCTGGTATGCCTCTCTGATTTTGTTAACTCTTAAAAGGTCATTGACTCTCTGATAAGCATCATGATTATTTGATCACACTATGCAATCATGTTTTAAGCTAACTAGACTTTTGTACCATTCTTGTGTGTATTCTAAGATTGCTATACACTTAACTTAACCTATGAGGTGTGGATAAGATGTGTTTATGTTCTGATGCCTCATGTATTGTGCTGAACTACAGACATTAAGATCAATATATCTTAAATACACACTATCCTCCCCAGACCCCACGGTGTGGGATAATAATATTGGGTATGTTGTTGTTGTATATCTGAAATACCTAACTTGCTTTGCCTAACAATATCCTTAATGTTGTCACTCCCCTTTTCTGAAATTCATGAGGTATTGTTGTTAATTTGGTTATGTTAAAACCTGTATAATAGTATGATCCCTGCTAAATGTATCATGTAGGTGTTCCCTAGTATACTTTGCACTTATTTGTTCTTCAAATACTTCTGCTTGTCCCCCCTAATCATAAACATGTCCATGTTGTCTTAGAACTTCACTGAGCTCACTTGAATGAACTAGACTTAGCTTATGAACTTTCGGTAAATCCTTTTTTGCTACTATTTGGGTATAATAGTATGTTTTGTTCTCCAATGAGGTTAGCATGAGGTTAAAATCTTTTAGAAATTAGTAATCATGCCATTGTCTTTGGAGTAAAACATGATTGTTAGCCTGAGACTTTGTTAATTCTCTTTAGAAGTTCTAATTTAGGTTGTGAATCTGTGACCCTGTTAATACCTTTTAGAAGTTCTAATTGTGGTTGTTGTTTTGTATCTCTGTTAATACTCTTTAGAAGTTCTAAATGTAGTTGTTAATCTGCACTCTCCTAATGCTCCTTAGAAGTTTAATTGAAACTATTAGTCTATATCTTTGCTAACACTCTTTAGGAGTTTCAATTGAAATTTCTAACCTGTATGTATGTTAGAATTTAAGACTTAATCATAACAAACCTTTGACTAATCTAATTGAAAGTTGTTAACAAAAATATATATGTGCTCATAGACTGTTATAGATTTGAACTATGTACTCACATATCCTTAAGACATATGATCCAAGTGTTTGGGTTCCTAACAGTAACCTGATAATGCCTTTGTCTCTGTCACGACCCTAATTTCTCTCTGTAGGATGTTGTGACGGCACCTAGTCTCTAAACTAGGTAAGCCTAACACTTACTAAATAAATAGAAGGATTCAACCATCGAATGATAAATACGAGATAAAAAAATCTTATACACAATTATAATTCCCAAAACTGGTAGCACAAGTCATAAGCTCTTCTGAGTTTGCTAGAAAATCCCTAAATACAAATGTTCGGAATAGAATTAAACAGTACAAGTAAAGTATCAGAAGGTGACTCCAAGGCCTGCGAACGCGGCAGGTTTACCTTGAGTCTCCATAGCAATGCTCGACCAACCAACTAATAATCAACATAATTGTGGCACCTAGGTCTGCACAAAAACTATGCAAAAATGTAGTATGAGTACACCACAATGGTACCCAGTAAGTAGCAAGACTAACTTCGGTGGATTAGTGACGAGGGACAGTCAAGACACCTACCGGTCTAAACAAGCTGAATAAGTGTGAAGGTGAACTAACAGAGAAAAAAAATATTAATATACAACTAAGAAGGGTAAGGAATACTAAACAATACTTGCAACAAGACACCAATAACAACAATATTTAACAGGAAGCAGTCATGTAATAATGTTTTAGAGTAAGATGGACACAGTCTAAGTCAGGTGAAATCAAAATAAAGGAAAACAGGCAACAACTCAATAAGAACAATCGTTGTCATACTAGATTTGTTCAAGCATTTCCATGACGTACCGAACTTCATAATCACAACTCATGGGTCCCAATGCTTGAACCCTAATCACTTGGCATCTTGTGCCCACATTACAAAAAATATTTGCACGGACGTTTCACATGCCAATAGAACATTCCTCACACAGAAGGCAAGTAGACAAGAGTATGTATAATGGATAATGATGTCAGGATTCACCTTTTGAAATCGATATGGGTGATTTAACTATGTGTATGCTTGTGCTAGTGTTCTACCACAATTCCAGTCAACAAATAGGAGTAGAGACAATGAATGGAACATAAGAAACGATCACCACGAATGTACAGTGTAATAAAAGCAGCAATGAAGTTTGAAGCAGCGACTAGCACAACAAGATTAGCTACATAGAACTGAGCAAAGAGTGCAACACGGAGGAAAACAATTAATAGTATGCTAAGGAAAACAACAATAAAAAACAAGGGCACAGAAAAGGGGAAATGACAACAAGAGCCCTCCCGAGATACCGCCTCGTAGTCTCAAATCGTAAAATAAATCACAACTTTCCTTATATCACCGCGGTTTTGAAAATCATGTTTTCCGAAATAGCATCCCGCGTCTTAGCCCACCTTATCACACAGCATGGATTCTAGTAGTTCCCCTACTAGCCACGCGTTTCAAGCCCACCTTATCTCACCGCATGCGTTTCAATACCCGGACCTTATACCATCGCATGCGTATCAATAATAACAACAACATGGCAGAAACCTCGTGCAACACAATAACAACTGCATGGGCAGAAACCTCGTGCAACACAATAACAACCACACGGCAGAAACCTCGTGCAACACAATAACAACCACATGGCAAAAACCTCATGCAAACACATAACAATTTTCTCAACAAAACACGTATGCCAAAAACATAACAACTCAAATAAATGACTTTCACAATATGTGCCCACACGCCACACATTTCCTCAAAACAGTTTCAATATCACAACCCAATATAGCCCTCGGCCCAACAACACTGAATACAACAGCAACAACAATAATAACACGAAAATACTGCAAGTAAATCAACACAAGAACTTTAGAACACAAAGAAACGGAAGAACGAACTCACAGAGAAAGACATAACAGGGAAATAATAGTCTCAACAAGCATAGCTCAACAAGGGAGAGGTAATGTGTAACAATGATTCCAAGAAAGTGCAATTCGACAACAAGAGAGATAGCATGAATCAATGACCCCAAATAAGAATACGTCAACAATGAAAGGGGTAACTAACTTCCATTAGGGCTAAGCAATTACGGAAGAGATAATAATGATTTTAATTAAGGTTAAGTAATTACGAAAGAGATAATAATGATTTCAGTTAAGGTTAAGCAATTACGGAAAGATAACAATGACTTCAATTAATGTTAAGCAATTACGGAAAGATAGCATGACGATAAAAAAGGCAACAACTTCAGTTTAGGCACATAATAGTTTAATCAGCAATAAGGGTAAACATGAAGCAATTAATTCCAATTAAGACACGTAAGGGTGAATTTAGTAAATGGGGGATTGGGGGTTAACATGACAAACAACTTCATATCTAATAAACATAAAAATGTAAGAGCCCTAAATGATCAAATTTTCACAAATAAGCCCGAGCACGTACTCGTCACATCGTGTACACGACCTTCACATGACACAATTAGCACAAATGACTCAAATCCTAAGGGGTAGTTCCCCCACACAAAGTTAGGCAAGATACTTAGCTTAAACCACGCTCAATCAATCAATTAGAAGGCCTTTCCCTCGATTTTCCAACTCCGAACGGATCGAATCTAGCCAAAATAATTTCATACTATAAATATAACTATAGGAAACTAATTAAAATAATGAAATAATGATCTTATCCAAGAATTGAAAAATCGCTCCAAAACGTTGACTTGGGCCAGCGTCTCAGAACGCGACCAAAATTACAAAAAATCGAACACCCATTCGATATTGAGTCCAACCATACAAGAATTACACAAATCCGATACCAAAACTCGTTCAATTCCTTAAAATTCGGCTAAAGAACGTTCTTCCATTTTCCACCAATGTTTCAACCCAAATCACTAATAAAATGATGAAAATAGCATTGGATTCATGAAATATTACAAGATTCGGGTAGAGAACACTTACCCCAATGAGGTTCTTGAAAACCCTACGAATAATCTCCCAAAACCGAGGTCTACAACTCTAAAAATGATAAAATCCTCAAACCCTTCGAAATATATGATACTGCCTAGGGATCCCGCTTCTGCGGTCAGCAGGTCGCTTCTTCAACGTCCGCTTATGCGGAAATGCCTTGCCTTAGTCAAAGACGCTTCTGCGACAGCATATGCACTTCTGCGCTCAACATCCCGCACATACGATCCTCCCCTTCAAGACTTGTTCCGCATCTACTCCCCTTATCCTTCGCATATGTGATCAGCGCACCTGCGCCCAGGGTCCGCAGGTGCGACCACACCAGCTCCCTGCCCAAACTAGCTTCTCTCTACATGATCCAAATGATCTGAAACCCGTCCGAAACACACCAGGGGCCCCCAGGACCCCGTCCGAAAGTACCAACAAGTTCCATAACACAACGCGAACCTATTCGAGGCCTCAAATCATATCAAACGACATCAAAACTATAAATCGCACCACAAATCGAACTTACAAACATTCAAATCTTCCAACTTCCAAAACTCGTGCTGAAACATATCAAATCAACCCGGAATGACGGCAAATTTTGCATGCAAGTTCCAAATGACATAAAGGGGCTAATACAACTCTCGAAATTGCATTCCGACCCTGATATCACCAAAGTCAAATTTCAGTTAAACCTCTCACCCTTCCAAAACTTTATTTGTTTTCCAATTTTTGCCGAAATGCTTCAAATTACCCTACGGACCTCCAAATCCAAATCCGGACGCACGCCTAAGTACAAAATCACCATACGAAACTATTGGAATCATCAAAATGCCATTTCAGAGTCTTCTACATAAAAGTCAAATTCCGGTCAACTCTTATTGCTTAAGCTTCTAAAACAAGAATCATTCTTCCAAATTGATCCTGAATTATCCGAAAGCCAATGTTGACCACACATGCAAGTCATAACACATAATACAAAGCTGCTCGAGACCATAAGCCACCGAACAAGACGCTAATTCTCAAAATGGTCGGTCGGGTCCCTACATCCTCCCCTCTTAAACAAACGTTCGAGAACCATTCTGAGGTCATCAAATCACTGAGTGAACTACCATACATACACCCGCGGGTGATCCCATATCACCCCAATCCACATAGGCCTGATGACACCATCCCAACCGAAAATTATTCCTTTCAACCACACTGATAACCTTAGAACCAAATTTCTCACCATCCAATCATTCCAAAAAAACCTGATTCCCACATCAACACATGATTTCAACCTCAACTAGCTGCAACAACTTATGCCTACACCCACAAGGTACAACTGCATGACGTAACACATTACACACATGCCTTAAACAACAACTCTAGCTATAGTAGCTTCCTATAATCAAATCTAGTACCGGCAATTAGCCTCATATCCGTTAGAACCATGTTTCAAACCTTCACAACACTGATAATGATTCAATAAACATGAAGACCTCATAACTATTCACCCGAATCAACAAGTCACATCCAACGCCACTAGAGCACATACCTCGCAAGCTAAAACTCAATGAGCACATCACGAGAATGACTAAGGAGAAACAAATAAGAGAACTATCAAACAAGCCCGACATGCACAACCTCCTATCAGTACCATACGACGAAATCAATTTAACAAGGAAGAATCAAAGTATATGAACAAATCACAAGGATCTCATCCTGATATAACTTCCATTGCGGCACGCAGCCCGGTTCAAACACATCAAATCACATGAAATCATGGGGGTATCACACTCAACTCTGAATCACAAGTGGAATACACATCATACCAACCGAAACCTTTCACTAATTCAATTTTCCGCCAACAAAATCACAACACATGTCGCGCCCCATTTTCTCTCGAAAATAGGTTTCGACGTGTGACAATTCTTTTAAATACGTATTAAAAAAGAAGAGTCGGCACCTAAAGATTTTAAGCTGCGTTAGGGTACCTATTTGCAAATAATTGTGTTTGACTAGTCAACGCTACCAAAGATCAGGTAAGGGCTCAAATTACCTCAAAGAGAAGGTGTTAGGCACTCTTCGAGGTCCACAACTTTGGGTCCCGACCGAAATTTATACTATGTGGATTAGATAATTAAGTTAGATGATCAAATAAGCAAAGAAAGATGTAGGAGTTGAAAACTCTATTATAACAAAACAAAATATACTATATAACTAATTGATACAAGTTTTAAAAAATCACAAAGAGTACAATTGCATTAATCTATGACTAAGTGTGTACAGCAAGTATATAAAAGGATGGGGGGGGGGTCCTAAGTTATTTAGCCTAAAGGATCACCCCATGCAACATAAATAACACTTCGCAACTCCCTTGAGGTAGGGGTTGCTCATATTATTCAGCGGGCACAGACTATCATCTCCTGCTACCCACTTACTATGTTGAAGTTATTACTTAGAGGCGCTCTAATTTAATTCTAAACTGTATCCTATGTGTGCACTACCCGTCCCATGCCTATAGTCCAGGAGGCTTTGGACCTACTATTAGGTGGTTCTAGACCTCACTTAGGTTGCTCAAAATGATAAAATTAGGCAACATTCAAAACAGATAGCACTGCACATAATTGCAATGAAAGGTTCAAGTTAACCTCCACACGTAAGAACAAAAGCACATGATCGGATTCTTATATTAGGCAGCAGACAATTCCAGAATGAAGACTTAGAGTCATTAAGTCCTATAGGCATGGTCTCTAGGTTATTCTGAATTCCAACATCGTGCAAACAATGTTGTTATTTCTGAATTCGCAGATTATAGTTATTACAAACCTTATAGGCATGATCTCTAAATTCTTTATGCAATGAGGGAGTAAAACTGTTAGAAAGCTTAGAATTAATAGCACTGATTTTATAGATATGCATCTTAAGAAGGCGACATTGTCCTATAGGCATGATTTCTAATAGTTGCATAATTAGGCAGTGAAACAGTTTTGAGAGTCCAATATTAACAGCGTTTATTTCATAAACGGCTTTTCTAGGCAAGTGAGAGTATCCTATAGGCAAGATTCCTAACATTTGACAATTAGACTTGATTTTATATCACTTCAACCCTATAAACATGTCATCTAAGTGGGATAGTACAAAAATAACATGAAGTAATTGACCAATTATTAAACCTCATAGTCATGGTATTTAGATTAGCAAATATATTGCATTATTCTATCATATAGGCATATTATCTAAAAGCGGTGAATAGTATACATGGAAACAAGTATAGCATATTTGACAAGTTAAGTGAAGTGTGTGCGTGATTCCTATAGGCAAGTTCCTATTAGTGTACAACAAATAGGGCATGCTAGATGTAATAGCAAATAGAACACATAGACCCTATAGGCATGCTTTCTACCCTTTCGTGCAAGTATTAGAATAACCCAACCCCTTTTATTAACTCCCCATCATTCGTTATACAAATTATGACAGCTCAAAATGAAATAACTACATGCCTAATCATAAATGTAAAACAAACCAGCGGTGCAGCTGGGCCTTTAAATGGCTTTAAATTTCGGACATACTGATATCCCAGGCGCAGATAGTGTGCTCGAAACCATAGTACCATGAACCAGATTCAGTAGTCCAGGCCCAACAACAAAACAATTCTCTTGCCCATCCCTTACTAGTTATAGATAATTAAAGCACGAATGGAAACTCATACAAACCCCAAATCATTAAGATAACTCAAATTCTAAGGTGGAGCACATGCTCATTTGGACCTTAATACCACAACTAACAAAAGGAAGAATTCTACACATCCCAGGGGTAAGACATACACTTGATCATCACATAAGCATACATAAGATGTAGAGAGTATGCAGAACACACACATTGGACATATACAGGGGTTTTCAGATTAACAAAAAAGTTCAATGTAACAAGTTTCTTGGGATACACATGATTTGATTGTAAGAATCTAGCATACAAGAATCCACAAACAGAGGAGTTAAGCATGAGAGTTCAAAGCAAGCAGGGTCATGAATTAATTTTCAGAAGGTTAACAAGTAGCAATGACATGCTTGAGAGACAAAGACCAATGGTGAACTTCACAAGAAAATCTTAACATAAGCATGTAGGGCAAAACATTAGTGATTCAACAGTAGAAATTGAAGGAAGACAGTGAAACCTCAAATCCCCAATGCTTCAGAGTTCACAAGAGCCTCGAGAAGGGCTCCGAACAGTGCTTGCACCGGCCAATTAAATAGTATATATACTTTCAAAATACCATTTTGCATTATTATTTAATTTACAAAAAAGTCATACAAGTATTTTTATAATCTTTCATAATTTTTAAAACTTTAAAATTGATTTTCTTGCATTTAAATTACTTGAATAGGTATTAATTACCCATTTAAATTATTATGTGATGATGTAATCACCCAAATTTATTATTTACGACCATATATATGCTCTACAATATTTTATTTTATTTTATAATAATTTCATATGCATTTTTAACTATTTTACGCATTTTGTTTGCAGTAATAGCCTATACTTTACAATTAATAGCCTATACTTTACAAATCTCTAGTATCAAACTTGATAGGTTTCAACATGTGTAGTATACCTTTACTCTGTGTATCTGATTCAAGTGGTTTCTGTCCTTCTAAGGTTTTGCCTGATTGGTCATGCTCATGTTAACCTTAATGTCGTGTCGTTTGCCTGTTATGAGTTCACATTCATGCCTTGGATTTTAGGGATCTTTTGTAGAAATTTCTTGCTCAGAATCTGCTTTAATGAATCTCTTCCTATTGAATCCTTTAGGTGTAATCTACTATTTCCTGCAAACTGATCCTTGACTTTCCCATGTTATAGTATTTAGCCAAGCATGTTTGTCTGCGATTTGTAACTCTGACAATTATGTTCCTTGACCTGTAAATCCTTCACTCTTAGCCTTGCTTCTAGGATAAATACCAACGTGTAGTTTTTCTCCCATGTAGGGTCTACTGACATGAATCCTAATGTCTGCTTCTCTTGTTAGCCTATAATTGACATGTTCTTTTACCTACTATGAGTTCTTTAGAATCTTTGTGCTATAGTTAATATCCATCATGTTAAGTTTCATGATCAAATAAGTGCTATGTTTGCCAAATTGTGCCCACTAGCATGATGTTATGCTGTTTGCAACCACATTCCCATTAGGTTCTCATGTTAAAACCTTCATATAAAGACTGTACTCTACCTGCTTCTTGTTCATAATTCTGTTAGACTATCCTCTAAAGGTCTTTAGGTTGTTTCTGGATCATGATTTAATTTGAAACTCTTTGAAATGGTTTACTGTCCTATGATGGTCAATCTTGTCACTATCAAACTTTGTTCCTGGAATTACAAAGCATAAGCTTGCCTCAAATGTATCTTGTGTGCCTTTCCATTTAGCATGATCCTATTTACATGTCTTGGCTAGAGATGTTGATGGTTACAGCTCTAAGTACTAAGTGTTTAAGTTGTTCTATGAGTATTGTGTCACCTGCATAGCAAAATTTAGCATCCATTTGGGTAAGTAAGTTATTTATTGGGCTTGGAAATGGGCCATGTGTGTTGTTGGTCCTGAGCATTGGATTCAGTTGTACTTTAGTTATCTTGTGATCCTATGGTCTGGGCCTGCTGTTTGTCCGGGGGGAGAGACTATTAAAGGCCTGTGATATCCCTGGGTTACTTTTGTATTGGGCCAATAATTGCTTTAGTGGGTTTGTATTCATTTCAGCCTGTATTTTGTCATTTTCATGTCTGTATTATTTCATTCTTGGGCATGTAATAACTTTTAATAACAAACAATTTGGGTGCTAGTGAAATTGGGGAAACGGGTACATTCTAATGCTTGCATAAAAGGGTAGAAAACATGCTTATAGGGTCTGTGTGGTCTATTTGATATTTTGTTCAGCATGCCTTATATGATATGTTGTACCCTAATAGATAGCATGCCTATAGGAATCTCGAACACACTTCGCTTCACTTGTCAAAATATTCTACACTTGTTTCCATGTCTACTATTCAACGCTCTTAGATAACATGCCTATAGGATACAACAATGCAATACCTTTGCCTATCTAAATACCATGACTATAGGGTCTTAACTAATTAATCAATTGCTTTATGTTTTTTTTTTGTATTGCTTCACTTAGATAGCATGCCTATAGGGATCAAGTGTTATAAAATCAAGTTCCATTGTCAATTGTTAGGAATCGTGCCCATAGGATGTTTATTAACGCTGCTAATCCTGTGTTTTCAAATGACTTCACTACCTAATTATGCAGCTATTAGAGATCATGCCTATAGGGACTGTCCCCTACCTAAGATGCATATCTATGAACCAGCATTAGTAATCCAGAATTATGGGATTGTCTTTCACTACCATATTACGTAAAATGATTAGATATCATGTCTATAGGACTTGCAATGCTCTAATTTGCCTATACGTTAGTCCAGAAATTACAGCATTGCATGTATAATACTGGAATCATATAGAAGTCATGCCTATATGATTTCATCTTTCTAATGAGCCTTAATTCTGTCTACTGCCTAACTAGAAATCTGTTTGTGTGCTTTCCTACTTATGTGTGCAGGTTACTTGAGCCTTTTATTGCAGTTATATGCAGTCCTGTCTGTTTTTTACTGTCGCCTAGTTTTATCATTTTGAGCACTAGAGTTGAGTCTAAAACTACCAAATAGTAGGTCCAAAGCCTCCTGGACCATAGGCATATGACGGGTAGTGCACGCATAGGGTACGATTTAGAATGGAATTACAACGCCTTTAAGTAAATAACTTCAATATAGTAATTGGGTAGCAGGAGATGATAGTATGCGCTCACTGAATAATACGAGAAACATCTATCTTAAGGGAGTTGCGAAGTATTATTTATGTTGTATGGGGTGATCCTTTAGGCTAAAACACTTAGGACCCCTCCTTTTTTGTTTATGTTATTCATGATTAACATAGATCAACGTAGTTTGTACCTACGCAGTTGTTAAGACTTGTACCAATTCTCCCATGTTTTAATAAGACTCTACAACTTCTGAGTTTCCCTTCTATTTATTTGATCACCTAACTTAACTACAGAATCCACATAGTCTAAAGTTTGGTCGGGACCCACAGTTGTGGACCTCGAAGAGTGCCTAACACCTTCTCTTGAGGTAATTTAAGCCCTTACCCGATCATCGGTGACATAGACTAATCAAACAGAGTTATTTACAAATAGGTGCCCTAATGTACCTTAAACATTGTTAGGTGGTGTCTCTTCTCTTTTAATACCTCCTTTAAAAGAGTTGTGACACGTCTAAACCCGCTTTCGCAAGAAAAAAGGGCGTGACAGCATGGCGACTCTGCTGGGGATATACTTAGGCTTTTACCATAATGAACTTGACTTATGTGGATTACTTTCTTTTAAAATGCTATTACATGTACATCTCTTCCCTTATTCACCTTTATTTGTTTTAAACTGCTATTACATGCACCTCCCTTTACTTGATCACCTTTGTCTGTTTTAAATTATTATGACATGTACATCCCTTCTCTTATTCACCTTTATTTACCGCTTTTATGTACTTTTATCATGCAAATGATTGGCAATGTGTTATTATTTCTGCATAAGGCATGCTCCACACCATATTTCACTCGTGCTAATTATCAGCATAGCAGCACTTGATGAGTGCCCGCGCTTTCCTAAAAATTACCCTTTTAAATCAAAAAGGCTTATTTGCGGTAAACTAGTTGATCAGCAGTGCAATCGATGGTCCCGTGCCTTTTCCTCTCAAGTTGTCCACTTGGGAGTATCAATCTAGACCATTCTAGAAACCCTACTCTAATATAAAATGTGCATGTATCATGCTAAACCTAGTACAGGTTGAAGCGTTATTAATGTAACAACCCGCTATGATGAACCTTGTCCAAAGTCTGACGGGATCTCCATAATCCCAATAGACACTATCATATTATGTGCATTACTTGGAGAAAATGTGCCAACGTATTGATCATTATTGCATAAGTAGTCATATCTGGAGGGGGAAAGGGATAACCTTTGTTTGTTTGAAGAAAATGAAGCATGAAATCCCTAGGTTTGGTATGGTCCAAAACATCCCACCTTTGCTACTTGACTGGTGGAATGACCTTGCACCTTCCGACAAAAATCATGTGAGGAGAGTACTTGGTGACCTGCCATCCTTGCTAAATATTCGACCAAATAGGGAATTGATTGAGGCTGCTACCATGTTCTGGGATAAAAAAAGAGTTATTTTCCGATTTGGAAATATAGAAATGACTCCTCTCCTAGAAGAAATAGGAGGCTTCGCCAAGTTGCCATGGGATAGTCCGGGATTACTGGTACCAGAGAATCACACCCCCCGCGGTTTTCTGAAAATGTTAGGTTTTAAGAAGAATGATGAACTGCTTTGTCTAAAGAAATCATACACCCTTTTTGAATTTATTTACAAGTGTTATGGGCATATCTAGTCGTATCGTCTTCACCATGATGAACTCGCCATTAATTCCTTGGGTTGGGTGCACTGCCGGGTTTATGTGTTCGGCGTCTGCTTCTTGGGGTTGTTGATATTTCTAATGAAAGGAGGAATGATTCATACTCGCTTAGCCATGGTCGCCAGGATCTTGATGGATGGCATCGAGGGACAAAATTATACCATCATTCCTATGATCTTAGCTGAGATGTACTGCGCTCTAGATCGGTGCAAGCATGGATTCAGACACTTTGAGGGTTGTAATCTATTGCTACAAGTCTGGATGCTGGAACACTTTAAGAAAGGAGAGTATCGTCAAGAGCTTTTGCGAAGGCCACTAAATGACTACATAAACAACCATCACCCAAAGAAAATGATGTTTATTCCGGACAGGTTTGCACAACCTGGAAATGCTGTAAGTTGGGTGCGTTTCTTTAGCAATTTGATAGACGATCGGGTACACTTAATGTTTGAATGGTTTCCTAGTAGTGAGTTCATCATCAAAGTCAAACACTGATCGGGTTGCAAGGCATCTATCCTTACGCTCCCATAAGGGTAATGAGGTAAGCAGGAATAAAACAGGCCATACCTCGGGTTTCCAACATGATCCAGTACAAGGTAGATTTCAAAGGAGATGTCATTCCATTTAAGTTTGAGGCGCAACACATGTGGAACCAAAAGATTATTGTGGAAGGAGAAACCATTGATCCAGACAGGTATCACGCCGGTCATATATACTACTATCTATCATGGCTAGAAGACGAAGTACCGGGAGACGTCAAGCCAGGAGTCAATCTGAAGGACGACATCATAGATGAAGTGGTTGAGGCATAGGTTAAGTACAAGAGGCTATGCAAAAGGGTGTTCGAGTCTGAAGTTAAACATATGGAGCATCACAAAGTGAACATGGAGGCGATAAGGGAATGGAAGGAGATTGCCACTAAGTCAACAGAAAGATTAAAATCCTTGGAACAAGGACTGGTGGAGCTAGAGGGGAAGATGAGAAAGAGACTCTCGGATTGTCAAGGCATGGATGGCGGAGAAGGAGGAAATCTGGCAAAAGCTTACTTACTGTTGGATATGCGGGATCTGGGAAGTCTGACTGATGGGGTCAAAAGAGCCAAGCATGGAGAAGGTCCTTCAGGGACCCAGTAGATGAGGAGATGATGTTCTTTACTTCTTTCTAGCTTAAATTTAGATTTCGATGTAATAAGGCTAAAAGCCATTAGTAACTTTATCATATTATTGTAGATTTAGTAAAAGTTTGTTTTGGCTCATTTTCGCATTAATGAAATGAACCAAATGTTGGCATCAATTTTCTCCAAGTCTATGTGTCGCTTAGGCATACCTCAGGCATAATGAGGTCCCCAAATTAGGATGCGAATTATTGCATGACTTTATGAAACATGTTTAAATATTGCGAACACTATTTTATTTCACCTTACTAACTTGGTTACCTTTTGCTTTTTCTTTCTTTTTGATTATTCCCATTCCCAAAGGTTGGTTCGTGCATACTAGCATCATCAGCATACCACACTAGATCCAGAGGTCCTCCACCTCCTCCTCCACCTAGCGACCCGAAAGGCAAAAGCAAGGGAAAAGGGAAGATGGATGATTTAAGTATTAGGAAAGACAATGTTGTTATAATAGAAAACGTTGAAACTTGAGATGGAAGAAGTACTCCGGGGCAGAATGAGTTGGTCTTACGTTTGGAATAGAAAATCTTGGAATTACAGGGCGAGCTTGAGCAGGTCAGAAATCTGGCAAACCTCTCCCTCACTCTCAATGTTCCTGACATCAACCAACAAAACCCGACTATCCATGTCACGCCCCGAACTAGGGGAGCGCGACCGGCCCTCAACCGAGTGAACCCGGTCGAGCAAGTCTATTAGATTTTCTTCTACCCAAACTCATCCATGAATAAAGAGGATATGCACTCCATTAATCAAACACAAAAAAGATTTCATTAACAACTCCCATTTAATTTTCATTAGCAGCTTCATTTATAATTTCTAAATTATTACAAGTTTATAGATATAATGAAAAACATGTTTGTCAAAAATACCAACATATCTAGTTCAATTCCCAACATTAAACACCATTCACAACCTGTCTACGGAGCCTCTAAGTACAACAGAAGAGTAGTATGGAAGTGCCGGCAACAAGGCCTCAGTTATACCTCAAAACACAAAGTATAACATCAAGTGACATCAGGCCCGAAATAGATTAGGGCTCACCAAAACCTGCTGAATAGGGAGTAACTGCTAACGAGGATCAAACATGCCCGTTGCTGAATCACATGCATCCATTGAAAATGCAGCGCCACCGTCAAAAGAGACGTTAGTACATATGGAATAGTACTAGTATGTAAAGCTAAATATCCTCTTTCAAAATATAATGCCAATATAAAAAGGGGAAACACAATGGAAGAAACAAGTAACAACCAATGATATCCAAATGCCAAGTTGAAACATTACAATTTTTCAATATACGAAAATAATATTATTTTTGGTTGGGAGATCTTTAGCACCGATATACCACTGTTCACAATACCACCGTACTTTTAGCACGGAGTCTGATCGTGACCCGATCGGCTAGGCCGTCTCATCCGAGACATCAACCACAGTCACAATCTTGATCACACTTTCAATTATAATTTCCAGCACAATCACCACCATGTGTGCGGCATGGTGCCCGATCACGACCCGATCGGCTAGGCTATCTCACCACAATGTCGTGTGGATCGACATTATCCTTTTCTATCAATCATCTCATCTCGGTTAAGGAGAATAATTTTATCACATCAATCTCATCCCAAATAAGAGAAATAATCACAATCCACTTCTACACCGGCACGTGTAGTTTCAGGGTTAGGTTATTTCAACCTACCCTTCCTCGGTGGCTATCGAAACTCCCAAAAACATTTTTGATTTGCAGAAAAAGGAAATAGAAGTACAAATTGCATTTTACCTCATAACCTTTCATACCGTATATAGCTTCATTGGTACTTTCAGCTACTTATAACATCATCATTTCATTGGCTCTCTTGGCCATACAAATGATTCATCATTCATGGCACGGTGGCTGTATTTTATATTCCACACTTTCTTTTCTTTACATTCATAAATCATCATCATAAATATCAACATATAGAATATTCCAGAAATCACAACTTTAAATTCATTAATAATGAAGGCTTTAAACACAATAGATTTCTTTCCAAGAAATGGAGTAAAATGATTAGCAATCGAAGCACAAGTTAAAATCATAAACAAGTAGCATACCATTTATTCTTGAAATACTTTTCCCTAAAAAGGGCAATACGCAATTTCCACTCACGAATATTTAAAGGCTTAAAACACATTGGAAATACTTACAAAACATAGCATTATTTAAAACAGCCACATATGGGCATGACTTGAGTACATAAGCTTTTAGGCTATTCTATTTTCTTGAAATAATTTTGGGACAATTGAATCAAAT
Source organism: Nicotiana tomentosiformis (assembly GCF_000390325.3). Taxonomy (NCBI): domain Eukaryota; kingdom Viridiplantae; phylum Streptophyta; class Magnoliopsida; order Solanales; family Solanaceae; genus Nicotiana; species Nicotiana tomentosiformis. The sequence goes on from NC_090823.1 coordinate 96,371,468, forward strand.
CTCATTTCTTAATCTTTCTCACATCATCTCATTTCATTGGCATCTGTAGCCACAAGTATAACTTTCATTCTTGGCACGGTGGCCACACTTTATATCTCCAATTCACTTATTTCATTTTCAAGCATCTTTATAGGTTATCAACAACAAGACATTTTCATTCAAGACCTTAGGTACACATATGAGCAATTAAGATTCTTAAGCATATCGAGTTTTTCTCACATAATTTGGCATCAAAACTTTCATTTGAAACACGACTCAAAGCGATAACATTTTATTACACATATCATTTTTGGACACATTCCCAAAGGATAACATAATGTGATAGGAGTAATTGGAACACACTTTGAATACATACATCTTTCAACACTTTGCTTACTTGGGATAATCGAATTTATTAGGAACAACTCGAAACATGAGAATTGGGAACTTGAGCCAACCATACTTGAAACTTACGGGAACATCATGTAATTCAATTCTAGGAGAGTAGTTTAGCCAACATACCTCGCTTTGAACTTTCCTTAAATTACTACAATGTTCCGGAAATCCTAGCAACTTCAATCTATTTTGAGACATAACAAAATTGAACACAAATTAGGAAGATATTCATGGTCTTAGCTCATTTGAGCATTTTATTAAATACTAGATGTGCAAATTGATTACAAGGTTCTTCCACAAGATTTCTTTCACTTCACAACCTAATCTTTACCCATTTGGGTTCAACAATCTTCCCACAAACCTTATTGGTACATGCATTTATACATAATACTCTCACACCCAAGAATCATACTCCCAATCACCCATCTTTGACCCCAAACTCGAAATTGAAGGCTAAGGTTAGAATCTTACCTCTTGAGTGAAGATCTCATGAGATTTCCTTGTTGGATTTCAAAGCTTGGACAAGATCTTGATGAATAAAGCACTTGAGCTTCTTCCTCTCTCTAGAACACTTTCATTTCTCTCTAAAAATATCAGGTTTTTGCCTTCAAAACGAACCCCAAAGGCAATTTAACAAAATGGGGTCGGGTTATAAAAATTAGAAAATGGACCCTCCGATCTCAACTCTGTGGTCGCAGAATGAACCGCAGATCACGTCTGCGGTAAATGGTCCTCAAAAATCTGGGCTAGACTAGTTAGGTCTATGACCATTCTGCAATTCACAGACCACTTACGCGGCTGCATAATGAATTATGCAATCGCAGAATGGGCGCAAAACAACTTTCAAAATTCAACAACTCTCTGCTCAACTATGCGATGGATATGCGGCCCACAAACCTATTCTGCGGTCGCAAATTTGACCACAGAATTGCCTTCTCTTGCCAAAAGTTTCCATCAACTCCTCAGTGTATTCTTCAACCCAAAAATTCTGAAATCATCAACGCATAAGTCTACCTCGGCACCACAGAACATTAAATTACTTAACGAATTTTCCTGAGCCTTACATTCTCCCCTGCTTAGGAACATTCGTCCTTGAATGAGAAGTAGAGTCAAGTAACACAAATAAATTACCTTTCGATCCACAATCATTTGATTATGCACTCAAGTGAGAACTTTTTATTTCCTTAACACTTTTGACTCTCAAGGTGGCCTCCTCGACTTACAGACTTCGCCATTAAACATTAACGGAGGAAATCTCAACTCCTGGACTTATCTAACAAGGATGGAAAATAGATACTCCTCATAATCCAATTATCCATTAACTTCACCTTCACTAGCCTTCACCGGAATGATAGACAAAGGATTTCCACCTACCTTCTTAGACATAGACACATGAAACACAGAACCTCGGCACCACGGAACCTTAAATTACTTAGCAAATTTTTCGGGGCCTTACAACCTAGAACCAAACACCCCCACAAAACCAATACCTGCCACCAAATCCTCCTGCACCACACCAGTATCATAATCCCACACCTCCCCAGAATGTTAACCCGCCACCAGTGCCGACCTCTCAATAACAACACCATCATCCAACTCAATACCTGCAAACCACTACTTATCACACCCCCCAAAATGCACCACAACCCATTCCCGATCCCCAAAACTCGACCAATGACCACCCATATACCCAAGTTCCGGGAACTCATCAAAGCAACCCGATATATGTAGAAACCTTACCCCATACCCTGCAGCAAACCCTATACATACCCGAATCAACTGAGAAGGACCTGCTCATTAAGAACATAGCAGAGGAACTCAAGAAGCTCATAGGTAGAGTCTAGAGTGTTGAAGGTGGGAAAGGCATTGAGGGTCTAAACTATAAGGACCTGTGCATTCAACCAGATGTGGAACTGCTAGAGGGTTACAAACCTCCCAAGTTCGAAATATTTGATGGTACTGGGGATCCGAAGGTGCATCTAAGAACATACTGCGACAAGCTTTTAAGAGTGGGTAGGACTGAACAAATATGCATGAAAATGTTCATGTGAAGCCTTACAGGAGACGCTTTGTCTTGGTATATCAGTCAAAACCCAAAGAAGTGGGTTAATTAGGTGAGTATGGCATCAAATTTCTTGGATAGGTTCAGGTTCAACACGGAAAATACGCTAGATGCTTTCTACATTCAAAACCTCAAGAAGAAGCCGACAGAAACCTTCTGTGAGTATGCTACTCATTGGAGATCAGAGGCCGCAAAGGTAAGGTCAGCACTCGAAGAATAACAAATGAACAAGTTCTTTGTCAGAGCTCAAGATCCTCAGTATTACGAAAGGTTGATGGTCATTGAAAATCACAAGTTCTCTAACATCATCAAGATAGGATAAAGAATAGAGGAAGGAATTATGAATGGGATGGTAACCAATTTCGAGGCACTGCAGGCCACAAATAAAGCTTGGCAATCAGGAGGCATTTCAAAGAAGAAAGAAGTGGGTGCCATGATGGTAGCCCAGGGCCCTATGTTTCCCCTCACATACCAAACACCTCTATCCGCATATCAACCCTCACCCGCGAAATACCAATACCCTACCACCACCTACCATACCCATAACACTCAACCTGCATGTTACCATTCACCTCCACCCGCCCACCAAACCTACCCGAAGCTATGTACAAATTTTGACCGCATACCTCCCAGACAATACACCTCAATTGCTGAACCCATAGACTAACTGTATGAAAGACTGAAGGCTGCTAGTTATGTTACCCTTATTCCTACCGTTATTGTGGAGAATCCTTCCCAATGGATTAACCCCAACAAAACATGTGCTTATCATTCAAGCATGAAAGGTCATACCATTGAGGAATGATGCACGTTGAAAGACAAGATTCAGACGTTGATCGACACTAAAGTTATACAAGCAAAGGAAGTTGCACCAAATGTTTGCAGGCCAACATTGTGCTAGTTCCAAAGAAAGATGGGAAGTTAGAGTATGTGTCGACTACCGAGATCTTAACAGAGCAAGTCCTAAGGATGATTTCCCGCTGCCCAACATACACATACTGATTGACAAATGCATCAAGCATGACTCCAATCCTGTGTGGATTGCCGCAGGATACCACCAGATCTAGATGGATGAAAAGGATGCCGAAAATATCGCCTTTATCACACCATGGGGAATATATATTACAAAATGATGTCGTTTGGTATGAAGAATGTTGGGGCCACCGACATGAGAGCCATGATGACTATCTTTCACGACATGATACACAAGGAAATAGAGGTGTACATGGATGATGTTATCATCAAATCTAAAAGAATTTCGGATCACATAACAGACCTGAAGAAATTCTTCGATCAGCTTCAAAAATACAATTTGAAGTTGAATCCTGCAAAATGTGCCTTCGGAGTCCCTACTGTAAAATTGTTAGATTTTATCGTCAGTTGCCTAGGTATTGAGTTAGAACTGTCAAAAATCAAAGTTATCCAGGACTTGCCTTCTCCAAATAATAAGAAAGATGTGATAAATTTTCTAGGGCGCCTCAATTACATCAGCCACTTTATAGCACAATCAACCATGATATGTGAGCCAATCTTCATAATGCTGAGGAAAGATGCTGCAACAAGTTGGACTGAAGAATGCTAGAAGGCCTTCGACAAAATCAAGGAGTATTTATCTAAACCGCCTGTGCTGGTACCACCAGATGCAGGAAGACCTCTGCTACTCTATTTGTTAGTGTTAGATGAGGCTTTTGGTTGTGTTCTAGGACAACATGATAAAACTGGAAGGAATGAGTAGGTGATATATTATCTGAGCAAAAAGTTCACACCTTATGAAGCCCGATACTCTTTGTTAGAACACACTTGCTGTGCTTTGACATGGATATCCCAGAAGTTGACATTATTTCTGTGCACACCCGACATCTCTCATATCAAGGATGGATACACTAAAATACATCTTTTAGAAACCCATGCCTACGGGTAAGTTAGCAAAGTAGCAAATATTGCTGAGTGAGTTCCACATCGTCTATGTAACTCAGAAGGCAATCAAAGGGCAAGCATTTGCGGATCACTTGGTAGGAAATCTCGTACATGGAGAATACGAACCATTGAAAATGTATTTTCCCGACGAGGAGGTATCGTTTATAGGAAAAGATATTACCGAGGCGTACGATGGTTGGAGGATATTCTTCGACGGAGCAGCAAAATTGAAAGAGTGGGTATTGAATCCGTCTTAGAATCAAAAACCGGTCAACATTATTCGGTATCCGCAAAACTCAGGTTTCCGTGCACCAACAATATGGCAGAATATGAGGCCTGCATCCTGGGACTCAGGTTGGCCATTGACATGAACGTTCAGGAGCTACTGGTAATCGAAGATTCAGATCTGTTAGTGCACCAGAATCTAGGAGAATGGGCTACAAAGAAAACCAAAATATTGCCATATTTGCATCGTGTACAAGAGTTGATCAAGAGGTTCACAAAGATAGAATTCAAACAAGTTCTAAGGATTCAGATTGAGTTTGCAGATGCATTAGACACTTTGTCTTCCATGATACAACACCCAGATAAGAATTTCATTGATCCTATCCCAATAGGAATTCATAAGCAGCCAGCTTATTATGCTCATGTTGAAGAAGAGATTGACGGAAATCCATGGTTTCACGACATCAAGGAATACTTGGAAAAAGGAGGATATCCAGAGCACGCTACCCATACTTACAAGTGCACGCTTCGAAGATTGTCCAACCATTTATTTCAAAGTGGAGGAATTTTGTATAGAAGGACTCCTGATTTGGGTTTGTTGCAATACGTTGATGCAAAAGAGGCGTTTAGATTGCTCGAGGAAATACATGTCGCAACTTGCGGACCCCACATGAATGGTTTTGTTCTGGCCAAGAAGATAGTAAGAGCATGGTATTTCTGGATGACTATGGCAACAGACGGCATCAAATATGTTCAAAAGTGTCACCAATGCCAAATACATGCTGACATGATACGGGTACCACCCAACGAACTTAATGCAACAAGTTTTCCCTGGCCCTTCTTCGCTTGGGGTATGGATGTCATCGGACCAATCGAACCAGCTGCTTCAAATGAACATAGGTTCATTCTGGTGGCTATAGACTACTTCACAAAGTGGATTAAAGTCGCATCTTATAAGGCTCTAACTAAGAAGGTTGTAGTAGATTTTGTTCTGGACCGCATCATTTGTCGATTTGGAGTACCAGAGTCAATTATTACTGACAATGCCGCCAATCTAAACAGCGATTTGATGGAAGCCATGTGTGAAACATTCAGGATCAAGCATCAAAATTCTACAGCTTACACGCCGCAAATGAACGGAGTCTTAGAAGCAGCCAACAAGAACATCAAGAAGATATTGAAGAAAACGGCAGATAATTACAAACAATGGCACGAGAAGCTACCATTTGATTTGCTCGGGTATCGTACCATAGTCTGTACATCAACTGGGAAAACTCCCTATCTACTGGTTTACGGTATTGAAGCTGTTATTCCCGCCGAAGTGTAAATCCCTTCCTTAAGAATCATACAAGAAGCCGAGCTCAGCGATGCATATTGGGTACGGAGCCGGTATGAATAATTAGCTCTCATTGATGGGAAAAGAATGAGCATAGTGTGTCACAGTAAACTCTACCAGAATAGAATGGCAAGAGCTTTTAACAAAAAGGTTAGGTCGAGGCAATTCACAACGGGGCAATTGGTACTGAAACGAATCTTCCCACATCAGGATGAAGCAAAGAGGAAATTCCCACCCAACTCGCAAGGCCCTTACATGGTTCACTGAGTATTAACAGGAGGAGCACTTATACTTGCAGAGATGGATGGAGAGATTTGGCCAAAACCTATCAATTCGGACGCAGTCAAAAGATATTATATTTAAGATTATGTTTGCACTTTCTATTTTTGATGTAACTGAACTACGCTTGACCTAATTCCCGTTTAAGGGGGGATACGTAGGCAGCCCTGTGGGTTCTGTCACATCATTATAAAATCTTCATTTCCCCTATGGTTAGAAATTGGGGCAAGATCTCGAGTTTGCCCGATCTCATCATGTTTGGAACCGCCAATGAATGTATCGCCATAAGTATGTGTTTAAACTGGGGTAGAATTTTGAGGAGGATCCTCAAAATTCCGAGTTAGGAAGGTTGCAATGTCTCAAAAGCGTGTCACAGTCATCAATTCAACAAATATTTTGCTCTCATGCATCATCGCATATTTCAAACAACTATATTTTTATATAAACAATTTATCACAAATGCATGTTTTTCAAAAATTTTATTTTTATAGCAGCCAGACATTACCCGAGGTGACTCAAGCAGGACCTCCAGACAAGAGCAAAGGCAAAGCAAGGAATCGAGAGCACGAACCAACCTCCCCCCCTCCCCCCCCAAAACTTGCGATTTTTCTTTGCATGTAGGCACAATGAACATAACAGGAACGTCCGCAAATACATATACACAGCAAGATCACTATCTTGGTAACAATAAAAGTCGCCAAACGCAAACACATCAAACTAAGAAATGCTTTATCCTCTCACATTTAGTCATTATTTTTCTTGCATAGGGCTAAGCACTGCCCTCATAATTGCATAAGGCTAAGCACTGCCTTCCTTTACATGAGACTAAACATTGTCTCTACTCCTTGTATAGGGCTAAACACTGCCCTCACCTTGAGGTTAAGCAATGCCTCCATTATTGCGTAAGGCTAAGCACTGCCTTTCTTTGCATGAGACTAAGCATTGTCTCCATTCCTTGCACGAGGCTAAGAATTGCCTCCACACCGCATAAGGCTAAGCATTGTCTTTCCTTTTATGAGACTAAGCACTGTCTCCACTATATCGCATGAGATTAAGCATTGCCTCCATTATTGCATATGGCTAAACACTGCCTTCCTTACATGAGACTAAGCATTGTCTCCATACTTTGCATGAGGCTAAGTATTTCCTCCATTATTGCATGAGGCTAAGCATTGCCTTCCCTTGCATGAGACTAAACATTGTCTCTGCTACACTGCATAGGACTAAGCACTGTCTCATTTCTTCGCATAGGGCTAACCATTGCCCTCATCTCATACAAGACTAAGCCTTGTCTTGTCTCGTCCTCGCATATGACTAAGCATCACCTGTTTCCTCTATCAAACGATCGATATTGCCACATCTTTGCATTTCATGGGCTGAAACATCGCCACATTGTCCGAAGGCGTCATAGCCTGAAGGCACCATACTCATATCCTGAAGACAACATTCCATGGCCGGAGGATCTCTCGAAACTGCACATCATTATTCAAAGGCGTCATAGTCTAGAGGCATCATCTTCATAGCCCAAGGACACCATTCCATGGCTGGCGAATCCCTTATCATACACTTCATAGACCAGGACATCATAGTCTAAGGACATTATCCTCATCGTGCAAAGACAACTCTCATGGTCCGAAGGGAATTTACATCATGTTTAAATTTTTGCAATAACCCACATATATTCGCATGCACCGCATTTTACGTTTTGCAGGTAACTTGGGAGGAAGCCATTCTACAAACAAGAGCAATTCTCACTCTAGTTTTTGTTCATAACGTTCACATCCTTCATTCACCTCAAACGTAACCGATGACCAGTAATTGATTACCTTTTGTTCTATAACCGTTCAAATATCTGCCTCGTGCATATGTAAAGTTAATTTCATATTCATGGCTCCACCTAAAATTATATGTTACTTACGACACTATCTTACCCAAAAGATCCTTTTTGAAACATACGACCACTCTTATAACAACTCCATCGGTTTCGTTCGCCATTGGATCCAGAACTACACACGGCCTGATTCCCGTAACACCAGGGATATGTAGGCAACTCAAAAACCAGGGTTCAGCCCCCATTGTTTCAAAACACATCATTCCTCACACATTTTGGACAAAATTGGTCATTACTTTCTTTACTCGACAACTCTTTTATCATTTCTGGGTAAAGAGGGGCAACTGTTGATACCCAATTTTGCCCTCATATTTTTAAATAGTATATATACTTTCAAAATACCATTTTGCATCATTATTTAATTTACAAAAAAAAGTCATACAAGTATTTTTTTATAATCTTTCATAATTTTTAAATCTTTAAAATTGACTTTTCTTACATTTAAATTACTTGACTATGTATTAATTACCCATTTAAATTATTTTGTGATGATTTAATCTCCCAAATTTATTATTTACGACCACACATATGCTCTACAATATTTTATTTCATTTTATAATAATTTCATTTGGATTTTTAACTATTTTACGCATTTATTTTGCGGTAATAGCCTATACTTTACAATTAATTACATTTATTATTTTATTAGTGTCAAAATAATTTCTTTACAACTTTCAGCTATTATTTTAAAATGCTTATTTGTTTAAATAACATTTTTACTCTTATTTAGATTTTTTTAAAATTTTATTTCTTTTAATTTCCTTGTTTTAAAAGCTGGCCCAAACCAGACCAATTTTTTCGGACCAATTTGGCAGCCCGACACCCCACCTTAGCCTAATAAATGCTCCAGACCAAACTAGATCCCCTCTAATTCTCTAACCCGATCGATACCCGTTCAAATAACCCGTCCCGCTTCCCCTTTGATCCTGGCCGTTGATCATTTGATATCAACGACCCATAATAAACCTACCTGTCTCTTTATATCCCTCACCCATAAACCCTAACCCATTTTTATCCATACGCCGCCCCAAAAATCCCTAGAACCTTCCCCTCTTCTCTGAAGAACCCTAATCGTTGCCCTTTCCAATCCCTCTCCTAATCTCGTTAACAATAGGATTCACCCATTATTTGCTTGCTATATTTGAGTTCCTTCGCTACTGGTTGTTTCTTTAGGTATCACCTAAGTACTTGCTTGATTTTGGAAAGTATTATCTACAAAAACGGGTCAGGTAGACTCGATTCTAGGAATTTGGATGATGATTCCGTCTATATACGCTCAACAAGGAGCGATTTGCACCTTTCATTCAATTTTCAAGAGATTGAACCCAACTAGGGTTTGAGATTCTACATCTCCTCTACTGATTCTGATTTGCATGTGATATTTGTTTTCCTTATTAGCACTTAATTGGTTGTTTTCCATATTTGTTCGTTCAATTTCAACACTATATAAACCCCTCCCCTAATTCCCCTAGACGGACCTCAGGACGACTGTTATTCTCTCAATTTCACACCTTCTATATTATTTCTGCTCTCTTGATTGTGGCCGGTTGAAAGTCAAGGCCACCAGAATCTTCTCTATCAACCTCCCTTGTGCGAGCACTGTTCGGGGTTCACTGAAGCTCTTGTGAACTCTGACGCACTAGGATCTGGGGTTCTCACTGTTGTCTTTCTTTTGCTGTCACTGCCGAGATTCTGAGTTACTCACTCTTTTGCTTGTTTATCTTCGCAACTATTTAGCATTCTTGACCCTTTACAACCTTAATTATTACTCCTCTACTTATTCATGTGTGTGTATTCTATGTGCCAACACTGTTTGAACTTTTATACAAGCATTCCCTAAGTTTCTTTTGTTATTTGTGAACTCCCAGTATTGTATTGTTGTATTCTTTCTTTAATTCTATTGTCTCGATGATGTTCTGCAGTTCCATGTTCTCTAGTATCAAACTTGATAGGTTTCAACATGTGTAGTATACCTTCACTCTGTGTATCTGATTCAAGTAGTTTCTGGCCTTCTTAAGTTTTTCCTGATTGGTCATGCTCATGTTAACCTTAATGTTATGTCTTTTGCCTGTTATGAGTTCATATTCATGCCTTGGATTTCAGGGATGTTTTGTTGAAATTGCTTGCTCAGAATCTTCTTTAATGAATCTCTTCCTATTGATTCATTTAGGTGTAATCTACTATTTCCTGCAAACTGATCCTTGACTTTCCCATGTTATAGAATTTAGCCAAGCATGTTTGTCTGCTATTTGTAACTCTGACAATTGTGTTCCTTGACATGTCAATCCTGCACTCTTAGCATTGCTTCAAGGATAAATACCAACGTGTAGTTTTTCTCCCATTTGGGGTCGACTGACATGAATCCTAATGTTTGCTTCTCCTGTTAGCTATAATTGACATGTTCTTTTACCTACTATGAGTTCTTTAGAATCTTTGTGCTATAGTTAATATCCATCATGTTAAGTTTCATTATCAACTACGTGATTGTGCCCACTAACATGTTGTTATGTTGTTCCTTTCCATTTAGCATGATCATATGTATATGTCTTGGCTAGAGTTGTTGATGGTTACAGCTCTAAGAACTAAGTATTTATGTTGTTCTATGAGTATTGTGCCACCTGCATAGCTAAATTTAACATCCATTTGGGTAAGTAAGTTATTCATTGGGCCTGCAAATGAGCCATGTGTGTTGTTGGTCCTGAGCACTGGATTTAGGCGCACTCTAATTTTCTTGTGAGCCTGTGGTCTGGGCCTGCTGTTTGTCTGAGGGTGAGACTGTTGACGACCTAGGATATCCCTGTGTTACTTTTGTATTGGGCCTATAATTGCTTTAGTGGGTTTGTATTCGTTTCAACCTGTATTTTGTCATTTTAATGTCTGTATTATTTCATTCTTGGGCATGTAATAACTTGTAATAACAAATAATTGGGGTGCTAGTGAAATTGGGGAAATAGGTACATTCTAATGCTTGCATAAAAGGGTAGAAAATATGCCTATAGGGTCTGTGTGGTCTATTTGATATTTCGTTCAGCATGCCTTATATATGTGTTGTACACTAATAGATAGCATGCCTATAGGAATCACGCACACACTTCGCTTCATTTGTCAAAATATGCTACAATTGTTTCCATGTCTACTATTCAACGCACTTGGATAACATCCCTATAGGATACAACAATGCAATACCTTTTCCTATCTAAATATCATGACTATAGGGTCTTAACTAATTAATCAATTGTTTTATGATGTTTTTGTATTGCTTCACTTAGATAGCATGCCTATAGGGATCAAGTGTTACAAAATCAAGTTCAATTGTCAATTGTTAGGAATCCTGCCCATAGGATGTTTATTAACGTTTCTAATCCTGTGTTTTCAAGTGACTTCACTGCCTAATTATGCGGCTATTAGAGATCATGCCTATAGGGACTGTCACCTGCCTAAGACGCATATCTATGAACCAGCATTAGTAATCAAGAATTATGGGATTCTTTTTCACTACCTTATTACGCAAAACAATTAGAAATCATGTCTATAGGACTTGCAACACTCTAATTGCCTATACGTTAGTCTAGAAATTATAGCACTGCCTGTATAATACCGAAATCGTATAAAAGTCATGCATATAGTACTTCGTCATTCTAATGCGCCTTAATTCTGTCTACTGCCTAACCAGAAATCTGTTTGTGTGCTTTCCTACTTATGTGTGTAGGTTACTTGAGCCTTTTGTTGCAATTATATGCAGTCCTATCTATTTTTGACTGTAGCCTAGTTTTATCATTTTGAGCACTAGAGCTGAGTCTAAAATACCAAATAGTAGATCTAAAGCCTCTTGGACCATAGACATAGGACGGGTAGTGTATGCATAGGGTACGATTTAGAATTGAATTAGAATGCCTTTAAGTAAACAATTTCAATATAGTAATTGGGTAACAGGAGATGATAGTCTGTACTTGCTGAATAATACAAGCAACCTCTATCTTAAGGGAGTTGCGAAATATTATTTATGTTGCATGGGGTGATACTTTAGGCTAAAAAACTTAGGATCCCCCCCCCCCCTTTTTTGTTTATGTTATTCATGTTTAACATAGATCAACATAGTGTATGCCTATGCACTACGTTGTTAAGACTTGTACCGATTCTCCAATGTTTTAATAAGACTCTACAACTTCTGAGTTTTCCTTCTATTTATTTGATCACCTAGCTTAACTACATAATCCACATAGTCTAAAGTTCGGCTGGGACGCATAGTTGTGGACCTCGAAGAGTACCTAACACCTTCTCTTTGAGGTAATTTAAGTCCTTACCCGATCTTCGGTGATGTAGACTAATCAAACAGAGTTATTTTACAAATAGGTGCCCTAACGCACCTTAAAATCGTAAAGTGGCAACTCTTCTCTTTTAATACCTCCTTTAAAAGAGTTGTCACACGTCGAAATCCACTTTCGCGAGAAAAGGGGCACGACAAGTGAAAGAAGAGAATAGTGAGAATAATAGCAGTAAAAGAAATGAGGTCCATCCAAAAGGGAAATTGGGGAGTGGTTATATAGTGGTAGAAATTGAACAATCAAACATGGAAAACAATCAATCAAATACGAATAAGGAAAGAAGATATCACATGCAATCAATAATAGAACCGGTAAAGGGAAAATCAAAGGTTCAAACCCTAGTTGAGTCTAATAGCCATGAATCTGGTCGAAAATGCAAGAATCGTTCATTGTAGAGTATATATAGATGAAACATCGGCAAGGTCTTCAAAAATTTAGAGCCAAATCTGGCCCGTCTTGAAAGGTAGCATTTATAAAGTTAGGTAAATACTAAGTAACACCATGAACGTGTGAGTAGTAGCAGAATAAGGCAAGAGAATCACAAAAGGATTCCATATTGGGGCCGGATTCAGAGAGGATTTAGAGATACGGTGGCTAGGGTTTGTAAAGAAGAAGAGAGGAATAGAAAGAGATACGACGGCTAAGGTTTGGGTGATGGTGGTGTTGTTGAGGGGTTTACACTGGTGGTGGGTTAAGGTTTTGGGGAGGCGCGGGATTATGATACTAGTACGGTGCAGGATGATTCGGAGTTATGGGTGGTGGATTCTTCTTTTGTGTGTTTTATAGTGGTGTTTGGTTTTGAGTGGTTGGGTTTTGCTGGTTGATGTCGGGAAGATTGAGAGTAAGGGAAAGGTATGCCAGATTTCGGACTTGTTCAAGCTCACGCTGTAGCTCCAGGATTTTCTGCTCCAAATGTAAGACCAACTCATTCTGCCCTGGGGTGCTTCTACCATCTGAAGTTTCAACATTCTCTGCCACGATAGCCTTATCTTTTCGAATACCACTTATGGCATCCACCTTTGCTTTGCCCTTGCCTTTGTTTTTTGTGTTTCTAGGTGGAGGAGGAGGTGGAGGACCTCTGGATCTAGTGTGGTATGCTGATGATGCCAGTATGCATGAACCAACCTTTGGGAATGGGAATAAATAAAGAAATAAAAACAAAAGGTAACCAAGTGAGTAAGGTAAGATAAAAGAGTGTTTGCAATATTTAAACATGTTTCAAAAAAGTCATGCAATAATTCGCGTCCTAATTTAGGGGACCTTATTGTGCCTCAGATAGGCCTAAGCGACACATAGACTTGGAGAAAATTGAAGCCAACATTTGCTTCATCTCATTAGTGCGAAAATAAGCCAAAACAATCTTTCACTAAATCGACAATAATAATAACGAAGTTACTAATGGCATTAAGCCTTATTAAATCAAAATTTAATCTAAACTAAAAGTAGTAAAGAACATCATCTCCTAATTGATTTGGTGCCTGAAGGACCTTTTCCGTGCTTAGCTCTCTTGACCCCATCAATCATGTTTCCCAGATCATGCATGTCCAGTAATAAGTAAGCTTTTTCCAACTTTCCTTCCTCATCATCGTTCATGCCCTGACAATCCCAAAGTCTCTTTCTCATATTCCATTCCAGCTCCAGCAGTCCTTGCTCCAAGTATTCTAATCTCTCCGTTGACTTAGTGGCAATATCTTCCCATTCCCTTATCGCCTCCATATTTACTTTATGTTGCTCCAGATGCTTAGCTTCGAATTCGAACACTCTTTTGCGTAGCCTCTTGTACTTCTCCTATGCCTGCCACTTCGTCTATGATCTTACCCTTCAAATTGATTCCTGGTTTGACATCCCCACCTATATCGTCTTCTAACCATGATATATAGTAGTACATATGGCCGGTGTGATACCTGCCTGGCTCAATAGTTTCTCCTTCCACGATGATCTTTTGGTTCCACATGTTTTGCACTTCAAAGTTGAATGGGATAACATCCCCCTTGAAATCAACCTTGTATTGAATTTCAGCATCATCCAAACATCGTTGTTATTTCTGAATTCGCAAATTATTACAGAGTGTATTGAATTCCAGCATCGTGCAAACAACATTGTTTATGCAATGAGGCAGTAAAACTATTAGAAAGCTTAGAATTAATAGCGTTGATTTTATAGATATGCGTCTTAAGCAGGCGACACTGTCCTATAGGCATGATTTCTAATAGTTTCATAATTAGGCAGTGAAACGGTTTTGAGAGTCCTGCATTAACAATGTTTATTTCATAAACGACTTTTCTAGGCGAGTGAGAGTATCCTATAGGCAGGATTCCTAACATTTGATAATTAGACTTGATTTTATAACACTTCAACCCTATAAGCATGTCATCTAAGTGGGACAGTACAAAAGTAACATGAAGTAGTTGACCAATTATTAAACCTCATAGTCACGGTATCTAGGTTAGCGAAAATATTGCATTATTGTATCCTATAGGCATATTATCTAAAAGCGTTGAATAGTAGACATGGAAACAAGTATAGCATATTTTACAAGTTAAGTGAAGTGTGTGTGTGATTCCTATAGGCATGGTTACTATTAGTGTGCAACAAATAGGGCATGCTAGATGAAATAGCAAATAGAACACATAGACCCTATAGGCATGCTTTCTACCCTTTCGTGCAAGTATTAGAATACCTCAGCCCCTTTTGTTAACTCCTGATCATTCGTTATACAAATTATTACATATCAAAATGGAATAACTACATGCCTAATCATAAATTTAAAACAACCCAACGGTGCATCTGGGCCTTCAAATGGCTTTAAAATTCGGACAGGCCCATATCACAGGCGCAAATAGTGTGCTCGAAACCGCAGTACCAAGAACTAGATTCAGTAATCCAAGCCCAACAACAAGAAATATTATCTTGCCCATCCTTTAGCAGTTATAGATAATTAAAGCACGAATGGCAACTCATACAAACCCCAAATCATTAAGATAACTTAAATTCTAAGGTGGAGCACATGCTCATTGGACCCTTATACCACAACTAACAAAAGCAAACATTCTACACGTCACAGGGGTAAGACACACACTTGAACATCACATATGCACATATAAGATGTAGAGAGTATGCATAACACTTAGACTGGACATATATAGGGGTTTTCAGATTAACAAACAAGTTCAAGGTAACAGGTTTCTTGGGATACACATGATTTGATTGCAGGAATCTAGCATACAAGAATCCACAAACAAAGGAGTTAAGCATGAGAGTTCAAAGCAAGCAGGGTCATTAATTAATTTTCAGAAGGTTAACAAGTAGCAATGACATGCTCGCGAGACAAAGACCAATGGTGAACTTCACAAAAAAATCTTAACATAAGAATGTAGGGAAAAACATAACTTAGATTTGTAAGTCAACTTGTGACAAGAAGAAAGTATTTATAGGAAAACCTATTAAGAAATTGAAGGTCAACAATATTGAAAACTCTGCACAAGAGCTAATTAGCAAGCAGGTATCTAATTTTGAGAATGCAAGTCTATAGCAAGTTCCATTGTACGTACCAAGGATAGCAATAGGCATGAAACTGAGCAAACCAGCACTAGCAAGCATGGCCTATAGAACAGTGTTGTGGCAACCAAAATGGGAGTAAGACATGCAACTATAGTACAATGTTGAGGCTTGCAAGTAGCATAGAAATATACAGTCTGAAAGGTTCAGGATTCACATAAGCATTATCATTTTAAGAAAGTGAGCAAGTTGAAAGTTGTATGTATGAGTGACTTAGAATGAAGAGGGAAGAATACATTTAGAACAATTTCTGGGAAAATATGAATTACTAGTAAGTTTTAACACAAGAATCCAAAGCATAGTATGAAGATACACCCACACCAGGCATTGATCAGGTTTAACATTCGAACCAGGCAAACATACAAAGAGGAGGAATTACTTTAGTTAACTACTCACGATTCTAAGAGTATAACCAAAATAGAATTAGAGCATTAAAACTACATAGAGACATTAAGGCAAACAAGATTGAAAAAAAAGGTAGCACAATAGAAGGATCATAGAGGTTCAAGTAACATTTAAGAGGGAAAGAGCTTTATTGCACCTAGAAAAGAACAAGCTACCAATCTAGAAGCTTTAGACTTAGGGAATATAAGAACACACAGAATGATAGAAGAAACCTCATCGAGGCTAACAGTCAGTAGAACATGTGATAATCATACAACATTATAAATTTCATAAACATCAGTGAAACTGATCCAAACAATAACGGCACACACAATTCACATAAGCATCATCATAGAGGAGGGAAGTAATTTGAATTGTAAAGCAAAAGAACACTAACCAATTGCAAAGATAAACAAGCAAAAGAGTGAGGAATTTAGAATATCAGTAGTGATTCAACAGCAGCAATTGAAGGAAGACAGTGAAACCTCAAATCCCCAGTGCTTCAGAGTTCACAAAAGCCTCGAGAAGGGCTCCGAGCAGTGCTTGCACCTGAGGAGGTTGTTTAATAGTATTATGGCCTTGGCTTTCAGTCGGCCAAGAATTCAACAATTTCAGAAAATATTCGAGTCTAACAGAGTAAGTGAATGAGAGAAAGAGAAGAATAGTGAGAGTAAAAGCAGTAAAATAAATGAGGTCCGTCCAAAGGGAAAGTTGGGGAGGGGTTTTATAGTGGTAGAAATTGAACAATCAAACATGGAAAACAATCAACCAATCACGAATAAGGAAATAAAATATCACATGCAATCAATAATAGAACCAGTAAAGGAAAAATCAAAATTTCAAACCCTAGTTGAGTCCAATGGCCATGTATCTGGTCGGAAATGTAAGAATCGTTCATTGTAGAGTATATATAGATGAAACATCAGCCAGGTCTTCACAAAATTAGAGCCAAATCAGGCTCGTCTTGAAACGTAGAATTTACCAAAGTTAGGTAAATACTAAGTAACACCATGAACGCGTGAGTAGTAGAAGAATAAGGCAAGAGAATCACGAAAGGATTCTATATTGGGGCCGGATTCAGAGAGGATTTCGAGATAAGGCGGCTAGGGTTTGTAAAGAAGAAGAGAGGAATAGAGATAGTAGAGGCATTTAAAGTGGGGAATGGGTCTCTAGGGTTAGTGGGGAGGGACATATGGAAAGGGGTCGGCTTAATTTGGATCATTGATCATTTGAGATCAACGGCCAAGATTGAAAGGGGAGCGAGGTGGGTTAAAGTCGGGTCGCAACCGATTTTTAAAGAGGGTTCTTTGGTCTTGGGTTGTTGAAGAGTGAACTAGGGATGTGCTAAATGTTTTGGGCCTGTTTTTGGTCCGAATATTAGCCTAAAATTGGGCTAAGAATTAAATACACAAAATTATTTAAATAAAATAATTAATAAATAATAAATTATTACTTATGCAAAAAAATAATTATAAATAATAACTTAACATTATAAAAATATAAAAATACTATTTTAACATGAATAATGTAATAAATGTAATTGTGCATATCATATAGGCTATTATTGCAAAATTATGTAAATAGCTTAAAAATACCAATATAATTATATAAAATGAATTAAAAATATTATGAAACATATATGTGGATGAAAATAATAAATTTGGATGATTAAGTCATTACAAAATAATTTAAAGGGGTAATTAATACATAATAGAGTAATTTAAAAGTAAGAAAATCAATTTTAAAGATTTAAAAATTCTGGAAAATTATAGAAAATAATTATATGACTCTTGTAAATTATTGATGATGCAATAATGATATTTTAAAAGCATATATGACATTTATAAAAATATGAGGGCAATATTGGGTATCAACAGCTGCCCTTCTTTACCTAGGAATGAAGAAAGAATTGTCAGGTAAAGAAAATGATGACCAATTTTGTCCGAAATGAGTGGGGTGGGGGGGGGTGATGTGTTTTGAAAAAATGGGGGCTCAACCTTGGTTCTTGATTTTCCTACATATCTCTGGTATTACGGGAATCAGGCCGTGTGTAGTTCTAGATCCAACGGTGAACGAAACTGATGGAGTTGTTGTAAGAGTGGTTGTGTGTTTCGACAAGGATCTTTTAGATGTGGTAGCATCAGGAGTAACTGATAATTGTAGATGGAGCTATGAATTTGAACGATACGTATGTATAAGGCAAGTATTTGAGCAATTACGGGACAAATGGTAATTAACTGCTAATCATCGGTTATGTTTGAGATGATTGAAAGATGTGAATGGAAACTAGATCGAGAATTGCTCCTGTTAGTAGAATGGTTACCTCCCCGGTTACCTGCAAAACTTAAAACATGATGCACGAGAATATACATACGGGTTTATTGAGAAATTTTAAACATGATGCAAATTCCCTTCGGACCAGGAGAGTTGTCTTCGGACGATGAGGATGGTGTCCTTATACCATGACGTCCTGGTCCATGAAACATATGATAAGGGGTTCGCAAGCTATAAAATGGTGTCCTTGGGCTATGAGGATGATGACTTTCGACTATGATGCCTTTGAATAATGATGTGCGGTTTCGAGAGATCCTCCAACCATGGCATGAAGTCTTCGGGCTATGAGGGTGATTCCCTAAGACTCTGACGTCTTTGGATAATATGGCGATATTTCAGCCCATAAAGTGCAAATATGCGGTGATATCGATCGTTTGATAGAGGAAGCCGGTAATGCTTAGTCATATGCGAGAATGGGACAAGACAAGGCTTAGTCTTGTATGAGATAGAGCAGTGCTTAGCTCGATGCAAAGAGAGGAGACAATGCTTAGTCTTATGTGAGGAAAGGCAGTGCTTAGCCTTATGCAGTATGGAGGCAGTTCATAGCCTCATGCAGATAATGGAGACTGTGCTTAGTATCGTGCAAGGAAAGGCAATGCTTAGCTTTATGCAATGGCAAAGGCAGCGTTTAGCCTTATGCAATAATGGAGGCAGTGCTTAGTCTCGTGCAAGGAAAGGCAATGCTTAGCCTTATGCAATGGTGAAGGCAGCGTTTAGCCTGCAATAATGGAAGCAGTGCTTAGCCTCATGCAATATAGCAGAGACAGTGCTTAGTCTCATGTAAAGGAAGGCAGCATTTAGCCTTATACAATAATGGAGGCAGTGCTTAGCCTCATGCAAGAAAAGCACTGATTAAATGCGAGAGGGAGAGGTATTTCTTAGCTTGATGCATTTTCATTTGGCGACCTTTGTCGGTATGAAGATTGTATATGCTTGCGGACGTGTTTGTTATGTCTCTCGTGCCTGCATCCAAAGAAAAATCATGATGGGGGATGGTTGGCCCGTTCTCTTGATTCCTTGCTTTGCCTTTGCTCCTGTCTTGAGGTCCTGTTTGAGTCACCCGGGGTAACGTCTGGCTACTATAGAAAAATGAAATTTTCTAGAAACATGCATTTGTGATAAATTTTATATAAAAATGCAGTTCGTTCAAAATATGTGATAATGCATGAAAGCAACGATTTTGTCGAATCGGTGACTGTGACATGCTTTCAAGACATTGCAACCTCCTTAACTCGGAATTTTGAGGATCCTCCTCAAAATTCTGCCCTAGTTTAGATGCATACTTCTGGCGATATATTCTTTGGTGATCCTAAACACGATAAGATCGGGCAAACTCGAGATCTTGCCCCGTTTCTGACCGTAGGTGGAATAAAGATTTTATTATGATGTGACCGAACCCACAGGGCAGCCTATGTATCCCCTCTTAAATAGGAATCAGTTCAAGCGTAGTTCAGGTTACATCAAATAGAAAGTGCAAACATAATATTAAACATAATATCTCTTCACTACGTCTGAGTTGATAGGTTTTGACCATATCTCTCCATCCATCTCTGTAAGTATAAGTGCTCCTCCTGCTAGTACTCAATGAACCATGTAAGGGCCTTGCCAGTTGGGTGAGAATATCCCCTTTGCTTCATCCCCATATGGGAATATTCGTTTCAAAAACAATTGCCCTGGTATGAATTTCCTTGGTCTAACCTTTTTGTTGAAAGCCCTTGCCATTCTGTTCCGGTAGAGTTGACCGTGACACACTTCATTCATTCTTTTACCATGTTCATATCGGTTCCGTACACATTCTTTGTCCTAAGCTCGGATTCTTGTATAATTCTTAAGAAAGGAATCTCCACTTCGGCTGGAATAACAGCTTCAGTATCGTAGATCAATAGATAAGGAGTTGCCCCAATTGACGTACGAATGGTGGTTCGATACCCGAGCAAAGCAAACGGTAGCTTCTCATGCCATTGTTTATAGTTGTCCACCATTTTCCTCAATATCTTCTTTATATTCTTATTGGCGGCTTCTACGGCTCCATTCATTTGCGGCATGTATGCAGTAGAGTTCCGATTCTTGATCTTGAATGTTTCACCCATAGCTTTCATCAGGTCACTATTGAGATTAGATGCTTTGTCAGTGATGATTGACTCAAGCACTCCAAATTGACAAACAATGTGGTCCCGGATAAAATCTACTACGACCTTCTTAGTTACAGCCTTAAAGGATGCGGCTTTAACCCATTTTGTGAAATAGTCTATAGCCACCAAAATGAACTTGTGTCCATTTGAAGCAGCGGGTTCAATGGGTCTGATGACATCCATGCCCCAAGCAGAGAAAGGCCAGGGTGAACTCGTTGCATTAAGTTTGTTGGGTGGCACTCGTATCATATCAGCATGTATTTGGCATTGGTGACACTTTTGAACATATTTGATGCAGTCTGTTTCCATAGTCATCCATAAATACCCTACTCATAATATTTTCTTGGCCAAAATGAAACCATTCATGTGAGGTCCGCAAGTTCCGGCATATATTTCTTCGAGCAATCTAGATGCCTCCTTGGCATCGACACATCGCAACAATCCCAAATCAGGAGTCCTTCTATACAGAATTCCTCCGCTTTGAAAGAAATGGTTGGCCAATCTTTGAAGCGTGCGCCTCTAAGTGTGTGTAGTGTTCTTTGGATATTCTTTTTTTTCCAAGTATTCCTTGATATCGTGGAACCATGGATTTCCGTTGAAATCTTCTTCAATATTAGCACAATAATTTGGCTGCTTATGAAATCCTATTGGGATAGTATCGATGAAATTCTTGTTTGGATGTTGTATCATGGAAGACAAGGTGGCTAATGCATCTGCAAACTCATTCTGAATCCTTAGAACATGTTTGAATTTAATCTTTGTGAACCTCTTGATCAACTCTTGTACACAATGCAAGTATGGCCATTTTTTAGTGTTCTTAGTAGCCCATTCTCCTAGTACTTGGTGTACCAATAGGTCAGAATCTCCAATTACCAGCAACTCCTAAACGTTCATGTCGATGGCCAACCTAAGTCCCAATATATAGGCCTCATATTCTACCATATTGTTGGAGCATGGGAACCTGAGTTTTGCGGATACTGGATAGTGTTGACCGGTTTCTGATACTAAGACAATTGAAGTTTGCTGCTCCATCGAAGAACATCCTCCAACCATCGTATGCCTCGGTAATTTCTTTACCTACAAATGACACCTCCTCGTCGGGAAAATACGTCTTCAATGGTTCGTATTCTCCATCTATGGGATTCTAATCCAAGTGATCAGCCAATGCTTGCCCTTTGACTATCTTCTGAGTTACATAGATGATGTCGAACTCACTTAGAAATATCTGCCACTTTGTTAACTTACCCGTAGGCATAGGTTTCTGAAAGATGTATTTTAGTGGATCCATCCTTTATATGAGATATGTAGTATATGCACAGAAATAATGTCTCAACTTCTGGGCTATCCATGTCAAAACACAGCAGGTGCATTCCAACAAGGAGTACTGGGCCTCGTAAGGCATGAACTTCTTGCTCAGATAATATAACTCTTGCTCTATCTTCCTAGTTTTGTCATGTTGTCCCAGAATGCAGCCAAAGGCTCCATCCAACACGGACAAGTAAAGTAGCAGAGGTCTTTCTGGATCTAGCGGGACCAACACGGGCGGTTTAGATAAATACTCCTTGATTTTGTCGAAAGCTTTCTATCATTCTTCAGTCCAACTTGTTTTAGCATCTTTCCTCGGCATTTTGAAGATTGACTCACATATCACCATTGATTGTACTATAAAACGGCTGATATAATTGAGGCGTCCTATAAAACTCATCACATCCTTCTTATTCTTTGGCGGTGGCAAGTCCTGGATTGCTTTGATTTTTGACGGGTCTAACTCAATACCACGGCGGCTGACGATGAAACCCAACAACTTCCCAGCAGGGACTCAAAAGGCACATTTTGAGGTCAAAAAACTTCTTCAGGTCTGCTATATGATTTGAACTCCTTTTGGATTTGATGATAACATCATCCACGTACACGTCTATTTCCTTGTGTATCATATTGTGGAAGATAGTTGCCGTGGCCCTCATGTAGGTGGCCCCAGCATTCTTCAAACCAAACGGCATCATTTTGTAACAATATATCCCCCATGGTCTAATAAAGGCGGTCTTTTAGGCATCCTCTTCGTCTATCCAAATCTGATGATAGATATCCTGCGAAGAAATCCACAAAGGATTGGAGTTCATGCTTGGTGCAGTTGTAGATCAGTATGTGTATATTAGGCAATAGGAAATCATCCTTAGGACTTTCTCTGTTCAGATTTCAGTAATCGACACATACTCTAACTTTTCCATCTTTCTTCACAACCGGCATAATGTTGGCTAACCCGGTCGGTTATTCGACCACTCGAAGAACCTTGGCTTTGATTTGTTTGGTGACCTTCTCTTTTATCTTCAGACACATATCTAGCTTGAACTTTCTGAGCTTCTGCTTTTGGTGGACACATGGGATTGGTAGGTAGCTTGTGAGCTACTATGAATCGTCATAGGACCATGCGAAAATTTCCTCATATTCCTGTAGGAACCTAATATACTCTTCCTTCTCTTACAGTGATAGATGAATGCTTATGCGAGTTTCTTTGACTATTTCAGAATCCCCTAAGTTAACAGCCCCGGTTTCCTCCAAATTAGACTTCGGTTTGTTTTCAAACTTTTCTACTTCTTTGACAATTTCCTCAGGTATTATATCATCTTCTAAATCTTCTGAATCACTATCTTATGTTGCATTGTCTTATTACATGTCACAGTCGTACATTCATCAGGGTATGTAATAATTATGCTAAAAAGAATGTAAAAAGATAATAATAAATATGAAAAGCAATAATGCATTACTAAATCTTAAAACTATCAACAAAGTACGGCTCGATGGCTCGAGTAATTATTTCAAAACAGAATACTAAATATGTCTTAAATTCTCAAAACTATTAAAAACAAGTCATGCCAATTTTGCCAGGCTACCTAGGTACTCGGCGAGCCCGGGATGGTGTAGCGGTCCAGGTTTTGAGAATAGCTCTTTCTCCCACTTTCTGAATGGTAAGGTCTTTCTCCTCCTCCTCCTCAACAATTTCACTGCAATCCATGTCTTTTTCGTCCAGAAGTAGCTTCCTCATACCGGCAAAAATCTCATCTTCCTAGGATCCCCACATTATGTCAGCCTGACGGAATGTCTGGTGCAGAGGTCATATGGGTTGTTCCAGCAGATAATAATGGGCATGCCATGGCGGTATCCAATCCTGATATTCTTGTACGGTATATTCATACCCGAGTCCAAAGGTCGTGCCATGATATTGTGGTTGTATGGGTTTAGTGATCCCCTGAAGCTTTTTGCCAAAACATTTGTCTAGTTCACATCTCATCCATAGCAATATTCTTTCTATCTTAGTGCTCCACCATCGATCCTTTTCAATTGCATTCACCCGCTCAATGTGGTGACATGTTTCTCCGCCCAATTTCCTCTTGTTTTCGTTGACTGGAACGGTCGGGCTGGTGTAGATAGGGTTGCTTTCGTATCCATGAATGATCACCTCCTGATGATTCCACTCGAACTTCAGCGCCTGGTCTAGAGTAGAAGCCACTGCTCCCGCTGCATGTATCCATGGTCGTCCCAACAACAGGTTATAAGTAGCAGATATAAATAGCACTTGGAATTCGATATCAAACCAAGTCAGACCCATTTGTAGATCAAGGTTGATTTCTCTGATAGTGGCTCTCGGAGATCCGTTGAATGCCTTCACATTCATGTTTCCCATCTGTATCTCGTGCAGGACTTTACATAATCTTTTCAAAGTGGTCTGTCACACCCCGACCTCAGGGTGCACGACCGGCGCTCAACCGAGTGAACCCGGACGAGCAAGCCTATTAAATTTCCTTCAACCCAAACTCATCCATGAATAAAGAGGACATGCACTCCATTAATCAAACACTGAAAATATTTCATTATCAACTCCAATTTTATCTCCATTAGCAGTTTCGTTCATAATTTCCAAAATATTACAAGTTTATAGATAAAATAAAATACATGATTGCCAAATACCAACATTTCTAGTTCAATTCCCAATATTCGACTACCACCCACAACTTGTCTGCGGAGCCTCTAAGTACAATACAAGAGTAGTATGGAAGTACCGGCAACAAGGCCCTAGCTATACCTCAAAACACAATGTACGACTCAAATGACATCAGGCCCGAAATAGAATAGGACTAACCAAAACCTGCTGAATAGAGAGTGACTGCTAACGAGGACCAAATTTGCCCGCTGATGAACCACCTGCATCCATTAAAGATGCAGCGCCCCCGGCAAAAGGGACGTTAGTACATATGGAATAGTACTAGTATGTAAAGCTAAATGTCCTCTTTCAAAATAGAATGCCGATGTAAGAAAGGGAAAACCATGAAAACAACTATCAACAATCAATGATATTCAAATGCCAAGTTA
Organism: Nicotiana tomentosiformis; assembly: GCF_000390325.3. Taxonomy (NCBI): domain Eukaryota; kingdom Viridiplantae; phylum Streptophyta; class Magnoliopsida; order Solanales; family Solanaceae; genus Nicotiana; species Nicotiana tomentosiformis. The sequence continues at coordinate 96,396,654 of NC_090823.1, forward strand.
AAACATAATAATTCCCAAAATATGAAGATAACACTGTGAAGTGATAATCAAAATATGATGATAATATTATTTTTTGGTTGGGAAATCTTTAGCACCGATATACCACTGTTCACAATACCACTGTTCACAATAACAATACCACCGTACTTTTAGCACAGAGTCCGATCACGACCCGATCGGCTAGGTCGTCTCATCCGAAACATCAACCACAAATCACAATTTCAATTACAATTTCCAGCACAATCACCACCATGTGTGCGGGATGGCGTCCGATCATGACCCGATCAGCTAGGCCATCTCACCACAATGCCGTGTGGATCGCCATAATCCTTTTCTATCAATCATGTCATCCCAATTAAGGGGAATAATTTTATCACATCAATCTCATCCCAAATAAGGGGAATAATCACAATCCAATCCTACAACGGCACGTGTAGTTTTGGGGTTAGGTTATTTAAACCTACCCTTCCTCGGTGACTATCGATACTCCCAAAAATATTATTTTTTTGTTTTTGTATACAAAGGTAACAACAATACAAATGCCTTTACCTCATAACCTTTCATACCGTATATAGCCTCATTTGAACTTTCAACAATTTTCAACATCATTATTTCATTGGCTATCTTGGTCATACATATGGTTCTTCATTCATGGAACAATGGCCGTATTTTATATTCCACACCTTCATTCTTTCCTTTCATGGATCATCATCACAAATATCAACATACATAATATTCCGGAAACCACAACTTTAGGTTCATTAGTAATGAAGGCTTTAAACACAATGGATTTCTTTCCAAGAAATGGAGTAAAATGATTGGCAATCGAAGCACAAGTTAAAATCATAAACAAATAACACATTATTTATTCTTGAAATACTTTTCCCTAAAATAGGCAATACATAATTTCAATTCACGAATATATAAGAACACAAAACACATCGAAACTACTTACAAAGCATAGCATTAGTTAAAACAACCACATATGAGCATCACTTGAGTTCATAAGCTTTTAGGCAATTCTATTTTTGAAGTCAATTTCAGAACAGTTGAATCAAAGCCTATTTCATAATCCTTCTCACATCATCTCATTTTATTGGCACCATTGGCCACAAGTATAACTTTCACTGCCTTTGATACCAAGTTTGTCACGCCCAGACATCGGAGTGCGCGACTGGCACTCAACTGAGTGAACCCGGCCGAGCAAACCTATTAAATTTCCATCTACCAAAACTCATCCATGAATAAAGAGAAGATGCACTCCATTAATCAAACACTGAAAATATTTCATTATCAACTCCTTTTTAATTTCCATTAGCAGTTCCGTTCATAATTTCAAAAATGTTACAAGTTTATAGATATAATGAAACTCATGTTTGCCAAATACCAACATTTATAGTTCAATTCCTATCATTCGACTACCACCCACAACTTGTCTGCGAAGCCTCTAAGTACAACACAAGAATAGTATGGAAGTGCCGACAACAAGGCCTTGGCTATACCTCAAAACACAATGTACGACTCAAATGACATCAGGCCTCGAATAGAATAGGACTAACCAAAACCTGTTGAAAAAAGAGTGACTACTAACGAGGACCAAAATTGCCTGCTAATGAACCACCTGCATCCATTAAAGATGCAGCATCCCCGACAAAAGGGACGTTAGTACATATGGAATAGTACTAATATGTAAAGCTTACTTTCCTCTTTCAAAATAGAATGCCGATGTAAGAAAGGGAAAATCATGGAAACAACAATCAACAATCAATGATATTCAAATGCCAAGTTAAAACATAATAATTCCCAAAATATGAAGATAACACTGTGAAGTGATAATCAAAATATGATGATAATATTATTATTTGGTTGGGAGATCTTTAGCACCGATATACCACTGTTCACAATACCAATACCACCATACTTTTAGCACGGAGTCCGATCACGACCCGATCGGCTAGGACGTCTCATCCGAGACATCAACCACAAATCACAATTTCAATTACAATTTCCAGCACAATCACCACCACATGTATGGCATGGTGTCCGATCACGGCCCGATCGGATAGGCCATCTCACCACAATGCGGTGTGGATCGACATCATCCTTTTCTATTAATCATGTCATCCCAATTAAGGGGAATAATTTTATCACATGAATATCATCCCAAATAATGGGGGAATAATCACAATCCATTCCTACACCGGCACGTGTAGTTTCGGGGTTAGGTTATTTCAACCTACCATTCCTCGGTGGCTATCGATACTCCCAAAAATATTTTTTGTTTTTGTTTTTGCACACAAAGGTAACAACAATACAAATGCATTTACCTCATAACATTTCATACCGTATATAGCCTCATTGAAACTTTCAACAATTTTCAATATCATTATTTCATTGGCTCTCTTGGCCATACATATGGTTCTTCATTCATGGCACAATGGCTGTATTTCATATTCCACACCATCATTCTTTCTTTTTATGGATCATCATCACAAATATCAACATATATAATATTTCGGAGACCACAACTTTAGGTTCATTAGTAATGAAGACGTTAAACACAATGGATTTCTTTCCAAAAAATAGAGTAAAATGATTGGCAATCGAAGCACAAGTTAAAATCATAAATAAGTAACACATCATTTATTCTTCAAATACTTTTCCCCAAAATGAGCAATACACAATTTCAACTCACCAATATGTAAGAACGCAAAACACATCGAAACTATTTACAAAGCATAGCATTAGTTAAAATAGCCACATATGAGCCTAACTTGAGTTCATAAGCTTTTAGGCAATTCTATTTTTGAAGTCAATTTCAAAACAGTTGAATCAAAGCTCATTTCATAATCTTTATCACATCATCTCATTTCATTGGCACCACCACAAGTATAACTTTCACTCTTGGCACATTGGCCACACTTTATACTCCCAATTCACTTATTTTACTTCCAACCATCTTTATTATCAACAATAAGACATTTCCAATCAAGACTTTAGGTACACATATGAGCAATTTAGAGTCATAAGCATATGACACAATTTGGCATTAAAGCCTTCATTTGAAATATGACTCAAAGACATAGCATTTTAATACGCATATCATTCTTGAACACAATCCCAAAGGATAATATAATGAGATAGTAACATTCCTAACATGTTTTGAATACAGAATTCTCGACACTTTGCTTATTCGAAATAATCGAATTTATTGGGAACATCTCAGAACATAAAATAAGGAACTTGAGACAACCATACTTGAAACTTACAGAAAGATCATGGAATTTATTTCTAAAAGAGTAGTTTAGCCAACATACCTCAAATCTGTCCCTTAATGATACTACAATGATCCACTACACTAAGCAACTTCAATCTACAATAACAACATCCAATGGAACCAATATTAGTAATAAATTCCATAATTTAGGCCATTTAGGCATTTTATCAAACACCTAATAAGCATGAATCTCTACACCTCTTAACCATAGAATTAGTTCATCCAACTACTACCATTTACCAACAATTTATCTCACCATCATTCTTAAATAATTCATAACTTCCAACATCACATACATGACCATCCATCCACACCCAACCAACAAATTTTCATCAAATAATTACCTTTCAATCTCTACAATGGTTATGTATTTAAATTGGGAACTTATGGCTTCTAATCACCATACCATAAGTTCCAATATTTAATTCATAGTCATATTCCCATATTATATCTATACATATAAGTCTAAGGGTGTAGGATTAGCTTTTGGAAGAAATCTTGCAAAACCCGCATTTGAGTTCTTGAAGAAATTTCTTGAAAATCTATGTATCTTATGGAGGATTGAGTTAGTTTTAGGGTGGAATTGATGGAATGAAACACCAATTAGTAGGTATTACTCACCTTGAAGATGGGGGGAGTTGGAGGTCTTGAGAGAGTGGAAGAAAACCCAAAAGTTCGGCCAAGAAAAATGGGTTAAAATGAACCCTGAATGAGTATATAGCGTTTTGGGAACCACATGTGGCGTGGGGGCGCTGCCTGTGGCGCTGGTTCTAGTACCTGAAAGAAAGCCCAGCGCCAGGGATAGCGCCCAGCGCTACCCTGGGCGCTGGCAATGGGAAATCGTTTCTATCTTGCCCGAAAATGGGCATAACTCTCTCATACGATGTCTTAATTCAATGATTCTTTTAGCTATGGATCCGTAATTTCAATACGGATCTAATGATTTAATCAAAACTGAATTTGGAGCTCATTTGCTTAATGTGATATCACTTATACTCGAAGAAATGATGTCGTTGAAACACTTTTGGTGTCAAAATAATGTGGTTCCACCTCATAGGTCTCCTTTGATACTCAAATACATTATTCCCAAATACTGTTGTTGCACTTTAAAATATTAAATCATTAGAAAATTTTAACGGGGCCTTACATTATCCCCCTCTTAAGATCATTCATCCTCGAATGAGGGTTAGAATCCGCCATAGACACCCAATGTGACTTAAATCCTCATCCACACACCAATAGTTCCCAATTTTACTAATTCCATAAATTTCCAAAAATTTCGGTAGAGTTTCCCCTATAACTAGGCCTATCCACATGCCAGAGAATCACCAAAACCACTCCTAACAACACATCCACAACTCAACAAAGCATCACAATATATATATCAACAGCACTAATCTCAACATTGCAGGCATTATCTTATCAAAAGTGACACCTGAACATGAGTTGCACATATTTAAATCGTAACACAAAGAAAGTACCTTTTGATCCACAATCATTTGACTATACACTCAAGTGAGAACATTTTATTCCCTTAATAATTCAGCCTTCGAGGTGGCCTCCTCAACTCACAGACTTCGCCATAACACACGACAGAGGAAATCTCAACTTCCAGACTTATCTAACAAGGATGGCAAGTAGATACCCCTCATAATCCAATTATCCATTAACATGATCTTCACTAGCTTTCACTGGAATGATAGACAGAGGATTTACAAATACCTCCTTAGACATAGACACATGAAACACCGGGTACCTGAAGGACAATAATAGGGAAACATCATACTCATAGTTTGGCCTATTCCGTTCAAGATTTCGTAAGGCCTAATATGACTATACATACTTTATCTTCCTTAACAATTCACCCAATATATTCATAGAGAACATCTTGGGAATAACCCGTTCACTTTCTTCAACTCTAAATCCCTATGCCGAACACCCAAACTAAACCTTTAGCGACGTCCAACAATTACACTAAGGTGTGCTAGCTTGAATATGAGCATAAAACTTCCTATCCAATATATTTGATCACGGGATGATGCTTCTTCTTTGACATGTTTGAAACTTCAACACCCATAGGTTACTATAAATAGGAATAACTAGGTCCGAGATTGGGCCGGAATTTTTCAAGAATCCATCAATGTGTTGAGCAGGGCACTTCAGGAGGTTATATCCTAAGACACATGAAGGTGACTACCAATAATGATGACATAGTTAATCATTGTGATGACATCATTGATTCGACAAATGAGGCATAGAGTTGCCTAGTAGGCATTGATAATGTAGGGACCATGTTCATGATTCTGAGATTTAAAACAAATGAGTCACTTTAGACATGTGACATATGGGAGGCATGGTCGGGAGTATAAAGACATTAGCGTCAGTTATTCTTGGAAAACTATAAGCCATGAAAAGGACATCAATAATTGTTTCATTCCATATGTGCCTTGTTCGGCAATAGTATGCCTCAAAGAGAAATAGCCAAGTACGTGACACCAGTCGCCTCTTAAAATGTAGGAAAAAATCAGTTTAACTCGAAATGAGAATATTCTGGCACCCTAAATGTGAAATGGGTTTCAAAACACATGTAGTTGCATTACGCTCTTAACATTAACTAACACAAGGGATAGATATGCCACAAGCCCATGAGGATGAAAAACGAAGTTGAACACTTGTGAGATTATTATCATTCTAACAGCTTAACCCTTCACAATAGTTAATCAATATGCTCTCCATATGTGCCAGAATCTGAAACATCCACCTGAAGTGGGGAGGAAAGTCGTTGTAAGGATGTTTAACCTTCAACCACATAAGAGTGAAATCATGTAGCTAGGACAACTTAATGTTGGGATAAAATTATGTATTGATTAGAAAAAATGAACACTTTGCTATAAGCTAGACATGCTTCTGCCATAATAACTCTCAAGCTGCAATATCAGGCCACATCATGGGCAACTACAATATTAGGAACAAAGTGAGTTAGTCACTGAGGCATGAGCTAGGTGGACATGAAAGTCATATTGAGATGGGTGAACAAAAAGATCTTCCTGTGACGAATTTGTGAAAATCTCAAATTTCCCAGTAACATTATGCGGACAAGTGACCCCTTTCAATTGACAGGTACACATATGATAGGTGCTGAGATATGCTCTCATGTTACTAGACAGTGAAAAGGATTCATGATAATATTTACAAAGGAGTGAAGTGATTGTTCAAACCATAAGAGCCACATACACCGGAGAGAAAAAGAGTGGCTCAAGAAGGATCCCGACACTAGGCCACTATACATTGGATTTGATACCACATAGGTAAACCTTATGACGGTGCATGCATAAGCATAAGTGAACAGATGTTATCCATTCGAATCAGAAGATTCTATGAGAAATTCATCAGGTATAGTCCCTTGTTGAGAATTTAGGAAAGCAAGTGGGAAGTATTAGTCCTAGAGTTATAAATCAATTCAAGGACATAATTATAGAACTCAATTCCTCAAGAGGTCATAAATAAGAGAATTGTGATCAGGAGGCTTCACGAATACTGCATTTCGTTCAAAGAGTAGGTATATGCAATGTTTGGTGATTCATATTCACATTAAGACCATACTTATGCAGGATCTCGATATAGATGTACATATACAACAAGGAAAAGCATGTGGTGTTCATAATGATATACTAACGAGTGACTTACTTGGTAACTTTAGATTGACGGGGCAGTACCTTAACTGATGCCCCTTGACTTCACATCCGTAACATACATTGGTACCATAGTGAGAGACATAACCCCGAATGACATCTCATACACTTCATACAACGAGGATGGGGTTCGCTAAACTGACTCGCCCCACTTACCTGATATTTACACTTTTTGCATACATCATAATCTTTCCCATATCCTTACTCCAGGACCCCATGATGGGATTAACAATCTTTGCAACAGCTCGTTGTATGGACTTTTGTAATTGCCCAAATCTACCACCCCTAACAAACTTTTGAGCATACTTACAACATGACAAAAAATATTCCCTCCCGCATATCGGGCAGACCGGGATAGGTGTATCCAACCTAAAGGCATTTGTTCTTCTTGTGCCACCTCTTTCCACAACCATAACATATTTTAAGAATCACCCAACATAAACCTGAGTGGCTATTCTTTCATATCAAACATTCTGGCTTATTGATGCCAATAATCCTCTTTCATATCTTAGGTGCTCTCACCACATAATCCGATGCCGCGGTAACATTAATAGGAACAAGGAAACTTCCCCTAGCAACTGGTTGTTTCATTCCCTCGTTGCTGCCTCGAACCCATGGGTTACTCATATAGAAATGAATCATGACGAGGAATTTAGATTCCTATCTTGAGATCTATCGCACGATCTGGAGTATCAAAAAAGTGTGAAATTCCTAAATGTCCATGTAGCCTCCTCATTATAGATATGGTCGAAAACACACCGATAAGAAGGACTCTACTAGGCGGCACTGAGATATCCTGGGACACTTTAAAACTTTAGGCTTTGATACCAAGTTTGTCACGCCCATAAATCGGAGTGCGCGACCGGCGCTCAACTGAGTGAACCCGGCCGAGCAAGCCTATTAAATTTCCATCTACCAAAACTCATCCATGAATAAAGAGAAGATGCACTCCATTAATCAAACACTGAAAATATTTCATTGTCAACTCCTTTTTAATTTTCATTAGCAGTTCCGTTCATAATTTCAAAAATATTACAAGTTTATAGATATAATGAAACTCATGTTTGCCAAATACCAACATTTATAGTTCAATTCCTATCACTCGACTACCACCCATAACTTGTCTGCGGAGCCTCTAAGTACAACACAAGAATAGTATGGAAGTGCCGACAACAAGGCCTTGGCTATACCTCAAAATACAATGTATGACTCAAATGACATCAGGCCTCGAATAGAATAGGACTAACCAAAACCTGTTGAATAAAAAGTGACTACTAACGAGGACCAAAGTTGCCCGGTGATGAACCACCTGCATCCATTAAAGATGCAGCACCCCCGACAAAAGGGACGTTAGTACATATGGAATAGTACTAATATGTAAAGCTTACTTTCCTCTTTGAAAATAGAATGCCGATGTAAGAAAGGGAAAATCATGGAAACAACAATCAACAATCAATGATATTCAAATGCCAAGTTAAAACATAATAATTCCCAAAATATGAAGATAACACTGTGAAGTGATAATCAAAATATGATGATAATATTATTATTTGGTTGGGAGATCTTTAGCACCGATATACCACTGTTCACAATTCCAATACCACCATACTTTTAGCACGGAGTCCGATCATGACCCGATCGGCTAGGACGTCTCATCCGAGACATCAACCACAAATCATAGTTTCAATTACAATTTCTAGCACAATCACCACCACATGTGTGGCATGGTGTCCGATCACGGCCCGATCGGATAGGCCATCTCACCACAATGCGATGTGGATCGACATCATCCTTTTCTATCAATCATGTCATCCCAATTAAGGGGAATAATTTTATCACATAAATATCATCCCAAATAATGGGGGAATAATCAAAATCCATTCCTACACCGGCACGTGTAGTTTCGGGGTTAGGTTATTTCAACCTACCATTCCTCGGTGGCTATCGATACTCCCAAAAATATTTTTGTTTTTGTTTTTGCACACAAAGGTAACAACAATACAAATGCCTTTACCTCATAACATTTCATACCGTATATAGCCTCATTGAAACTTTCAATAATTTTCAACATCATTATTTCATTGGCTCTCTTGGCCATACATATGGTTCTTCATTTATGGCACAATGGCTGTATTTTATATTCCACACCATCATTCTTTCTTTTCATAGATCATCATCACAAATATCAACATATATAATATTTCGGAGACCACAACTTTAGGTTCATTAGTAATGAAGACGTTAAACACAATGGATTTCTTTCCAAAAAATAGAGTAAAATAATTGGCAATCGAAGCACAAGTTAAAATCATAAATAAGTAACACATCATTTATTCTTCAAATACTTTTCCCCAAAATGGGCAATACATAATTTCAACTCACGAATATGTAAGAACGCAAAACACATCGAAACTACTTACAAAGCATAGCATTAGTTAAAATAGCCACATATGAGCCTAACTTGAGTTCATAAGCTTTTAGGCAATTCTATTTTTGAAGTCAATTTCAAAACAGTTGAATCAAAGCTCATTTCATAATCTTTATCACATCATCTCATTTCATTGGAACCATTAGCCACGAGTATAACTTTCACTCTTGGCACGTTGGCCACACTTTATACTCCCAATTCACTTATTTCACTTCCAACCATCTTTTTAAATTATCAACAATAAGACATTTCCAATCAAGACTTTAAGTACTACACATATGAGCAATTTAGAGTCTTAAGCATATTCAGATTTTCTCACACAATTTGGCATTATAGCCTTTATTTGAAACATGACTCAAAGACATAGAATTTTAATGCACATATCATTCTTAAACACATTCTCAAAGGATAACATAATGTGATAGGAACATTCGTAACATGATTTGAATATAGAATTCTCAAAACTTTGCTTATTCGAAACAATCGAATTTATTGGGAACATCTCGGAACATAGAATAAGGAACTTGAGACAACCACACTTGAAACTTTCGGAAAGATCATGGAATTCATTTCAAAAAGAGTAGTTTAGCCAACATACCTCAAATCCGTCCCTTAATGATACTATAACGATCCACTACACTAAGCAACTTTAATCTACAATAACAAAATCCAATGGGACCAATATTAGTAACAAATTTCATAATTTAGGCCATTTAGGCATTTTATCAAACACCTAGTAGGCATGAATCTCTACAACTCTTAACCATAGAATTAGTTCATCCAACTACTACCATTTACCAATAATTTATCTCACCATCATTCTTAAATAATTCATAACTTCTAACATCACATACATGACCATCCATCCACACCCAACCAACAAATTTTAATCAAATAATCACCTTTCAATCTCTACAATGGTTATGTATTTAAATTGGGAACTTATGGTTTCTAATCACCATACCATAAGTTCCAATATTTAATTCATAGTCATATTCCCATATTATATCCATACATATAAGTCTAAGGGTGTAGGATTAGCTTTTGGAAGAAATCTTGCAAAACCCGCATTTGAGTTCTTGAAGAAATTTCTTGAAAATCTATGTATCTTATGGAGGATTGAGTTAGTTTTAGGGTGGAATTGATGGAATGAAACACCAAATTAGTAGGTATTACTCACCTTGAAAATGGGGGGAGTTGGAGGTCTTGAGAGAGTGGAAGAAAACCCAAAAGTTCGGCCAAGAAAAATGGGTTAAAATGAACCCCGAATGAGTATATAGGGTTTTGGGCACCACATGTGGCATGGGGGCGCTGCCTGTGGTGCTGGTTCTAGTACCTGAAAGAAATCCCAGCGCCAGGGATAGCGCACCGCACTACCCTGGGCGCTGGCAATGGGAAATCGTTTCTATCTTGCCCGAAAATGTGCATAACTCTCTCACACGATGTCCGAATTTGATGATTCTTTTAGCTATGGCTCCGTAATTTCAATACGGATCTAATGCTTCAATCAAAACTGAATTTGGATCTCATTTTCTTAATGTGATACCACTTATACCCGAAGAAACGACGTCGTTGAAACACATTTGATGTCAAAATAATGTGGTTCCACCCCATATATCTCCTTTGATACTCGAATATGTTATTCCCGAATACCGTTGTCACACTTTAAAATATTAAATCATTAGAAAATTTTAGCGGGGCCTTACAGGTTAGCGGGCATATATCCTTAAATTGCATTGTGATGTGCAATGCATTGTTGTGACTCAACACTTATAGCGGTAACTCATCCTCATGGAAAGTAATTTTGTGACTCTCCAGTACATGTCCGACCATGTTAGCCATCTCTCCACTAGTGATGCCGGCGGGTACATAAGCTTCACTTAATACTTTCATCAAGGCATTCTTGTGTGCGTCTGAGTTTTGCAACAGTGATAATATGGATATCTGAACTAGAGTCTTGTTCAGGTGGTCAACAACAGATTATTCCCTTGATTGTATCTTCCTCCAAAGATCATCAGTGCATGGCTAGACAACAGGCGGCTTAGGTACAGATTCTCAGGGGTGTAAACTCTGCCAGTTCTAGTCATAACTTGCGCGGCTCCGTTTCTTCCATATTGGCTTTTTCATTTATTCTCGCTTCGCAACATAATCCCATGGGATGGTATCAAACTTGTAAGACGGTGTGGGAGCTACCATTACAGAGAAGGGTGTTGTTACCTCAACCTCAAACAGTGTCTAGGTTTGTACCACGACTGGCGTGAGGGTGACCGGAGATGTTTTAGGAGTATCTCCCACCCAAATGAGCCCGATGGACCCTTCCTGATCCCATTCCTCATCAGTTTCTATCACGTTCACCCCCTCACCCCTATGATCCGGGAGAGGGTTATTGCGGACATTTGGTGTAGCTTCCTTTGCTTGTATAACCTTAGTGTCAATAAGTGTCTAGATTTTTTCTTTTAATATGCGGCACTCCTCAATAGTATGACCCTTCATGCCTGAATGATAAGCACAAGTTTTGTTGGGATTGATCCACTGGGAAGGGTTCTCGACAGAAACAATAGGAATAGGGGTGATGTAACCATCGACCTTCAGTCTCTCATACAGTTGGGCTATGGGTTCAGCAATTGGGGTGTATTGTCTGGGATTTCTGTGGTCGAAGTTTGGGCGTGGCTTTGGGTAGATGTGGCGGGCGGGTGGAGGTAAATGGTAGTATGCAGGCTGAGTGTTATAGGTATGATAAGTGGTAGCAGGGTATTGGTATTTTGGGGGTGAGGGTTGATATGTGGGTGGAGGCGTTTGGTGTGTAAGTGGAGACTTAGGGCCATGGGCTACCATCACGGTACTCATTTCGTTCTTCTTTGAAATACCTCCTGATTGTAAGGCTTTGTTTGTGGCTTGCAGCGCCTTGAAACTAGTCATCATCCCACTCCTGATTCCTTTTTCTATCCTCTCTCCTAACTTGATAATGTCTGAGAAGTTGTGATTCTCGATGACCATCAACCTTTTATAAAACTGCAGATCTTGAGCTCTAACAAATAACTTGTTCATTTGTTCTTCTTCAAGTGTTGGCCTTACCTTTGTGGCCACTGGTCTCCAACGAGTAGCATACTCGCGAAAGGTTTTTGTCAGCTTCTTCATGAGTTTTTGATCTAGAATCGTCTGTCGCATTCTCTATGTTGAACCTGAATATGTCCATGAAATCTAAGGCCATACTTACCCAATTTGCCCACTTCTTCGGGTTTTGACTGATATACCAAGACAAGGCGTCTCCTGTAATACTTTGCATGAACAGTTTCCTACAGATTTGTTCATTCTTACCCACTCCTACAAGTTTGTCGCAGTAGGTTCTTAGATGCACCTTTGGATCATCAGGGCCATCGAACATTATGAACTTGGGAGGTTTGTAACCCTCTGGAAGTTCTACATCTTGCTGAATACACAAATTTTCATAGTTTAAACCTTCAACACCTTTCTCACCTTCAACACTCTGAACTCTCTCGTAGGTTTCTTGAGTTCCTCTGCCATGTTTCAAATAAGCAGGTCCTTCTTAGTCGGCTCAGGTATGTATAGGGTTTGCTGCGGGGTATGGGGTAAGGTTTCCACGTATATCAGGTTGTTTTGATGAGTTCCTGGAACTTGGATATATTGATGATCGTTGGTTGGGTTTTGGGGATCGAGAGTAGGTTGTGGTGCATTTGGGGAGTGTGATAAGTAGTGGTTTGCGGGTATTGAGTTGGGTGATGGTAGTGTTGTTGAGGGGTTTGCACTGGTGGTGGGTTAAGGTATTAGGGAGGTGCGGGATTATGATACTGGTGTGATGCATGAGGATTCGAAGCTATAGGTGGTGGATTTTGGTTTTATGTGTTTTGTGGTGGTGTTTGGTTTTGAGTGGTTGGGTTTTGTTGGTTGATGTCAGGAACATTGAGAGTAAAGGAAAGGTTTGCCATATTGCGGACTTCTTCAAGCTCACCCTGTAGCTTCAGGATTTTCTGCTCCTAATGTAAGACTAAGGCATTCTGCCCTAGGGTGCTTCTACCAACTGAAGTTTCAACATTCTCTGTCGTGGTAGCGTTATCTTTCTGAATACCGCTTATGTCATCCATCTTCGCTTTGCCCTTGCCTTTGCTTTTTGAGTCGCTAGGTAGAGGAGATGGAGGAGGACCTATGGATCTAGTGTGGTATGCTGATGATGCCAGTTTGCACGAATCAACCTTTGGGAATGGGAATAAATAAAGAAATAAAAACAAAAGGTAACCATGTCAGTATGGTGAAATAAAATAGCGTTTGCAATATTTAAATATGCTTCAAAAATGTCATGCAATAATTCACGTCCTAATTGGGGGACCTCATTGTGCCTGAGGTAGGCCTAAGCAACACATAGACTTGGAGAAAATTGATGACAATGTTTGCTTCATCTCATTAGTGCGAAAATAAGCCAAAAAAATCTTTCACTAAATCGACAATAATAATAATAAAGTTACTAATGGCATTAAGCCTTATTACATCGAAATCTAATCAAAACTAAAAGCAGTAAAGAACATCATCTCCTAATTTATTTAGTCCCTGAAGGACCTTCTCCATGCTTTGATCTCTTGACCCCATCAATCATGTTTCCCAGATCACGCATATCGAGTAATAAGTAAGTTTTTGCCAGCTTTCCTCCTTCATCGTCGTTCATGCCCTGACAATCCCAAAGTCTCTTTCTCACCTTCCGTTCCAGCTCCATCAGTCCTTGCTCTAAGTATTCTAATATCTCCATTGACTTAGTGGCAATCTCTTTCCATTCCCTTATCGCCTCCATGTTTACTTTATGTTGCTCCAGATGCTTAGCTTCAGATTCGAACACCCTTTTGTGTAGCCTCTTGTACTTCACTTGTGCCTCAGCCACTTTGTCTATGATCATATCCTTCAGATTGATTCCTGGTTTGACATCCCCAGCTATATCATCTTCTAACCATGATAGATAGTAGTACATATGGCCGGCGTGATACCTGTCTGGATCAATAGTTTCTCCTTCCACGATGATCTTTTGGTTCCATATGTGTTGCACTTCGAACTTGAATGGGATGACATCCCCCTTGAAATCTGCCTTTTACTTAACCATGTTGGAAACCCGAGGTATGACTTGTTTTCTTCCAGCTTGTCTTCATGAACTTCTCTCAAGACATATTCAGTATCCCCCGCCCCCAAGCATATGGCAAGCAGGCCATCAAATGTTCTTCTGAACAAAGTCCCTTCGGATAGGTTGAGCCTGACTGCCTTCGTGAGTAGAGCTCTCGATTCTTTAGGATTTGAGGGAAACTTCCCAGTCTTCAAATAATCTATGTATTTGTTTCTCCAATCCCAAGTTAAACTTGTTGAGTTTATTTCGGCATGGCCTTCTTCCACTACCGATTTCATGAGCTGTACGACTGTTCCTGAGCTGAATTCATTGTCATCAACCATTGACCCTTATAGGAGCGTAAGGGTAGATACATCGCAGGACGATCAGTACCAAGTGAGTAGTTCCTTTTGATATGATGATGAACTCACTACTATGAAACCATTCAAACATCCAATGCACTTGCTCGTCTGTCAGATTGCTGAAGAAACGCACCCAGCCTACAACATTTCCAGGCTTTACAAATCTTTATGGAATGAATGTCATTTTCTTTGGGTGATGGTTGGCTATGTAGTCATTTTGTGGCATTCGCAGAAGCTCTTGATGATACTCTCCCTTCTGAAAGTGTTCCAACAGCCAAACTTGTAGCAATAGATTACAACCATCAAAGTGTCTGAACCCCTGCTTGCACCAATCTAGAGCACGGTATATCTCAGCTAAGATCATGGGGATGATAGTGTAAGTATGTCCTTCGATGCCATCCATTAATGTCCTAGCGACCATGGTTAAGCAGGTATGAATCCTTCCTACTTGCATAGGAAAGATCAACAATCCCAAGAAACAGACAATGAAAACATAAACCCGGTGGTGCACCCATCCCAAAGAGGTAATGGATAGTTTGTCATGATGAAGGTGATATAATTTGCTATGTCCATAACGCTCGTAGAGAAACTCAAAAGGCAGGTATTATTTCTTTAGACAGAGCAGTTCATTATTCTTCTTAAAACCCAACATTTTCATAAAACCACACGGAGTGTGATTTTCTGGCACCAGTAGTCCCAGACTATCCTATGGTATCTTGGTGAAACCCCCTGTTTCTTCTAGGAGAGGAGTCATTTCTATATTCCCAAATCGAAAAATAGCTCTTTTCGCGTCCCAGAACATGGTAGCGACCTCTATCAGTTCCCTATTTGGTCGAATGTTCAGCAAAGTGGCAAGTCACCAAGTACTCTCCTCACATGATTTTTATCACAAGGTATAAGGTCTTTCCACCAGTCAATTAGCAAAGGCGGGATATTTTGGAGCATACCAAACCTGGGGACTTCATGCTTCATTTTCTGCAAACAAACAAAGGTTAGCCTTTTCCCCCTCCAGGTTCGACTACTTACACAATAATGATCAACATGTTGGCACATTTTCTCCAAGTAATGCACATAACATGATAGTGTCTTTTGGGATTATGGAAATTCCGTCGGACTTTGGACAAGGTTTATCTAAGCGGGTTGTTACGTCAATGACGCTTCAATCCGTACTAGGTTTAGCATGATGCATGTACATTTCAAATTAGAGTGGGGTTTTTAGAAGAGTCTAGACTGGTACTCTCAAGTGGACAACTTGAGAGGGAAAGGGACGGGACCGTCGACTGCCTTGCTGATCGACTAGTCTACCGCAAATAAGCCTTTTCGATTTAAAAGGGTGAATTCAGGAAAGCGCGTACAATCATCAAGCACCGCTATGTTGATAATGAGTCAGTTTAACTCATAAAAATATGCGAGAACGTAATAAAGCAAATAGGGAAATAGGGACAGGAGAGTCATGATATAGAAGTTTTAGACAAGATGAAAGGAGCGGGAGAGGGCGTACATGTCATAGCAATAAAGGGAAATAAGGGAAGGGATGTGCATGTTATAGTAATTTAGACAAATAAAGGGAAATAAGGGAAGGGATGTGCATGTCCAAGAGGCTTTGGACCTACTATTAGGTGGTTAGACCTCACTTAGGTTGCTCCAAATGATAAAACTAGGCGACATACAAAACAGATAGGATTGCACACAATTGCAATGAAAGGTTGAAGTCGACCTCCAAACGTAAGCACAAAAGCACGCGATCAGATTCTTATATTAGGCAGTAGACAATTTCAGAATTAACACTTAGATTCATTAAGTCCTATAGGCATGGTCTCTAGGTGATTCTGAATACTAACATCGTGCAAACAACGTTGTTCTTTCTGAATTCGTAGATTATAGATATTACAAATTAAACCCTATAGGCATGATCTCTAAAGTGAGAGTATCCTATAGGCAGGATTCCTATAGGCAGGATTCCTAACATTTGATAATTAGACCTGATTTTATAACACTTCAACCCTATAATCATGTCATCTAAGTGGGACAGTACAAAAGTAACATGAAGTAGTTGACCAATTATTAAACCTCATAGTCATGGTATCTAGATTAGCGAAAATATTACATTATTTTATCCTATAGGCATATTATCTAAACGCGTTGAATAGTAGACATGGAAACAAGTATAGCATATTTGATAAGTTAAGTGAAGTGTGTGCATGATTCATATATGCATGGTTCCTATTAGTATGCAACAAATAGGGCATGCTAGATGTAATAGTAAATAGAATACGTAGAGCCTATAGGAATGATTTCAACCCTTTCGTGCAAGTATTAAAATATCCCAACCCCTTTTATTAACTGCCCATCATTCGTTATACAAATTATTACAACTTAAAATGGAATAACTACATGCCTAATCATAAATGTAAAATAGCCCAACAGTGCATCTGGGCCTTCAAATGGCTTTAAAATTCGGACATGCCCATATCCCAGGCGCGGATAGTGTGCTCGAAACCACAGTAACAAGAACCAGATTCAACAGTCCAGGCCCAAGAATAAAACAATTATCTTGCCCATCCATTACCAGTTATAGATAATTAAAGTATGAATGGCAACTCATACTAACCCCGAATCATTAAGATAACTCAAATTCTAAGGTGGACCACATGCTCATTTGGACCCTAATACCACAACTAACAAAAGCAAGAATTCTACACGTCCTAGGGGTAAGACACACACTTGATCATCACATAAGCACACATAAGATATAGAGAGTATGCAGAACACATAGATTGGACATATACTTGGGTTTTCAGATTAACAAACAAGTTCAAGGTAACAGGTTTCTTGGGATACACATGATTTGATTGCAGGATTCTAGCATACAAGAATCCACAAACAGAGGAGTTAAGCATGAGAGTTCAAAGAAAGCAAGGTTATGAATTAATTTCTAGAAGGTTAACAAGTAGTAATGACATGCTCAAGAGACAAAGACCAACGGTGAACTTCACAAGAAAATCTTAACATAAGCATGTAGGGAAAACCATAACTTAGATTTGTAAGTCGGTTTGTGACAAGCAGAAAGTATTTATTGGAAAACCTATTAAGAAATTAAAGGTCAACAATATTGAAAAATCTGCACAACAGCTAATTAGCAGACAAGTATCTAATTCTGAGAAAGCAAGTCTATAGCAAGTTCCATTGTACATACCAAGGATAACAATATGCATGAAACTGAGCAAACTAGCACTAGAAAGCATGGCCTATAGAACAGTATTGTATCAATCAAAATGGTAGTAAGACATGTAACTATAGTACAGTGTTGAGACTTGCAAGTAGCAAAGAAATATACAGTCAGAAAGGTTCAGGATTCACATAGGCATGATCATTTTAAGAAAGTGAGCAAGTTGAAAGTTGTATGTATGAGTGACTTAGCATGATGAGGGAAGAATACATTTGGAACAATTTCTAGGCAAATATGAATTACTAGTAAGTTTTAACACAAGAATCCAAAGCAGAGTATGAAGATACACTTACACCAGTCATTGATCAGGTTTAACACTCGAACCATGCAAACATACAAAGAGCAGGAATTACTTTAGTTAACTACTCATGATTCTAAGAGTAGAACCTAAATAGAATTAGGGCAGTAAAACTACAGAAAGACATTAAGGCAAACATGATTGAAAAAAAAGGTAGCACAATAGAAGGATCATAGAAGTTCAAGTAACATTTAAGAGGGACAGAGCTTTATTTCACCTAGAAAAGAACAAGCTACCCATCTAGAAGCTTTGGACTTAGATAATATCAGAACACACAGAATGGTAGAAGAAACCTCATCGAGACTGACAGTTAGTAGAACATGTGATAATCATACAACATTATAAATTTCATAAACAACAGGGAAACTGAGCCAAAAAAATAGTGGCACACACAATTCACAAAAGCATCATCATATATGAGGGAAGTAATTTGAATTGTAAAGGTAAAGAACACTAACTAGTTGCAAAGATAAACGAGCAAAAGAGTGAGGAACTTAGAATATCAGTAGTGATTCAACAACAACAATTGAAGGAAGACAGTGAAACCTCAAATTCCTAGTGCTTTAGAGTTCACAAGAGCCTTGAGAAGGGCTCCGAGCAGTGCTTGCACCAGAGGAGGTCGTTTAATAGTATTATGGCCTTGGCTTTCAACGGACCAAGAATTCAACAATTTCAAAAAATATTCGAGTGTGACAGGGTAAGTGAATGAGTGAAAGACGAGAATAGTGAGAGTAATAGCAGTAAAAACAAATGAGGTCCGTCCAAAGGAAAAATTGGGGAGGGGTTATATAGTGGTAGAAATTGAACAATCAAACATGGAAAACAATCAATCAATAACGAATAAGGAAAGAAAATATCACATGCAATCAATAATAGAACCAGTAAAGGGGAAATTGAAATTTCAAATCCTAGTTGAGTCCAATGGCTATGAATCTAGTCGGAAATGCAAGAATCGTTCATTATAGAGTATATATAGGTGAAACATCGGCTAGGTCTTCACAAAATTATAGCCAAATCAGGCTCGTCTTGAAAGGTAGCATTTACCAAAGTTAGGTAAATACTAAGTAACACCATGAACGTGTAAGTAGTAGCAGAATAAGGCAAAAGAATCACGAAAGGATTCCATATTGGGGACGGATTCAGAGAGAATTTAGAGATATGGCGGCTAGGGTTTGTAAAGAAGAAGAGAGGAATAGAGAGACTAGAGGCAGCTGAAGTGGAGAATGGGTCTCTAAGGTTAGTGGGAAGGGATATATAGAAAGGGGTCAGCTTAATTTGGGTCGTTGATCATTTGAGATCCACGGCCAAGATTGAAAGGGGAGCGGGGCGGGTTAAATCGGGTCGCGACCGATTTTTGAAGAGGGTTGTTTGGTCTTGGGCAGTTGGATAGTGAATTGGTGATGAGCCAAATGTTTTGGGCATGTGTTTGGTCCGAAAATTAGCCTAAAATTGGACTAAGAATTAAATACACAAAATTATTTAAATAAAATAATTAATAAATAATAAAATATTACTTACGTAATAAAATAATTTAAAATAATAAATTAACATTATAAAAATATAAAAATGCTATTTTAGCATGAATAATGTAATACATTTCTGGGCAAATATGAATTACTAGTAAGTTTTAATACAAGAATCCAAAGTAGAGTATGAAGATACACTCACACGAGGCATTGATCAGGTTTAACACTCGAACCAGGCAAACATACAAAGAGCAGGAATTACTTTAGTTAACTACTCATGATTCTAAGAGTAGAACCTAAATAGAATTAGGGCATAAAAACTACAGAGAGACATTAAGGCAAATAGGATTGAAAACAAAGATAGCACAATAGAAGGATCACAGAAGTTCAAGTAACATTTAAAAGGGCCAGAGCTTTATTGCACCTAGAAAATAACAAGCTACCCATCTAGAAGCTTTGGACTTAGATAAT
Organism: Nicotiana tomentosiformis; assembly: GCF_000390325.3. Classification (NCBI taxonomy): domain Eukaryota; kingdom Viridiplantae; phylum Streptophyta; class Magnoliopsida; order Solanales; family Solanaceae; genus Nicotiana; species Nicotiana tomentosiformis. The sequence continues at coordinate 96,416,978 of NC_090823.1, forward strand.
ATTAGAACACACAGAATGGTAGAAGAAACCTCATCGAGACTGACAGTCAGTAGAACATGTGATAATCATACAACATTATAAATTTCATAAACAACAGGGAAACTGAGCCAAAAAAATAGTGGCACACACAATTCACAAAAGCATCATCATATAGGAGGGAAGTAATTTGAATTGTAAAGGTAAAGAACACTAACTAGTTGCAAAGATAAACGAGCAAAAGAGTGAGGAACTTAGAATATCAGTAGTGATTCAACAACAACAATTGAAGGAAGACAGTGAAACCTCAAATTCCCAGTGCTTTAGAGTTCACAAGAGCATCTAGAAGGGCTCCGAGCAGTGCTTGCACCGGAGGAGGTCGTTTAATAGTATTATGACCTTGGCTTTCAGCCGGCCAAGAATTCAATAATTTTATAAAATATTCGAGTGGAACAGAGTAAGTGAATGAATGAAAGAAGAGAATGGTGAGAGTAATAGCAGTAAAAAAAAATGAGGTCCGTCCAAAGGGGAAATTGGGGAGGGGTTATATAGTGGTAGAAATTGAATAATCAAACATGGAAAACAATCAATCAATCTCGAATAAGGAAAGAAAATACCTCATGCAATCAATAATAGAACCGGTAAAGGAAAAATCAAAATTTCAAATCCTAGTTGAGCCATGAATCTGGTCGGAAAAGCAAGAATCGTTCATTGTAGAGTATATATAGGTGAAACATCGGCTAGGTCTTCACAAAATTATAGCCAAATCAGGCCCGTCTTGAAAGGTAGCATTTACCAAATTTAGGTAAATACTAAGTAACACCATGAACGCGTGAGTAGTAGTAGAATAAGGCAAGAGAATCACGAAAGGATTCCATATTGGGGCCGGATTCAGAGAGAGTTTAGAGATACGACGGTTAGGGTTTGTAAGGAAGAAGAGAGGAATAGAGAGAGTAGCGGCAGCTGAAGTGGGGAATGGGTCTATAGGGTTAGTGGGGAGGGATATATGGAAAATGGCCGGCTCGTTGATCATTTGAGATCAACAGCCAAGATTGAAAGGGGAGCTAGGCGGGTTAAAGTTGGATCGCGACCGGTTTTTGAAGAGGGTTGTTTGGTCTTGGGCAGTTGAAGAGTGAACTGGGGATGGGCCAAATGTTTTGGGCCTGTTTTTGGTCCGAAAATTAGCCTAAAATTTGGCTAAGAATTAAATACACAAAATTATTTAAATAAAATAATTATTAAATAATAAAATATTAATTATTCAATAAAATGATTTAAAATAATAAATTAAAATTATAAAAATATAAAAATGCTATTTTAGCATGAATAATGTAATAAATGTAATTATGCATAGCATATAGGCTATTATTGCAAAATTATGTAAATAGCTTAAAAATATAAATATAATTATCTAAAATGAAGTAAAAATATTATGAAATATATATATGGATGCAAATAATAAATTTGGATTATTAAGTTATCATAAAATAATTTAAAGGGGTAATTAATACATATTCAAGTAATGTAAATACAAGAAAATCAATTTTAAAGCTTTAAACATTATGGAAAATTATAGAAAGCACTTATATGACTCTTGTAAATTGGTGATGATGCAGAAATGATATTTTAAAAGCATATAGAGTATATACAACTAATCCTTTAAATCTAGTCTAAGTTTTATGGAGCTACCTAAGGTAGATTTAAGGGGTGCCTAACACCTTCCCCTCAGGAGAACAAGAATCATTACCCAAAATCTCACCGGTTAGCAGACTAATAAAAAATGACTTTAGTAATTAAATAGGTACCCTAGTATACCTTTAAATATTAGGTGGCGACTCTCTTTTATCATCAACAGGGGAACCACAAGTTGAATCTTGTTTTGACTCGTGCAAAATAAGGTGCAGCATGGTTAATAACTCAAAAATGGTATGTTGTTCCATAAATTATGTCTCATGCATTCATGACTTGCATATATTTCTTTAATGCATAGACTATTGAAATTTCTTTTACATGCTTTTATGGAACTGTTTTGATGAGAACTATGAAGATATATTATTGTTTAAATTTTGTGATATAAGAATCACTCAGAAGAATATTTTGAGAGTTTTCATAGATCTCTGAGAAGGGTTCATAACCTCTAGTGATTTATGTTATCCCGAAACTACTCGTACCAGAGTAGGAGATTAGTGTACCGTTGGTTTGGGCACTATAATAGAAGTGCACTGGCAAGGCACAAGAATGCGAGCATGCTAGAACATTGAACTGTGAGGCACCACAGGAATGGGGTCCAGGCGATCGGGCTAGGATCGTCCACCATACTGATCATATGGTGACAGTTTCAGAATAAGAATAAGAAAGAATGTCAGAATCCATGGAACTCCCCGGCGAAGAAAAAAAAAAAAGAAAATACTTTAGAAAATTTACAAGGATTATTTCGAAAAAGTTTATATATATTTATCTATTTGAATTTTATATTTTCCTAGAAAAGAAGAGAAAAGAAAAGAAAGAGAATTTTCATGAATAACATCAAGAAGAACTTTATAATAGATGTATGAGTTGTTTGTTTCAACTCTTCATCAAAAGCTTTTAGAATTTTCTTTTATCATGCATATATACTCCTTTTAAAGTCTCGTTCCAGCTTTAGTGGGAAGATTGCTTTACTTACTGAGTACTGCTGTGGTGTACTGACGTTCTCTTCATGAGAACCTACATTGACCTATGTCAATGTAGGGACATATTTTGCAGGTAAGCAGGCTACAAGCTAGGATATTCTCCTCCCATTATCAGTAGACTTCGTGAGCTCCATTTTGGTTCATGCAGTTCATTGATTCCAGAATTTTGTCTTATTACTCTGTATTTCTTAGAGGCTTCATAGACACAGTCAGAATAGAGTCATGAGTGACCACTTTGCATTATATTTATTTTTTAATGTATTTAAGATAACAGAATGAATTTCTTTTCAGAATATTATTTTATTTAAAGATTCAGAAAAGAATTTGCTTTGAATTATATTGAATTGTGTTGAGATGCATTGCACAACAAAAATAGAACAGAATATAAAAGCCAAGATGGTTCGTTCGGTCAAGTTGAGGCGTCGAGTGTCGGTTACGACTTGATTAGAAATCGGGTCATAACAATATTTAACTTTTAATATATAGTTTAAATACTACTTTGGAAATAATATATACGTTATTTTAATATATATTTATCTTTTATAAAGTGTAATCCACTTACATAAGAGATACCTGCAACCGTGCGTAATGAGACACTAGTTCATATAAAAATGCCTACAAGTGTCATTTCATTCCTTACCGTCCCTTTCCCTTCGTCCCATTCTAATATTAAAAACTTTTTAATAGTAAGAGAAAAAAAATTATAATCTTATTTAAAAAAGAATGACACTATTGCTATTCTAGTACCAAACACTTTATTTTCTTTGACTATATTCTCTTAACCATAAATATTTTTAACTATAAAAGTTTGTAATTTGTAATAATTTTATGTAGTTTTTCACTATGTAAATTTATTTAACAAGAGATAAAAAAAGAAGAAGCTATTATTGTTAACTTTTGTTTTGGAACAAATAATTTGTTTGGTCCGAAAATAATTCTGAGAGAAATAAACAAACCAACTGAATCGATTTTTATGAAACCAAATAGTTTTGTTTTCCAAAAATAGAAACCAAATCTGTTTTCAAAATAGATTTTTATTTTCGACAGGGTGAGTTGTTGTTTTGCTTAAATATACCCTTTTCCGGTTTTCGCTATTAATTATAGGAAAACACCCGTAACTCTGTGGTGCAAAAGAAAAAAAAAAGACCTAACTCTGTCTCCACTCTTCAGCACCCCAATTTCTCTACCGTCTCACCTGATATTTTCTGCCGCTGCAATAAGGACCACCGTCTCCGTCACTGAATCCGGCCGTGAAATCTGAATACCCATTTTAGGTAAATTTTCATAGTCCGGTTTTTGGTGCGTTTTTTTCGTTCTTTTTTGCAGTAAAGGTGATTACTTTATGAAAATTTAAAGATGTATTGAATTGTATTGTTATTCAGATGATAATTTTAGCTGTTGGGTTGGTCTCCTTTCTCTTTTTGTGTTTGTCCAATGGGTTTCATTTGTCTGCTGAGTTTGTGAACTGTAACATGAATAAAGTTGATGCGGAAAAAATGACATTTTTAAAGTAGCAATAAATATGGAGTAGTAATATTTCCAATTTACCTGATGCGAGCACCTAATTTTTGACCATACCTAAAAACTTTATCACCTTTTTAGTATTTAATATTCGTTAAATTTAATCTTGATATTTTAGCCTTTATTTCACTTTTTAGTAGGTTCATTTAATAAAATTGAAAACTATAAAAAATCGACACACTTTTGGAATATTAATTTTACTTGCAAAAAAAAAAGAGAAGAAAATCTACAAAAAAAGAAAGAGAATGTCACGTTTTTCCCATACAGTTGTTACAAAACAATAAAAGACGAAGAAGAGTATTGCTAAGAAAAGTAGAGAGAGAGAATTCTTATTTATATTGGATCAATTACAATGGAATAGAACTCCTTTATTTATAGGGGAAAAATGATTTAGTCACAAAGTAACAAACCCTAAAATCTCTCTAAAATATAAACATTCACCTTAAATATAATTCTATTTATAACACTCCCCATTTAATGTCTATTCAACAGATAATGTGCTCATTAAAACCTTAACTAAAATAAAACCCAGTGAGAAAAAATTCTAGTGAAGGAAAAAGAGTACACATATCTAACAATATGTCTTTTAGTTGTCTCGTTAAAATCCTTGCAAGGAAAACCCGGTGGGACAAAATCTTGTTAGGAAAAAAGAGTACAACGCGTATTAACTCCCCCTGATGAGAGCATCAATTCACATCCTTGAGCCTTCGCTTTCAATCTTGTGCACTGGCTTCTTGAAGGTTGGCGACGGTAGAGATTTGATGAATAAATCAACCATATTAACTCCAATGAATATGTTCACCTTGAAAATCCTCGCTATCACATTATCATGCTTATAGTTATAGCAAGATACAAATGTGCACAAATTGCACTTAGGATGTAGTACTTCATGACCAAGAATTCTATATGCTTTAAGCAATTTAAATCCTTCAGGGATTGTCATATAAGTTAAGTCATATAAGCCATATAAATAGACTTTAGATGCATATCAAGTTTTCATGCTATGCTAGACATATAAGATAGATAAAAGTGATTGCACACACCATTGACTTTATACTTTCAGGTGTTTGATCTGCATGTCAAAAACTACATGTCTTTCATATGAAACTAATTCTACTTGAATTATTTCTCCAGACTTAAGATTCTCATATATATTCAGTGTTATAATAAATGTAGTTGACGAACATTTTATATCGATTCCAACCTCATTTTTTCATAAAGACATAACATAGAGATCTCTTCATTCATATTTTCAAGTACCTGGACCTTTTCTGAAATTTTATGAAATGTTATATCATGTGATCTTCTAAATCACTTGCCTCCTTATTATGATCATTTTGATCATTTGCTCATCTTCTTTATCAAGAATTTTATTTGAAACCGATTTGTCTATACGCTTTAAGCATACCATAGACTTTGTCCTTCTAGGACTTATTCTAATTGGAGCATTTGTAGTGGGAATATAGTTACTTTCTTTGGGTCAGCAAATGCGTCTGGCATGCTTTGCAACATATTGCAGATGAATTATGTTTTTATGAACTTCAAATTCATATTATCTTATTCGAGGATCTAGATGTACAAATGATAATTCATTACGTAACTTTTTCTCAACTGTTTATCCTGTCCCCCTCATGTTAGAAAAACTAACTTGCTTCATCAATTTTGTACATTATGGTGTTAATCAAAATATACACCGCACATCAATAATAATAAGATGAAATTAGTTGGTTCATGATCCTGTACCATTTGTGAGGGAGAATATAATATACGTTCGTATATAAGGTATATCAAACTCATACAGATAACTTTATTCTCATGAACAGTAGTTTAGCTATTAAGTGGAGGTACTCAATAACTTATTTTGCTAAAAAATTCAGAACCCATACACTTAAAATCCTGGCTCCGCCTCTGGCTATAGGCTAGGATACTAGGCCTTGCTCACTCAAATTATCTGTCTAATTTCATTTCTATTGTAACCTCAGATAATTGGAAACCACATTACAGTAATCATGCTTTTGCTGGCTGCTGAGTGTTTATTCATGCTTCTGTGGTGCTAAATTGTTTTAGATGTTTGCACGTTGGTTCACTGCTAAAATTCTCTCTTTCTGATGAATGAACTGGGCTGTTCTCTATCAGCGGCTTCTATATAGAAACAATAAGGACCTAGGACTTACATTGTAACAGCAAGCTAGACAGTCTAGTAATTTGTGTGGCTGTTTGATGGTCAGCAGTCAAGCATCCTACTGACGTTCTTCCCTGCTGGTCGTCTTTTTTATTTCTTCTTCATGGGTAGGGAGTGAATTGAGTGAGAGGCATACTGAAGGATGTGAGTTTAAGTCCTGCAGCTCAATTGGGAAAAATCCCAAAGGTCGTCTTTTATAGTTTTTGAACTTGCCCCAGTGCTTTTTGGTTCAATGACAAAGGTAATACGGTGTGCGATATGTGGTAGGTGTGCATTATTAATTTGAATCTTAGCTAGTGAAGCAAGTTTGATTTTTAAGTGGAGAAGGGTAGAGTGCGGACACATTATCCATCACAGTTTCGAAGTTGGGAAAAAATAGATTTTGCGGTTATTAGAATAAAGTTCAAAATTCTTTGTATGCGATCTAATTCTGTGCATGCAATCTTACTGATACTTGTAAAAAGTAGATTGTTGGTCTTCACCAAAAATTCCCCTCCTACTTTTCTTTTTCCTTTTTTTTTAGGGGGGTGGATTTGCTGTAAAGATTTTTTGATACAGGGTGCCATGATTTCGAGCAGCAACTTCATTCATAAGACTCACTATGAGATTCTAGGTGTGAAGGACGATACAGATTTTGAAGAAATCCGTAAAGCCTATCGGTCAGCCATACTTTGTTTTCATCCAGACAAGCAGCAAAAGGCATCAGAAACATCCAATTCTGAGTGTCTGACAGAAAACAAATTCTTGGAGATACAGAGAGCTTGGGAAACCCTTGGCAACCCGAGGTCACGTGCACTTTATGACGGTGAATTGCTAGCTTTGAGACAGGATGTAGCAATTGCTGAAGATGTTAGCTTAGAGGACCTTACAGTTCAAGATTCTGGTGATATTATAGAGCTTTCTTATCCTTGTAGATGTGGTGACTACTACTCTATTGATTCTTTTGAATTGGCTGACACGGGTTGTTCAATATCCAGAGATGGGTTTACAGTCTCTTTGCTGACATCTAAATCTTTGCCAGCATCTATTGTGCTTCCTTGTGGATCTTGCTCACTTAAAGTCCGCCTACTGATTAATGGCGATACTAGGCTTCACAGAGATGTTCACTTGTAATTGTGACTAGTTGGAAAACATTATTCTCTACAATGTTTTTGCAAATTTGAAATGACAAAGGGTAAAATGGGAAGTCTAAAATTTCTTGTGCTTTTTTTTTGGTTACTTCTGAAATGGTTGGTAAGCTACATGACAGAGCCACTATTCTGTTATTTATATCCAATTCATTTTAGTACTTAGAGCAATTGAGTTAAGGTATCTAAGAAGGTCAGCTGATTAATGCGTCTTACTTTAGTTAATGGCATGTGAGTCCTTAAAACAGTTGACTTATTAAGGGTCTCTAAGAAGGATGAGTCGCATAATTAAAGACACATGATTTTAAAGAAATAGGACTCGGTCTTCCCTCTTCTCACATTAAAATGTTTTAGTTTAAAGTAGTGTCAATTAAGAAAATAACACTGTTTACTTTATGTTCCTCATTATCCTTGCAAAGGTGGGTAGTTTAAGCATTTGATTCACTTCCTTCACTTCTTGTGTCATTTGTTCAAGCCACAAAAATAGTCTCTTTCACAAATGCAAGGTAAACCTGTACACATAAGATATAATATGGTCCAGTCCTTCCCCGGATCCCGTGCATAGCAGGAACTTTGGGCATCCGTTATTCTTCATATTTGTTGAAGTAATATGTTGTAGGAACTGGGCTAAGTTTTTACAGGAAATGCTACAAACGGAAAAACATAGAACATACAGTTCCCAGTTGCAAAAATTCCTGGTCCCAATTGTTGTGTCTAGTAATTGTATTCTAAAATAACTAATGAAACTTTTGATGTTGCCCAAGATTTCCAACTACTGCCCCCATGGAGTCGAGTCGTGTCTCAGTCCCAACATGGCTGAACATCCGAAGAAACCAGTTGAACACCATTGGCTTGGTCCCTTTACCTGACCAACGACTACTAGGACCGGCTCATCAAACGACGCTTTTTAGCTTTCTTCAAGATTTAGCTTGAACTATTCGGCAATTTTTCAAAAGGACATATTGACTCTAATATCCATGTCAAATAGTCTTTTAACCAGACCAACATTTTTGCAAAGTTGCATAAACCCTTTTGTGTAGACATATCTGGTTCAATGATAAACGAAAATTCTCTTGCACCTTATTCCAGTCAAGAAATACGAAAGGATCTGCAAGTGGTCATTGTTTGGCACCATGTCCTTTTTCACCCTTAACTTCAGGCTGAAGTGAAAGCAATTCACCACAAATTTAGCATCTTGCCCATGACAAGGAAACACCAAGTTACTTGTATAGTTGTATGCAATAAGAAATTCAATGTCCATTGCTTTCGCTTCAGAAATACCTTGCAGGTTCCTCTGCTGAAGTCTTCACCTTAAAGATTAAAACCTCATATTTTCAGAGAAGATGGAAGGTCCCTTTCAATAAACGAATTTCAAATGAGAAATCAGAAGAGAGATGAGTTAGAGGACTAACAAAGAATTTACTTCTGTTTGGGGTAACTTTTCAGCTACAACTCTCATCAAGAAATTTCAGCAGCTCTTCTAAAAGCATGGGATTCTCTTTTAATCAAGACTATCCAAATACTTCCAAGAGATTCAAATTCCTTGCCTCAACCCTCAAGGATGCATTTTCCAACTGTCATTCCTTTCGGAAAAGTTCACATTCAACTCCAGAAGAGGATGATCCGATTTGCGACTATGATAATGAAGATGAAGTACTTATTTAAAGCAGCCATGTAATTCTTCTAAGTTCAATGCTATTAACTTCTGATTTACTCATATTTTCTGAATGCTGTTTTGCGGTTTTATAAGCAGGTATTTATATCAGCAGTGATAAGTAAATACATGGAGTTGAAATGCAGAAGAAAGACAAACAACTCAACTGATAAGTTTACCTGGGCTTTCTCTCCAACAACAGGAGATTTATTCATATCTGCAAGATTAAGACAAAAGGAGGAGGACAATGAAGATCAAGAAAAGGAAGAAAGGGAAGATTTTTACTCTGTTGCTAGTCGTCTTTCTCCCTGCTCAACTTCTACAAGTTTTGAGGCATTTGTCACAGCTAAAACAATCTTTTCTCGTTCTTCAAGCGTAGACAGGATTGACTTCCAAGATCTCTGGAGGCATTCTGTTATTCAGGAATTCTCTCACTGTGAAGGATGGCCATTTGGCCTATACCAAAAAGCCTTGTTGCTTCCACCTTTGCCAAAATCACCATCTGATTCTTGGTCATGGCGTAAGAGTGCTGGAATATAATGGTTAAGATGCACTGATTGCTGGCATTTTAAGTCAGTTATCTCTAGTAGGCAAAGCAACTTTGCATTTTCCATGGAGAAAGGATGCTGATCTTATGTTTATGCATGAATCATATTATTTACTAATAGTACAATCTTTTGCATAATTGAGGACAGCTTTTTAATATCATTTGGATGTTCAAAATTTTCATGTTACGCGTCCCTTTTTGTGTCTCTCACTTATCTCAACAGGCATAGGTAGAATCATTATCCACACTAGTGTCAAAATCAAAGATGTTCATAGATTCAGTTTGTTCAATTGAACACAAAGAGATAAAAGTGAACTGGGTGCCACAAAGTGCCATGTTCAATAACCAATCAAGGAAAACCAGACCAGTGGACCTGATTCACCAGTCAACAGGAATCGATTGACATAAAACCCTACTTTTGAATAATGAATGCTCCGGAAACTATCTCCTTGAAGAATAGTATCTTCTGCGTATTCCTGCTATTAGGGGTGTACATGAACCGGGTTGGTTCGGATTTTATCAAAACCAACTATATCGGTTTGGATTGGTTCGGTTTTGTCGGATTTTTCGGGTTTATAAAAATTGAAAAAATTGACAAATATATGACATATTAAAATATTCTTATGGAGAATTTTTTTTAGTAACACATGATTGTTATTTTCTTGATCGTCTAACAATAATTTTTCGGTGATGTACGCTTTCAAAATTAATCGAATTTAATAATTAAACATAAAAATCAATATGATACCTAAATAGTGATATGTTCTATTTAATTTTAAATTATCGAAATATCATTTCAAATTCGAAAGATATAAGAAATCTTGACATATGAATATGGAAGAATAAAGAGATAATTGACCCATTTTAACAACACTTGATAAGAAAGTGATACAACTCATTATTTATTTTTAAGATGGTAACATATTGTATATTATAATAAAATCAGTACATAGATTGTACTGAAACCATATTTACAAGTGCGTAGCCAAAAGAAAAAAACTTGGACCTCGGGCCTAACAAGATTCTAGGACATCTAGGATTGAAACAGTATCTTCTGCGTAGATCTGTTTACACCAAAAGCAAAAAAGCAAAACACAATTAAGCTTGATCTTCTGCACAGAATTTCTTCTATCCTCAAAACATTTGAAATTCCTTTCTTTCCAGATTGTCCACCAAATACATGCTGGGATAGTTCTCCATCTATCTCTGTCTCTTGCTCCAGTTCCAGCTTCATCCCAACTGAAAAGAACTTCAGTAATCTTACTATGCATTGTCCAAGCTATGCCCCTGAGATTAATAAAGATCTTCCATAACTGGTCAGTTATCTTGCAATATAAAAATAGATGGCTAACTATCTCAATATCTTCTCCACATAAGTGGCATCTTGAGCACAATTGAATCCCTCTCTTTATAAGATTATCTTGTGTCAGAACAACCTCCTTTGCTAGTAACCAAGAAAAACATGCTACCTTATAGGGAATCTTGATTTTACATATATGCTTCCAAGGCCAGTTATTAATCTGCTGGTTATCTTGATTCAGGATCTTGTATGTTGTATTCTCCTTATAAATGCCACTGTTATTTCCCTGGCACCTTATTGTGTCCACCCCACTCTGTAAACCTATGAATCTTTCCAGATGTTTGTAGAAGTCAGTCATTCTGGCCACATCCCAATCATTCAAACTTCTTCTAAAAATAAGTGTCCATCCTTGTGGGGACTACATTTCAGCTACTGTGTTGTGTTGATGTTGTGCCATAACATACATATCAGGGTAGAGGTCCTTTAAGTATCCATCTCCCAACCAGTTATCTTTCCAGAAGGAAGTTTTATTGCCATCTTGCACTTTGATGGATGAGTGGTTCTTTAGAATAGACCAGAGTGACCTGATGGATCTCCATAAGCTAACTCCATATGTTGTATTTACTTCTTTTGTTATCCACTTGTCTTCCTCACCATATTTGGCTTTGATCACATTACCCCATAAGGTTTGGGGTTCTTGAGAATACCTCCATAGCTATTTCGTCTTGAGAGCCTTGCTATGATCCTTCAAATTCCTGATGCCTAGTCCATCATGAGCTTTGCCAACTATAAGAGATTTCCACTTTACTAAGTGAAAACCCTTTTTTTCTTTGCTATAACTCCTGCGGGAATATGGAAGAGTGACATAATATATGTTGGGAGTGCATCTAAAACAGAGTTGATGAAGGCGAGTCTTCCTCCCATTGATAGGTACTGAGATTTCCATCTGGACAGCTTCTTCTCACCCTTTTTAATAACATTGTTCCATATCTCTTTGGATTTAGATTTGGCACCCAAAGGCATGCCAAGATAGACAGTAGGTAGAGTTTCTACTTCACCTCCCAAGATTAGTGCCAATTGTTCTATATCAGGTACTTCATTTATTGGGTAAAGATGACTCTTTTTCCAATTAACATGAAGTCCTGAAATCCCTTCAAACAGTACTAGAATAACTCTTAGAAACCTCAGCTGCTCCTTTTCTGCGTCGCAGAAAATTAATGTGTCATCAGCATATTGAAGATGTGTGATTTCCAGACTATTGTTTTTACTTCTAGCTACCTCAAAACCTTTGATCCACCCATTGCTTTTTGTTTTTTTAACCATGTTATTCAGACATTCCATGACTATTATGAAGAGAAAGGGAGATAAAGGATCACCCTGCCTTAAATCTCTATGGGTAGGGGAAAAACCCTCAGGAGATCCATTTATGATGATTAAAAATCTGACAATGGAGATACAATATTTTACCCAGTTGATCCATTTTACCCCAAAACCAATTTGGTATAGCATATTTAACAAGAAATTCCAGTTTACATGATCATATGCTTTTTCGATGTCTAGTTTACAAAGAATTCCCGGCTTCTTCTATTTAGTTCTTGAATCCACAGCTTCATTGGAAATCAGAACATCATCCGTTATTTGCCTTCATTTGATGAAATCCATCTGTTATGAATCCACCAATTTCTTTAAGCCTTTCTATCAAAACTTTTGAAATTAGCTTATATACACTGCCTATCAAGCTTATAGGCCTGGAATCACCCAGTTCCTTTGCACCTACCTTCTTGGGGATTAGGACTATATATGATGCATTAAAAAAATATTCAAAGATTTCGTGTGAGTGAAAATTGTGGAAAACCTCCATAATGTCCTGCTTCAATACAGTCCAACACTTGATAAAAAAACCATTGTGTAACCATCAGGTCCAGGAGCCTTGTCCACTGCACACATCTTCAAACACCCCAACACCTCTTGTTCATCAAAGCTTCTTTGCAAGAACTTCTTTTCTTCTTCAGATATTTTAGGACATATATCATAGTTGTACACAGGTCTCCATTCTTCATTCTCTGTATATAACTCTTTGTAAAAGACAATGATCTCAACCTTGATTCTTTGTGGCTCTACAATTGTTTCTTCCTGGATAACTAACTGATCAATGTTATTGCTTCTCTTATGTGCATTAGCAGTTTTATGGAAGAAACTTGTATTCATGTCCCCCTCCTTAAGCCAAAGAGCTCTGGATCTCTGCCTCAATGCAATTTCTTCATTTTTCAGGTGTTCCTCATATTCCATGAGAAGAGAGGCCTTCTTCACTGATTCCTATTCTATTAGGGCTCTATATTCCATAGTAGAGTCCGACATTGCTAATTTATTTAGCATGTTGGTCTTTGCAATCCCAAATTTTCCTGGCTACTTCTACTCCATTCCTTCAGCTTGCCTTTGAGTGCTTTCATTTTACAAACTAACATGAAATCTGGCCTCCCTGAAAATTCAAAAGATGTCCACCATTCTTTGATTCTATCTATGAAGCCTTATGTGTTCAGCCACCAGTTATCACACTTGAAGTATGACTTGGTGTGCTCCCAAGAACCACATTGTAAAGACACGGGAACATGGTCAGAGATTAGTCGTTGGAGGAGGGATTGCTTGATGTTCCTGAAAGTGTCATCCCATTCTTCAGAGATCAGGATTCTATCAACTCTTGAGGAGATTATTTGATTATGCCCTTTGAACCAGGTATAGACACCTCCTTCTAGTGGAAGATCGATCAGATTCATATCATCTATAAAATCTGAAAATTTCACCATAGCTCTGGATCTCCTAAGGCAGTTCCTTTTCTCGGAAGAAAATCTGGTAATGTTAAAATTACTACAAACAACCCATGGGCCCTCCACCAAACCCCTCACAGCTCCTATCTCCCACCAATCTTTCCTCCTCTCAATATTACAGTTTGGGGTATACACCCCTGTTATGTGACATTCAAAGTTCTGCAATAGTGCCTCAAATTTGCATGCGAGTGTATAGGCTCCAATTTGAACGACTTTCGCTTTCCAGATTCTACAATCCCTTAACATCATAATGCCCCCTCTAGAACCACTAGACTCCAGACAAGCAATCATCACCCATCACCCTCCCCAAATCTGCTTAACGAGCTAGTGTATTTCCTTCTCAAGTTTAGTCTCCTGAAAACAGATAATATCTGTGTTCCAGAGTTTAACTAAACTCTTTACTATCCTTCTTTTAGCCAAATCATTAAGTTGTTGATACCCAATTTTTTCTCATATTTTCCAAATATATATATATATATATATATATATATATATATATATATATATATATATATATATATATACCTTCAAAATAGTGCATATGCATCATCATTTGATTTACAAGCATACACGAGTATTTTTCATAATTGTTCGTAATTTTTAAAGACGTTAAATCAATTTATTTTTATATTTTTATTATATAAATATCTAATAATTACCATCCAAATTATTTTTATGAAGATTTAATCATCTAAACTTATCATTTATACCAATATGAGATTTTAAATATTTTCAGGGCATTTCTTATAATTACATTTGTATTTTTCGGGGCTAAATTGCACATTTTGCAATAACCATATGCATGTATAATTACATTATTTATGCAAAAAATAATTTTTAATATTTTTATAATGTTAAATAATTGTTTTTAATCATTTTCATACACAACTGATATTTTGTTTTATTTATTAATTACTTTTATAAATTATTTATTTATTTAAACATTGGGTATTTAAAATCTGGCCCCCAATTTACCTTAATTTCGGACCTAAACTACCCAATCCCAGTCCAATAACCTCTGAGCCCAAACCAAATAACCTCCAACCTAACCAATTAACCAACCCGACCCAGAACCCCCAACTAATCGTGGTCATTGATCTGCGAGATCAACGACCCATATTATCTCGTCCCTTTTAATTAACCTAATACTCCCCTAACCCTAACCACTCTTCACCACCCACCACCTTTGAATGCTCTCAAACCTCCCCCTTCTCTCTACCCAAACCCTAGTCGTCTCCCCCCAAATTTCTCTCCTAATCCCACCGGACATGGGATTATACGGTTACTTCTTGCCATATTCGACTCCCCCTTGGTACTGGACCCTTTCTCTATACCGCTTACCTAAGCATGGCAAGCGGATCGCATCAACTTCGAACCAAAGCTGGTTCAGTTCCTTGACCTTTTCCGTCTATATTCGTTCTTGTTCTTTTATGGTATGAATCTTTGTGTATTTCTGTGACTCCTACTCACCCTAAAATTAGGGTTTCATATTCTTTTAAATCGAACCAAATCTGGGTCGATTCTTTGATTTTAAAAGGTATTTCTATCTATGTTCATCTTATTCTATACAGCCTGTGATTTTTACCTTTTATTTATTTTAGATTTCTGTCGATTTATGTACTTTACCTAAAATTAGGGTTTTGAACTTTTCTCTTTTCCTTACTGATTTCGATTGCTTTCCTTTCTAGTGTTTGATTGATGATTTTCCTTGTTTGGGTATTTAATTTTTACTGCTATATAAAGCCCTCCCCACTCCCCTTTTGAGACGGACTGGAATCGTTAATGTTTACTAAAAGACTGAATTTATTGCTCTTTGTTCTCTAAATACTCTTGTTCTATATTCTGGTTCCTGGCCGGCTGAAAGCCAAGGCCAGAAATTCTAGGTTCTTGCTATTGTGGACTTTGTTCTTTCTTGGTTTTCTCTTAACTGGTGAGTTGCTGAACTTTTGTCACTTCATTCCTATTTACCTGTCATTTGCATATGTTTTCAATTCTGAAGATTGTAGTTTAATGTGTTTTCTGGGCTATTCTTGTATGCAATCCTGATTGCTTTACTTTAATTTTTGGTCTCTAATCTTCACTTCATTATGTTGGTAATCTGAAACATGCCTAAGCCTAATTCGAGTAATCAAGATTCTCTTAATTTTGTTTAGCCAATATGTTACTACTTGACATCTCTTTGGTGTTTAATCCTGCTTAAGGTTGTCCATTCTGTTATTCGAATATGCTCTATATGCATAATTTGAACTTCCTTTAGATTAACTGGTCTATTAGGTCAGATTTGAATGCTTACACTTACTGTATGACATGAGTTTATCTTCCCTTTCTGTTCTGAATCTCTATAATGGCAATCTTGCATACGTAGTATGTTTTAATTCTGTGTCAAGATCCTGTTCTATCAATCATGACTAGTTCTCAGTTAATATATCCCTTAGCATGTTTTGGCTCACTTGATCCACCAGTATGTTGTCATAATTTCTGCTTCCCTACTATGTCTAAATGTTATTCTGCTACCTGATGTGAAGTTAACATGGCTATCTTGTGACACTAGCATCTGTACTTATCATAATTTAGACCTTTTCCCTGTTATGAGTCTATGTACTCCAATCCTGCAAACTTGTTTGTTAATGTGTAACTACTTATGCACTAGGTGTTGAACTTGTTCTTCTAAATTTTGCTAAATGTGTTCTTAAAACCTAAAGCATGTTTGATTATTTGCTTTATGTGCCCAACTTGACTATTTTTGTACCCTTAAGTTCTGTCCCTCAGCTATTGTCCACTCTCCCTCATTATCACTTATGTTATTCCGAACTCTTTATTCCTAACCGGCTGAAAGCCAAGGCTATCAAGGCTCTTGCCACTGACCTTCATAGTGTGAGCACTGCTCGAGGTTCATTTGAGACCCTTGTGAACTCTGACACACTAGGATTTGGTCCCTAATCTTTCCTCTGAACTGTCTCTATTAAACTCCCTAGTTTGAGCACTGCCCTAAGTTCTTGAAGCCCTTGGGAACTCTAACACACTAGGGCCTTGGTTCTATTTGCTCAACTCTGTTTTGTGCCCACTAGGTGAATCACTCAATTCCTGGCTGCCTTATGTCCATGAAGATGTAATTTTGGGTTGTTATGAACTATGAGAATGAAGGCCCGGCCTGGCCAGGTGTATCTTTGGACCTGTTGTAGGCTCCCTATAACTATTCTGCTTTGTAATTTATTCTATTCATTTTGGATCTGTAATAATTCTTGTAATGACACTTTGGGGTATTAGTAAAAGTGGGAAAGGGGTTTTATCTTACACTTATATTAAAACGGGTAGAAATCCTGCCTATAGGTTCGTTACTTAGCTAAAATGTGTCATTATGCTCAAACATGTTCAGTTGTCATGTGTTAGAAATCATGCCTATAGGTATTCTATTTTGCTCAAAATGTGTTACTTTTCAGTTATTATAGAAATCTTGCCTATAGGTATCCTATTACTCTCAAACATGTTCTATTATTATGTGTTAGCAATCTTGCCTATAGGTTCTTCATTTGGTTCAAATGTGTACTACTTCTGCTTGCTAGAAACCATGCCTATAGGATATTGAATGATGAATGTCTCAATGTGCGCATAGGACTCTGTTTACATGCGGCTTAATCTATAGATTTAGATGACATGCCTATAGGATCTAAAAATTAGTTTTAATTATAGAAATCATGTCTATCGGGTCTGAATCAGTCTTAATTACAGTCTTGCTCGTTTCTTCAACACTGTGCTAATCATCACTATTAGATACCATGTCTATAGGACTCGATTAAGCAGTTCTGAACATATTCTTGTGATTGTCCTTGTCAGTTGCTGCGAGAATCACTTAGGCATTATGACTATAGATTTTAATCTTTTATACTTGTAATCAGTAGGCAACTACCTAGGCTGCAAAATTGTATTAAAAGGAAAAGTCTTGTAATACTGCTTGCTTATGAAATCCGGAATCACATAGAGATCCTTCCTATAGGATTCTGCAAACTTATTAAAATCTGCAACTGTTAATATGAATCAGTTTGCGTGCGTTTGTTGTTTAAGTGCGGAGGCTAACTTGAGCCCTTAATTTCTTATACGTTAAAGTCCAAATTATTTTGCATGTCGTCTAGTCTTTTCTCCTTTTGAGCAACCTAAGTTAAAGTCTAGAACCACTCCGAGATAGAGGTCCAAATGCCTCATGGACCATAGGCATGGGACGGGTAGTGCACGCATAGGGCACGATTTAGAATCAACTAGTGCGTTTTAGGTAAACAACTTAAAGATAGTAATCGTGTAGCAGGAGATGATAGTCTGTGCCCGCTGAATAATACGAGTAACACCCCACCTCGAGGGAGTTATGAAGTATTATTTATGTTGCACGGGATGATCCTTTAGGCTAAAACACTTAGGATCCCCCCCTCCCCCCTGTTTAAAAGTCAATCATTTTTATTTGCCCAATTGTTATCTCTTCTCCTTGTTTAGACTAATTCATATAATTCGAGTTCGGCTGGGACCCACTGTTGTGGACCTCGAGGAGTGCCTAACACATTCTCCTCAAGGTAATTTGAGCCCTTACCCGATCTTTGGTAACGCAACTGGTTAATCCAAAGTTATCTGCAAATAGGTGCCCTAATACACCTTAATCCGTTAGGTGGCGACTCTCTCTTTTAACACCCTTCCTTAAAAGAGTTGTCACAACATCGAGGACCGATTTCGCGAGAGAAAGGGGCGCGACATAAGTCCCATTACATTCCATGAAACTAGTTTGAACTTCATTGATCAACTAGTGTCGGGCTTTTTCCCCTAAATCTTTTTCAGTTTCTCTGGAATTTAACATCAAAAGAAACCAAACCTTTCAGCTCGTGTGCCCCTTTGAATCTGGTTTTCTTGATGTCCAGTGTTGGCTCCATCCTTCTTGTTTGTCTACATCTATCTATTTGCATAAGTAATTCCAAAGCTTCTTCTTCATGTCCCTGAAAATCTACCCTAAACATTTTGCTCAGTTTGAGCAAATGTTAATGAACACATAAGGTCGCATCCATCTATTTCTCCAGAAAAGACTCATGATGTTGAACCAGAAAGGGTTCAGCATACTCGACTTCCCAATTTTCCCCACTACAATTGAGATGTAGTTGGTTCTCACACTTAATTTCAGAAATAAGATGATGTTCCCCAGTTACGATTAATGGCAGAGCATCATCTACCTTCATCTCTTGTAACCCTTTCTGTTCTTATTCTCTTGGCTCCTCTAGCATTATCATCTCCGCATGTGGTGAACTCCCCAAGTTTTCAACTACATCAACGAACCTCTGTTGACTCTTCTGGTTGGCTTCTTGTTGTGAATGCAAAACAGCTTTCGTCTGTTCTAAAAAAGAGTCGAACCTTGTGATCTCTATGGGCTCCAGATATGATTCATTAAAGATGACTTGGGCTGCACAGTCAGGACCAATTGTATTTTTAATAGCTGGCCCATTGCTGGGCACGCTGGACCAAAAAGTAATGTTTTTTCTCCCAAACCATCCTCCTGCATTGCACGTGCCTTTCCCATATTTTTGTCAATGTACTCAGTACACCCCACATGGTACTTACCCATCCCATCTACAGCTAAAAGGCTATCATGTACCCCTTCTACCTCGTAGGTTATCTTTGTCCACGGTTCTTCAGAGGCTTCGATCCTATGTCATCTCCGGTTATCTCCCTGGAAATCTCCGACCCTAGTTCAAAGTGAGTTTTTCTTTCAGCCCATATTGGTATGAAAAATTTGACCCCCTCTCTCTTAAAGACTACCTCGTTTGGTATATTCCGGCCATCTCCTGATACTTGAATTCTTGCCCACTTTGAGATAGTTTTTGAGTTCTGTCTCTTCTTCCGTAGCTTTCCACCCACCACAAAGGTCTCATATTTCTTTGAAAATGTTTTGTGACCACAGATGTAGGGGGACTCCCATGGCTCTGATCCAGGTACTTGTGACAGATATGGAGTTGGAAAGATGGAGTTCTACCATTCGAGATAAAGCTTGAATTTCTTCCACCTCCATTCTCCTTGGAGAATTTGCTCAGCCATGTTTTTGTTGGGGAACTCAAATAGAAAAAGATTCTAAGTGATCTCATATATGTTCACTCCAAATGTTATTTTCCACGTTATACAGTCCCATCTTCGAATGTCTGATAGTGTAGGTCTCTCAGTTCTTTCCTTCCCAAAGTACCCAATGATACATCTTGTCAGAAGCCTGTTATCCTTCATCCCATTTGTCTCCAGGATCGTGATGCCTCCTTTATTAGTGCTGACAACTGCTTCATGAAGGTTGTTTGATTGCTATTTACTCTCTTGTACTGCTTTGGCATAAGGGTAATTTGCTTCAGAAAGTCTGGGTGGCCCTGTGAAATTGAGTTGGGAGGAGTATTTAATAAACCTTTCTATCTTAAATGCAATGTCTCTCCATCCTGCATTCAAAGCAAGTTTAGGGATTATAATGACCTCACGGTTGTCTCTTTTCAAAGACAATATACTCATGTATCTCCCATGGTCATTGTACTTTCTAGTACAAAAATATTCAGTTAGTCTGTCCTTATTCTTCCATTTCCGCACCACATTCTTCTGGTCATTAGAAGCTTCTTTGAGCACATTACAGACCCATTCCATAGTCTTTTTTCTTAGCGTCTCATCATATTGCGACTTCTCTCCACCCAATCGAACCATGTATCACTGTTGGAGGTCCATCGGGTGATATCAAAAGATCTGAAACCAACGTTAAAATAAATTTTCTTTTCCCCCATAAGAAATAACTTTTGTTTAAGAGAATTTAAAGGAAAGGATAGTATCTCAGTAATCACAGTGGGTGAAAACAGGGTGTAGGAAGGAAAGCTGTATTTTCCGGTACTGAACGATGCCAGATTCTGCAGTACTCAGATGCCGGAAAATACTATTCACACTGGAAAAATATAAAAGTGGTCGGAATTTGATTTTAGTTGGATGGGTAGGCTCGGATTTGGGAGAAGAAGAGGCTGTTCTGAAGAAATATTCCCAAATTCTGGCCGGAAACAGTGTCACGCGCCGGCGCGTGGACCGCCGAAAAACTCCTTCTGATGGCGCGTGAGGGTGCGTGGGTCCTTTTCTGCCAGAGATGTTTTTTGAGGGTTGGTCGCGAAGGGACTATCTCCGTTATAAATGAAGAAAAGAAGGGTTACAAAAAGAAGAGATTGGGTGGGAGGAAAGACTCCATCCGGAGAAAAGACTCATCTTCTCTCTCTAGGGTTTTTGGAAGTGCCGTAGAGAAATTTCTACCAACAGATCTACATTTTCTAATCTCTCACGGAAGGATGGATATCAATTATCTCATTGCAAATGCATTTTTTGTGGAATTCTGAAGCTTAGACAGAAGTAGTTACTCTGGAGAGGATACTAAAGCTATAGTGGTGGAAGGAGTTTGTGATACAACTCATTATTTAAAGTAAATAAAAATAAATACACTTCATAGTTTTATTAAATATTACATCTCATGAGAGGATCTCAAATATTTCTAGACATTTTTAAAGAAAATTCTAGTCTTAAAAGTATATATAAAAATTACATATTTATGTCGGTTTGGTTCGAATTTTTTTTACTCAATATCAAACCAAACCTAGTCGAGTTTTTTAATCGGTTTGATTTGACTTTTCGGTTTGGTGCGGTTTTCCGGTTCGGTTTGAACACCCCAACCTGCTATCACATCATCATAACTTGCGAAAGAGCAGTGCAGTTTAATGGATCAAACTGATGCAGCATGTATTATCTAAAAATTTCTTTTTCTCTTCCCAGGAAAATGTTACACAAATAACTTAAAGACGAAACACTCCCAACTTTCAGCCATCTGTGAAGGTCTATGCTCTCTGCTCAACATAGGAACCAGCAAGTCCCGAAGTCCCAATAACTGTCACCTGGAGTGAGAAAGCCAGAAAGCATTGTGAGAAAACAAATAATGGTAAAAGCTAAATTCTTCAAGAGATCTCATATCAATGTCTATTACTTTCACGCAAGAAAGTAAACAAATCACGATTTACAACCAAATAGGTTACTTCCATTAGTATGATAAATTTAGCATAACAACAAAATGATATGACTTTTTTTACATAACAAAGCTACCATCTGATCGGCGTTATCAAAGGCGAAAAGTGCAAACAAGCTTTAAGGTCTGTTGGTGCTTTAAACGCAAATAAAGCATGGGCTTCAATAAAGAAAGGCGCAAATGGAAAAAAACTACAAATATAAATGTGTAGTCCAAGACTAATATCTTTAAGCATAAATACCAAATATATAGACAAAGAGATTGAAGAAAATTTACGATAAAGTGTATATCAATTGTTTCGTATTGCCTAGGAAAAACATGCGTTAGAGCCTTGATGACAACACTGAAGCGCCCGCTAAGCGATGTGAAGCGCTCAACATGTTTTACGCCTCGCTCCAAGGCTTAAGAGCGCTTTAAGTGCGCCTTTGATAACACTGCATCTGATTATGTTTACAATAAGATTTTGGTCAGGGAAATGCATAAATAGTTAAAATAGTGAAATACAACACAAATCTGGCAGGGAACATTTGAAAAAAGTATGGTCAGGAAAACTAATCGAAATAATAGAGAAATATTGCTTATGAAGAAGTCCTAACCTATTCACAGAAAAACTGAAATAAGTGGGAACCAACTAGCAGAAAATTAGACGGTACCTTTCCCCATTCAGAATCAAGGCCACTGCATCTCATCTTCAAGTGTATCATCTTTGTTCCCAGTTCCATCTCAACTTTCTTCTTCAAGTATCCCTCCTCTGACCCAAAAGCACTCAAGTAGGTGATGTAACGGGGGTATACTGTGTGAAATGCATCAGAGAACTCTTTTGACATAGGCTTAACATTCTGCAGCAATATAAAAAATTAAAGAGCAAGAACTTAAGAAAATGTGAATGATGTCCGTTGCTCAGTAAACTCGTCTTACCTCACCACTTAAGCCAATTGCATCATCAAGCTCCATTTTCAGAGACGTGAGAATCCCAGTAAAGTCCTCCACTGCTTCTGCTGCACGGAAAACATTAATCAAAGCTTCTTGGCCTTCCTTGTCATCAGTATTTTTAGTCAATGCATGCTCTGCATCACCGACAACTGCATTTGGGAGCTCATCCCAGCTTGAAGCCATTAAATCCTTAAAAGCACGTTTGACCTCTGGATCTTTTATGTCAGGCATGTGGGCTGAATCCTCACAGAAAGAACGTGTGCTTCCGATTGCTAATGTCAAAGGATGCCGCAATTCTAGAGTGTAGCAAAATCCATTATGTTTCAATTTAGTGAGCAAGATCCAGGAAATTATAAGCACTACTCACATATGATCATAAGCCGCTTCATGATATGTGATCCAGAAATTATAAGTTCCACTATTGAAACCCTTGGAAAATTAATAGTACGGGGACCTTTCTACCAATTAAATCCTAAATAGATTGTAATAACCCTCACTCTAAGTTATGTTCTCCAAAATCCAACCAAGGAGCCAGCACTTGTACATTTATTTGCACTCACATACTCCGACTAGTCACAGGGTGAGTGAGCCAAATATTTACCAAAACCATGCTCAAGCCCACCAAGACCAACTTTTTGCTGTGGGATAATGTCATGGTCAGAAATTCATTTGCCGGTTTTTTTGCAGTGGAATACTACCATGCTCAGAAATTCATTTGTCCTATAAACTAGCAAAAACTACTGTCAAAATTATATTAGCTCAATTAGCATTCGTACTAGGAAAAAATACGCCTGCTGAAATCAGAAATTAGAGAGCAGAAGCACAAAACCTAAAAGAGAAATGAAGAATCCCTAAAAGTAACCAGCGCTATTATAATTATCTTTAAAGGAATGGGAACAAAGTTGCAGTCAAAAATTGGCACGTCACACCTTGCATATTTAGGTGCAAGGACCTCCCCTCGCTCCCCTTGTCTACATTCCCCTCTCTCACTCACGGGCCATACCGCACCCCAAATTTTTCCTCTAAAAAAGAAAATTAAATAAACTTGAGATTCAGAATTAAACATCTAAGTGAAAATAAGAGCAAAGAAATGATAGAGCATTAAAATTCCTTTTTCATATTTCCAATCAAACGTATGACTAATGTGTCTCAACTCTCATAGCAAGAGAAAAGCTAATAATCAGTAAAATCAAACTTCAGATTTATATTACAATCAAATCAATAAGCAATGCACTATAATCTCGTCAGAAAATCCCTTCCAATTCAGATATCATATCGAAATATAACTACTAATTCTACATCATCAATCAACCAATTGCGCCTCAATCCTAAACGTTACTATATGAATCACAATTTGAGTATTTCTATGCAGTTCTGCAGCCTACCACGACCCTATTTCTATATGATCTTGAGACCTACTATATTTTCTGAAACTCACATAGGGAGACAACGATTCAACTTCTTACTGCAACAACTATCCCTTAATCTCAAACAAGCTAGGGTCGCCTATATGAATCCTCATATCCACTCTTCTCCATTTGGACCATGAATTTTACTTCTTACCATAAATACTGTGTATCCAATACCACAAACTAGTTGGCATTTACTACTATATGATTCCTTGTTCAACTATGTCTATACCTGGGCATCAATCTACCTCAACCCTCCTTTTCTATACGGGATTATCGAACAAAATATTGGATCGAACTGTACCAATTTCTAATAAGGGGTATTACACAATTTTGTACTCGCTGTTTTATTTTCCAATTAGTTCTTCAACTAAGAAAAGGATCAAACATTCATCTTATTACCACAGCAACAACTATATCTCAATCTCAAACAATCATGATTAGCTATATGAATACTCAACATCCATTTGGACAATAAATTTAACTTCTTACAATAAAAAAAATTCAAAAACATATCCTTTACCAATTAGAGCATAATAAAAATACGATCTTTAAATTGGGTATGTAGAAGAACATGGGGAATATAAGCAGATACTGAATTACATATACAAAAAAGAGACGAAAATGCTAGTACCACGAAAAGGCTACTATAAATTCAACTTCTTACAGCAAAAAAGATTAAAAAAGCGTAGACATTACCAGTATTCGAGCAGAATAAAATACGATCTTTTTATTGAGTATGAGCAAGAAATGCGAATTTAAGCAGATATTGAAGTATATAATACGTAAAAAGATGGAATTATTAGTACCGTGAAAAGGGCTTTTAGGAGAAGCTGGAAAATTCGGGGATGAGAAATGAAGGTGTCGATGGGAGTGGTGGTTGACGGCGGTAGTTGCGGCGGCGGAAACCGAGAAAGCTGAAGATCTGCGACATATGGAACGATACAACGATTGAATCAATATCAGTTTCTGCATCTTTTTTTCGCTACCTTTCTTCTTTGGTTTCCTTTTGTTTTCCCTGCTAGAGATTTTTGTAAGTGTCGCTTGATGACCAGATTGAAAATTTCGCAGTCCCAATGACCTAACTTCGACAAAATGACAAAACTAGTCCCTTATGTTTGGAGGCAGATTCAAAATGGTCTCTTAACTATATTCATGAGTACTTAAGGTCCTCTGTATTTGCAGAAGTGATCTCTGTCAAATATTTAAGATTATGGTTTAAGCACTAACATTAATACTTTACTGCTTAAGATTTTTTGTTTAAGCCTAGCATCGACATGAAACTCTAATATTCTGTTTACCCTCAAGATCGGATAACAATTGAATTTATAAGTGATTTTAAGGATACGTGGATTAATTTGACACAAAGCGATAGATTGAACTATAAGTAAAGCAAACAATAATAAAGTAAATTCAAACCTTGTGACTTGAACAGTTATAGCCTTGAGAAATAGACCTTACTCGAACGGAATATGATCCAAATAATATCAAATATAGAAGAACAGTAGCTTGCAGAAAGAAAATAATATTATAATATTTTTAGGATGCGTGTTACCATCCATTACAAAGAATGAAACCCCCTTTATATAGTAGGGGAGTCCTGCTTTAGGTACAATTCTATAAAAGGTAAGAAATCTCCTGAGTTGCTAATTAGTCGGTCTCTTGTTGATACGTGCCGAGATTTCCGCCGTGATATCTGACCGGTTGCGGATACTTCGGCCTTCCGTTATTGGATCCGATAATGTTTTCTCGAGCTTGTTCGGAATCGGGATCGATTCCGGAGTCACGAGCTCGAAGATCTTGGAGACGTACGTTATGACTTCGTTCTTTGGTTCGATGGAACCTAGGGTCGATCTTCAATCCATCATGTTTTGGTTCCGATCCGTCATGAAATAGATGAGCCCGGTTTCGGCCGTATACAGATAGTCCCCTCATTTTTCGGAGTGTAAATGACAAGAAATGATATGCTGATCCTGATCTCGATACTTCGCTTCAGAAATGACAAAAATGGACGAAACGTCTCGTCAGTCACATCTTAATGGCATTAAATGTTCGCCAGTCGCTGGTCGGCCGCTACAGACTTTGAACCGTCGTTTGAATACTATATATACTCCATCCTTCATCCATTCAAACTTTACGTTTAAACCTCTCATACTCTTGTTCTTTAAAAAATCTTTGCATTCTCTAACACTTGTACTGGATTTCTTGAGGTTTTTGCAAGAATCTTCGCTTGTCTTCGTTCCAAAACATTAGCATAACCTTTTAACTTCCTCTTCTTCATCTATATTCAGAAAAAAATGGCGAAAACTTCTAAGACAGTTCCACAAAAAGAAATCGCCTCTTCATCACTGTCGGCCAGCGAGGAAACAAAAGCGGAACCTCATCCTGAAGTGTTTGTTCCTGGTGGGTGCTCGATCTGTGCTGATTTCAAGGTTGAAAAGACTTCCTCGGTACCGGGTCGATGCGAGCCAGTCTCGAGATATATATGCTCGATCATCGATAGTCTCCTCTCCAAAGTCAAAGAGGATTCCAACTGGGTTGATAAACACGTGGTGGTGCCCATGCCTGAGGAAGCGATTACTACCCACATGAAGGGTTTTTTAAGTGTTTACACTTATCCCTTCACGTTGGGCCCCTTGGACCCAGTCATCATCGCCTTCTGTAAGAGGTACGAGGTGACCCTTGGTCAAATCCATCTATCTTTCTGGAGGATAGTAATTCTCCTCCGCCTCTTCGTAAACAAAATCGAGGGGTGTCCCTTCACCCTCGATCATCTCATGCGCCTGTACAGTCCCCGACTCTATCGAGGGGGATTAATAAAGCTTGCCCGCCAGGCCATTAAGGCAGGCCCCATTCTCGAGTATAGACGAGGATCGAGGCCAAGGCTGGTTGGGCCGATTCCTTCGGGTGAGGACCTCAGATTTAATCCAGATCAAGGACATGCCATTTCCCGAGAAATAGAATATGAAACGTAAGTATGCCTTAAAGATTTCGTTTATTGTTTTTTCTTTTTCCTCCCTTCTTATCGACGTTTTGTGGTGCAGCTGTTGCTCGAATGCCGAATGCAGTTCCTCGACTCAAGGAGTGGGTCGAGGACCTCGTGTCACAAAAACCCTATTCCGAGCGCGCGTGGCGCAATCTGTCGAAGGGCCGGTGGGAGGCTCGTTCCTATGGTAAGTTTCCTTTTCTGATTTAATAATATTTGATTTTTTCCTCATGCCGTTGAGTTCTTATTAGTTCCGTTTTCTTTTGCAGGTCTTCCTAAATATGTTTCTATGAGGCCTCCATCTGGTGATGAGGATGTGCCTCTCGAGTCCCCTGCTCTAAGGCAGGGTGATGAGAAGAAAAGGAAGAGGGCCCCGAGTTCTCCGAGCTCGGAAAAGAAGAAAACAAAAGAAGTCCGGTGCGTAAACCTAAGGGTAGCGCCAGTGCTCGGGTGCTGTCACGACCCAAACCGATGGGCCACGATGGGCACCCAGTACCTTACTCAACCGAGTACCAACTTAACGTATCTTTTCGTATCATGCTACCATAGGTAAATGAGACGGAAAGGTTGCCGTGAGATAACTAGAATAAAACATGTAATACCAACTTATACATAAAACGTACGGGCCTATAAGACCAAAATGACCACTCGTATACTGAACATAGGCCGACAAGGCCATACAATCTTTTACATACATGACATAAGTCTACAAGCCTCTAAGAGTAGATAAATACCATAAAGTAAACTTTATACATCTTACTATCATGGTCATGTGGTACCTTTAACTATCTCAACTCTTATCTGAATATTTCTCAAGGATCACGAGGTCATATCTACGAGACTGAATTCCCCATGTTGGGGTTCACTACGTTTATCTTGTTCACCAGCCATGTTCGATTCTGACAGTAGCTGGGAGCTTCAGTTTTGGCTCCCAATTTCTAACTTGGTCCGAGCCTCGTCTGATTGACACTCGGGGCCCTCGGGACCCCACCCGAACATACCAACAAGTTTGAAATCATGAAACGGACTCGCTCAAACCCTCGGAACGTGTAAAACAACATCAAAACTAAGAATCACACCTCAAAGCAAACTGATTCAACTTAGAAATTTCAAATTCTTCAAACTTGCTCCGAATGCGCCGAAATATACTTATACTACTCGGAATGACACCAAATTTTGCGTGCAAGTCTTAAATCACTATACGGGGCTATTCCCAGACTCGAAATTCAAAACGGACCTCAATTACTCCAAATCCTATTCCAAACCAAATTTAAAGAACTTTAAACCTTCAAATAGTTGATTTTTACTATTAAGCGCCAAAATGCTCCCGGGTTATCCAAAGCCCGATTCGAACATACGCCCAAGTCTGAAATCATCATACAAACCTATTGGAACCGTCAAATCCCAATTCCGGGGTTGTTTTCTCAAAATGTTGACCAAAATCAAACTTGGCCTTTTAAAGCCAACTTAAGGAAATAAGTGTTCCGATTTCAATCCAAACACTTCCAAATCCCGAACCAATTATCCCCGCAAGTCATAAAAAATTAAAAGTACATTCAAAGAGTTTTATTTTAGGGAACGGGGTTCTAAAAATTAAAATGACCGGTTGGTTCATTACATTCTCCACCTCTTAAACAAACGTTCGTCCTCGAACGGGTTTAGAATAATACCTGGAATACTAAATAAGTGTGAATATTTGCTCTGCATGTCCTCCTCGGCCTCCCAAGTCGCTTCCTCGACTGGTTGGCCCCTCCACTGAACTTTTACTGCAGAAATCCTCTTAGACCTCAACTGGAGAACCTGTTTATCAACAATGACAACTGGCTCCTCTTCATAACCCAAGCTATTATCTAGCTGAACTGTGCTGAAGTCTAACACATGTGATAGGTTGGCATGATACTTCCAGAGCATAGATACATGGAAAACCGGATGAACTCCTGACAGATTGGAAGGCAATGCAAGCTCATAAGCAACCTCCCCAACTCGTCTCAACACCTCAAATGGGCTTATAAACTTTGGGCTCAAGTTGCCCTTCTTCCCGAATCTCATGATTCCCTTCATCGGCGAAACTTTCAAGAGAACTTTTTCACCCATCATAAATGATAAATCACGTGCTTTCTTATCTGCGTAACTCTTATGTCTGGACTGCGATGTACGAAGTCGCTCTTGAATCAACCTTACCTTTTCCAAGGCATCCTTCACCAAATCAGTTCCATATAACTTAGCCTCACCGGGCTCAAACCACCCGATGGGCGAAACGACATCGCCGACCATATAAAGCCTCAAATGGAGCCATCTCGATGCTGGATTGGTAACTGTTATTATAAGCAAACTCGACCAAAGGCAAGAAACGATCCCACTGACCTCCAAAGTCAATCACACATGCCCTGAGCATATCCTCCAAAATATGAATTATCCGCTCTGACTGCCCGTCGGTCTGCGGATGAAAGGCTGTGCTGAGCTCTGTACGGGTCCCCAGCTCACTCTGTACTGCTCTCCAGAATTGTGAAGTAAACTGAGGACCTCTATCTGATATGATGGAAATTAGAACACCGTGCAACCGAACTATCTCCTGAATATAAATTTGGGCCAACCTCTCTGAAGTATACGCTTCACAACCAGAATAAAATGTGCCGACTTGGTCAACCTGTCAACAATGACCCAAACTGCATCGAACTTCCTCAAGGTCCGCGGAAACCCAACTACAAAGTCCATAGTGATGCGTTCCCATTTCCACTCCGGTATAGTCATCTGGTGAAGTAGGCCACCGGCCTCTGGTGCTCATATTTAACTTGCTGACAATTTAGACACCTAGCCACATACTCAACTATGTACTTTTTCATTCGTCTCCACCAATAATGTTGCCTCAAATCACGATACATTTTTGTAGCACCTAGATTAATAGAATACCGAGAGTTGTGTGCTTCCTCTAGGATCTTTTTCCTCAATCCATCCACATTAGGAACACATAGACGACCCTAGAGTCGCAAAACACCATCCACTCCGATAGTAACTTCCTTGGCACCACCCCGTAGTACCGTTTCTCGAAGAACCATTAAGTGTGGATCATCATATTGGCGAGCCTTGATCTGTTCAAATAGTGAAGACTGAGCTACAACACATGCAAGAACTCGGCTGGGCTCTGAAATATCCAGTCTCACAAACCTGTTAGCCAAGAACTGAACATCCAAAGCTAATGGCCTCTCCTCTGCTGAAATGAAAGCCAAACTACCCATACTCTCCGCCTTTCTACTCAAGGCATCTGCAACCACATTTGATTTGCCCAGATGATATAAGATAGTAATATCATAATCTTTTAGTAACTCAGGCCATCTGCGGTGTCTCAGATTTAGGTCCCTTTGCTTGAACAAATTTTGCAAACTGCGATGATCAGTGTAAACTTCACAAGACACCCCATAAGCCTCCAAATCTTAAGAGCGTGAACAATCGCAGCTAACTCCAAATCATGTACTGGATAATTCTTCTTGTGGGGCTTCAGCTAACGTGAAGCATATGCAATAACTCGCCCTTCCTGCATCAATACACAACCCAAGCCAACGCGTGAAGCGTCACAATACACTATATACATCCCCGAACCGGAAGGCAACACTTACACTGGTGCTATAGTCAATGTTGTCTTGAGCTTCTGAAAGCTCACCTCAGAATCATCGGACCATCGGAACGGAGCACCCTTCTTGGTTAATTTGGTCAAAGGTGCTATAATAGATGAAAACCCTTCCACAAACCGACGATAATAACCTACTAAACCCAGAAATCCCCTGATCTCAGTCACCGAAGTGGGACGATGCCAATTCTGAACTGCCTCAATCTTTTTGGGATCAACCTTAATGCCTTCGCCCGATACAATATGCCCCAAAAATGCTACTGACTCTAGCCAGAACTCACATTTGGAGAACTTAGCATATAACTTTTATTCCAGCAACGTCTGAAGCACTACTCTCATATGCTGCTCGTGTTCCTCCTTACTGCGCAAGTAGATCAAGATGTCATTAATGAAGACAATGACAAACGAATCAATATATGGCCTGAATACCCCGTTCATCATCACCAGAAACTCATAATGACCATATCTAGTCTAGAAAGCAGTCTTTGAAACATCCGGATCCCGAATCTTCAACTGATGGTACCCCGACCTCAAGTCGATCTTAGAGAACACCCTAGCACCCTGCAGCTGGTCAAATAGATCATCAATACGCGACAACGGGTACTAGTTCTTAATAGTGACTTTGTTCAGTTGGAGATAATCAATACACATCCGCATCGTTCCATCCTTCTTTTTCACAAATAATACCTGTGCACCCTAAGGCGATACACTCGGTCTGACAAACCCTTTGGCTAGTAACTCTTCAAGCTGTTCTTTCACTTCTTTCAATTCTTTCGGAGCCATACGATACGGTGGGATAGATATAGGCTGGGTATCTAGAGCCAAGTCAATACAAAAATCAATATCACGATCAGGTGGCATACCTGGAAGATCTGAAGGAAATACATCAGAGAACTCCCAAACTATGGGCACTGAATCAATAGCCGAAGTCTCTCCAGTAGTATCCCGAACATAGGCTAGATAAGACAAACAACCCTTCTCAACTATGTGTTGAGCCTTTATAAAAGAAATAACTCGATTAAATGAACTAACAGACGAACCCTTCCACTCCAGCTTAGGCAATGCTGGAATAGCCAAGGTAACAGTCTTGGCATGACAATCTAGAATAGCATGATATGGAGATAACCAGTCCATGCCCAGAATAATTTCAAAATCGGTCATCTCAAGCAATAGGAGATCTGCTCTAGTTTCATAACCACAGAATGTAATAATACAGAACCGGTAGATCCGGTTCACAATAACAGAATCACCCATGGGAGTGGACACAAAAACAGGAGTACTCAAGGACTCACGAGAAACACCCAGGAATGAAGCAAATAGAGATGACACATATGAATACGTAGATCATGAATCAAATAATACTGAGGCATCTTTGCCGCAAACAGAAATAATACATGTAATTACAGCAACTGAGGCCTCTACATCTGGTCTGGCCGAAAAAGCATAGAACCGAGCTGGAGCGCCAATTGGCTGGCCTTTGCCTGGCTGACCTCCACCTCTAGGATGACCCCTACCCATCTGTCCTCCACCTCTTGGTGGTCAGAAAACTGGTGGAGCAACTGGTCCAGTAATCATAGGCTGCTAACCCTGTTGCACTAATTTACCCCGAAGCCTGGGGCACAATCTCCGTATGTGACTGGGATCCCCGCACTCGTTACAACTCTTCGGTGCGATGGCCTGCTAACTAAGTGTCTGGCCCTGGGGGACCTAAATGGAAGGACCCTGAATAGCTAGTGGGCGATAAGAACTCTCTGGTATAACACTGAAATAAGGTCGCACTGGAGCACCCCGAGGAGGCGGTGGTGCTGGATATGGGGGCCTGCTGGACTGCCCTCTCACGAACTGACCTCTGCCCCCAGACGGAGCACCTCTGAACTCTCCAGAATACCTAAACCACTTATATCTAGTAACTTGCTCTCAGTTACGCTGACGTACATCCTCAATCATGAGGGCTATCTCTACGACTAGCTCATAAGAAGTACCCATCTCAATGTTACACCCTGTGCGTCCCAAGGTGACGTAATGAATATGAGACTCGTTAATCATGATTTAAATGATTTTAAATTCATAATATGGCTATATATGATATTTGGATAGAATATATGAAGTTTGGGAAAAATCAGATTAAAGTTGCGAAAACACCGACTAAGGATTTGCCCTGTAATAAAGTTTTTTGAGAAATATATTTAGGATGCTATATGAGGTCTTTTTGGGACATATTATATACCAAATTGAAGGTCTTGGAATGTGGTTTCTAACTCACTTAACCATTCATTCATACGACATCCGGATAAAAAGATACAAGCGTCGGAAGATGGGTGAATGAGAGGGTGCCAAACTAGCACCTTTTGACTTTTCAAAAGTTGATATATATGTATTAACTCATCTCTCTCTTCATTTCTACGTAGAACCTGACCAGAGAAATCCATAAAACCTGTCTTTGAGCTCTCCAATAGTGCTTCAAATAATACTAACATCCTGGGGACGAAATCGAGAAGCGATAACATCAGAACGATCCCTACGACGTAAGTATCGCTATATCGCCTCTCTTTTTCTTTGTAGTTTGAGTTTTGGAATGAATTTAATAGTTAATAAAGGAAGGTTCATAAATTCATTTCCTAATAGTTAGAACTCACGGGACGGTAATCGGAAACCGTGAGTTCGAGTTATTTGACTTGTAGTGGACTGTTTTGTGGGCTGTTTCATGTTGCCTTTGGGCTGTATATTTTTATACTGATTAATGGAGTTTTGGAGGACAAATGGTATGGAGAAACACCACATAATGACGGAATGGTGGGCTGGTCATTCGTCGTTACATTGTTTTTAGTTGTTTGACACTACTTTGGTTGTCGTTTTATGTATGAAGTGATTAGGGTGTGTGGGCTGTTTTGTGGTATATTATGATGGAGATAAGGTTGTAAAATGATGCTTACATGTTGTTATTGTTGTGTTGTTGTTGTTAGTATATGGTATTGGAGGAGGTCCTAGTTACAGGGGAGATGCTGCCCAAATTTACGTAAACGAACTACTAGTTTAAGTTGCGGACTTAGCCTTTATTCAGCACTGATTTTGAATCTCCTTATGATGTGGTAGATTGAATTGAGTTGTTTGAAGAATTTCTTGGAAGGTATTAAGGACTCAATGGAGTTAAGGTATGTTAAGGCTATCCCTTCTTTCTTTTTGGCATGATCCAAATGATACAAACGAAACAAGCAAAATACGCAACTTTCATAAATGACTCTATTCATAGAAATACTAGGGGTGTCTATATTCTTGATTACCCATGTGAATTATTATTATATCCTTCATGGGTCTCAGAAAAATACGTATTTGATCAAGTTTTTCCGAAAGGCATATGGATTTTTTGATATTCGAGAAATCTTATTAATGTATTTTTTATGCATTTCATGCATTTATACATGTATATTGACCCATAACCAGAAGGCGTTATATATGCGTATATTATATGTATATGGGATATGGAAAAAGGTTATGGCGTTATAAATGCACCACCACCTGATCAGCTGGTATACGTTGATGATTTACCCACAGTGGCCGAGATGATATGATAGGATGCCCTCAGAGGCTTGATGATATTATGAACGCATATACCTATGCATGGTATGACATTTATACGCATATGCATGACATTATAATATTAAATGATTCACATATATATTCAGACTTATATGTCGAGTCTTTTACTCTGGGTTTCTCTCATGTCTATGATTTACTGATTTTTATTCCTTACATACTCGGTACTTTATTTGTACTGACGTCCCTTTTTCTTGGGGACGCTGCGTTTCATGCCCAGTCCCGATAGACAGGTCGAGAGTCCTCCAAATAGGCTATCAGCTCAGCGGAAGGTGTTGGTGCGCTCCATTTGCTCCGGAGTTGCTTGTTTGGTCAGTACGATTTAGACATGTATTGTTTGGTATGGCGGGGCTCTGTCCCGACCTTTATGATATTTATGTACTCTTAGAGGCTTGTAGACAAATTTCATATATACGTATACTGATATGGCCTTATAGGCTAGTACGTCATATGTATAAGTCGGTATATCAAGTTGGGTCACCCTATATTGCGTATTTGATCATGTTTTATTCTACTTATCTCACGACATCCTCTCCGGCTCAATTACTTATGATAGTACGAAAGATACGTTACGTTGGTACTCGGTTGAGTAAGGTACCGGGTGCCCGTCGCGGCCCATCAGTTTGGGCCGTGACAGAAGTGGTATCAAAGCATTTATGTCCTAGGGAGTCTACAAGCCGTGTCTAGTAGAGTCTTGTTTATGGGTGTGTTGTGCACCACACTTATAAGCAGGAGGTTACATGGCATTTAGGACTGTCACTCTTTCTTCTTAATCTAGATCATGTGGTAGAGTTTAGTTGTAAGAAATTCAAATTCCTAAATTCTATTTTATTCGTTATACAACGACATCTACATCTAAAAAAAGACAGTTGGTAAGAGATTGAATGTGGCTATGGAAGAGTTGAGTTAGAGAAACTCGATTTTGCGTCATGCTTATGATGAGTAAATGTAAGGCCTTCAGTAGATATGTGTGTACTACGACATGTGAGCCTTTTGATAAGAATCCCTAAGGCATGAATATCTATCTACCAATATGGTAAAAAGCAACGAGAGAATCAGAAGGTAGATACAAGTTTCAACAAGTAAAAGAAGCTAGGTGAAGAAGGATCCCAGTTAGTGAAGATTATCCGTATTTACAATTCAGGCAGATAAATATAAGCATTCCGAGTTACTTTCAACAATAACAAAGATATATTCACTTGACAACACCCATTTCAGTTATGCCCCGTGGGAGCTAACAAATATAATTTAAGAGAAGGATGGGATATCAGCATCCAGCTAGGGTTAGAGTAACCCAAAATTGTGGACGGATTGTTATCATTAACTCACATTTTCGAGGGATATTGCAAACGTGGTAATGGTTCTCCTTGTAAGACACCCAGATGGTGCAATCTAGAATAGTATAATCAGATATGAATACTAGAATGTTTAGAAACTTCAGAAGATTGGCATTGGAATCCTAGAAGGGATAAATATTTACCTTTGTATGGCTCCCGTCCCTAGTAAAGAGAGAGTTTTAGGCGACCCGAAGAGCCAATGAGTTGAATCAGGAGGGGGGGGCTAAAAGTGAAAGAATATTTTGAAGAAGTTTTCATAATAAGGTGATAGACATAAATATTAGTAGGAGAATAAGAAGAAAGTAAATGAAGCATAAGATGTGACAAAATGGATGATAACGGTAAATCAAAATATGACAGGACTACAGATTCTATAGTCAAGTGAAGGAAAAGACAATAAGTTACATGCCTTGAGACAATAAAAGAGTATAAGCCAAAAAGTCATGTCCCCATTTCGAGAAATGAATTGGTGACTCATACATGATTACCAAAAGGAAAAGTTAGACCCTGGAGTAATAGAAATTAGTATGGGCTAGTGAATACGATAAACTAAACATGAATTCGTGACCGAAGGATTTGATCATAGTTGACATCGTGAGAATTTCAAAGATCGCATTCCGGCAATAATTGAATGGACAATAGAAGAATAACCTTTAAAGGTCATTCAGGAAGACGGTTTCCTAAAACAAGCGTTGTGAGCAAAGTTAAGCTTAAGGGACTAAGTGTGCCAGTTACACTAGGTTTCACCTTTGTGTGTAAGAAATTAAATTATCCCTGGTACAGAAGGGTTACTGCAAGGCAAGTAAGAGTTTGTGAAGATGTAAAAAGATGCCAAACATAAAGAGGTGAAACATTTATAGGTAAATCTTCATAGCAATAAATGTTAGTACTCCCCTAAAGGGGGGACGATGGTGTGATATGGTATTAAGTCGGAGTTATGTGGTTAAGGTAACTATGGTATTGTAAAGAAAGAATGTGGTAGAAAGGCGAAAGGAATGAGATTGCATTTATTCAGATCCTACGGATATGATACGTGTGGTAGAAAGGCGAAAGGAATGAGATTGCATTTATTCAGATCCTATGGATATGATACGACTGCAGAACATTATGTAAGCATGACAACGGGGAGATGCAGTAAGCGTTCCATCACTAGATGTTATTGATAAATAAGTGCAAATGAACACTGGATACATAAGGAGCCAGTGTGCGGGATAAGTTAAGACAAATGATATAACCCAAGAGAGATTATGCAGAATATAGATATGAGAATGGACTAACATATAGTTAGTAGTTGATTCAGGAAGAGCCTAGCCATGGCTAAACAAGAGGATACAGACAAATCAGCAGGTTGTGCAAGATAAACATAGTGAAACCCAACATAGGGAATTCAGTCTCGCAAATATGATGACATCGTAATCCTTGAGAAATATTCAGATAGGAGTTGGGATTGTTAGAGGTACCGTATAAGTGTTACAAAAATTAAAAAAAACGGTGCCACTGAGAAGGCAGTCAAAAATTTCAGTTAAGAATCAATCTTACGAGAACAAGGGCGCGGAGGCAAGTAATTAAGGATAATTATAGGCGAGTAAGAATATCAAAAATTCTTTCGGGTATACGATGTAATAAACTCGCAGATTTACAGAAGTCAAAGGATCTCTCTTAAGTACTACAAAGAAAGACTAACTGAGGGAATAAGGAAGAAGGCTTCAACTTAAGCATAGTGACATAAGGAAGAAATGGTCTTGTAACAACAGTCTCACAACAATATTGTATGCATTCCATAAGAAAGTGGCACCTATCGTGGCTAATGAACGAAAAAACTAAATAAATCAAAAGATGATATTTGAGATCATATGAGTTACAGGAAATTCTAATAATTGTGGGCAATGAGATAAGCCATGTATTCATGCAACAAGTGGCAGAACGACCATGAAAAGTAATCGCTTATGTTTAAAGAGAACTAAGAAAGCACAGGAAGAATTATCCGACCCACGATTTAGAGTTAGCGGTGATTCGTGCACTAAAGATATGGACGCACTATTTGTATGGCATTCATGTTGATATCTATACGGATCATAAGAGCCTTAAATATATCTTCAATCAAAAGGAATTACATTTACGCCAAAGGAGATGGTTGGAGCTACTGAAAGACTATGGCGTTGATATTTAATACCATCCAGGAAAGGCGAATGTAGTAGCCGAGGCCCTCAACCGTAGATCTATGGGTATCCTGTCATATTTACAGCCAGAGAAGTGTGGGATAGGCCATGAGATTCATCAGCTAGCTAGTCTTGGAGTTCGATTACTGGACTCAGGTGATACCAGTTACTATTCAGGACACGGCAACATCCTCTTTAGTAACTGAAGTGAAGGAATGCCAGTATGAGGATCATGTGCTAGCTAATTATAGAGATACATCCCCTCAAAAGGATAATACACCATTTGAAATTACATGAGATGGAGCCCTCAGATATCGAGGTCAATTATGTGTTTTAATGTGGCAGGGTTGCTGCGCCAGCAGGTTATGGGAAAAGCTTACTATTCTCGTTACTCTATTTATCTAGGAGCTACGAAGATGTATCATGATATCAGGGGAATATACGGGTGGGACGAAATGAAGAAGGATATAGCAGAGTTTGTTGTTCAGTGCCCAAATTATCAATAGGTTAAGATTAAGCATCAGAAACCCTGTGGATTATTACAGGCTATAGAAATTCTAACTTGTAAATGGGAAGTGATTAATATGGATTTTATCATAGGCTTACCTTGTACCCAACGTAAGTTTGATGCTATATGGGTTATTATCGATAGACTTACAAAAGTAGCCCATTTTCTGTCTGTCAGGACTTTTTACTCAGCAGAGGATTATGAAAGGCTTTACATTAGGGAGATAGTACAACTTCATGGTGTCCCTATATCTATTATCTCAGATAGAGGTGCTCAGTTTACAATTAATTTCTGGAGGTCCTTCCAAAAAGGATTGGGGACTCAGGTAAGTCTTAGTACACCATTTCATCCCTAGAGAGACGGTCAGGTTGAGCATACTATTCAGACACTGGAGGATATGCAACGGGCTTGTGTGATGGAATTCAGGTGTAGCTTGGGATGATCATCTTCCACTTATTGAGTTCACATATAATAATACTTATCATTCCAGCATTCAGATGGGTCCATACGAAGCTCTTTACGGATGGAAGAATAGGTCACCTATTGGATGGTTCGAGGTTGGGGAAACTAAGTTAGTAGGACCAGAGTTGGTACAACAGGCAGTTGAGAAGATTAAGCTTATACGTGAAATGCTATTAGCAACTCAAAGTCGTCAGAAGTCCTATGCAAATAATCGATGACGAGACTTGGAGTTTCAGGTACATAACTGGGTATTCCTAAAGGTATCACCGGTGAAAGGCGTTATGAGATTCAGTAAGAAAGGAAAGCTTAGCCCTTGATACATTGGACCTTATAAGATTATACGTAGAGTAGGCCTAGTAGCATATGAGTTAGACTTGCCTTCCAAATTGGAGTATGTACATCCAGCATTTCATATGTCTATGCTCCGTAGGTGTATTGGAGATCCCTCTAAAGTCATTCCAGTTGACGATGTTCAGATTACAGAGCAGCTATCATATGATGAATCTCTCATTGCTATACTAGATAGATAAGTTTGGAGATTAAGAACTAAGGATGTAGCTTCGATTAAAGTACTTTGGATTAATAATAATGTGGAGGAGATGACTTGGGAAGCTGAAGAAGAAATGAAGACTAGGTATCCTCACTTTTTTCCACTTACGAAGGAGGATCAGACTGAGACATCACAACCTACGTATATGGTACTTAACTCTTATGTTAGTTATTGTTATTGGTCGTGTGAGGCCATTGGTGTTATTGATGATTGTAGCCCTGTGTGGCTTTGTATTGTTAGGTTTGATGTGTGACAGGTTGGTAGTATTACCGTTACAGAGGAGACTCTGCTAAAATTTTTATAGATTTCTGGGAGTTTAACATTCGAGGACGAATGTTTCTAAGGGGGCAAGATTGTTACACCCTGTGCGTCCCAAGGTGACGTAATGAATATGAGACTTGTTAATCACAATTTAAATAATTTTAAAGCCATAATATGGCTGTATATGATGTTTGAATAGAAAATATGAAGTTTGGAAAAAATCGGATTAAAGTTACGGAAACACCGACTAAGGATTTGCCCTGTAACAAAGCTTTTTGGGAAATATATTTCGGATGCTATATGAGATTTTTTTGGGACATATTATATACCAAATTGAAGGTCTTAGAATGTGGTTTCCAACGCAATTAACCGTTCATTCATACGACATCCGAATAAAAAGATATAAGCGTCGAAAAATGGGTGAATGAGAGGGTGCCAAGCTAGCACCTTTTGACTTTTCAAAAGTTGATATATATGTATTAACTCGTCTCTCTCTTCATTTCTACATAGAACCTGACCATAGAACTCCATAAAACATGTCTTTGAGCTCTCCAATAGTGCTTCAAATAATACTAACATCCCGGGTACGAAATCGAGAAGCGATAACATCAGAACGATCCCTACGACGTAAGTATCGCTATATCGCCTCTCTTTTTCTTTGTAGTTTGAGTTTTGGAATGTATTTAATAGTTAATAAAATTTCTAATTTCTGTATTTAAGTTCTTAAATATCAAGGAAGGTTCATAAATTCGTTTCCTAATAGTTAGAACTCACGGGACGGTGATCAAAAGTCGTGAGTTCGAGTTATTTGACTTGTAGTGGACTGTTTTGTGGGATGTTTCATGTTGCCTTTGGGCTGTATATTTTTCTACTATTTAATGGAGTTTTGGAGGAAAAATGGTGTGGAGAAACACCATATAATGACGGAATGGTAGGCTGGTCGTTCGTCGTTACATTGTTTTTAGTTGTTTGACACTACTTTGGTTGTCGTTTTATGTATGAAGTGATTAGGGTGTGGGCTGTTTTGTGGTATATTGTGATGGAGATAAGGCTGGAAAATTATGCTTACATGTTGTTATTGTTGTGTTGTTGTTGTTGTTGTTGTTAGTATATAGTATTGGAGGAGGGCCTAGTTACAGGGGAGATGCTACCCAAATTTACGTAAACGAACTAATAGTTTAAGTTGCGGACTTAGTCTTTACTCAGCACTGATTTTGAATCTCCTTATGATGTGGTAGATTGAATTGAGTTGTTTGACGAATTTCTTGGAAGGTATTAAGGACTCAACGGATTTAAGGTATGTTAAGGCTATCCCTTCTTTCTTTTTGGCATGATCCAAATGATACAAACGAAACGAGCAAAATACGCAACTTTCATAAATGACTCTATTCATAGAAATACTAGGGGTGTCTATATTCTTGATTCCCCATGTGAATTATTATTATATCCTCTGTTCATGGGTCTCAGAAAAATACATATTTGATAAAGTTTATTTGAAAGGCATATGGATTTTATGATATTCGAGAAATCTTATTAACGTATTTATTATGCATTTCATGCATTTATACATGTACATTGACCCATGACCAGAAGGCATTATATATGCGTATATTATATGTATATGGGATATGGGAAAAGGTTATGGTGTTATATACACACCACCACCTGATCAGCTGATATACGTTGATGATTTGCCCACAGTGGCCGAGATGATATGATGGGATGCCCTCAGAGGTTTGATGATGTTAAGAACGCATATACCTATGCATGGTATGACATTTATACGCATATGCATGATATTATAATATTAAATAATTCACAGATATATTCAGAATTATATGTCGAGCCTTTTACTCCATGTTTCTCTCATGTCTATGATTTACTGATTTTTATTCCTTACATACTCGGTATTTTATTTGTACTGACGTCCCTTTTTTTCTGGGGACACTGCGTTTCATGCCCGCAGGTCCTGATAGACAGGTCGAGAGTCCTCCAAATAGGCTATCAGCTCAGCAGAAGGTGTTGGTGCGCTCCATTTGCTCCGGAGTTGCTTGTTTGGTCAGTATGATTTAGACGTGTATTGTTTGGTATGGCGGGGCTCTATCCCGACCTTTATGATATTTATGTACTCTTAGAGGCTTGTAGACAAATTTCATATATACGGATACTGGTATGGCCTTATAGGCCAGTACATCATATGTATAAGTCGGTATATCAAGTTGGGTCACCCTATATTGAGTATTTCCTCATGTTTTATTCTACTTATCTCACAACATCCTCTCCAGCTCAATTACTTATGATAGTATGATACGAAAGATACGTTACGTTGGTACTCGGTTGAGTAAGGTACCGGGTGCCCGTCGCGGCCCATCGGTTTGGGTCATGACACTCAACCTCTCGAGCCATAGTGGCCTGAATTCCAGTATGTAAACCCGCAATAAACCTCCACATTCTCTCCACCTCAGTAGGAAGTATCATAAGTGCATGGCGAGATAACTCAGAAAACCTCGCCTCATAATCGGTCACTGACATCTGACCCAGCTGGAGCTGCTCAAACTGAAACCGCAACTCTTCCCTCTGGGAGGGTGGAATATACCTATCCAAGAAGATACATGTGAACCTGTTCTAAGTCATGGGAGGAGAATCTGTTGGTTTGCCAAGAACATAATACTGCCACCATCTACGGGCTCTGCCCTCTAGCTGAAAAGTAGCAAAGTCTACCCCATGATACTCCAATATCCTCATGTTGTGCAGTCTGTCCCTGCACCAATCAATAAAGTCTTGGGGGTCCTCATGTCGCTCACCCCCAAAGACAGGAGGATGTAGTCTAGTCCATCTGTCTAATAGTTTCTGAGGATCAGCGGCGACAGCTGGCCTGGGCTCAGGTGTAGCTACTGCCACTGGCTGGGCTCCACCCACGGATAGTGAACCCTAGGTCTGATATATAGCAGCTATCTGTCCATAAGCCTGTGCGGTAGGGGTCTGTGCTCCCCCCGTCCGCCTGAGATATGGCTGGGTCTGTCGTAAATAAACCGGCCTGAGTCATAGTGTCCATGAACCGCAATATACGACCCATAATATCTTGGAATCCCGGTGCAGATGTGAAATCCACCGGAGCTGGCTCTGCCACAGGCACCTCACCCTGTTCCTCAATAATGGGATTCTCTGCTGGACCCACTAGCGGCATAACTGGAACAGTCCTGGGACGTCCTCGCCCTCTACCACGGGCTGGAGCCTTCCCTCGGCCTCTAGCAACTGGGGAAGTAGCTCTTCCCTGGTCTGGAACCTCATTAGAGCGCGCTTTCACCATTTGTAAGAGAATAAGAGAAGGATATTTAGTACTACATTAGTTGCACGATGGAATATGAAGAAAGGTAGTTTCCTAACACCCTATAGCCTCTCGAAGATAAGTACAGACTTCTCCGTACCGATTCGCAAAACTCTATTAGGTCTGCTTATAACTTGTGAGACCTACGTGAACCTAGTGCTCTGATACC
The DNA here is from genome assembly GCF_000390325.3 of Nicotiana tomentosiformis. Classification (NCBI taxonomy): domain Eukaryota; kingdom Viridiplantae; phylum Streptophyta; class Magnoliopsida; order Solanales; family Solanaceae; genus Nicotiana; species Nicotiana tomentosiformis. The sequence goes on from NC_090823.1 coordinate 96,460,147, forward strand.
ATGTTGTCACGACCCAATTTCACCTATAGGTCGTGATGGCGCCCAACATTTACAGCTAGGCAAGACAACTAATAAATTAAACGTATATCAATCATTCTTTAAAATTTTTCCGTGTAATTCTATTTTTTTCCTGGCAAGATAAATAATCAACTGCCAGTTCTACCAAGGTGTGTGCCAACACCTGGTGTCACAAGTGCATGAGCATCTAGTAGATTATACATAACCTCAAATACTGTCTGGAATAAAAATAGACAGAATAAAAATATAAGGAGAGACACTAGTAGCTGCAGAACGGCTCAGGAAGGCAACTCACCACTATGCCCCTGGATAACGTGGGTGTAAGACAATAGGTCCCCCACTAGTACTTGCCTCAGGTCCTGCACAAAAAGTGCAGCAAGTGTAGTATGAGTACGTAAATAACGTGTACCCAGTAAGTATCAAGCCAAATCTCGAAGTAGTAGAGACGAGATGCCCAACTTTGACACTCACTATGGGTCAATAATAATAATTGAAATAAAACTAGAATATCTAAATCAACATGATTCATTATTTAACCAGCAGACATAATTAAATTCCTTCAAATGCAACAATTCCCAATATATCAGTTAAATTCCTTCAATTCCAATAAATTTTTAATTTATCAATTAGTCTCATTTACATGAATAACAATAATTCCTTAACAAGCAGGGATAATAATTCTTTAAATTCCAAAGATTTCCAATTTATCAATTAGCTTCGCAAGCTGCAATAAACTATCAAAGTATCATGTAATTATTATCATTAAGTATGATTTTTACCGAGGCCGTACGGCCCGATTCAGAGTGTTGTGTACACTACCGAGGGACGTGCGGCACGATCCATAGATGCATCTATCCTGCCGAGGCATTTAACCCGCTGTGCAAGAAAGGAGGACACTTTTTTATGTACCTCTGGAAGGAGAGTATATTTATTATAAGATCAATTCGAGAGGATGAACAATTTTTTTTAATAATTAATTAATTTAAGCAGAAAATTAAGCATATGAGATTTTCATCTTTAATATTATTCCCTAATTAAACAAAGAATGAATTTTGCACAAGTAATTCATGCTGTGAGTCCTAAATTACCAGACTTTAGCATTAATAGTAGCTACGCACAGACTCTCGTCACCTCGTATGTACGTAGCCCCCACAATTAGCAACAATTATTACTTTAATTACCTATGGGTTAATTTCCCTCTCACAAGATTAGACAAGAGACTTACCTTGTCTCAAAATCTACTTTCCGATTACCACGTCGCGTTAAATTCTCAATTTGATGCCAAAAAATCCAAAACTATCCAAATGTTATACAAAATAATTAATACATGTTCAGTAATTCGAATTTAGGCTATTAAATAAATTATCCAACCCAAAAATGGTAAAATTCCTAAAATTCACCCCGGGCCCACGTGCCTGAATTCCGGAAATTCTCGGATGAAAACGTTACCCATAATCTCAAGAACTCAAATATATAATTTCTATCCAATTTCATAACTATTTTTCGTGGTTAAAATCTCGTTTTTATAAGAATCTAGGTTTTTCATCTAAACCTTTGATTTCAAATATTTACTAGTTATAATCTACCTATAATCTATGTATTTAACTCAAGGTATGTAGAATTAACTTACCTCCAAGTTGCTAGTTGAAATCCCCTCTCAAAAGCTCTGAAATCGCCCAACAATTGAAGAAAAACGGACTAAAAATGGACTGAGCTTCGTCCGTTTTAAGGTTCTGCCCAACAGTAATTTCCGCACCTGCAGAGGTTTACCCGCACCTGCGGTTGCGCATTTGCGGAAAAGACCTCGCAGGTCCGAGATTCCCCTCTCAGACTAGCTCCGCACCTGCGCCCAAAGGACCGCACCTGCACGTCCGCTTCTGCGCCCAATCCTTCGCACCTGCGGAAATTACCCACTTCTGCGAGCTACTGCCGCACCTGTGAGTGTCGCACCTGTGGCTGGCCAAGCGCAGGTGCGATTTTGACAGTAGCTGGGAGCTTCAGTTTTGGCTCCCAATTTCCAACTTGGTCCGAGCCTCGTCTGATTGACACTCGGGGCCCTCGGGACCCCGCCCGAACATACCAACAAGTTTGAAATCATGAAACGGACTCGCTCGAACCCTCAAAATATGTAAAACAACATCAAAACTAAGAATCATACCTCAAACCAAACTGATTCAACTTAGAAATTTCAAATTCTTCAAACGTGCTCCGAATGAGCCAAAATATACTTATACTACTCGGAATGATACCAAATTTTGCGTGCAAATCTTAAATCACTAAACAGAGCTATTCCCAGATCGGAATTCAAAATAGACTTCGATTACTCCAAAACCTATTCCAAACAAAATTTAAAGAACTTTAAACCTTCAAATAGTTCAATTTTATTATTAAGCGCCAAAATGCTCCCGGGTTATCCAAAGCCCGATTCGAACATATGCCCAAGTCCGAAATCATCATACAAACCTATTGGAACCGTCAGATCCCGATTCTGGGGTCGTTTTCTCAAAATGTTGACCGAAATTAAACTTGGCCTTTTAAAGCCAACTTAATGAAACAAGTGTTCCCACTACAAAATAAACTGGAATTAGCTACAAACGTCGTCACTAATCTATCGCTAAAATGCGCGTAGCTAACAGAATTTCTCGATAATCCATTGCTAATCTATCGCTAAATGATATTAGCGATGGATTTTTCTATTTAGCTACAGAATTTATCCATCGCTAAAACCTGATTTTTTAGTAGTGTCCGATTTCAACCCAAACACTTTCAAATTCCGAACCAATTATCCCCGTAAGTCATAAATCATTAAAAGCACATTCGGGGAATTTTATTTTAGGGAATGGGGTTCTAAAAATTAAAATGACCAGTTGGGTCATTACAAGGACTAGTGGGTGTATCATCATTCGGTTGAGTTTTATCAAAATCTATTTTCTCATCATCATTTTCATCAATAGTTAGATTAGAATAAAGAGCATTCATTAATTCATGGTCTAATTGTTCACCAGCTCCAATATTATGGAAAAATTGACTCTCAGTAAATTGTAATAAACTATTATCGCTATCAAGAATAGCAGGTGTAGGACGGATATATGGTTTGGTTCGGGGAGCCCGGGGCAGTGGAGGAGGAATAGATTGAGCACTAGATTCGCCACTCTTGGATTTTTCCTTATTTTTACCAAATTTTTTTTAAGGAAGCCATCTTAATTAATCAAGTAATAGAAAATAAATAAAACAAACAAAACTATAATATTAAAACTTAAGAGTTATTATGAGTTTACCGAATTGACGAACAACTTGTTGAAAATTAATTATCGTTGAAGACTTGAAGACTTCAATTCACTAACTTCACAATTTTTTCACAAATTGTAACAATAAAGTAAGCAATAGTAGTAATTATAGAAGAAAATTAGAGTGAGATTGCGATAGATTGTTGATTTTGTAAGAAAAATAAAAGAATGAGGGGATATTTATAGTTGAAAATAGGGAAAAAGTATAATTATAAAAGGTTTGGGGTTAAAAGAAATTTGGGGGATTAAATGGCTATTTTGTAAATAGCCAACGACTATTTTGTGATAGCTAACGACCAGATTTTTAATTGACCAACGGACATATATTTTTTTTAAAAAACATTTGACCGTTGGGACCGTTTGGCCCGCCAGGGACTGGTCCGGTCCCGGTCCTAGCGATCCCAATTATAGAACCGACCCAGGAGCCCGAACCAGGCCCACGAATACCGATCCTACCGGTCCTGGCCCATTTGGCCCGCGGTCTCGGACCGGTCCCGGGTCCGGACTGGCCCACTTGCCACCCTTATTCTCGAGTTATCCGGGCTTGCCTAAGATAACAGTCCCCGAGTGGGGATGGTCGTGGCCTTTAAAATTTGGGGGTTGCCTAATAGGTCTTATGCCCTCGAGGTATAATAGCTTGGACCGTTCGAGTTTGTTTTTGGACGGCAATCCCCGAGTGAGAGAGTGATTGTTCGATCTCAGGTTAAAGTGGCCCTTGGGCTCATTACCTTTAGGGAATCGGAAGCAGGGAATTCCTTAAGAAATATAAATTAGAAATTTTTAAAAGACAAGATGATTGCAAGGAAGAAACTTCTCTTTATTCTTGTGTAAAATAATCATACATGCGTACATGCTTTATGTTAGGGTTCGAGCAATCTATGCGGGTATGGTTCGTTTGACCATTTGTCCCTTACAATAAATCTTACCTTTTGAGACCCTTCCATCACGAAGTAATTTCCTTGCTAAAGTCGATATCTGAGGGTAATGCCCCCCAGTATTCGAAGTTGATCATAGAGAGAAGCTTCGGATAATGTTAATGTGATCTTCGACACCAATTCATGATTGGTCTTTGATTTTAAGTTAGAACGATCCATTGTTGCCTCGTTAAAAACCTTACCAGAAAATCCATTTGGAACAAAACCGGTTCAAGGGAAAAAGAGTGCAACGCGTGCTTTCAGACCTAAAACTTTGTACTACTCCTTGTCGGTCACCTGCGAGTGTTAGTTCGAAATATAAATAAAAAGAAAATGAATGGAGTCGTACCTTAGCAGTAATATCGTTTTAGGTGAGTTATATTCTAGTTGCTCGGCAGTTGTTCACCGTTCATCGTTCCGAGCTTGTAGGATCATTTTCCGGTGATTTCGATGATATGATACAGTCCTTCCCAGTTCGGTCCCAACTTTTCCTTGCTCGGATTTAGGGTGTTCAGTGTGATCTTTCTTAGCAGTAAGTCCCCGACATTGAAGTATCGAAGGTTGTCCCTTCTGTTGTAATATCTCTCGATCCGTTGCTTTTGGGCGGTCAACCGGACAAGGGCGGCTTCGCGCCTTTCATCCAACAGTTCCAAGCTCGTATTCATTGACTCATCATTTGATTCATTTGTTGCATATCAGAATCTGATACTTGGCTCTCCGACTTCGACCGATATTAGAGCTTCGGCGCCGTAAACCAATGAGAACGAGGTAGCCCCGGTACTGGACTTTGAGGTCGTACGGTATGCCCAAAGGACTTCGGGTAGGATTTCCTTCCACTTTCCTTTGGCGCCGGTTAACCTCTTTTTGAGGTTTTGGATTATGGTTTTGTTGGTCGATTCGGCTTGTCCGTTCCCACTAGGGTGATAAGGTGTTGACAAGATCCGTTTGATCTTATGATCATCGAGAAACTTGGTCACTTTGCTGCCGATAAATTGTTTCCCATTGTCACATACGATTTCGGATGGCATTCTGAACCGACATATGATGTGGTCCCAAATGAAGTCGATGACTTCCTTCTCCCTGACCTTCTCGTATGCCTGTGCTTCAACCCACTTAGAAAAATAGTCAGTCATAAATAATATAAATTGAGCCTTACCAGGTGCCCATAGAAGAGGGCCAACAATGTCCATTCCCCACTTCATGAACGGACATGGTGATAAAATCGAGACGAGCAGCTCCCCGGGTTGATGGATCATCGGAGCGTGTCTTTGGCATTCATCACATTTTCGAATGAACTCATTTGCGTCATTTTCCATGTCGATCCAATAATAATCAGCTCTGATTATTTTTCGAACCAACGATTCGGCGCCCGAATGATTTCCACAGGTACTTTCGTGGATTTCCCTCAAAACATACTTGGTATCGCCCGGCCCTAGACATATTTCAAGTGGGCCATCAAATGTTCTTCTAGACAAGGTTCCGTCTTCGGACAGGCTAAATCGGGCCGCCTTTGTACGCAGGTCCCTTGACTCGTTTGGATTCGAGGGCAGTTTACCGGATCTGAGATATTCTACGTACTTATTCCTCTAGTCCCAAGTTAGGCTTGTCGAGTTGATCTCGGTGTGGCCTTCTTCCACTACTGATCTCATAAGTTGTACGACTTCTCTAGAGTTGAACTCGTCGTCTTCGATAGATGACCCCAAGTTAGCGAGGGCATCGGCCTCGCTGTTTTGATCCCGAGGTACGTGTTGTAAAGTCCATTCTTTGAACCGATGTAATGTCACCTATAATTTGTCCAAGTATCTTTGCATTCATTCCTCTCTGACCTCGAATGTTCCATTGACTTGGTTTACCACAAGGAGGGAGTCGCACTTGGCTTCGATCACTTCTGCCCCCAAGCTCTTGGATAGTTCAAGGCCTGCAATCATGGCCTCATAATCGGCCTCGTTGTTAGTCAATTTCATAGTCTTAATAGATTGTCTAATTATATTACCTGTTGGTGGCTTTAATACGATGCCAAGTCCGGACCCTTTTGCATTTGAGGTGTCGTTCGTGAAGAGGTTCCAGATTCCCGAGGAAGTTCCTGAGTTAATCAACAACTCTCTTTCGACCTCGGGTATCAGAGCCGGTGTAAAGTCGGCCACAGAGTCTGCCAAAATTTGAGACTTAATCGCAGTCCGAGGTCGATACTCAATATCATATCCACTTATTTCTATGGACCATTTGGCCAGTTGCCCCGAGAGTTCGGGCTTATGCATAACCTTCCTCAATGGGTAAGTAGTTATGACACATATGGGATGATATTGGAAGTACGGTTTTAGCTTCCTAGAGGCGCTTAACAAAGCGAGCGCTAGTTTTTTCAGGTGAGGGTACCTAGTTTCGGCCTCACATAAGATTCTACTAACATAGTAAATTGGAAATTGCATACCTTGCTTTTTCCGAACTAGGACTCCACTTACCGCTATCTCCGAGACCGCCAAGTACAAGTACAGTTGTTTGTCCACCTTCGTTGTGTGAAGCAGGGCGGGCTCGATAAATACCTTTTGAGTTCCTCCAAAGCTTGTTGGCATTTTGGGGTCCACAAAAAGTCGTTCTTCTTCTTCAACAGTGTGAAGAATCGGTTGCTTTTGTCGGACCTAGAAATAAATCGCCCCAGGGCGGCTATTCACCCGGTTAACCTTTGCACGGCCTTTACGTTGTCCACGACCGTGATATCTTTGATGGCTTTGATCTTATCAAGATTGATCTCGATTCACCGATTGGATACCATAAATCCTACGAACTTACCGACCCTACTCCAAACGCACATTTTTCTGGGTTTAGCTTTATGTTGTACTGCTTCAGTATATTGGATGTTTCCTGCAAATGTCTTAAATGGTCCTCTGATCACAGGGAATTAACTAACATGTCGTCAATGTAAACCTCCATTGATTTTCCTATTTTTTTCTCGAACATCCAGTTTACTAAGCGTTGGTATATGGAACCAACATTTTTTAATCCAAACGGCATTATGTTATAACAGTACGTGCCATAATTAGTGATGAAGGAAGTTTTATCCTGATCACCCAGGTCCATCCGTATTTAGTTGTACCCGGAATAGGCATCGAGAAAACTGAGGGTCTTGTGGCCGGCCATGGCATCGATCATACAATCGATGTTGGGCAAAGGAAAAGAGTCTTTGGGGAATGCTTTATTCAAATCTTTATAGTCTACACACATTCTTAATTTATTCCCTTTTTTAGGGACTACCACTACATTTGCTAACCAATCTAGGTATTTGACCTCCCGAATAGACCCTATTTTAAGAAGTTTAGATACCTCATCCTTGATGAAAGTATGCTTGATCTCGGACTGGGGTCTCCTCTTTTGTTTAACCAGATGAAACTCCGGGTCCAGGCTCAGCTTATGAGTGGTTATCTCCGGTGGGATACCTGTCATATCGAGGTGGGACCAAGCGAAACAGTCTTCGTTAGTTATAAGAAATTGAATAAGCTTTTCCTTGAGCTCGGAGCTTAGCCCCATGCCCAGGTATACCTTTCGATTGGGCAAGTTTTCTTACAATATGACTTGTTCCAGTTCCTCGACCGTCGATTTAGTGGCGTCGAAATCATCGGGGGCTATAAAAGATCTGGGAATCCCATAATCATCATCCTCGACTTCCCCTTGTTTGTCCGAATCTACCGAAGATGGTATCAATGATTGCTATTTTGCCCCATTTTTGACCACCTGGTTTGGGCCCTTCGATGTTGGAACTATAGATGCCGGTGTCACCTCTTCAACCGCGAACATTTCTTTTGCAACCGGTTGTTCCCCGTAGACTATTTTAACTCCGTCAGGTGTTGGGAATTTCAATGTTTGGTGTAGCGTCAAAGGCACCACCCTCATGTTATGGATCTATGGCCTTCCCAATAGAGCGTTGTATCTCATGTCCCCTTCGATCACATAAAATTTGGTCTCCTGGATGGTCCTGGCGGTGTTTACTGGTAATGTTATTTCGCCGTTAGTGGTCTCGCAAGCCATGTTGAATCCGTTTAGAACTCGAACTACAGGCACAACTTGGTCTTGCAAATCGAGCTGTTCCACGACCCTCGATCGAATGATGTTGGTCGAGCTACCTGGATCAATTAACACACGTTTAACTCAAATTTTATTTACGAGTACAGATATTACCAGTGCATCATTGTGGGGTTGCACGATCCCTTCTGCATATCATTGAAAGATAAAGTTCCTTCCGGTATGTAGTCCCGAATTTGGTTTTCCCTAGTGATAGATACTTTGGTGTGTTTCTACATCGGCCCATGTGGGATATCAGCTCCTCCGATAATCATGTTAATAACGTGTTGAGGTTCTTCTTGTTCTGCCTATTTGTTAGAATCCCTGATCCTAAAATGATTCTTGGCTCGATCGCTCAAGAACTCCCGAAGGTGCCCATTGTTGAATAGACGAGCTACTTCCTCTCTCATCTATCGACAATCCTCCGTTCTGTGACCATGAGTGCCGTGATATTTGCACATCTAGTTAGGATCCCTTTGGGTTAGATTGTAGGGGTTGAGGCCATTTGGTATCTTTGATGCGTCCGATAGCCGATACAATGACGGCAACATCGACATTAAAGTTGTATTCCGATAGCCTTGGTGCATCTTTAAACCTGTCGAGGCCATTTTTGGTCATAAGTCCCCGACTGCTTTGACCTCGATCGTTCCTCCTTTCGTTTCCCATGGGGTTTCGCCCGGACCCACTGCTTCTCCGATCTCCGTTATATGGTTGATACTTATCCTTATTTGGCCTCAGTTCACGATCTCTCTCTCTCTTGACTCTGTCGAAGTTTCTGACTGGATAAATAGATCCCGAAGGGACCCCAAGTTGATCATCTTCGACTCCGATTTTCGATTGATACCAGTTATGCACGTTGGCCCATATAACAGCCCGATATTCTATTAAGTTCTCTTCAGCTGTTGTGAAGCCATCGAGCTTCGAATATTAAGTCCCTGAGTAAAAGCTTGAACAACCCAATTATCAGCGACCGGTGGCAGGTCCATCCATTCCATTTGAAATCGAGATACGAACTCTCTGAGCATTTCATTATCCTTTTGCCTCACTTTGAAGAGGTCTGATTTCCTGGTTTCGACCTTAATAGCCCCAGCGTGTGCTTTCACAAAAGAGTCTGCAAGCATAGAAAATGAGTCAATAAAATTAGGGGGTAAGTTGTGATACCATATCATGGCTCCCTTTGACAAGGTTTCTCCGAATATCTTCAGTAAGACGGACTCGATCTCATTATCCTCCAAGTCGTTTCCTTTGATGGCGCATGTGTATGAAGTGACGTGCTCGTTTGGGTCAGTCGTTACGTTGTACTTAGGAATCTCAGGCATGCAGAATTTTTTGGGGATCGGCTTCAGAGCCGCATTCAGAGGAAAGGATTTTTGTACGAACTTCCTGGAATGTAGGCCCTTCAATATCGGAGGTGCTCCTAGGATTTGGTCTACCCTGGAATTGTAAGTTTCTACCTTTTTGTCGTTATCCTCGATCTTCTTCTCCTCTGATTCTATCCGTTTTGTCAGCTCCTCAAGCATCTTTATAATTTCGGAGCTAGCCCCAGATTCATATTCGTTTCACCTTTCTACGATCGATTCATCCCTGCGGGTAACTTCCCGGGGAGGATCGGGCTCAGCCCTACTTGGTGCACGGCTTTGGTTCTGTAACTGAGCTATCGCCGCCTGTTGAGCCTGCAACATTTCGAAGATCATTCGTAGGTTGATCCCATCTCCTTCAATGTTTTGTGTGTTCCGAGTTACCGATCGGGCTCCACCATGAACGTTATTTTCGGGGTCGGTAGGCAAATTTGCATCGATAGCCACATGCGAATTAGCGTCGATCGGATTTGCGATCGGAATTCGAGCGGGATCAGCAGGCAGTATCTCGTTACCGGGCCCTATGTTGTTATTTTCACCTTGGTGACCGGACTCATTGTTAACATACAGAGGTGCTGATTGAGAGTTTGACATTTTTGTATTTTAGCCTAGAATCAAAGACACTTCAAAGAACAAATGAAAAATAGTGTGTGTTATGGAAATTTGTATCAAATAACCACTATTATCTTTAGCCCCATGGTGGACGCCAAACTGTTTACTCTCAAAATCGGATAATAATTAAATTTATAAGTGGTTTTAAGGATACGTGGATTAATTTAACACAAAGTAATAGATTGAACTATAAGTAAAGCAAACAATAATAAAGTAAATTCAAACCGTGTGATTTGAATCGTTATAGCCTTGAGAAATAGACTTCACTCGAACTGAATATGATCCAAATATTGTCAAATACAGAAGAACAGAAGCTTGCAGAAAGAAAATAATATTATAATGCTTTTAGGATGCGTGTTACCATCCATTACAAAGAATCAGACCCCCTTTATATAGTAAAGGAGTCCTGCTTTAGGTACAATTCTATAAAAGGTAATAAATCTCGTGATTTGCTAATTAGTCGGTCTCTTGTTGATACGTGCCGAGATTCCCGCCGTGATATCCGACCGATTGCGGATACTTCGGCCTTCCGTTATTGGATCCGATAATATTTCCCCGAGCTTGTTCGGAATCGGGATCGATTCCAGAGTCACGGGCTCGAAGATCTTGGAGACGTACGTTCTGACTTCGTTCTTTGGTTCGATGGAACCTAGGGTCGATCTTCAATCCATCACATTTCGGTTCTGGTCCGTCATGCAATAGATGAGCCCGATTTCGGCCGTATACATACTCTACTGTTTTAAATATGTCAACTACAGTACTTTTTGTTGTAGGTTTGAATTGGCTATAATATTTGATGTACTTAGTAAATAAAATATACTCCGCAATTAATAAGAAGAAAGACCGTTGAAATAATATAAAAATAATGTTCAAATTGTTCAAGCGAACTAGAGAATATTACATAAATGAGCAAAAGCATTATACTTTAATTTATAAATCCATAAAAGAAGAAAGCTTATAAATCCATAATAGAAGAAAGCCTAATACATCTAAAGAAAATGAGGCATTTTCCTGTTGAAGAAATGAGCCAAATTCTTGATCAAATCTTTGGACTTTTGACAGTGCAAGTCATTCAAATGAAATACATGATCCTCTCCTTCTGTTTCTTGGATCTCAACTACACCCATCCACCCGCTCCGACCCAATGCTTGATAGTAAGCCCAACCTCTATCCTTCAAAATATCCTTCTCCGCCACATTAATCAAGACTCTCCGACAACCTAGACTCGTTAAGCCTGGTGCACCTTCTACTACGGGATTAACCCTTGGGTCATCATTATCCGGATTCGAAGGACACACAAACGACCACAGCCGGTCCACATGTGCCTTCTTATCCGGGTACGAGGCCTCCGACCCTATTGGACCCGACCCCCAAAAATACGGGTGGACTAAAGCAACACCAAGAATATCAACCACAAGCTCTGGCTCAACACTTCCAGCAGCCATTGCTAGATTATGAGCGATGTTAGCACCCGCACTGTCACCGGAGAGGAAAACACGATCCGAAATTCGCGTGTTCGTTCAACCACGGCTCTTGACCATCGCCATTACAATGAGAAAAAACCCATTGAAGTGCTTGCCATGAATCTTCATATGCAATAGGAAGAGGGTGTTCAGGTGGTCTTCTGTAGTGAACAGAAACAGCGATGATTCGTGATTCGGACACAAGGGTGTTGAGGTAGTTATGGTAGTTGGATGAAGATGGAGTGAACATACAAAAACCTCCACCATGGAAGTAAATAACAAGAGGGAGTTTTTGGTTGCCAAGAATGGAAATATTTGGGACATAGATACGAACATAGACTTCAGAATCAGGAATAATATTTGATATATCTTTGGATGAAACTCCAGTTTGAGAATCAGTACCTGCTGGAATTGAATCAGTGCCTAAAAGTCTCTCAACATGGCAATTTTTGTAAACTCGAAGATATGGTAGGAACTCGTAATCCAGCTCTGCATTGCTCGCGGCCATTACCTTCGCCTTGAACTATATAGTTGATTTTTTATTTTCAAACTTTATATTTACGACTTTACGTTATGTCTACATTAATTTATTACTATGGATGAGGCTAGTGAGTGCAGTGGTGTTTGCTTTTTATCTTCGTCCGGTTAAGCTAATATTGCCTAAGCTAAATTTTTTCATCTCCACAAGTTTTGATGAATTCTATTGTACTTAGATAAGGTGAGATTTGGTATATTGTCTGCTTTTGGATCGTTGAAAATGACTTCCAATTTTGAAAAAGAAAACAAATTAAATATAGTCTAAGGGTATGTTTGGTACGACAGAAATTATTTTCCGGAAAATGTTTTCCCATTTTCCACTGTTTGGGTGCACAAAATAGTTTGGAATATATTTTCCTAGATATCGCATTTTCCTGAAATCGGAGGAAAATGACTTTCTTGGAAAAAGTTAGGAAAACATTTTACAAAAACTTCACCTACTCTCACATCTAACCCCAACCCCCTCCCCCTTCTCTCGCCTACCCCGCCCCCCTCTCTAAATTCTATAAGCCACCGTAAATTTCTTAGAGTTTGTGAATCTCCAGACTTCCCAAAAAACCTTGAAACTAAACATATTTTCATGAGACTTTTAACTTTAGTCCATGATTCAAAAATTACTGGAATCGGGAATTACACAAAAACTTTCAATTACTTTTTAGTCACTTCTCTTTCGTGACTCCCTTTTTCCTTCTAATAAGAAACTCAATCATCTTTCCATGTATGTCTTCATTGGTAGATGAAATAATCGTTTTCTAGAAAATATTTATTATATACTAATACACAAATCACCACAAACAATACATGAAACAGTTGTACTACGGGAAGGGAGATGCAAATAGGGAAACATAAACTCGCACGACGTCATAATCAAGATGCCAAAAAAGGAACAAAATTATTTTTGCAGTAACAATAAGTATGACTCTTCACAAGGAGAGATGCAGACCGGAAAACAAACAACGTAAACTCTGATGTCAATAATGATTAAAATAGAGTAACACGGACATCAAATTTGTTTACCTGTTAACAATAGCGGAATATTTTGCAGAATCTGTTCCAATCAATTGCTCAAATCCGACTTCGTCTCTCTTGGAAACGAAACTCTTGTTCACGAACTAAATACCTTATTTTTTGGTTATGACAGTGTGTTTCTTACTTTCGAGAGAATCACTTCTTAGACTCATTCTCTATTGAGAAAGAAATATATAATAAAAAGAGAGGCAAAAACATAATATTAAGACAAGTGTCATAATCATAAAATGGCAAATGGACAAAATAAACTACCTTTCTAACTAAAAAATAAATTACCTTTCTAACAAAACAAAGTTGGAGTTTTAAAATTATTTTAAAATAAAAAACGAAATTGAAAAAAATATATTGCCAATTCAAATTGGGGAGTAGTTTCAAGTTGGAGTTTTAAAATTATTTTAAAATAAAAAAACCAAAATAAAGAAATAAAAAATTTACAATTTAAATTTGGGAGTAGTTTCTTCCTAATATGATAGTCTATATCTATATCAATATCTATCTATATAGAAAAAGATAAGTAAAATATTTATATGATGCCATGTGGCATAACCATCTATCTATATATAATAAAAGTAGAGGCAAAAGCATAATATTAAGACAAGTGACATAACCACAAAAAGCTAAGTGGCATTGTTAAGACAAAATAAACTACCTTTAATTTCTAACTAAAAAATAAATTACCTTTCTAACAAAACAAAGTTGGAGTTTTTAAATTATTTTAAAATAAAAAACGAAATTGAAAAAATAATTGCCAATTCAAATTGGGGAGTAGCTTCAAGTTGGAGTTTTAAAATAAAAAAATCAAAATAAAGAAATAAAAAAATTTCAATTCAAATTTGGGAGTAGGTGTCTTCCTAATATGATAGTCTATATATCTATATCAATATCTATCTATATATAAAAAGATAAGTAAAATATTTATATGATGCCATGTGGCATAACCATTAATAAGAAAAATGATACAATAATATTCGTATTATAGATAAACATAACGAAAAAATCAAAATATTATAGAACAAAACCTATGTATAAAGAGGAGAATAGATATAATGTGATTCTATCCCGCACTTTAAATTTATTTTGATAAATTTAAGTAAATAAATAATGCTTGAAAATATTATTGATAAATTTAAATATCAAAATAATTATGAGAAAGTCATACAGGATAAAGTCAAGTTAAATTTCAAGAGTAATACAAAATTACATTCATGTTATTATATTAAACTGATAATTTATTAATAATTCATATGATAATTTAATAATATTAAGTAATGGATAATACAATTACATAAGCAAGGAACAAAAATAAATGTGGAAAAATATAAAAATATAACACTTCTAATTACAATTATGATGAGAAAAGCCATACATATACACTTAACTACAAGCATAATAAGCAAATAGTTATAAAGGAAGAATACTAAAAAAAATAAAAATTCAAGGGATAGCTTAAAAATTTATATACTAATTAAATTTCTCAGGCAAAAGATTTTAGATAATAAATAGAACTCATAATTTCATAATGAAAAATACAAAAATATAAAGATACTAAAAAATGTGGGAAAATATAAAAATATAACACTTTTAATTACAATTATGATGAGAAAAGTCATACATATACACTTAACTAAAATCATAATAAACAAATAGTTATAAAGAAAGAATACTAAAAAAAATAAAAAAATCAAGCGATAGCTTAAAAATGTATATACTAATTAAATTTCTCAGGCATGAAATTTTAGTTAATAAATAGAACTCATAATTTCACAATGAAAAATACAAAAATATAAAGATACTATTAGGATATTATACATAAGATAAACACATTATATATATAATACAAATTAATAATTATTAAAATATTGGTAGTAATAATAAAAGGCTTATCTCGTTATACTTTTGATGAATTCAAAATAATAATTTAGTAAAAATAAGTTTTTATTTAAATTTTCAATAAACTACAAAATTGAGAAAACTAATCAAATATTATAGTAATTGAATATACGAAAAGAGGGGGATAAATATAATTTTATGATACTTATATTTTGAATTAATTAAAAATTAAAATGTAAATAAATAACATTCAAACAAAATTACCAATAAATTTAGACAATTGAACAATTTTGAACAGTAGTATTACTATTGTTCAAAATTCACATTAATAAATGTATAGTACTAAGTATTTGCCAATTCAATAATAAAAATAAAAAGGAACAACTAATTTATTTGATTACTATATGATGTGTATCCTTTAATTTTGTATAGATTTTGTTATATTTTTGCACAATATATTAAATAATAAAATACAACTAATATTTATTAAACTAATATGATATATTAGATCATAATTCTATAAAATTAATATTCTGTCAAATTATCTGCGCATCGCGCGGGTTCTAATACTAGTATATAAAGGAGAGAGGTTTCAAGAAAAAACTATCGCTCACACAAACTGATCGCACGTTCTCATTATTTTTTAACGTGCAACATTTTTTTCTTTTATTTATCTGTGTTTTAACTTCGCTAGGTAACCTCTTTTAGCGTTTGGTAGGGTGAGTCCATATGGACAACCCCAGGCCGCAACCCAAACCCAATATCCAACAGTAAGACCAATACCTTGAGGCTTAAGTTAGATTTACTTATTAAAAAAAATTCAGTCATTTATACTCAAGCAAATGTTCACCGCTCCGGTGCCAAAGACTTACTTCCATTTTCTTGCTTTGACATATTCTTTTGCGATCTTTTTGCACGTAAGAGCTCAATAATTTTCTTAATTTTATCGGCCTTGCACCAAAATACATGCAACGCATAAGTTCTGAGCATCAAATAAAATCAAATTGAACCATTCAAGTGTAAGAAATATCGAATTGTCAGGATACGTAAGTAACAACACTTGACACTAATATGTTACTCAAATTAAATTTATTGCTACCTTTAAATAGAGAGTAAATTTTATGGGTAATTATTCAATTTTGTGTTCATTATCGAACAATTATTTTTCTTGTTTTTGTTACGCAAAAGTCATTCAGCTTTGTGTTTATTATCCAAAAGTCACTTTTCTTTCTTTTGTTATACAAAATTATTTTATTTTGTTCTAGTTATCATAAAAGTCACCTTGGCCAGATTTTACAATACTTTTACTTGAAAAGTTTATTATGTCTTTGACATTATAAATTCTCATTTATGTAATATTTTCTATATTATATACTAGTATATAATATAATATATTTTATTTTATTTTATTTTATATTTTATAATATATCCGTACATTTAATTTTTACATGGCAGCCAATTTGTTTATCATATTCAAACATGAACATATTTAAAATATAAAAATGACAAAATAATATTTATTTTTTAAAATTTATTTGAAATAATAAAAATATATTTGTTTAACAAATAATAGTTTTATATTCAGTAAAACCTTTAAAAAATTCAAAGATATTTTTATTAATATTAAGTTTTTTATAGCTTTATCTGTCAATATTATTTATTTCAAAGTGCTAATCTTATGTGTCGGTGTGTTAACTCTGGGTATTTTATTTATTGAATTAACGAATATGGATTGGCTGATAAATCTGTGAGTTTTGATTTTATAATTTCCATCAAAAATATTTCATTAGGTATGGTTAAGAACGTTACTTTAGATTTGTTCACAGTAATGTTAGAGACAAATTTGATAATGCTACCTATGTATCTTGAAAATTAACGTTAAGAGAAAATTAAATCTAGGAATCTATTATAAAAATAATAAATAAAATAATGTTCAACTATTTTACTTATAACTAAAATTTCTAGGTAAAAATATATTATATAATATATAATATAGAAGGTATTAAGGTGAAAGTTTTATAAAATTTGGTCAAAGTAACTATTGTGATAGATAGAGCATAGTAAGATGATTTTTTGTGTAACAAAAGAAAAAAAATAACTTTTTAATGAACACATAGTTGAATGACTTTTAAAAAACAAAAAAACAAAAAAAAATTGAATAACGATTGACCACCCATGAAATTTACCCGCTGAAAAAAAATACACCTTGTCGAATTTAGTTCCTAATTTAACGCGCGCAAAAGAAAAAAGGAAAAGGCGTGGCCTTTGGTTTACCCACAGCATACGGTGACAGTCTCACTTCAAAATCATTTTCGTTGTCTTACAAAAGCATGAAGTTAAAAGGTATACTGATTGGGATTGACTACAAAGAGTCAAAGAGGGCAACTTGCACTAAATCAGCCCTATCAATATGATTGATGAAACAACCCTTCCGGGTTACCCAGTTGGTTTGGAGGGTAGACCTGGGATCGAATTCACCCTCAATACCTTCTGGATTGAGTCTGTCGCACAAGGCTTTTGCCTAGTGCGGTTTACATCACCTGTGTGGTTTGCATGTTATTAGACAGGGGCACTTGCACTTTACTGAGTGCTCACCCGAAGGGCAGAGGTTGTAGCGGCTTCGGTTTTCCTCTTACCAAAAAAAACAAAAAATATGATTGATGAATACATATCAATCAATCTACTTTTTCCCAACGATTTTCGTCTTTTTTCACATATTCTTGAATGTGGTGTTTCCATTGGAAACTTGTATCTTTATTCAATTCCAACAATTTTCATATCTTAGTTTATTGCCTCCAGAATTTATAAGTGTAGTACGTGATGTATAAATATAATTATTTACAAGTTCATATGGAAGAATATGTATTCAGCCCGTATAAAATGGAACAAAAAGAGGAAGTGTTTGGAGTTAAACAGGTTTCAATAGATGCAAAATCCATTCATATGAAAGAGTGAGAGCAAAGAGACAGGCAAAGGTTTCTCCAGGCTTGGCGCAGGGAGGCACTACACACAGAGTATCATAAAAATCACACTTCATAACCGATAGCAATTGTATTATTTTTATGCCACCACTTAGATAATTCCTGCATTATAATTCTTGCATAATTAGCATGTGAATCAAACGACCCCTTACATATTTATATGAGAAAGGCAGAGGTTTATTTCTTTATATCGGGTTCGGGGAAGGGGTGCAGGGAGGCACTCCGGACACACAATATCATGATAAAATCACAGGTCATAACCATACAACAGAATTTCATGTTGTAGTATTTCACCTTCCTCCAGGTGCTGGTAAAGTTATATGGCTCATTATGCTATCAATATGGATACTGTTGTGTTCACTGTATTTGTAGCCGAATCCCAATCCCTCAGTACCGTGTAGTAAGGACTCTATCTCCTCTGAATTTTGATCGGTTTGAAGCCACGAGTGCTGCTTCAATCTTGATGCAGCTTCCAGTTCTGCTGCGACTTCCTTCATTGAAGGTCTATCTTCCCCTTTAATATTTAAGCACCTCTCTGCAAGCATAGTAACTTTTTTCAATTGCCCTGTGGCTGTATTTCTCTCATCAAAGACTATATTGTCGTCTAGAATATCGAACAAATGACCCTTCTCCACTGAAGATATGAAATATAGAGCTAGACTCCTCTCTTCCTCTGGTCTATCAAAACATAGAGCCTTTCTACCAGTTAGGAGTTCTACAAGCACTACTCCGAAACTGTATACATCACTTTTTTCAGTTAATTGACTTGTTTGCAAGTATTCAGGATCTAGATATCCTAGAGTTCCTTGAACCAATGTAGATAGCTCTGTTTGATCAGCAGGAACCAACCTGGATGCTCCAAAATCGGACACTTTGGCCGTGTAGTTTTTATCTAAAAGAATGTTGACAGACTTGATATCTCTATGGATGATTGGAGGGTAAGCAGCTGAGTGCAAGTATGAAAGTACTCCAGCGGTTTCTGCAGCTACTCTCAGACGAATGTCCAAAGAAAGAGTAGAGGCCTTCACTTTATCATGTAAATGTTCAGAAAGTGTTCCATTGTTGATAAATTCATACACCAATAGCGGAACTTCTGTCTCTAGGCAACAACCTAAGAGCTTAACCACATTTCTATGATTGATTTGGGAGAGGACAATGACTTCATTTATGAATTGCTCAATCTGATCGCGATTTATTACCTTAGATTTCTTGATAGCAATGATGCAATTATCTTTCAGATATCCTTTGTATACAGTTCCAAAACCTCCTTGACCAATAACTCTATCTCCGTCAAAGTCATTAGTGGCCCTTTTTAGCTCTTCGGCTGTGAAAATCTTTACTGTATTACTTGCTCCCTCTTGCCCTGTGAGTCGTTGCTGTAGAATTAATCCACCGTTTTCTTGGAAAAACTTCTTCTTCATCATTAACATCTTTTTCCTTTGGAATCCAGTGTATGACCAACCACAGACTATAATAACCAGAAAAGCAACTCCTACTGTAACACCTGTAATATAAGATAAATTAGAATAAAGATCTCAGATCCTCCAATATATATACACATGTGTTTGTGGATTCAACATGACACAACTCTTTCTCAGTATCAAGACATTTTAGGTCGATACAATATGTGTTTCGTGAAAAGAAAATGGTTTCCCGTTTCAAATTTCTGTTATTCAGCGAAATAACAACTTTCAAGTTCAAAAAGTCCTTTTACTCATCATTACAGTTTGCCAAAAATTACTAAAGCTTTATATACTGGTAACCGAAGAAAATGCCTAGTGAAGTCATTAATTGACATACTAGTAAATTTCATTTTTAAATGTTATAAGTTTAAAACTAAGTTGCAAACTAACCAATTCGACATGAAACTTAAATTGATACGGGAAAATTATCACCTGAATTAGAACAAGCAATATGTTACTCCCTCCGTTTCAATTTAAATGATATACTTTCCTTATTAGTCTGTTCCAAAAAGAATGATATATTTATATATTTGGAAACAATATAATTTAACTTTAAACTTGTCATTTTACCGACTTTACCCTTAATGATAAACTTTTATAACCACACAAAGCTCTTGCCTCTTAAGCTTTTAGGATCACATGTTTCAAAAGTCTTCTTTTTTTCCTTAAACTTTGTGTCAAGTAAAAAACGGAGGAAGTATGTACTATATTACGACGTGAATTCCAACTTATGCTAACTGCTTTAATTCACTACAAGAAAAATCAATATTTGTGATGGAAGAATCGGTCACAAATTTGAGCGCCAGGAGAACAAAACCATCAGAAATCCCCAAATTCCGTCACCAATTGATAAAACCGTCACAACTCCGTCATAAATATTCTCATCACAAATCTGTTTTTCTTGTAGTGTTTTTCTTTTTTTGTTTAGTTGTGCAAGAAATAATCCAACAAGTAGTATTTGACGGGCTTCTCCAACAATGAAGGATTACAATTAACCTGTTGCGTGCAAAATATCGAATAAGTTAAGAACGGTACCTATAACAAGAATATCATGAACTTTTCTCAGAGGATTGTCACGATTGCATTCAGTACCATTGCCACTGAAATTTGGAGGGCACGTGCATGTATAGTTCCCTTCTGTATTCTTGCAAATGGCATCTTTGGCACACCTATAATCTGGTTTTCGATCTACACATTCGTCAATATCTGCAGACTCGTCGAGCACAAAAATAAGATAACACAAACTATTAATTTGCAGAAAATAGAGTATCTTTACTCCTAATTATTTTGATTTCCTTTGAAAATTCAGCTGAACTGAAGAAAAAGAGAAGTAAATGGTGGAGGGTCGGAGGGCAGTTTTAAGGTTATAAGGTGTTACAATTAGTGCAGAAAGTAAACTAATACAGTATAACGAATTGTGAATGGATTCTCATTTATTTTAAATAGATTTATGTCCTGCAAATTTATTTTAAGGGAAGTCACAACAACAACATAGAATTAGTCTGCACCAACCAGAGGGAAAAACAAATAAAATTAAAACATAGCAGTAGAAATTTAATTAGGAGCTTCACAAATATGTAGAGAGGGGAATGAATTAGCAATATGAGAGTGTTCACATATACATACCTTGGCAGCCATCTACCAAGTTTGGATTACCATCATATCCTTGCATGCAGAAACAACGATATCCATTTGAATTATCATAACACTCACTGTTGTTACTCTTACATGCATATGTTGTCGAGTTTCTCTTAGCCATTTCGCATGTTTGTCTACCAATTACCCAATCTAGCACAAGAGGAAGCTTCTTTTTTCTCTGCAAACTGCTAAGGTAATTCTTAGAAAATTTAAAAGCAGCTTCTTCAACTATAAAAGCAAAGCTGCATCTATCACTAGGCCTGCCTTTCACACGAGTATAATTATAATAGCTGCTTAGTGTTATCTTGACGTTCCATGCTCCCTTAGGGATGGATGTCTGGCAACAACCAACACCAGAACACTCACCATCATTAGCAACATCCTCAATACTATTACACATGGACATGCATCCTGTTATGTAGGAGTCATTGATGTTATAATAACCCTGAACAATAGCATATGTGTCACAGCCAACTGCGATGAACTTATTCGCGGTGTAGTTCACAGATAACAATGATGATAATGTTAAAATTGGCTTCTTGTTGTTCGCACTTACCCCATCATGATAACAATCTCGGGATATGAACTTTAAGACCTTAAGTTGCCCAGCTAGAGATATGTCTGCGATTTCAATAGTGCTATTTCCTAAAAAAGGCTTGGGAGGTTGAAAAGAGTAATTACAAGTGACAAGGAACTGAGGGTCTAGATAGCAATCTTGGGTCATCCCAAATGGGAAAGGGATGCTGACATTGCCACAACTTTCATTGCAGTTAGTTTTGGCAATTCTTGGTAGCATAGCAGAAAAAGATAGTGAAAAGCAAATTAGCACCATTAATGTGATAAGATCAAGTGCTAAATTAGGAACCATGTTAAAAGAACTATACTATGGATATGTATGTGTGTGGTGATTTTTGATACTTGGATTCGCCAGCCCATTGATAATCCTTTAATAGATGTTTGTTGGAAGGACCTGGTCACAGAAATAGGGTGTCAACTACGTTAGAATTTTAATGTGGACTGTGTATAGAGAGTTGACTGACTTTATGCAGAGTGCAGACAGTTATTGAAAATATCTTCTTCTAGTACAGAGTATTTTCCGGAGATTAGTCAGTCAATGGCTACTTTTCCGTTTGGAGGAAGGTGAGAATGAGCAAGTGCTATCACTATCATGCTTTAACTTTTTATACTGGGTTTAATCATAGATTAAGTAAGCAAAGCTTCAGTGGGTATTGCACACTCCTACTAAATATACAGGAAATTATATCATGGCTAATTTTGTTAGAGGGTCGTGATTGTTATAAAATTTACCCTTTAATGCCTTCTTTGTAAGTGGTGCTTATTAGCCCAACTAATTCTGAAACTTGTCAATTCTAAAAACTAGCATGGACTCTTTCATTTCGGATACATATGTTGAGGTGTTACGAATATGCCATGACCACGTGAAATTTAGCTTTTTTTGCCCAAGTTGAAACTTAAACTAATAATTGATGCAAACACTCTTATTATCTTTTAAATCGGTGATATTACTATGTAATCAATCTTATTATTTGAGAAGCTGACGGTATAGGATAGACATATTATCTATTGTATACGGTCGAAATAGATTTCGGCCTTCCTACGTTCGATCGAGTTCAAGTGTTAACAAGTCGGAATGAGATTTTGGGAGTGAACTCCGAAGTCGGTACTAACGAGCCTCGAGCCCGAAGGTCGCTCGAGGAGTCAGCTCGATAACCCTATCGAGCCCGTGACCGAATCGATCCGCAAGGCACTACTTCGAGGTCGAAAATGCGCGACGCCCATCTCGAAGGTCGAACTCGAGCCAAAGGACCCGACCCAGTAACGAGTTCGAGCCAGTATCGAGCTCACACACAAGAGCCGTTGCAACCGCACCAAGAGAGAGAATCTTGACGGGAATCAAGGAAGAGGCAAGTCATCATGGGCCTTCCACTGTATGCTTCATTTTATTATTTTTTGTAATGACCCTCTTCTATAAAAAGGGGAATCCTTGTAAGCTATGGAAGCAGAAAAGAAAAAACACACTGTAACAGAAACAACAGTTTCTCATATTGAAAGATATCCCTTTATGCTTGTTTTACTTTATCTTATTCATTCTTGTTGCCCACTATTTGTATTTTTATAGTCAAGAATACACATATCTCTATTTCTATACACGATTTATATCGAATTATATCGCATATCCTTAGAACCATACACAAAATCTAACGTTATCCGATTTTTTCGGTAAACATCTATAATGAGCAAAACATGACCCAAGATCTTGTAAGTTTAACAACCTTTTTATTTTTCATTTAAGCAAAGTGAAATATATACTTCAAAAAGAAAAATGTAAAAATAAGGGGTCTATTTAACTATCACAAATTTTACATAAGACAATCCAACGCGTGTCTATTATAGTCAGCAAACAAAATAGTCATGTGGAAAAACTCCCTCACCTCCAAATGCAGCTGCCTAGTCACCCATCATTGCCAACCAAGCCATCTTTCTCCATTGACCCATCCTCAACACAACCTCATAAAATTCCCAACTAGCATTATCACATTTTGTTTTTGTGTTCAAAATTTTTGGGTTAGGGATTCCAAAATCCATTCATAATTCTCATCTTGGGATTTCAAGAGGTTCCGGCTAAAATGGATTAGAGTTGAGAATGGTTCAGTCGTGGTTTTCTATTTTAAGAAATCGTTCTCATGTTTCGATTCTGTTCGATATTCTATCATCGGTCACTGCTCACCATTTCTTTTTTTTATTGTGATACAGAAACAAACTTTTTTTTTTCGATTGGCTGGCTTTTAATCATCTCTTTAGGGATGATGATCATATAAAGCTAGCACAATGCATCGTAATTGTTGGACTTGTATGGGGGGGTTTTCGCAATTGTTACCCACTTTTTCATCATTTTCAGTCTAGTGTAACCTTTGCTTTAGCTGTTAAAGATGGTTTGCATCCTTTATTAACAGAACCCTTCTTGCGTTGGGTTTGTCGGCACCATGAATAGTTAAGATAGCACCGAGAAGAATGAAAAAGAAACTAAGAAAATGAATATAGGTTAAACTCTTTCTGTCTTTCTCTTGAGGTGAAAAGTAACAATGAAAAAAAATAATCTGTGAAAAGGATGGTGGCCGAGTAAACTAGGAACGACGGATAAATTGAAATCGCGACGGACGCAATATGTGCCTAGAAGAAACTAGAGTAAATGCGGGTTCTTTTAAAAATAAGCAAATATTATTATTTTCGCTCAATCCACGCGCTTAAGAAAAGTTAGGAACACTTTTTTTGCCATATCTCCATTTTGTGTTTATAGGAGTGTTAGGTTCTGCCCATTATTTTGTAAAAACTTTATTCATATCAATTTTTTCCCAAATAAACTTTTCGAAATCATTCTAATTATGTCGGTTTTTTTTCGGTATCGATACGATTCGGTTAATTTTTGGTATTTTTTTAAATGTCATGTAAAAATCACAAGTAGAAGTAGAATGTAATACTTATATGTAGGGGTGTACAAACCGAACCGAAAAACCGCACCAAATCGAAAAGTCAAACCAAACCAATTAAAAAACCCGACTTGGTTTGGTTTGATTTGGTTTGGTATTGAGTAAGAAAAATCCGAACCAACCCGCCATATAAATATATAATTTTTATATATACTTTTAAGATTTTATATAGAATTTTCTTTAAAAAATGTCTAGAAATATCTGGGATTCTCTTGCGGGATATAAATTTTAATAGAATATGAAGTGCTCCATATTTATTGACCTTAAATAATGGGTTGTATGATCACTTTCTTATCAAGTGTTACTAAAAAACGTCTATCTCTTTGTTCTTCCATATTCATATCATATGTTAAATTCTTATATCTTTTTCGAATGTGAAGTGATTATTAATACTTAGGTATCATATTAATTTTTATGTTTAATTACTAAATTCGGTTAAACTGAAAGTGTACATCAACGAAAAATTATTGTCAGACGACTAAAAAAATAACTATTATGTGTTACTAATAGAATTCTCCCATAAGAATATTTTAATCGTTAATATATTTGTCAATTTTTTATATTTTTACTAAATATATATTTACTTATCAAATATTTAATAAAATAAGATTAAAATAATATTTAATGAATAAAAAACCCGAAAACCCAAAAAACCCGACAAAATCGAACCAATCCAAACCGATATAGTTGGTTTGGTTTGGTTTTGATAAAAACCGAACCAACCCAGTCCATGTACACCCCTATTTATATGTACTTTTATAGTTCTTAGCCATTGTTTTAAAAGGTGTGGGCGTAAGGCAAGACGTTTTACATATGCTTTAGCGAGGCGTAAGTCACGAGGCACGGGGAGTAAGCTCTATGGGTATTTAATTTTTAATTTTTTATAAAGTAATATAATTAGAGTATATATATATATATATATATATATATATATATATATATATATATATATATATATATATATATATATATATATATATATATATATAGTGTGCTCCATCCCCATAAAACAACTAGTTTTCTATTATACGTTATTTACAAGTACAAGTAACTTGAGCCGAAAAGAATAAAGTTTTCTACATGCATGAACAAAAAAGATGACTAACCTGCAATTTGAACTTTGAACTTGCTGCTATGAAAGAGAATGAAATTCTCTTTGTATTTTGTAAAAAAAAATTTGAATATTCGTTGCTTTTGGGAGATATTAGCAGACTAGCGGATACGATAAAGAATTGGGAAAGATCATAAATTAGGGCTTCAATCAATAAAAAAAGGTCTTGACTTTTAAATGTAATACATTTCAGTTCCTTTTTAAAACTTTTGAGAAATTAGAAGCTAACTTTTGAAAATTTGGGTACTATATGAAGGACTTATTTAACAAATTTTTTTTAATCTCTCGGGCTTACACCTCACAAGAAAAAACGCGCCTCAAACTCCCAGGCGTACGCCCCGAACACCCGACGTATGCCCGGAGTTGCTGGGCGTATGCCTCTTGAGATTTTTGCCCCACACCATCGTCTCAGGGCATTTTTGGTGCGCCTGTCCCAAGGCTCGCCCCGAAAACACCTTTTAAAACACCGAACTTAGCAAAACTCTCTAGTTATTTTTTACTGTTTAAAGGATGATGAATTAAAATAACATGAAAGATGACCAAAGTATAGATCCATCAACTATTCTACGGCAACGTAAATAAAGAAAATATAAATCACACGAATGGAAAGATATTAATCAAGCTGAGACTCAAGAATAAACTCTATAGAAGATTAAATATTCAAAAGGATAAATCTAAATCATAAGAAAAGAAACATATTCAATACATTATAGTTTACTACACATAATCTGTAGAATACTTTGTGTCTTGCTAGTGAATATGATGGAAATAATTTAGTTTCAGTGGGAGTAGCATAATAGGTTTGAGAATTTGAATTTTGAGTTTAATTATTTGTTGGCTTGTAACCGTTTTCATAATTTCAAGGCCCAAGAAAATTTAATATTTTATTATGTTTAAACTTAATATATAAATATATTTTTCACATGTAAATTTATTCGATATTGTTCGGTATATTTTTTATTTATTTTTATAAAATAAAAACTTACCCTAATTATTGGTACAATTATAGATATATATATATATAAAGCTATGATTTTATTAAAAGTAACCTAAATAACGATTTGGTACGGTACAGTTTTTTAAATATCTATCTAGCACCCCTTTAATAGGTACAATTGAAGTGTCTAATAGAAAGATGAAAGATGCCCTAATTCAAAGTGGAAAACTACAAGAAGTAACCACTTACATTTGGCATAATCGATAAAATTCCCCCATCAAACCTTTCAGACTAGACTATTCCATCTATGGGTGTTCGTCGATCGGTACAGTACGGTATTTAGACATTTCGATTTGGTATTTTTGGTATTCGGTTTCTTAAAATACTATACCAATACTGTACCTAATTAAATTCGGTATGATTCGGTTTTTCTCCTTTCAGTTTCGATTTATTTGGTTTGGTAACTTCGGTTTATTCGATTTGAATACTAACAAGTGCATAAAGTCAGAGACTATAATATTCTTAATTAAAGTACTCAAAAGTACAAAACTAAAAACGCTTATTGACAAAAGTTTTGTCCAAAACCAGCAAATATCAACCTAGAGAGAGAAAACTGCACATAAAGGAATAAATTTGATCATTAGAAATGTCTTCTTATTTACTTAGAGTTAATTGATAAATTTAGAGAATAAAATAAAGTAAAATTTTCGTTTTTTTAATATTTATATTATAATTAATAATATGTGTTTTGTGTAATATAATATATATTTCAGTACGGTATCAGCATTACAGTATCAGTACACATAGTCCCTAAATTTAAAGTTTAAGTTCTAAGTATTGACCGTAGTTTGAATTATGTGAAGACGACTCCGGAATGGAGTTTGACGGTTCCAATAGTTCCGTAGGGTGATTTTGGTCTTAGGAGCGTGTCCGGACTGTGATTTGGAGGTTCGTAGTTGAATTAGGCTTGAAATGTCGAAAGTTGGATTTTTGAAAAGTTTGAGCGGGAATAGATTTTTTGATATCAGGGTCGGATTCCGATTCCGAAAGTTGGAGTAGGTCTGTAATGTCAATTATGACTTGTGTTCAAAATTTGAGGTCAATCTGACTTGATTTGATAGGTTTCGGCATTAGATGTAGAAGTTTGAAAGTTTAAAGTTTATTATGCTTGAATCGATGCGCAATTCATATTTTTCGTGTTGTTTGATGTGATTTAAAGGCTCGACTAAGTTCATATTATGTTTTAGGACTGGTTTGTATCATTGGTTGAGGTTTCGGGGCCCTCGGGTAGATTCTGGGTGGTTAACGGGTTGAATTTAGAGTAGAGTGAAATGTTGAAGTTGGGCATCTGCTGGTGTAATCGCACCTACGGAGCCCTTATCGCAGGTGAGAGCTCGCAGAAGCTAGCAATAGATCGCAGGTGCGACATGGAAGGGGCTTGGTCAGTGGTCGTAGAAGCGGAAGTATTTCCGCAGATGCCAAGGCACATATGTGTGTGGGCCTCCGTAGAAGCGGAAAAGGGCAGGCTGAGTTAGAGTCGCAGAAGCTGGAGAGGGCTCGTAGAAGCGCACCCGCAGATGCGGGAGGTTTGGCCAAAGGTGCGCGAGGGAGCGTAGCGTTTTCCACAGAAGCGGATGAGATACCGCAAAAGAGGTGCCACAGATGCGGCTAAGTGGACCGTAGAAGCAAAACCCCTGGGCAGTGTTTAAAACCTAAGGGGTTCGAGATTTATTTTATTTTGGACTTTGCAAACTCGGTCTAGGGCGATTTTTGAGAGCATTTTTGAGGGATTTCTTGAGGTAAGCTACTTGTGAACATTTTTATTCAATAGTATTCTTTCCCCACTGAATTTTCCACCTAGTTTGTATGTATTTAAGGTGGAATTTGGGAGTTTGAGGCTAGAGATTTGAAGAGTTTAAATTAGGGATTTGAGTGGCGATTTGATGTCGGATTTTGATAAATTCGGTATGGTTGGACTCGTGGTCGAATGAATGTTCGTAATTTGTGACTTTACCGATTTCGAGACGTGGGCCCGGATCGACATTTTGGGTTGAATCCTCAGTTCTTTGCTAAAGTCATAATTTCATTATTTAAATTTGTTTCTTTTAGTTATATTTATAGTATGAAATTATTTTAGCTAGATTCAAGCCGATCAGAGTTGAAAAATCGAGGGAAAGACATTCTTATTGACCGATTGAGCTTGGTTTGAGGTAAGTGACTTGTCTAACCTTGGGGGGAGGGGGGGAAATCCTCTTAGAATTTGGTACTGTTGTAATAATTTGTGATGTGTGAGTGCCGTGTACACGAGGTGACGAGTGCGTACACGTGCTAAATATGGAAATTTCAGTTCTTGCTGAGTCCTTGGGAGTGACCTTGTTGTTAATCTCTATTTTCTATGTAGTAACCTTTTTGTAATTTCTCATTGTTAAATTTTTAGTCATTTCATTATATTATTATATCTTTTGCCTTGTTTCCTTTTTTATTCCAGTAGGGCCCTGACCTGACCTCGTCACTACTCTACCAAGGTTAGGCTTGGCACTTACTGGATACCGTTGTGGTGTACTCATGCTACTCTTCTACACATCTTTTTGTGCAGATCCAGGTTGTTCTTACCAGGCCAGATACTAGTGAGATAGCATGTACGTGGAGACTTCAAAGTACATATGCCAGTGTCCGCAGACCTCGGAGTCCCCATCTATCCTTATTATGTTGTTTTTCCTTTTTCTCTTTAGACACTGATGTATAGAGACACTTAGTATTTCTCTTAGAAGCTTGTGACTTATATTTACCAGGTTTTAGGAGTTGTAATTATTTAATTTGCAGTTCTTATTTATTTCAGCTGCTAATGATTGAGTTTCACATTTATATTTAGTTATTACACAAATTTTTAGGCCTGCATAGTCTTAGATACTAGGTTCCATCACGCCATCCTACGGAGAAAAATTAGAGTCGTGACATCTATTCAGCAAAATTTACCCCTACTATCAGTAAACGTTTAAAAATTACCCATTGATCTGTTAGGTAATCCAAAATCTCCCAATTTCCTTTTATTTAAATCACTTGTTATTTTTCTTGCTCCACTATTTTCAGAAATTACTATTGATATGAATGTTAAAGTTATTAAACTATGTAAATTATTCATGAATATTTTTAATTATCATTACACCCACTTCTCTTCTTGTGATAATGGGTTTGGAATTAGTTTAAAATTTTATTTATTTTTCAACCATTGCACACCGTATAATTCAGTAGGTCTATTTATTTTGTATTATATCCATCTGCTCATCATGTATATACATATATATTCGAATATACTTTGTTATTGTCTGGTTAATATAGAGTTCGATCGACTAACTTAAGAGTGCACAATGCGTAGGAATTTGATTAAAGCAAAGTTGAATTCGACAATGTAAAGTCTCCAAAAAACTTCAACTTCTATCACTAATACTTGCAAAAGTCTCCATACCTTTGGTGCAACGAATTCATTAAAGTTGAGATGTTGTAAATACTTTTGGAATTTAGACAAACTACCTAATTTAGATTCTTCAATTTATTATATTTTGTTTACTAACCGTTATATTATGTTAAAATTATTTTCTCTTATTTTTTTTCAATTAAGAAAGCAGGTAAATGTCAATTATTTCAAAAATAGTGAATCAAGAAGATGAATAAGTGACTTAATTAAAATGACTTGGGAGATTCTGGGTCACCTGACATACTAAGCGGTAATTTTTAAAAGTTTGCTGATTGTAGAGGTAAATTTGACCGGATAGTATAACGATAGGGGTAAATTTGACCGAATAATATAACATATGTTAGATGTAGACAATATCCGAAAGTAAAAGGGTAAATTTGGACATTTTTCCTTTTCAGAAACTTACCAATTCCTATAATCTTTCTCTCTTTGTTCTCCCATGGCATGGCAGACATTAGTCTCACCATTTTGGTAAAACCTCGATTTGAAATCTATAGCTGGTACAAACCCATTAAATCTTTAAGCCTTAAACCTAGTTTTTTCTTCTATAGATACTTTCTTATTTTCACAAGAAAAGGGATAATTTTGAGCATGGCAAAAGAAACTATCTATCTATCTTCACTCTCAAAAACTATCAGCTGCTTAGTCTTAGATGTAGCATCAGTATTTTAAAAGGCATTTTGGGGCGAGCCCTAGGGCGAGGCGTACCAAAATAACCCGAGGCGATGATGTGGGGCGAAAGTCTCAAAAGGCATACGCCCAACAATTCGGGGCGTACGCTCGGACATTTGAGGTGCGTTGTTTTAGTGAGACGTAAGTCTCAGAGACTTTTTTAAATTAAAACAAAATTTGTTGAATAAGTCATTCATATAATACCCAAATTCTCAAAATTCAGCTTGGTAATTACTCAAAAGTTTTAAAAAGGAACTGAAATTAATTAAATTTAAAAGTCAAGACATTTTTTATTGATTGAAGCCCTAATTCATGATTTTTCCCAATTCTTTACCATGTTCGCTTGTCTGCTAATATTTCTCAAAAGCAACGAATATTCAATTTGTTTTTTACAAATATAAAGAGAACTCTATTCTCCTTCATAGCAGCAAGCTCAAAGTTCAATTTGCAGATTAGTCATTCTTTTTGTTCCTCCATGTAGAAAATTATATTCTTTTATACTCAAGTTACTTGTGCTTCTAAGTAGCGTAAAATAGATTATTTTGACTAGATTTTTGTGGGGATGGAGTACATCTATATATATATATATATATATATATATATATATATATATATATATATATATATATATATATCACATGTTTATAGTTTTCTTCAATGTTTATCCAATTTTACATGTTTATAAATATTTACTGTAATTATATTATTTTATAAGATATTAAAAACAAAATACCTATGATGCTTACCCCCCATGCCTCGGGGCTTACACCTCGCTGAGGTATATGTAAAACGTCTCGCCTTAGGCCCACGCCTTTTAAAACACTGTGTAGCATAAACCTTTGAGATCCTACACTACATGAGGTCAAATCTATTTTTGTTTTATCCACTAATTCAGCAATAAAATTATGTTTAAATTATATAGGTTGTGTTAACATCATTACTTAATTTTTTCTTATGGATGCATACCTATTAATAACATCCAGAATTTTATCAATTTTAGGGTGTGTTTGGTACGAAAGAAAATATTTTCCGAAAAATATTTTTTATTTTTTCCATGTTTGGTTGGCTTAAATGCTCTGCAAGACATTTTCCTCATGAACTCATCATTTTTTTCGAATTGGAGGAAAATATTTTCCCTATCAAGAGAAGGGAAAATATTTTCCAAAACTCTTTTCCAACCTTCCCGCATTTCCCATCCCCACCAACTCCTAGCAACCCACCCCTACACCCTCACCCACCCCAACCCCAACCCACCCTCGCCCTCCCCCGCCCCCGCCCCCGCCCCCGTCCCACCCTAAATAGAAATATTATTAATAGTACTTTTTTTCTAGTATATTTTTTATTTGAACAAATGAGTATTTTTTTTTTCACGATATGTTTTTTATTTTAACAAAAAAAGTACTTTCTTTTTATGATATATAAGAAATATTTCCTTTTATTTCAACAAAATAATGTAGTAAAAAGTATTTTCTTTTATTGCAACAAAAGAGTAACAACATCAACCCAGTAGTAATCCCACTAGTGGGGTTTGGGGATGGTAGAATATACGCAGACCTTACCCCTACCCCATGGGTAGAGAGGTTATTTTCGGGAGATCTTCGGCTCAGAGATAAAAGAACTGTAACAACAACAAAAACCAGACAAATTGTATCAACACCGTAAGAGACAACAAATAAGTGGAAGGACAATGAGTATGTTAATAATAATAAAATTGAAAAATAATAAATATTGGAAATAAAATTCGTGTGATGAACAACAACCGCTAGCAGACCTAGACAAAATTCTATCAGACTAGCTGGAAAAATGCTCAACTACCCCTAACCTACAACTCTAATGCTCGACCTCCACACCTCCCTATCTAGGGCCATTTCCTCAAAAATCTGAAGTTGCGCCATGTCTTGCCTGATCACCTCGCCCCAATACTTCTTTGGCCGCCATCTACCACTTCTCGTACCTGTCAAAGTCAACCGTTCACATGTAACGACCCAATCGGTCGTTTTGAGTATTACAATCCCGTTTCCCCATTTACTGCTCAAATTGGACTTTACAGTTGTAGTGTGACTTGCCGGGGCAATTGGTTCGGGTCTGGTGAAGTTTTGGAATGAATTGGAACACTTAGTTCCAAGGTTTAAAGCTTAAGTGAAAATAGTGACCAAATATCGACTTATGTGTAAACGACCTCGGAATTTAATTCTGAAAATTTCAATAGATCCGTATGGTATTTTGGATTTAGGAGCGTTACCGGAAAATTATTTGGACGTCCGTAGAGGAATTAGGTTTGAAATGCCAAAAGTTGTATTTTTGAAAAGTTTGACCGGGGGGTTGACTTTTTGATATCGAGGTCAGAATCCGATTCTGGAAATTGGAATAGCTTTGTTATGTCATTTATGACTTGTACGCAAAATTTGAGTTCATTCCGGATTGATTTGCTATGTTTTGGCATCGAACCTAGAATGTTCGATGTCGATTCTTCAAGAATATGTGGTCTCACATTAAGCAAATGAGCTCCAAATTCAATTTTTATTGAATTATTAGATCCTTATTGAAATTACGGAACCATAGCAAAAAGAATCGTTGAATTCAGATATCGTATGAGAGAGTTATGCCTATTTCCGTGTCAGGACCGATTTTCCGTCGCCGCGAGCGCCCAGAATAGCGTGGGGTGCTAGCCCTGGCACTGGGAATTTTGGGATGCTGGAAACTGCGCCACAGGCAGCGCGCCATGCTACATGTGACGCCCGAAACAGCTGAGGGTCTATAAAACGAGGTTCTTGCCATTTTTACTCATTTTTGAGTTTATGGAGCTCGGTGGAGGCGATTATTGGGAGATTTTCACGGGAAAACATTGGGAATAAGTGTTCCTTATCCTATATTGATTATATTTCATGATTCCATATTCATTTACATCATGAATCCGTGAATTTATAGAAGAAAAATCAGATTTTTATAAAATCTTCCAAAAATATAAAATAAAGATTTGAAGGTCAATCCGATGTTGGAATTTGATAATTTTTGTATGGTTGGACTCGTATCGGAACGGGTGTTCGGATTTTGTAATTTTTGTCAGGTTTCGATACGTGGGCCCCACAGGCGATTTTTGAGCTAAATTCCAGATTTTTATGGAAAATTAGCATTTTCATATGGAATTGATTCCTATACCTCGTGTTGATTGTATCGAATTATTTTGACTAAGATTCGAGGCGTTCAGAGGCCGAATCACGAGGAAAAGGTTTATTGGAATAAAGAATTTGCTTGGATTGAGGTAAGTAACTCTTCTAATCTTGGAATTGAGGGTATGAACCCTGAATATATGTATTTCGTGAATTGTTGGGAGGTGACGCACATGATAGGTGACGGGCGTGTGGGCGTGCACTATGGAATTTTCCATGCGATTTTATGAGTTAAAGAAATTAGACTGAAAAGCATATTAAAAATCATGTTGAGGCTATGTGCCAATATTATTGGGACCCACAGAGGTCATATTGTGGTGAAATATTTATTTTAAAATGAAAATTTATACTCAGTCATATTCATTTCGTTGCATATCATATCTCAGTCTCTGTTGTTATTTATTGATATATCATCTCATTATTTTTGGGCTATTCTCATGACATTGTGAGCCCATGAAAGAGAGACTAGAGAGATTGATGACTGAGGGAGGCCGAGGGCCTGATTGTGAGGATATTTTTGGGATCGGGCTACACGCCGCAACATGCCATGTTTGCTTTATATATATTATACTATAGCACGTGAGTTGGCCGTGCGGATCTATATATTATACTATTGCACGTGAGTTGGACGTGCGGATCCAGATATTATTATAGCACGTGAGTTGGCCGTGCGGATCCAGACACGTGAATTGGCCGTGCGGATCCAGATATTACTATAGCACGTGAGTTGGCCGTGCAGCACGTGAGTTGTCCGTGCGGATTCAAATATGATATTATAGCACGTGAGTTGTCCGTGCTTATAGCGCTTAGGTTGTAGGAGCCCCTCATGAGTCTGTACACCCCCAGTGAGCGCAGTCGACTATAAACAGGGATCGGGTTGCACGCCGCAACAAGTATTGTGTAGTGCTGAGTGATTGAGTATAGTGGGAGAGAATGCGAGACAGTGAGATTGAGTACTCTGAGAGTGTGAGTACAATCTCTGAGATACATTGCATTGACATGCACACATGGCATATATGCATAGAGATGTGTTTTTCTCATGTTGTACGGTATCACATTATTCATGATTTCTCACATATGTTGACAGATGGGCATAGTGATGCATTTGTTTTACACGGGTTATCTGGAAAGAAAATGAAACATATCATTTATTATTGAAAGTATTTTGGGAAAAATTATTGTTTTCAAACTTATTCATATTTTTGATAACTTCGGTAAACGATTTGGGTTTTAATTGATGTACTTGAAAGGCATCAGAAGTCATGATTTAGCTGAGCATTTATTCTTTGAGTTACTTCTGGTATTATTTACTTATTGTTGTTATGGACTGTTGTGGACTATTGGTTTTGGACCCGACCTTGGTAGAAGCTCGTCACTACTTTCAACCTATGGCTAGATTTATTACTTACTCAGTACATGGGGTCGGTTGTACTGATACTATACTTCTGCATATTGCGTGCAGATGTTGGCTGATGTTGTTGCTGTGCTTGATGGTTGCGGGATTTGAAGATGTACCTGCATTCCTGTTGTAGTTGCTTCTTGTTCAGGGTAGCTTTAGATTTATAAAAGCTCTGTTTATGTATTATTCAAACAGACTATGTATTTATTTCATTTCCGCTTTGTATACTCTATTCTTAGAAGCTCATGATTTGTACTACCAGTTCTTGGGGAGATGTATCGGTTTTAGATATTTTCTTTTAATTAATTTCATTAGAATTGGATAGTTGGAAATTGGCTTACCTAATGGGTTGGGTTAGGTGTCATCACGACTAGTGGATTTTTGGATTGTGACATCACACATCCTAACCAGGGCATCTAGGCTCTTCCTTCGCACGTTCCAGAACCATCTAAGCCTCGCTTCTCGCATCTTGACATCCATGGGAGCCACGCCCACCCTCTCCCAAATATCTTCATTCCTAATCTTATCCAACCTAGTGTGCCCACACATCCATTTCAACATTCTCATTTTTGCTACTTTCATCTTTTAGATATGAGAATTCTTGATTGGCCAACACTCAACTCCATACAACATGGCCGGTCTAACCACCGCTCTATAGAACTTACCTTTAAGTTTCAGTGGCACCTTCTTGACGCATAGGACTCCAGACGCTAACCTCCATTTAATCCACCCCCCGATACGGTGCGTGACATCCCTATCGATCTCCCCGTCTCCCTGGATAATTGACCCTAGGTATTCGAAACTCTCTCTCATAGGGATGACTTGCGTGTCAAGCGTCACCTCCATGTCCATTTCCCCCGACACCTCGCTGAACTTACACTCCAAATATTTCATCTTGGTCCTACTCAACTTGAAACCTTTAGACTCCGGGGCCTGCCTTCATACCTCCAGTCTCTCATTCACACCACCTCTCATCTCGTCAATCAGAACTATATCATCAGCGAACAACCTACACTATGGCACCTTCCCTTGAATATGGTGTGTCAGTGCGTCCATCACCAGAGCAAATAAGAACGGGCTAAGAGCAGATCTTTGGTGTAACCCCATAACCACCAGAAAAGGCTTTGAGTCCCCTCCCACAGTCCTAACCCGAGTCTTAACTCCATCATACAAATCCTTTATCGCCCTAATATAAGATATTGGCACACCTTTCACCTCCAGGCATCTCCAAAGAACGTCCCTAGGACCTTGTCATACGCCTTCTCTAGATCAATAAATACCATGTGCAAATTCCTGTTCTTATCTCTGTACTATTCCACCAACCTCCTGATAAGGTGGATAGCTTCCGTAGGAGAAAGACCCGGCATGAACCCGAACTGGTTTTTAGTTATTGACACCGTCCTCTTTACCCTCCCTTCCACCACCATCTCACAAACTTTCATGGTATGACTTAGTAACTTAATACCCTTATAGTTGTTACAATTCTGGATTTTCCCTTTGTTATTGTACACGGGATCATCGTACTCCACCTCCACTCATCTGGCATCCTCTTCGTCCTGAAAATAATATTAGATAGCTCAGTCAGCCACTCCCAACCTGCTCTACCCACATACCTCCAAAATCCTATTGTAATCTCGTCTGGTTCAGTCGCTTTGCCCTGGTTCATCTTACGCATTGCTCCCACGACCTCTTCCACCCACAGTTCCTAAAGTCTTGGTGACTCTCGGAGTGCCCCAATTCCCCTAACACGATGTTTCTATCTCCCTCTTCATTCAAAAGTCTATGAAAGTATGACTGCCATCAATACACGACCTTCTTCGTCTTTGATGCACCTCACTTGCTTCAAATCACGAGCCTTCCTCTCTCTCTCTCTTTGGCCAGTCGAAATAACTTCTTGTCCCCACCTTTACCCTCCCAATTCCTCATACAGTCGCCCAAACGCAACCGTCTTAGCCTCCGTGACCTCTACTTTCGCCTCCCTCCTAGCTTCCTTATATCTTTCTCTATTCGCGTAAGCACTAATGACATTCAAAGTGCTCCCTCCAACTACTAACTTAATCGCCATCAATCTGTCACTCACACGCCTAACCTCTACCACTGACTCTCTAAGCTCCCTACCCACCAAAATACCCTCTACGTTCTTGCCCTCCACGCCTCCGGTGCACCACAACTTATACCCGTCGGTATTCTTCGTTTTCGATCCTACCCACCTAGTCTCCTGAACACAAGCTATATTGACCTTTCTTTTCTGGAGAATCTTCACTAGCTCTATAGACTTACCCGTCAATGTCCCTATATTCTACGGTCCAACTCTCAACCTATAGGCACCCTTGTTCCACTTACCCCTATGGGCCCTGTCCCATCCCTTGACCCTTGCCCTCTATTACAATAAAAAGAATATTTTCCGAAAAAGGTGTTCACCCACAAACCAAACAAGGGAAAATAAATAATAAATTTACTCATTTTTCATGAAATATTTTCTAGGAAAGCATTTTTCATGAAAGATTTTTCATGGAAAGTATTTTCCTTCGTACCAAACACACCCTAAAACAAGTGTTTGGCATCCACGTTTTTAACTCTAGACACACATAGGCTGGAGTGCATGAATCTCGATCTTCCCTCCAAATATTATGTAGAACAATATAAAATAATTCGGTATAAACGCGTTATTGTTCGAAATGAATCACAGTATTTTCACAATTCTTGACATTTTCCACTTAACCTATAATCTTTTCACATTGTTTGTTTTTTTAAATCTAACAATATCGTTTGTGCCCATTAATAGAAATTTGTGTTTTATCTTTTTCATTTTTTGGTTTTGCTAATTTCATAATGTCTATCTCACCGATAACTCTATTCTTTAATTTTGTAATTTCTTTGTTCCATTTTATTTTGCCTTCATACTTTTCGGTATATCCCAAAAAGAATGACACTTTTATATATTTAAAAGTAATTTTTCACTTTAAACTTTTTATTTTATCTTTCCGACATATTTTTTTATAGTCAAATGTCATGCGTGGCATGTTTAAGACCGTAATTAGTTCTAAGAGTTTTTGTTTTTCCTACAACCTTGTGCCTAATTAAATACTGCTACAAAAAATAAATGGTTGGAATATTTTTTACTATCTCTTCATGGTCATTTTTTTCATCACGGAAACTCTCTTTCATTCTCATTTTCTTCCTACAAACTAAATTACATTCATTTAATAAGTCATTGTTAAAACATTCTGAACTTTTATTTAATTATTGCTACCTAGAGTTTGACTGTTGGCTTAAACTAATCCAAGCTTAATTACGTATCTTCAGATTAAGTAATTATTAAGACACTATAAACTTGTATTATTGAACTGATAACTAAAACTGATCCAAAAATCGAAAATACAAAGACGAATTTCTAATTTTTTTTGATTTGTTGCTTAAGTTAAACCCTGATAATAATGCATGTTAGATTACTTGGTGATTGATGGGAGTATTTGAGAATTAAGAGGTTGTTTTGTCCCTCGTTGAAAAAATAAAGAAAGGAAGAAGTATTTAAAAGCATATTTTTGCCTTGTATAGTTATAATATTTTAAAAGATGTTTTGGAGGAAAATTATAATGTGACTATATTATTAATAGTCAAGATTGAGCACTTGAGCACTTGTGGGCCAATTAAGTAGCCCGAAGTTAATATTTAAGTCACTTATTATTTTATAAATTAATTAAAAATGTTTTAAAATTAATTTCAAGAAAAATATTTTTAACAATTTTTTAAAATTCAAAGTAGGTGACGGTTTATGAAGAGATGAGTCTATTCGGTATTATAAATACCCATTAGGGGTGTTCAAAATCGAATCGAAACCGAAAATCGAACCGCAAAAGTGGCTTAACGGCTTATTGGTATCAGGTTAACGGTTTAACGGATGGGGAACGGATTGAATTTTTTTTATTAACGGCTTATCGGCTTGGGGGCGGATTATTCAATTAACCCGTTAAGAATATATATATATATATATATATATATATATATAATAAAAAGCCCTTCCACACTTCTACTTCTGGTACTGGATTAGTAATCAGTAATTCAATATTACTCTATTAGACATTTAGACTTTAGAAACCCTAAGTCCTAACATCTAAAATTCTTAGCAACAACAATTCATAACACAACGGCCAGCCTCTCGCATCTCCCTCTCGACTCTCGACTCTCGAGTCTCGCCGACTGCCCGACTCGT
This sequence comes from Nicotiana tomentosiformis, assembly GCF_000390325.3. Classification (NCBI taxonomy): domain Eukaryota; kingdom Viridiplantae; phylum Streptophyta; class Magnoliopsida; order Solanales; family Solanaceae; genus Nicotiana; species Nicotiana tomentosiformis. The sequence goes on from NC_090823.1 coordinate 96,499,816, forward strand.
CGTCTCGGCTCTCCTTCTCGTCGTCTTGCCTCTCCCTCTCGCCATAGCCCAAAGCAACAGATGGTAAGTTTCTTTTCTTGTTGATGTCTTCAGAATATTCAATCCTCGCTGTTGTTTACACCTTTAAAATCATAGAGCATCTCAAAGTATTCAGTCATTTCACGGATCTCCAATCACTCAGATTTATTCTGAAATTGACATTCCAATTGTTGTCTTCTCTGCCTTGTGTTGTTTTCATTCCTTTTCTTTTCTTGTTGTAGTGACTCGTAGCATGGCTGAAAATATACAAAGTGGTAAGGTGATGGGTGAAAGTGGGGCTTCTAATTCAAATGCAATAAGTCAAGCTGAAACAACATAGTCAAATATAACCAAAAAAGAAAACAAAGGTATGTTGTGTAAGATCATTTTACAGAAATGATTACTTCTGAAGGGAGTACAAAAGTAAAATATTACTATTGCTTTATTGAGTATTGTTTTAAAACCAAAGATGGTACGTCGACACTTCTTTCTCATATGTTTAAGTGTCCTAAACGCCCTGCTATTGTTGATAAAAAATAATCAAATTTAGGCTTTCAATCTATTTTTGGGGGTCCGGGGGGTAGTCAGGGTGACGTAGCTGTTGTTACTTGAAAATTTGATCAAGAAGAGTGTATGAATACGTTATGTCGTATGGTAATAGTTTATGAGCTTTCTTTCAGCTTTGTTGAGAAAGAAGGTTTTAGAGACTTTATGAAAATAACGCAACCTTATTTTCGGATCCTTTCCCGTAGTACTGTAACTAGCAATTGTTTTGATCGTTTTAATGAAGAAAAGCAAAAGTTGAAGAGGTCTTTTTATAGAAACGAAACAAAGAGTATGTATTACCATTGATACCTAGACATCTATACAAAAAATCAATTACATGTGCACCACTGCCCATTGGATTGATAGTGAATGGAATATGCATAAGAGAATAATTAATTTTTGTCCTATTGTTAGTCATGTAATGATCCAACCGGTCATTTTACTTTCTAGAATCCCGTTCCCCTAAATAAGACTTCTCGTACGTGCTTTTACTGTTTTATGACTTGCAAGATGGTTAGTTTGGATATAGAATAGTTCGGGTTGAAATCGGAACACTTGGTTCCTGAAGGTTGGCTAAAAAGGCCAAGTTTGACTTCGGTCAATATTTTGAGTAAACGATCTCGTAATCAGGACTTGGCGGTTCCAATAGGTTTGTATGATGATTTCGGACTTGGTTGTATGTTCGGATAGGATTTTGGATGACCCGGGAGCGTTTTGTCGCCTAATAGTGAAGGTTGGTTCTTTGAAGGTTTTAGAAGTTCTTTACATTTGGTTTGGAGCGGGTTTTGGTGATATCGAGGTCCAAACGGAATTTCGAGAGTGGGAATAGTTTGGTAATGTCATATAAGACTTGCACGCAAAATTTGGTGTCAATCCGGATAGTTTAATAACGTTTCGGCGCGTTTGGAGTACATTGAAGAACTTGAAGTTTATAAGTTTGATTCAATGAGTTTTGAGGAGCAATTCTTAGTTTTAATGTTGTTTCGGGTGTTCCGAGAGTTCGAGCGAGTCTGTTTTATGATTTTAAACTTACTGGTATGTTCGGGCGGGGACCCAGGGTCCCCGAGTGTCGATCGGACGAGGCTCGGACCAAGTTAGGAGCTTGGAGAAATAACCGAAGCTCCCAGATCTGTCATAATCGCACCTGCACTTGGACATCCGCAGGTGCGGGCTTGCAGATGCGATCCACGAGCCGCAGAAGCGAAAAATTGAGGGCAGCCTAGGAACCGCATATGCGAAAGATTAGGTGCACCTGCGTGCCCGCAGGTGCGAGAGATGTGGTTGCAGGTGCGTCTAGGCTCGCAAAAGCGGCTCCTTCTGTCCGCAGATGCAGAGTAAGGCTAGGTGAGGGAAAAACACACCTGCGAGGCATTTTTCGCAGGTGCAAAAATCGCTTGGCAGTGAGGGTTCATTTAATACGGGACTTAGGCCATTTTTATCACATTTGTCTTTCACTCTTGGGCGATTTGAGAGCTCTTAAGGAGGGGATTTCACCTAGTACTTGGAGGTAAGTGATTTCTACCAATCTTGAGTTAAATGCATAAATTTAGGGTAGCTAATAACATGTAAATTAGAAAAAAATAATGGGTTTAGGTGAAAACCTAGGTTTTTGATCAAATGAGATTTAACCACGAAATTAGTTATGGAATTTAGTAAAAATAATATATTTGAGTTCATAAGGTTATGGGTAACAACTTTCTTCAAATATTTTCGGAATTCAAGCACGTGGGTCGGGTGGGTGAGTTTTAGGATTTTTGCAAATAGGCTTGGGAAATTACTTTGGTAGTTAGGGCATAAACTTTTAAGCATGTACTAATTATTTTATATAACATTTGACTAGTTTCGAGTCGTTTGACGCCAAATTGAGGGTTTGGGCACAAATCTTGGACCGGAAAGTAGGCCTTGAGACGAGGTAAGTCTATTTTCTAACCTTGTAAGAGGGAATTAACCCCATAGGTCAATTATAACTAATATGTGCTCCTACATGTGGGGGTTACGTACATACTAGGTTACGAGAGTCCGTATGTAGCTACTAATTATGCTATTGTCCGGGTAGCCTAGGACCCATACCATGCTATACTTGAAATGTTTGCACTCCTACTTGTTGAGTTAATTGATTAAGTCATATTGGAAGTTGATAAAAGAATTGTAAAAGGTTAAATTCATTTACTTAAAGTTGCAAATGGAACACTTGGTTATAAATGAGGATTTGTGTATTATTTAAAATGTTTTATATTTGTGGAGCGGGTCGAACACCTCGGTAGAAGATAGATGCATATATGGTTTGTGCCGTTTGACCCTCGGCAGTGCACCGTTTAAATATTATGTTGGATCGGTCTGTACGACCTCGGCATAATATGCGCATGAAAATCTTTGAAACTATTTATGATTTATATTGCTTAAAATACCTCGAAATTCAAGCTGTTAAATGACGAAATAAAACTTGGGATTTAATATTTGCGAAAGAAGGATTTACTATTTACTGACATTGAGCTTTTAGTATTGTTCATGAAATTCATCCTTAGCATAAAATTTGATATATCATTGTTGGACCATAGTAAGTGTCAAAGTCGACCCCTCGTGACTACTTCTTCTAAGTTAGACTAGATACTTACTGGGTACATGTTGTTTATGTACTCACGCTACACTTCTGCACTTGATTGTGCAAGATCTGAGGTAGGGGTCACCAGTCCAATGCACATATTTGATCCCCGCTATGAAACTACACGGTGAGCTGCCCTTCCGAGCCGTTCTGCAGCCATAGTCTTTCTTTTGTTTATTTATTCTGTCTATTTCATATCAGACAGTAGATTAGAATTCTTTTGTATATTCTACTAGTAGCCAATATACTTGTGACACTGGGTCTTGGCACACACTAGTAGACTTATGATTTTGGGTTGTATTTCTACGATTATGATTTCATTTAGCTGCTTTCGTTTTTTTCACTTTAAACTCCGTTATTTGTTAAATTCTTTAAATTTAAGGAAAGTTAGTTGTTTAACAAACTTATTAAAAATGGAAATCACTAGATTGTTCACTGTCGGCTTGCCTAGCAACGGTGTTGGGAGCCATCACGGCCTAAACCAGAATTGGGTTGTGACAATATGGTATCAGAGCACTAGGTTCACGTAGGTCTCATAAGTTATGGGCAGACTTAATAGAGTCTTGCGTATCGGTGCGAAGACGTCCGTACTTATCTTCGAGAGGCTATAGGGTGTTAGGAAACTACTCTTTATTCATCTCCTATCGTGCAGTTGATGGTATACTAAGTTCCTTTCTCTCATTCTCTGACAGATGATGAGAACACGTACGACGAACGTTCCAAACCCGGGAGGAGTTGCTAAAAGCCGAGGCAGAGGTCGGGGGAGGGCACCGGCCTGAGGTAGGGGACGAGGATGTCTCAGAGCCACCCTAGATCCGCTCCAGTTACATCACCAGCGGATCTAGTGGAGGATCCCATCATTGAGGAGCAAGGCGAGGTGCCCGCTGCAGAGCCAGTCCCGGTAGATTTTATGTCAACACCGGGCTTTCAGGAGTTCATGGGTCGTATGCTGCGGTTCATGGACACTATGACTCAGGCTGGTTTATTTCCAGCGGACGCTATCACCTCTAAGGTAGAAGGGGGAGCACAGACCCCTACCGCTCAGGCTCTTGGGCATGCAGCCGTTATATATCATACCCCGGGAACTCTCCCCATGGCGGAGCCCAGCCAGTCGCAGCAGTTGTACCTGAGCCTAGACTAACTGCGACCGGCGAGCCGCATAAGCTTTTAGACATATGGACTAGGCTTCACCCTCCGGTATTTGGGGGTGAGCAACACTAGAATCCTCAGGACGTTATTGATAGGTGCAGGGATAGACTGCACAACCTGGGGATATTGGAGTCTCACAGGGTGGATTTCACTACCTTTAGTTGGAGGGCAGAGCACGTAGGTAGTGGCAGTCTTGCCTTCTTGGTAGACCAGCAGATTCTCCTCACATGACTTGGGACCAGTTCACACACCTATTCTTGGACAGGTATATTCCACCCTCTTAGAGGGAAGATTTGCGATTTCAGTTTGATCAGCTCCAGCAGGGTCAGTTGTCTGTGACCGATTATGAGGCAAGATTCTCTGAGTTGTCTCGCCATGCACTGATGATACTTCCTACTGAGGCGTAGTGAGTGCTGAGGTAGGGAGAAGATGCAACAAAAAAAGAGGGTCTGTTACTCTGGGGAGTTCAGAGGTGCACCAACTGGGAGCAAAGGTCAGTTCATGAGGGGTCAGCCCAGTAGGCTCCCATATCCAGCACTGTCGCATCCACGGGGTGCTCCAGCGCAACCCTATTGCAGCGCTATGCCGGAGATTTCTTACCGACCGCCAGTTGTTCAGGGTCTTTCCAGTGGGTACTCCGGTCATCAGGGTTCTTCTAGTGCTTACTTCAGTGCCATGCCAAAGAGTTTATATCGCCCACATGCTATTCAGGGTTCTTCCGGTGGGTATTCAAGCCATCAGGGTCAGACTTTAAGGCAACAGATCACCGCGTCGAGAGGCTGTTTTGAGTGCGGGGATCTTAGTCATGAGCAGAGATTTTGCCCTAGGCTTCAAGGCAAGGCAGTGCATCAGGGCCAGCAGCCCATGATTTCAGCTCCAGTAGCCGTACCAGCCGCCCGGCCGCCCAGATGGCAAAGGAAGGTGGGTAAAGTTCGTCCCAGAGGTGGAGGTCAAGTAGGCAGAGGCCATCCATGTGGCACTCCAGCCATATTTTATGCTTTTCTGTCCAGACCATATGTAGTGGCCTCAGATGCCGTGATCACAGGTATTATCTCTGTCTGCGGTAGGGATGCTTCAGTATTATTTGATCCAGGATCTACCTATTTGTATGTGTCATCCCTGTTAGCTCATTTTCTGGATATTCCTCATGAGTCCTTGGATACTCCTGTTTATGTGTCCACTCATGCGGGCAATTCTATTATTCTGGATCGGATCTATCGGTCTTGTGTGGTTACATTTTATGGATATGATACTAGGGCAGATCTTCTGTTGCTTGATATGACCGATTTTAAGGTCATCCTGGTCATGGATTGGCTATCTTCATATCACGCCATCCTTGACTGCCATGCCAAGACTGTTACCTTAGCGATGCCAGAGTTACAGAGGTTGGAGTGGAAGGGTTCATCTGTCAGTAGATCTAGTCGAGTTATATCTTTTATGAAGGCTCGGCACATGGTCGGGAAGGATTGCCTGGATTATCTAGCCTATGTTCGGGATACTACCGCAGAGTCTCCGATGATTGATTCAGTGCCAGTAGTTTGAGAGTTCGCCGATGTGTTTCCTTCTAACCTTCCAAGCATGCCACCAGATCGTGACATTGATTTCTGTATTGACTTGGCTCCAGGTACCCAGCCTATATCCATTCCACCGTACCATATGGCACCGAAAGAGTTGAAGGAGTTGAAGGAACATCTTGAGGAGTTGCTAGCAAAGGGGTTCGTTAGGCTGAGTTTATCACCTTGGGGTGAACCAGTATTATTTGTGAAGAATAAATATGGGAATATGCCGATATGCATTGATTACCGCCAGTTGAACAAAGTCACTATTAAGAACAAGTACCCGTTGTCGCGTATTGATGATTTGTTTGACCTGTTGCAGGGTGCTAGGGTGTTTTCTAAGATTGAATTGAAATCAGGGTACCATCAATTGAATATTCAGGACTCAGATGTTCCGAAGACTGCCTTCCATACTAGATATGGACATTATGAGTTTCCAGTGATGTCCTTCGGCTTGACCAACGCCCCAGCGACATTTATGGATTTGATGAACAGGGTGTTCAGGCCTTATATTGATTCCTTTGTTATTGTCTTCATTGATGACATCTTGATTTACTCACGTATCATGGAGGAGCACGAGCAATATCTGAGAGTAGTGCTTCAGACCTTGCAGGAACATAAGTTATATGTTAAGTTCTCCAAGTGTGAATTTTGGTTAGATTCTGTGGTGTTCTAGGGGGCATGTTGTATCAGGCAATGGTATTAGGGTGGATACCAAGAAGATTGAGGCAGTTTAGAGTTGGCCTCATCCCACTTCGGCAACTGAGATCAGGAGTTTCTTGGGAATAGCAGGTTATTATCGCCGGTTTGTGGCGGGATTTTCATCTATTGCAGCATCTTTGACTAGATTGACCTAAAATGGTGCTCTGTTCCGTTGGTCCGAGGATTATGAGGCGAGCTTTTAGAATCTCAAGACAGATTTGACTGTAGCACCGGTTCTAGTGTTGCCTTTCAGTTCAGGGATGTATACAGTTTATTGTGATGCTTCACACGTTGGTTTGGGCTGTGTACTGATGCCGGATGAGCGAGTTATTCCATATGCTTCGCGTCAGCTGAAGATTCATGAGAAGAATTACCCTGTGCATGACCTAAAGTTAGCCATGATTTTTCATGCTCTTAAGATCTGGAGGCATTACCTTTATGTGGTGTCATGTGAGGTTTACACTGATCATCGCAGCTTGCAGCATTTGTTCAAGCAAAAGGATCTCAATTTGAGGTAGCGCAGATGGCTTGAGTTACTGAAGGATTATGACATAACTTTATCATCCGGGTAAGGCGAATGTGGTCGCAGATGCCTTGAGCAGAAAGGCAGAGTGTATGGGTAGCTTGGAATTCATTTTAGCAGGGGAGAGGCCACTAGACTTGGACATTCAGTCTTTGGCTAACAGACTTGTGAGGTTGGATATTTCAGAGCCCAACCGAGTTTTTGCTTACGTCGTTGCCTAGTATTCACTATTGGAGCAGATCAAGGCTTGACAGTTTGATGACCTGCACCTTTTAGTTCTCATAGAGACGATACTACATTGTAGTTCCAAAGAGGTTTCTATTGGCGAGGATGGTGTTATGTGACTCCAGGGTTGTCTATGTGTTCCTAATGTCGATGACCTGAGAGAGGGGATCCTAGAGGAGGTGCACAGTTCTTGATATTCCATTCATCCAGGTGCTATAAAGATGTATCGCGACCTAAAGCAGCATTATTGGTGGCAACGGATGAAGAAAGACATAGTTGACTATGTAGCTAGATGCTTAAATTGTTAGCAGGTTAAGTAAGAGCACCAAAGGTCAGGAGGCCTACTCCATCATACGACTATACCCGAGTGGAATTGGGAGCGCATCACTATGGACTTCGTAGTTGGGTTGCCGCGGACTTTGTGAAGGTTTGATGCAGTTTGGGTCATTGTAGACAGATTGACCAAGTCGGCACACTTTATTCCTATGATGACTACATATACTTTAGAGAGATTGACCCAAATTTATATCCAAGAGTTAGTTCGGCTGCATGGTGTGCCCATTTCCATCATTTCAGGCAGAGGTCCTCAGTTTACATCACATTTTTGGAGAGCGGTACAGAGTGAGTTGGGGACCCGCGTAGAGCTCAGCACAGCATTTCATCTGCAGACCGACGGTTAGTCGGAGCGGACAATTCAGATATTGGAGGACATGCTCAGAGAATGTATGATTGACTTTGGAGGGTAGTGGGATAGATTCTTGCCCTTGGCCGAGTTTGCTTACAACAACAGTTATTATTCCAGCATCGAGATGGCTCCATTCAAGGCTTTATATGGTCGACGGTGTCGTTCTCCCATTGGGTGGTTTGAGCCCCGCGAGGCTAGGTTGTATGGGACTGATTTGGTGAAGGATGCCTTGGAAAAGGTAAGGTTGATTCAGGAGCTGATTCGCACAGCTCAGTACCGAAAAAAGAGTTACGCGGATCAGAAGGCGCGTGATTTATCGTTTATGGTGGGCAAGAAGGTTCTTTTGAAAGTCTCGCCGATAAAGGGGATTATGAGATTCGGAAAGAAGGTCAAGTTGAGCCCAAGGTTTATAGGCCCATTTGATGTGTTGAGGCGAGTTGGGGAGGTTGCTTATGAGCTTGCTTTACCTCCCAGTCTATCGGGAGTCCATCTTTAAATTTGGTTTGGAGTGGATTTTGCTGATATCGAGGTCCAAACAAAATTTTGAGATCGGGAATAGTTCTGTAATGTCATTTAAGACTTGCACGCAAATTTTGGTGTCAATCCGGGTAGTTTAAGTACGTTTCGGCACATTTGGAGTAAATTGAAGAACTTGAAGTTTATAAGTTTGATTCAATGAATTTTGAGGTGTGATTCTTAGTTTTAATATTGTTTCGGGTGTTCCGAGAGTTCGAGCGAGTCCGTTTTATGATTTCAAACATGCTGGAATGTTCGGGCAGGGCCCGGGAATCCCGAGTGTCGATCGGACGAGGCTTGGACCAAGTTGGGATCTTGGAGCAACAACTGAAGCTCCTAGATCTGTCATAATCGCACCTGCGCTTGGCCAGCCGTAGGTGAGGGCTCGCAGATGCGAGCCACAAGCCGGAGAAGCGAAAAATCAAGGGCAACCCAGGAACCGCAAATGAGGAAGATTGGGCGCACTTGTGTGACCGCAGGTGCAAGAGATGTGCTCGTACGTATGGCTAGGCTAGCAGAAGCGGCCCCTTCTGTCCGCAGATGCGAAGTAAGGCCAGGTGAGGGGAAAATGCACCTGCGAGGCATTTGCCGTAGGTGCGAAAATCGCTGGGAAGTGAGGGTTCATATAATACGGGACTTAGGCCATTTTTATCACATTTGTCTTTCACTCTTGGGTAATTTGAGAGCTCTTAAGGAGGGGATTTCACCTAGCACTTGGAGGTAAGTGATTTCTACCAATCTTGAGTTAAATACATAGATTTAGGGTAGGTAATAACATGTAAATTAGAAAACAAAATCAAGGGTTTAGGTGAAAATCAATGTTTTTGATAAAATGAGATTTAACCACGAAATTAGTTATGGAATTTAGTAAAAATCATGTATTTGAGTTCATAAGGTTATTGGTAACAACTTTTTTCAAACAATTTTTTAATCCGGGCACGTGGGCCGGGGTGAGTTATAAGATTTTTGCAAATAGGCTTGGGAAATCACTTTGATAGTTAGGGCATGAACTTTTATGCATGTATTAATTATTTTATATAACATTTGACTAATTTCGAGTCGTTTGGCGCCAAATCGAGGGTTTGGGCACAAATCTTGGACCGAAAAGTAGGCCTTGAGACGAGGTAAGTCTCTTTTCTAACCTTGTAAGAGGGAATTAACCTCATAGATAAATTATAACTAATATGTGATCCTACGTGTGGGGGATACGTATGTACGAGATGACGAGAGTCCGTACATAGCTACTAGTTATGCTATTGTCCGGGTAGCCTAGGACCTATACCATGCTATACTTGAAATGTTTGCACTCCTACTTGTTGAGTTAATTGCTTAAGTCATATTGGAAGTTGATAAAAGAATTGTAAAAGGTTAAATTCATTTACTTAAATTTGCAAATGGAACACTTGGCTATAAATGAGGATTTGTGTGTTATTTGAAATATTTTCTATTTGTAGAGCTGGCCGAACGCCTCGGTAGCAGATAGATGCATCTATGGTTTGTGTCGTTCGACCCTCGGCAGTGCATAGTTTAAATATTATGTTGGATCAGGCCGTACGACCTCGGCATAATATGCGCATAGAAATCTTTGGAACTATTCATGATTTATATTGCTTAAAATGCCTCGAAATACAAGCTGTTAAATAACGAAACAAAACTTGGGATTTAATATTTGCGAAAGAAGGATTTACTATTTTCTGACATTGAGCTTTTAGTATTGTTCATGAAATCCATGCTTAGTATAAAATTTGATATATCATTGTTGGCCCATAGTAAGTGTCAAAGTCGACCCTCGTCACTATTTCTTCGAGGTTAGACTTGATACTTACTGGGTACATGCTGTTTTTATATTCACGCTACACTTCTGCACTTGATTGTGTAGATATGAGGCAGGTACATCTGGTTACCAGTCTGGTGCGCATACTTGATCCCCGCTACGAGTTTACATGGTGAGCTGCCCTTGTGAGCCGTTCTGCAGCAGCCAGGGTCTTTCTTTTGTTTATTTGTTCTGTCTATTCCATTTCAGACAGTAGATTAGAATTCTTTTGTATATTCTACTAGTAGCCCATATACTTGTGACACCGAGTCTTGGCACACACTAGTAGATTTATGATTTTGGGTTGTATTTCTACGATTATGATTTCATTTAGCTGGTTTCGTTTTGCTCACTTTAAATTTCGTTATTTGTTAAATTCTTTAAATTTAAGGAAATTTAGCTGTTTGAAAAACTTATTAAAAATGGAAATCACTAGATTGTTCATTGTCGGCTTGCCTAGCAACGGTGTTGGGTGCCATCACGGCCTAAACCAGAATTGGGTCGTGACAAGTCATAACGGAGAAGATATGGCAAATGGTATTGGTAGGTGCTTACGTGAGTGAGGGATAAATAAGATCTTCACTATCACATTTGATAATGCAAGCTTAAATGATGTGACAGTAAGAGAATTGTCTAAGCAATTAACAAAAATGGGAACTAATTTGATGAACGGTAATCACCTTCAGGTGTGATATATGGCTCACATCATGAATCTTATGGTCCATGATGGTTTAAAAGAATCTTCAGTGTCTATTGTACATGTTAGGCATGCAGTTAGATATGTTAGGCAATCTCCTGCAGGGTTGAAAAAGTTTCAAGAATGTTTTGATGATGAGCAACTAAATTGTAAAACCTTTATGCTTGGATGTTCTAACTAGGTAGAATTCTACCTACTTGATGTTGCACAAGGCTGTTGAATTTGAAAGTGCATTTTCACATTATGCTTCTAGTGAAATTGGCTTGAGACATTATCTTGAGCATCTTATGTTGAAATTGGAATTCCTACATGTGAACTTTTGAGTAGTGATTGGGAGAATGTAAAAATAATTACAAAGTTTCTTGACATCTTCTATCTTCTTACTTTGAAAATATCTGGATCACGTTATGTTGCATCGAATATTCATTTTCTTGAAATTTGTGTGGTTGCTGTTTATTTGAAGCAATTAATAACAAATAAAGATACAATTTTAAGTGAAATGGCAAAGAAGATGAAAGAAAGTTTGATAAGTATTGGGGTGATCCAGGAAAAATGAACAAGATAATTATCATCTCATATATTTTGGATCCACGTTAAAAGCTCGAATCAGTTGGCTATGAACTTGTAAAGATGTTTGGGGAAGATCTGGGGGAAACTATACAAGCAGAAGTGAAGAAGCAGATGACTTCATTTTTTAGTGAGTATGTAAAGTCCAACTCAAAAGGTGTCGTGCTTGCTTCATCTTTAGATTGTTCTTCTGTAACAACCCAATCGGTCATTTTGAGCATTTGCACTTCGTTCGGTAGTTTACGGGCATGAGTAACTTCGTATGATGTACTATGACTTATGTGAATCATCGATTTTTGATTTTCAGGTTATTCGGAATCGAATTAGAAGAATGGATTTCAGGATTGACGCTTTATGGGAGAGTTGACCAAGTTTGACTTTTGTGAATTTGAACCCAGAATAGAGTTTTGATGGTTCTATTAGCTCCGTTGGATGATTTTGGACTTAGGAGCGTGTCCGGATTGAGATTCGGAGGTCCGTAGTTGAATTTGGCTTAAAATGGTAAAAATTGAATTTTTGGAAAATTTAACCGGGACTGAACTTTTTGATATAGGATTCGGATTGTGATTCCAGGAATTGGAATGGTTTCGTTATGTCATTTGGGACTTGTGTGCAAAATTTGAGGTCAATCGAACGTGATTTGATAGGTTTCGGCATCAGTTGTGGAATTTGAAGTTCAAAGTTCATTAAGTTCAATTTGAGGTGAGATTCATCGTTTTGATGTTTTTATGCATGATTTGAGGCCTCGAGTAGGTCTGTGTTATGTTATTGGACTTGTTTCTATATTCGGACAGGGTCCCGAGGGGCTCGGATGATTTTCGGACGAGGTTTGGATCACTTTCGTTGCATAGTGCATTGTTGAAGGCTGTTGGTTCTGGTGTGATCACACATGCGGCTGGTTTTGCGCAGGTGTGATGGTCACAAAAGCGTCAGTGGAGTTACAGAAGTGAGAAGAGGCTGGGTGAGGAGGACCGCAGAAGCGGATTTTTGTAGCGCATATGCGTGCGCGCAGATGTGAGATTGGAAGCGCAGGTGCAAAAATCTTCGCAGAAGCATAATTTGATATCCGCAGGTGCGGGAGTTACTGGGCAAGGATATTTTCGCAAAAGTAAAGTTTTTACCGCAAAAGCGGTGTTCATAGATGCGACGAATTGTCCTCAAATGCGAAAATCGCTGGGCAAAACCTATAATTCGAGGTCTTTGGTTTCTATCTTCATTTTCGGATTTTGGATCTCGGATTGGGCGACTTTGGAGAGGAGATTTTTCACACAACTTGGGGTAAGTGTTATCTACTCATTTTTGATCTTATATCACAAATCTACCTTCATTTTTGGAAATCGGATTGTGAATTCTATAGAGAAAATTGGGGGTTTTGGCCTAAAATTTCATAATATGAATTTTTGAGTTTTCAACATCGAATTGGAGTCGGATTTGAGTGAAACTAGTATGGTTGGAGTCGTAATTGAATGGGTTGTTGGATTTTTTAAGTTTTGTCGGGTTTCGAGGTACGGGCCCAAGTTGGGTTTTGGCCTTTGGGCTTTTGATTCAAGATTTGATCTTTTTCGATGGGGATTGGTTCCTTTAGCATTGTTTGATGTATTTGAGTTGTTTTGGGTTAGTTTCGAGCCGTTTGGAGGTCGTAACGCGCATGATGGAATCTTTGGAGCATCATTTGGCTTGCTCGGCATTGGTATTGGCTTGTTCGAGGTAAGTAACTCTTCTAATCTTGGAGCTGAGTGTATGAAACCCTGAAATACGTGTTATGTGATTTGTGTTGAGGTGGCGCACATGCTAGGTGACGGGCGTGCACCATGTGAATTGGGACTTTGTTGCTTCTATGGCACCGTATAGTGGTCCTACTTTGTTAATGTCCCGTGTTTTTACCATGTGATAAGCAATTGAGTTGTCAATCATGTTAGATACCATGTTTAGGCTTTATGACGATATTGCCAGGACCCATAGTGGTCGTTTCTTGCTGTTATTTCACTGATCTCATTTATATTTCATTCTCAGTCATATTCATGCATTCATATCATATCTCAGTCTCAGTTGCTATTTATTGATACATCATATCATTGTTGTCGGGCTAGTTTCATGACATTGTGAGCTCGTGAGTGAGGCTGGAGAGATTGATGACCGAGTGAGGCCGGGAGCCTGTTTGTGAGGATATTGTTACTATAGCACGTGAGTTATCTGTGCAGCACGTGAGTTATTTGTGTGGATCCAGATATTGATACTATAGCACATGAGTTGTCCGTGCAGCACGTGAGTTGTCCGTGTGAATCCAGATATTGATATTATGTCACGTGAGTTGTCCGCGCAACACATGAGTTGTCCGTGCAGCACGTGAGTTGTTCGTGCGAATTATAGCGCTTGGGCTGAAAGGAGCCCCTCCGGAGTCTGCACACCCCCAGTGAGCATAGTCGACTATAAATATGGATCGGGTTGCATGCCGCAGCGGGTATTGTACAACGCTGAGTGATTGAGTGTGCTGAGCATAGTGAGAGAGATTGCGAGACAGTGAAATTGGGTACTCTGAGAGTGTGAGTACATGAGCTCATCATCGAGATGCATTGCATTTGACATGCGTACTTGAGATACATGCATAGAGGTGCATTTCCTTCTACTACCCAATTTTGGGGACATTTATGATTCTACCTATATATTGACATGTAGGCATAGAGACGTATTTTCGCCATGCTATCTGAAAATGAAACATCTTACTTATTGTTGAAAGGAATTTTGGAAAAAATCACAGTTTTCAAACTTACTTGTATTTTTTGGTATTTTCGATAAAAGATTTGGGTTTTTACTGAGATACTTGAAAAGTATGCCTATTTTTCGGGAACTGTGAACGAACTGGGCATTTTATTTCTGAGATACCTCATTTATTACTTATACTATGCTGTTATGAACTGTGGTGGAATATTGGTGTTGGATCCGACCTTTTTGTTAGCTCTTCACTACTTTCAACCTAAGGTTAGGTTTGTTACTTATTGAGTACATGGGGTCAGTTGTACTCATACTACACTTCTTCACTTTGCGTGCAGATGTTGGCTGTTGATATTGATGTGTCCGATGGGAACAGGATTTGAAGATGTATATGCGTCCCGGTGGTAGCTGCCTTTTGTTCGTGGTAGCCTTAGATATATAAAATTCTATTTATGTACTTTTCAAACAAACTATGTATTTATTTCATTTCAGCTTGTAAATTCTATTCTTAGAAGCTCATGATTTGTACAACCAGTCCTTGGGGAATGTATAAAATCCAGATATTTCTTTACTTAATCGCTTTATTAATTATTATTGGAACTGATTAGTGGTTAATTAGCTTACCTAGTGGGTTGGGTTAGGTGTCATCACGGCTAGTGGATTTGGGGTCATGACATCTTCATTGGACACTTCTACTTTCGGGCTTTCTGGTAGTCAAGTAAGCAACCAAAATACAGGACATTTAGAATCACTCATGCAAGATATAAAAAATATATAAAAGTGGGAGTGGAGGTGTGGATACTAGAACAGAGTTAAATAAATATTTTGGAGAAGAAACTAAGGATGACACTAAAGAATTTGATGTTCTTCTCTGGTGGAAATTGAACTCAGTTAGATTTTCTGTTCTTGTGGAGATGGCTCGTGATGTATTAGTTGTTCTGGTTTCAAGTGTGGCATCTGAATGTGCGTTTAGTACCGGGGGAGGTCTTCTTGATTCATTTAGGAGTTCATTAACTCCTAAATTGGTGCAAGCTCTAGTGTATCTTCAAGATTAGCTTCGAAATGAATTAAAACAACCTATTAGTGTTGAGGCAGACCTTGATAAAATCGAGCAGCTTGAACAAGGTAATAATATCGTTACTATATTTGTTGTATATAAGTGTTGTGGATATGCTTATATTTATCGCACGACTCATTATTTTAATTTTTTTCTTCAGATTTAGCTAGCGATAGAAAAAACTCTTCCGTAATTGACATGTGGTGTTAATATATCTGGTAAGAATTTGAATTATGGATGTGAATCTTTTCTATAATCTGCTAATTGTGTTATGTTAAGATATTGTATCTCCAAAAATCTAATTTACAAAGTTTACAAAAATCCAAAAACTTGATACAGCTCTTTTACAGAGTTTAAGGAGGTGAGAAAATTCAAAAATATGATCTACATCATCCAAAAAATTTAAGGAGCTGCATAGGTTGAGACTTTTTTTCTCACATTGTCCTGTGTAATATAGACCTCCTGTTATAGTATCAAACTGAAGCATGCTATGTTCTCTGCATATTTGATTTTCTGAGTAATTTCTATTGCCAATCTTCAGTTATGTTGTTCCTATTTAAAAGGAGTCGTAACATTTTAAACATAGTATCTTCTAGTTCTTGGAACCTCTATTGCCCGCCTTCACATCACATTGTTTATGTTTATCAAGTTCGAATACCTGATTTTCTTAGAAGACTGTCAAAAATTATTTTGGTGGAAGTTATCTTCACTCTCAAGACAATAGGGTACAAGCTTTATTCAACTAAGATCTAATTACAGCTTGAAGATTATATCAGTTTGCTGAGAAGATATTCTAAAGTTCATACAATATATTACTAGTATTTAGGCAGAATAGTATTTAATTTCTTTTTTTTTTTACTTTGTTTGACAGGATATTTGAATGCCATTACTTATAAGTATCTTCATATCCGCTAATGGAGTGTCTAGTTGCTGCTTTATTTATTCTTGGATGTTGTTTCTTTTAAGTTTACCCCCTCTATTTTTGTTTTTATTTGGTTATTCCTCTCTTGTGTATTTCAATAGAGAAATTTGGATATATTATTGATGAAAAGTATTAAGCATGTTTCAATGGTATCAAGCTTGTTCACTAGAACGAGTTTTATATTGAAGAAAGGTCTCAAACGTTCTGTTGCTGGAACTCGTGCAAATCTGAAATGATATCTCTCTGCGTGTCTTAAATTTTTTACTTCGGTTTATTATACGATTTACTAATTAAAAAAGCACAATCTAAACCGATAACCGCCCGATAATAGCTAAACCGATACCAATCCGCCCGATATCTTATCGAGTGGCTAGCAGATTAATACATTTAAAAGCCGATAACCGATAAGCCGAACCGTTAAGAGTAAATAACTGCATGATCCGGCCGATAAGCAGCCATAATACCCATATCCCCTCCAAAATGATGTACAACTTCAGATTTCATCTCTTTCTCATCTACTTATTTTCTATAACTAACAAATATTCTATTCTTATGGAAAATTCGACTTAATTGCTGAAACTCGAATTTTGGTGGCTTTGTAAAATCCTGAAGGAATTCTGCTATTATCCCTACAGTAACAAAGTGAGAAGCTTAAATTCCTTAAGGACAATGTTTACACTATCAGAGTCAGATTATTTCATCACATTATTTTTCTAACAATGCACACCCCATAAAGAGACCAAAACAGAGAAACGGGTGATTGCAATTGCATATGTTAATTTTTTTCTACTTCAAATAAATAATATTTCCTATAGTTCAGTTTATGTGATGGAGTTTGGCTCGAGACAAATTTAAGAAAGAATATAAAGACTTCCCGAGTTATATAACTATACGAAGAAAAGATATGAAGGGATTTAGAGAATTATGAGAATGATATGAGGTATTATAGTGGTAAAAATTTGGGAAACTTGAGAAAGAGAAAGAGGGGTGGAGAAAATGGGAAAGATGAAAAGAAAATGGGAAAGATAGGAGGCTAAACCATTACTTTGTATATAATTGATAATTATGTATAGAGTATGTAGTTAAATCATAACCTCTCCAATAATGGGGTATTTATTACTTTTAGCTCGCGCAAGAAACTATTTATATTCGGTAGTCAAAAAGGTATATAAAATTTGTATAACTTTTGTATATAGCATACAGAATGTATATATACAAAAAATATACATTTTTTGGCTAATATTTTGATAGCGGCTATACAATGTCATTTTCCTTCCAATAATGATGATTAGGTTCAAAATATAGCATATATAAGTAGAAATTCGTAATTTAAAGCAAGATAAACCATTTGCGACCGTAGAAAGTACAACAACAATAATAATAAATTTAGTGTAATTCCAAAAAGTATAAAGCAAAAATAATAATAAGTTATATTGACAAAGTAACCATCTTGTTTTACCTTTTTCTTTAATTACATCAAAGGACGTGGCAGGGAAGAAAATAGAGCAAATTTCATTTATGGTCGTTCGGCCTTCGACGCTAAATTAAGACAATCGCTAGCTTATTAAATTTGATTGCAAGTTATAGCCAAAAACTTATTATATTGGCTACACACAAAACAATGCGCTGACCCATTTGATCAACTCTTCAAGTTGTAAAGTAGAGTTTTTAATCTCTTCTGATCTACTACTCTTTATTATTTCTCCACCATAAATTGTTAATTTGTTAAAAATAAATCAATTATCTTATTTAACTCCATTTGATTTGCAGAATTTAGTAGACAACTGAAAGTTATTTCAAAGTCGATATCACTTCTTTTTTAATAACTGAAGAAATGGATAAATGAAATGAAAATTTCATATAACTAAAACCAAAAGCACCAACTTACGGTGAAATGAGCAAGTTTTAAGTTCTCTCTCTCTTCTTTTTTCTTCTAAAGGCTTCGTCTTTATATTCCTCTAATCTGAATAAGTATCACATTTTGCTTTTTAAGGTCAAGTTGGACCATTTTGAATCAGTCTCGTATTTTATGGATAAAAATTAAAATATGTAAAATACCCTTTAAATATTCGTCAGAGAGATACCCAGTTTTTCATATTACGAATAATGAGTTCCTTAATTTTACTAACATTTACTATTAGCAGAAAGAAATTTATGCTTGTTTAATAGAAACTAAAAAGTAGCAAAATATTTAAATAAATAAAAAAACTAATTAGAGTAACATTGAGTCTTGTGAGTTGTGATTCAATAGAATTACTTTAATCTTTTTGTGAGGTAAACCTATTGTTTTTGTTCATTATCGTTCTTTGATTTTTGTTTTAATAGAAATGTCAACGGCTTCTTAATGATAAAATTTTATACAAAATAGTCTATATACATTGGATAGATAAGGTTAAGGTAAAAGAATAATATATATACACTTTTATACATCATACAACAATCTATACACGCTGGATAGATAAAAGTGCTCGGAATACAAAATAGACCGTCACTATACAAAATAGACTGTCACTATACAAAATATATACAAAATAGACTGCCACTATACAAAAAATATATAATAGACTGTCACTATAAAAAAAAAATACAGTAGAATGTCATTATACAAAAAATATATAAAATATACTATCATTATACAAAAAATATATAAAATAGATATTTCGGGTTATTAAATGTAATATGTTTGAGCCGAAGAGACATTTCGTGTCAATGAGAAAAAATACAGGATTATTAAAATTTTGAGGGGTTAAGGATCATTTTGTCTAGAAAATACTACACTACCAATTGGATTTAATTTTAAACTCTACCTTTCATGATCTCAACAGTAAAATGTGGAAACCTTACCGAGTGAACTACCTTTCAACCCCATCACGTTTTGCCTTAATTTATCCTTTCTTAGGCAGCGCGACCGACACTTAACAAGTCACAAACTTCTAATTAATTATCTCTAACCTTTTGTCTTTTGACACATTTTCTTACGACAACTGTCATAACACAAACACGCTTTTCTTTTGTCACCTTTGAAAATGGGTGACAACTACCAGTCAGGAAAAAAAGAAAAACAATTCCCCGCCACCTTGGCCCCTCCAAAGAAAAACGATATTTTGATCATCGGGAAGAACAAGAAAGTTTAGAGATTAAAATAAAGCATGAGAGAGACAACAAAAAGATTCCATATTTATATATGAATGTGATCTAACATTAAAGTTTTCACTGTCGTCTCCATTGTTACTATTTTATACTACATATGTTATGATTTTTCAAGATTTGAATCTTTCCAAGTTCAGACCATTTCTTTCTCCTTATTTTTCTCTATACTTTAGAAGGTAGATAACCAATATTTAGAAACCAAACTGCAAAACCCAAAACTTTTCTACTTCTTTCCTCTACTTTTTATGGAGATTCTCAAATTATGGAAGCCTCAGGTCAGCTTCTCTTTACAAGAACTGCAGTTTTTCATCAATTAGGTTGTTTGATCCAATTTATTACAAAAAAAAAAAAAAAAAAAACTTTTTGGTGATCCTTGTTTTTTTTTTTTTTCAGGATTTATTTGTCATAAAGTCACCTAAGCAATCACTAAGGGTGGTCCTTGTAGTTTTTGCAGTGGTTTGTGGAATTTACATTTTCTCAATGTGTATAAACCAAACAAGTAATTATCTTTCACAAGCTAATTCACTAAGCATCCATGTGATTAATCGGCATAATTGTCATTATCCTGTTTTTCAACAAGAAGATATCCATTACTTGCATTTTCCAAAGCCTCAAACATTTAACAGGTAGCTGCAAATATATATAAATAATCCTTCTTATGGTTCAAGTACAACTTAGATGATTGAATAAAATTAAGTGACATGTTTTTGATTGAATTATAGGAAGGAATGTGCGTGCAATCCTGTTCGATTTTTCACGATTTTGTCGATGCAGAGATCAGGGAGTGGGTGGTTTGAGACATTGCTAAATAGTCATATAAATGTGAGCTCTAATGGAGAAATCTTTGGTGCTAAGTCAAGGAGGAGTAATGCTTCAGTAGTATTGGAAACTATGGATAAAGTCTTTAATCTTGATTGGTATAGTAGCTCATCCAAGAATGAGTGCTCTGCTGCTGTTGGATTTAAATGGATGCTTAATCAGGTAATTGGCACTATTTCAAATCTGCAGTTGGATATTCTAAAAGTAGATAACATTGTACTTTCTCTAGCAGTTTAAGCTTTTAGACGAGTTGGATACATCAATATGATATTAGAGTAGGTTGAGGTCCTGGATACAAGTCTCACCGTCACATATTATCAAAAACAAAGTTTAAGCTTTTAGAAGTTGATCGCACAATGTCCTTTCTCTAACAGTTAAGTTTTTAATTAAGACGAGTTAATCACTCATTCGACATGTTGGGATCGAGATAACATGGTGCATGCGGAAGCTAACAATACAAAGTTTAGTGGATGATAAATCAGACGACAAAAGAATTATACTAAAATATGATACTATAATGGGGTTTGGTCAATTGACCTACATATAAAAACTAGTATAAAATAAAATCTCCCTCTAAACAAGACTCTTTAATGACTACATTGTGATACTATTGTTGTTGTTGTGAGAAACAAATATCCTCAATTTATAGATGTACATGACTTTTCCTCCGAGAAAAAGATAAGCCATATGAAGGTTCCTTTTAGGAGTCTTTTTCCCTTCAAAGAGAATCCTAATAGGTTAGAAATTCAGGGCAACATCCTAACACAACAGAGTGAAGAAAAGTATAAAACAAATGAAATATCTTGGTGAAACCCAATGCATGATTAAATGAAATTATATCACAATCATGGTGTAGGGATAGCCCTGAAATAGCTACCTTCTGCTTGTGGTAGTAGGGGGCTGTTGGCTTAGTCTGCTTGTGGTTCCAATTAAGCTTCTCCGGTTTCTGAGATTAATTAATTGGATACTTGAGACTCATAATCTTTTTTCGGAACTGTAGAAACAGCCTTTTGCAAAAATGCAGGATAACACTGCATATAATAAATCCTTGTGGTTCGGCCCTTTCCCAGACTCCACGTATAACAGGAGCTTAGTGCACCGAATTGCCCTTTTTTATACAATAATGGAAATAAAGACATGATTACTTTCACAAATCACACTGATAAACTCTATATTAGTGGTATTTTCTTTACTAGAGGTGCATTAGTTGATAACTACAAAACTGCTAGATTTTCTCAACTTTTTTAATGTATATGAAACTTGAAGGGAGCTTTGGAGTATCATGAGGAGATAGTGGATTACTTCAACAGAAGAGGTGTCTCTGCAATATTTCTATTCAGAAGAAATCTGCTACGCAGGCTGATCTCTCAACTTGCTAATTCCTATGACAAAGATACTAAACCATTGAATGGAACACACAAATCCCATGTCCATTCTCCATATGAGGTCCTTCACTCCCCTCCCTCCCCTACTCTAACGCTCTATTTGGCATGACGGAAGTCATTTTTCATGAAAATGTTTTGATGAGGAAGTCATTTTCTGGTGTTTGATTAACAGAATCAAAATGGTAAAATGACTTCTCTCACTTATGATGACACTCCAACTAACACTTAGACAAAAATAATAATCTTTAGTACTCAAAATTTTCATTAGAACACTCTCCGATTTGCTAATTTTATCATATTTTTACTCCAGAAAATATTTTTCGCTCACCAACCAAACACTGAAAACATTTTCCATGGAAAAAAACATTCTTCAAGAAAATTGTTTCTATGAAAAATGACCTTCGTCGTAGCAAACACACAAGCCTTCATGAAGTTCCTCAGGTTCTTAACTTGATGTTTCTAAACCTGTTTCAGGCTGAAGTATTGGCAAAATACAAGCCAGTAGTGAATATGACATTACTAATACCAAATTTAAGGCATGCAGAGAGGAAGGCTGCTAAAGCTTTGGAATGCTTTAAGAGC
The DNA here is from genome assembly GCF_000390325.3 of Nicotiana tomentosiformis. Classification (NCBI taxonomy): domain Eukaryota; kingdom Viridiplantae; phylum Streptophyta; class Magnoliopsida; order Solanales; family Solanaceae; genus Nicotiana; species Nicotiana tomentosiformis. Next base: position 96,522,042 of record NC_090823.1, read on the forward strand.
ATTCGACACATTGTTCTTTACTACGAAGACATTGTCCAAAATCGCACTGTAAAGCTCCTTACTAGTTTGAAACTGAGGCGTCGTTTGATTAATTAACTTAAACTTGGCAAATTACACAAGTTTGATGAATAACAGCAATACTTTATCTATTTGTCTGTGCAGAAACTAGCTGATGTCCAAGAGTTTCTGGGGCTGCCTCAAAGAGAACTCAAAAGTGGTCAGGTTAAGATACACAGTGGACCTCTGTCCCAACAAATAGAGAATTGGGATGATGTGCAGAAAAAGCTCAAGGGAACACCCTATGAGACATTTCTTAATGCAGACTAACTATACTACCATACATAGTAATACCAATGACAACACCTTCTATTAAAATAGATTGGCTATGAAGATTCCGCGCAGTCAGAAATTAATACAGACGCAAAGGACTTCGACAATTTCTCATCTCTGGCAGACGTCTCAGTAAAATTCGAATCTAGATGAAGTTCTGACCATCTATCAGAGAGAGAAGAACGACAGGATCTTGTTGGACATATAGACTTTGATTTCTTTTCTAATTCCTGCCCAGTTCCATCTTGTAAATAACAGCCTCAGTTATCAAATTTGGAGGAAATACTCGTCACATTGCTTGTGGGACATTTTTGTTTGTTATTCAATACATGATATATGAAATATCTTGAAAGTTAAACTAGGTAAGAAGATCACAAGAATCTCCAACAATCAGATATGGAATTATTTCTCTTTCCTTTGAACTTTTAAATTTTATTTTCTATGAATGGTCACCAAAATGCATGGCTTTTGATCAATGTAGAAAATGAATTTATTTCTTTACATTAAGCAAACAAGAAAGATACTACTTTGGTTCAATAGGATTTATTTTGTTCAAGATGCTAACTCTTCTGCATAGCTTGAATCCTGGTTGAGATTACCCAGTAAGTTAAGAAGACCATTCCCAGATAAAACGACGTTCTTTCTTAATGCAACATGTCTTGCAATTTTTTTTTTTTTTTTTTTGGCCCAGTTTAACCATTTGGTACTAGCCCGACCTATAGCTTGTTTGGCCAAGCTTTTGTTTTTGGGCCAAAAGTACTTTTGGCAAAATTGAGGTGTTTGGCCAAGCTTTTAGAAAGAAAAAAAGTGCTTTTGAGGAGAAGGAGAACAGATTTTGAAAAGCAGAAAAATGTAGCCTGTCTCCAAAAGCACTTTTCAAAAAAAAATACATTTAGAAGCAATTTTCAAAAGCTTGGCCAAACACTAATTACTGCTCAAAAGTGTTTCAGATTAATTAGCCAAACACAAATCGATTCTCACCAAAAGTACTTTTTTTGAAAAATACTTGAAAAAAACACAATCTCAAAATAAGCAAATTTTAAAAATTTGGCCAAACAAACTACTAATCTGGATTTGCACGAGTAAGCCCACAAAAGGGCTAAAGTGCTTTCTAACCACCAATAGGTTCTTCATTCCCAAGGCTCAAGACTCAGATTCTTCATTCCCAAAGCTATCTTGCAATTGATGCACAACATAATCAAAATTAACTTCTAGTCTCAAAAGCGAGTTGGACAAAATACTGTTTCATTTTCATGAGAATGTTCCAATTAAGTCATGCAATGTTGGGTTCTCATCTCCAAGCAGCCAGGAGCAACAAATAAATTTCTACAGATGAAATGAGACACTAGTCCAATTCGCCTAATATACAGTACTGTGTATATTTTAAGTGCCTAATGACAAAGCAAAGATAAGATTTTCTCAACTAAGATTTCAATCAATCTTTGTCAGAGCTCTTTACAAATTCTGTTTCTATCCAGAGAGCTTCTGAAATGAATTACCATCTAAACACTTAAGCCTACATTATATGTACAGAATGACCCTAGATGAGTTAGTAATCAATGAGTCATTGATTGACTGTCCCGTTCGTTAATTCTGAATCATGTTGTTCAGTCTGTTCAATCACAAATTGGTCAATAATCCGCACAGTATTTACAGGGTCTTGATTAAGGGAAGCTGCTCTCCATTTGCTTGGGAACTTCTGAAGGTAACTTGGCTCCTGCGGCTGCTTTGGCTCTCCGTCCCAATTAGGATCCAGTTTCCACTCTTTCGGAACCTACAAATTGACAGATATTAGATGAATCACCAAGTGTAAACACCTCGAGTTCAACTCTGGGAAACTATTCTTTCTTTCCTGAATAATTCAGGGATAGGGGCCAGATAAAAGGTAGTAACTCATTGGAATATTCAGTAAACCGGGCAGTTTGCAGCCACATTGCAGAAACAGTTCATCATGAAGTCACCGAAACTACTATCAAAAGGAAAGTGAATTTAACAGCCACAAATTCCTACAGCCAAGTAAAACAGTGACAGCGAGATCTTGACCTTTATTATCCTCCTTATACAGAAAAGTGGCAAAATACCTTATCAACTGCAAGAGTAAAAACTTCAAGATCGCCTTTGTTGTTGATATGAAACCGTGTAAATGCCTTGTAGTTAGCAATACGGAGTGATGAAAAGGCTTCGTCGAAATGTATATGAAGCCAATTAATGCAAATGTACAGGTAGCTTCCGAAAACCAAAGAAACCACGGGTGTTGAAAAGACCCAAAAATAAAGGAAGACGGATGAATAATAAATTACAGCACCCCCTCGAGATAGGAAATCCATCCCCTTCTTGCAGATAGTATTCCTGGTGACTGCCATAACCTGAAAACATGCATCAGATTAAACACAGTTATTACATAATTAAGCAATTGAGTCATAGTAAAGCAATACTCTCATGGGGCATATTCTTACCTCAGGAACATCAAAAGCAGACATGAGATATTTAATACATGCCGGGTAAAGGCCAAATGTCCATTGTTCTATACGTGCCCTAAGGCCCGTTGGGTCTGGAAAATGCTCGCTCTCCACATATCGGTACCATTCATATAAAGTATGATACCCTGAATTACAACAATAAGTAGTTAGCAAAGGACATAAGTGCAAAAAAACATGAAACAGGAGGCTAAGTTAGGTAATCTCAGTCAAAGGGTGGATGGATTCAAGATCCTCGTATCATTCTAAAATGACGAAAATTCTCAGCCTCAGCTCATGGTATGCCCTGAGTCGGAAAGATGGATCATAATTGACAAAGTCATAAAGGGCGTAAGAGCAGTTCTTATTACTTAAGGGGTCGTTTGATTACAAAGATACGAGATAATAGTCCTGGGATAAAATGTGGGATTATTTTATCCCACGTTTGGTTGAAATTTTATATTCGGGTACAAGCAATCCCAGGATTATTTATACCACAATTGTGGTATTGTTTTATACCACACTCGATATGGATAAGAATCCCTGGATTCCGGGATAAAAAAAACAAAATGACAAAGATGCTCTTTTCCGGAGCTCTTTTTCCAAAGTCTTCAAGGCCAAGAGACCCTTGTGGTCCGGCCCTTTCCTGGACCCAGCGCATAGCGGGAGCTTAGTGCACCGGGCTGTCCTTTATTTTCAAGGAAGCCAAGGTTAAAATTGAAAATAAAGGTTTATCTAGTGTAAAACCAAATATATCTTTGTATTCTACGCTGTACATTCCCTTTTTAATCGAATGAACCAAACGTCTAGCAATAGAAGTATATCCAACAAATAATTCCGTCATTATTTAATCCCTGTTTTATAACACCCCACATTATTATCCCAGCACAACTTGTTCACAGACCAGACGACCTCTAAGAGAATTAGGTGAGAATAATTATTTAAACACAATAGGTGCATTTCATGTAAATTTAATATTGTACTTTAAGTTCAGAACTGTCACTGGAAGTTAAAGGAAAGAAAGAAAACTGAATAAAGAACATACTAATAAAAGTAAATTAGTTTGAGACACAATCACACAATAGAAGACAAAATGCAAAATCTTACCGGAAGTTGCAAGTAGCTTATGCCGAATACATGTCTCAATGCCTAATTCCAGCAAGAGCATAAGAATCACAGCTGCAGCCAGGTGGGCAGACACATGAAGAATCCCAATTACTACTTTCTTTTTCCATGACACCTTGGATGGCACAAAGGCTATTGCTATTATTAATAGTAGCATTGCGCCAGTCAAGGAGACATATGAGCTTCCGAACATATACATAAATGTATCCCACACTGTGCTGAAGAAGGTTCTCAAGTGACCCGAAAATGTATCATCCTTGAAAATGTGATCTAGCTGACACTAGAAGCAAATGGAGAATGATCAGTCATATCTATCCAGGCACTAGACTTCTACCTTAGTTGGAAAGTTAAAGATTCCATGACACTCTCAATCAGACTTGAAATGTGAAGTCTCAATCAAAGAGTCTGTTCAATAATTCAATCCAACATTTAACTGAATGTGTAACTTGAACATGTCCAAACTGAATGTATTATATGATCACACATTTGATGTGCTTGACAATAGAATAGAAGATCACTTGATACATCAAATGGCACTAACAATGTTTTTTTTTAAGTGAAAACAATAAATACAACTGAAAATCATCAACCCTTAAAATTATATCTCACACCTGAAAATATAAATTAAAAAAACCAAAAGTTCTTGTGCAATAGTCAAAATGTTCAGCTAACAATGACTCTGTACACTCAAATGGCTAATTTAGTAAATGTTTTAAAATAATGTATTGTAAATTTACACAGAACTGTATGAAAATAAGTGTCTAATACATTAAAGCTTTATAATTTTTATAATTTAGTTTTTTATATATAGAAGAAAACAACTGATTTTTCAATGATAATGATCAGACAATGCAACACAACATTTGCATTACCCAAAAATAAGAGATATATGAATTATTTAGAAAATACAATACAACATTCAACTGAAGCTGTCAGATTACTAATTTTATCAAACGGCCCTAAATGAGGTACCAAGGGGATCCAATTAACCCTAATAAGAAATACATTCAAAGTCAAACAGAAAGTTACCTGCGGGAACATAGAAAAGGCCAATGCGAAGTATATGATGCCGCCAATAAAATCAAATTGCCAATTTTTCTTCCTAAATTTCAATATATTTCCCAAAGCAATCTGCAGATATTTGTAAGCATATTAAAGCCTCATTTTGATTATGAAGCATAACACAGGCCTCATTTAAGCACCAAAATCAGTCTATATAACATAAAGGAGATTGATTCCATACCCTGCTTGAATCTTCAAAAGATGGGTAAGAAGCTTTGCTCTCATAGGATGTTCCATATAAATTGTTGAAATTCCTGAAGACATGTGTCGGATGCAAAAAAGCACCCCCGCAACCATTAACAAGTAAATATTGGACATAAGCTGGTTTATCCGATGGAACATATTTATGGCGCAAATAATGATGCACATCCCCAGCAATTCGAAGTCTACATCTCCCTTTTAAATGGTCGCGTATCAAGTGAGAGACATTCTTTCCAGTATCTTGATTAAAGTACCAATCGAGAAGCCAACTAGGTTCATGAGTCATAATAATCACAGAATCATTCTCACCAACCTGAAATCGTTAGGGTTAAACTTTTCAATTCACGGGATTTCAAATCAAATCTATCAATCATTAATTCACTGTAAAATCCCCACGATCTTTTCTATGTTTAACTAGAAACTTGAATTTTAAAAAAAAACAGAAAAAACACAAGTGAAGTTGGAACTGAAAATGCCAAGTTAATAGAGTCAAAGTCTTATTAACAGTTTACTGAAAAACTATAACATCATTCAACTCACAGTCTACCATCTGACACCCCAGCAAGCGCTATTTTTACTTCTTATCAGCAAATACAATTTACCAGGAGGAATATCCTTCAGGAGGACAGGCTTCCGAAAAGTTGAAGGTGGATCCATATGGTCAATATCTGGTCCTTTTGTAGCAACTGAACTTAGGATATTCGCATACAAGCGCAATAAACTAGCTTCACCTCCATATTCATTAAAAGGTAGAAGGACAGGTGAAAGAGAATAGTGGTTTACCGATCTCGCATAACTCAATGTCATTTAAGGACGCCAATATCATTTTCCATTACTACTTCCTAACATCCACCAAAAAGTACAAGAATGACATGCTTATATGGAGTTATCAAATGGTTCCACTTTTGCTTCTTCCTTGTTTAAGTCCTAGCTTTTTCAGTACCATAAGAAGCTAGATCTTACTCATATAGTCACATCTACCTTATATTTAACTAAACAAGGTAACAGATTGTGCAAATGTCCTCCATTTCAACTTCCGCTTTTACCACCTCCTGTCCTCCACTTTTTCCTCCAACAAACATAATGCAAATGTCAGGGGAATTCAACCTAGGCAAGATGTTAGAAAGATAGCATGAAAGAGCTGGAGATTTAGTCAATCTTCAACAAATTTACATTCCAACAAACTTGCACAAGAATTTGATCACTTTTGCCGGTCATCACTCAATGTGAAAGCTAAGGAAAACTTCCATGACATACACATATGACATAACAAGACTTAAACTCAGAAACAATCACCTTATACAATTCTTAAATGTTTTACTGGAAAAGGAGAAGAAAGCTGTCTAATGGAATTTCAAAACTGTCTATCGATTGGTTAAACCTTACATAGCTTGCCGCCCAACAGGATTAACCAAGTATAAAGCAGAACTATAACCAGTATAACTGCTGACTTATATATGTGAGTAATTAACATCTACCATTGTTCATTTTAGCAATGTGAAAACCATTATCTACCATAAGAACTTTTCTAAAATCATTATCATCTACCATTTTAACCTAGTGGTTCAGGATGTTTTGCAACAATTAACAGTCAATATTGCACAATAGAACTACATTGAACAAGTAGGGCAAATTTTGGCATATCCAGAGACATACATGACTCAGAAAATGCAACACGACAACTATGGCTAGAAAGTAAAAATAAGATACCTTGTCCCTTATTAATTCTGAGAAGAACTTGAACTGGTATACATCAATATCAGAATGGAGAGCAAGATCAAGACCAAATATCCACCACCTTTTCGGAAGCTGCAAGGCAAAATAGCTTTTCTTTTGAGGCATAAACCACCCACCCAACCAGCTCTTGTGACAAATGTACCTCATGAAAGTCTGAAGTCCATCAAACCAGTCTACAAAAGTTCACAAAAAGGACTGACTAAGACAAGAAATAAAACCCTACATTAGCTACACTGCTCGACTGAAACTTAAATAGAACATGAAGAGATCTCTACAACTCTCCTATAAAGACAGAAGTATAAGCCCAGAGGCCTAGAAACTTCACTAACCATGATTTCCAGGGATGACAAAACACTGAGGTCCATCATATTGCCTGAGCTCAGTCACACCGGAAGGTAATTCGGGCTTGTTAACGGCAATATGGTCTTCCCTATACCAGATTGGAGGCTGAAGAGCATATTCAAAGGGACGAAAAAGGCGCTTCTCATATGTAAAAGCTGATGGGTTTGGATACCTACAGGAAAGCCCAAAAAAGTGTATCATCTAACATTAGAAAACTATTATACTCCAAAGTTCTAAGCTCTGAAATTTGATGAACCAAATATATCTCTGCAAAAGAACCGATGTTATAAAGAGAAAGTCCTGCTTAATAATATCCCCGAAGCGTGATTGACAGCACATTTATGCATTCAATGCAGAGGAAAGAAATTCCTTTTCACACTAAATCACTCAATACACTCAAAAGGTTGCCCTGGGCTTGGTGTCAACATTGAGGATGGTGCCTATTTATTTTCAGACGTTTCTTCACAATTATATATCAAGCATCATATTGACATGTTAATGTAATTCTGTTAATCCATTCTAGGTAAATAATGCATTTGTTGCACATACAAAAGTGTATTCTTATATTGTGGTTTAAAGTTAAGAAATGAACTGACTCAATTACTTTGACTGGCAATTAGTAGGCATGTAATAATCCTTGCCTTGTATAACATCATCAAAGACACAGAGCACCTTATCATTACCACCGAAGTCATCAACCTGACAAGAGACAACAACCACACAAGATAGAAAATGATATCTACATTTTAGCACAAATCTCCCAAGGCGGCCATCAGCGCAAGGATACACAAGAAAGCATAACCATATCGACACACACACACACACACACACACACACACATGCTAATATTAGGTGGATCAACAAGCTTCAGCAATTATTTTTCATGTCTGAATAGCTTCATTGTTGAAAGTTCTTTCAGCAACTTGGTAAATGGACAGAATAAGTGAATAACAGAAGTCACTCCAGAAAGTATTAGCTGAAGAAGAATATATATAAACCACAGAAATGCACGAGATTTTAATCCTAGACACTCCAGAAAGTATTAGTTGAAGAAGAATATGTCGAACCCACAAAAATGCACGAGATTTTAATCCTAGATATTAAGAAGATATCTAAGACAGGACACATTATATCCAGCCAAATGATATGGCAATTAAGCATAGTCACTGTTGGTAGTAAGTCTGCTTCAACTCAAAAGGTGATGATATTATGAGCCAAATTGTGAACAAATTACATGCAGTTGCTCATGTAGAGTGCACAAACCACTAATGTTATAAAGAAAACTCGGAGCTTACGCAAGGTCACCCCCAATAAGAAGCAAGCGTCCACGTGGCAGTGTAAGCATGGAACCATCATTTTGGACCTGGATTGAAGGTTGAGCAAGAAGGCGTGCCACAGTGTAGGAAGAGTTTCCGCCATCACCAGTATCAGCCATGAAATCAAACCAGATACCATCCTCTTCACTAAACTGATCATACAAAAGATCCTCCTGCTTCGTTCCATCTTCAACCCTGCTCATAGCAGCCTGAGAATGGGAAAGATGAGGATGTTAAGGTGAACCTACTTATGTCCTCTTATACAATCATTAAAATCAATGAATAATTATCTACACTTCTCCCTGCATATTTTATTATAGGAAAATATAAAATCCATTTTTAACTCTCCCTATACTTACCATTCTATGTAGACGTAAGAAAATGCTTTGCTAAAAGTAGGAGGAAACAGATATCCTTGATCCTTTGACAACTCGAGGTTCTTACAACACATTCAAGTGTCTTAAAAAAAGTATTACAAGGAGAAATCTCGCACTGAAAGCTGAATGTTTTAGCAGGAAGTTAGAGCATCATAATGTACCTGCATCATGCGCATATCAAAACGCCCAACAAATACAGTTACCGAGACCAGGAGGTCAAACACTGTCTTGAATAAATCAGCAGATGTCCTGTAATTCCGGTTAACAATGACATTATATAAGGAAGTTTAATGGACTTACTTGAAGAACGGGTCAGAAAGAGATGCAAGTAAAGAGCATACCCTGAATACCAAGGAACCATATCCAAAAACTCTGGTTTCATCTGCTTTTTCTTCAATTTCTCAAACTCCTTGAGTGATAAAGGGCGTGATAGAGCCCATCTGTTGATAATTACACATTAGTCTGGTAGAAATGAAAAAACCCAACCTTGGAATATTACATAGGGCTGCTAGTGCAATGGTGCTAACAATTCCTCCATGCAGACAGATTAACTGAGTAAAGTTTAGACCTGATAAAATCATAGTCATAATTACAGAAATTGCTTATATTAAGCCTTCAAAATACTTAATATGCTGTTAAACCTTCTGTGCTTTATAGAAACCAACCAGGTATAATATTTAAAGCATAAAAATAGATGATTAGCCAGGAATTAATAAATTATACTAGGAAGATAGGTCAGTTGCACTTTTGCATAAGCACAACATATTGCATTTACCAGTGACTCGAGGAAAAACTGTTTTTCCTCCGTAAGCGATAGAATATCCACAATAGCCCATAAGGGAGAGCAGCTAATCCTAGTGGATGACAAACTTAATCCCTTTTCATTATGGATCATCAACTAATTGACTAGAAGTAGATTTTGACTACATATATAATCCAGCATGGAATCTATTACCTAAGTAATTCTAGCACAAAAGACAAGCATATTTTCCAGAATCAGACCCCCTAAATGGTTTATAATCAGATCTAAACCCCTTATCTATGGTCATGACGTCCAACCCCCCCCCCCCCCTCCCCTTTTAATTTTGATGACCGTGGTGTCCAGGCCAACTTGCAACACACCTCCACTAATTCGACCAGGGGCGGATGCAATGTGGTAGATGCGGGTTCAATTGAACCCATAACTTTCGACGCAGAGTAGAAATTTATATGTAAAATTCATTAAAATTGCAAAAATAATGGATATGAACCCATAACTTTAAAAATATAATGGGTTCAATGTTAAAAATCTTAAAAGTTGAACCCATAGAGTTTAAATCCTGGATCCGCCTCTGAATTCGACGGGGTACATGCTACCTCCCACCAACACATGTACCGGGTAACTCTGTCCACTAAAGCTTGGACAGATGGGAAGAAATCACGGGCGCTAGAGTTAAACCTGAGACTTTCTCAGTCCACTTCATTGACCACTAGGCCACACCTTAGGGAAAGAGAAAACAAGCTCTAAAATGTGAATGGAAAATTGAGCTACTCACCCAGATGACCTTTCCACCACATAATTTGCCATATATAGGCCAATAAAAGTGGCCCACAATGAATAGATCGGAGAAATTTCATCTGATGATTCTGCACATGAGCCGCCGCAAGTCAACTGGAAAGGTGAAATTCAAAAGTGAAAATAAAATAGCAGGCATAAGATCCTCCATCTCTCAACAAGAAAGTATGAAAACCCTTAAATTAACCCTTAAATTATGAGAGATAATACCTCTCCATAAATGACCCATTTGGACAAGAATGGGTAATCACTAGCAGACCCAACTGGAGCAAACCAAGATTTGCAAACTTGATCTTTGAATTCATTCATGCGGATGAATTTCGCAAGCCATGTGTTCCTCTCTCCCTTATTCCACAGCGAAAACCATATAGAATTCCTCCAGTCAAATGTTTTTTCCGTTACTATGGCAAGGTTCCCACAGTGGCTATAGAAAACACAGCAGGCTATACTTATAACCTAAAAGATAATGAAGCAATAAGATAAGGACCAGAGTAAAATTATGTTAGCTTAAGATGCATTCTCAAAACTTACAGCACAATTTTGAAAGATTTTCATAATTTCAGGCCTCTTTCCAGCCACACGAGCAACGAGCCCAAGATACCAAAGCCCGAGAAATATAACATGGAAAACAAGAAGAAACAAAATGGATGAGACATATAGTGTCAGAAACAAAGAGAGGTTCATCCTGAGATCTACTCCCATAGATTGAAAACTTGGAAGGTGGTATATAGCTGCCAATAATATCCAGGCTATGTACCTGCAAAAGCAAATTTTCGTTAGCTAGATTTTACTCACAGATGAGTTATTACAACAGAAAGAGAATTAGACGACTTACCAGCGACTGAAATTAGAATAACTTGGTTTAATTGTTTTCCCTATAAATGGAGACGAAAAGAAGTAAAAGAATCCGAGCAAACAGGCATACATAGACCACCACTTGATATCGAACTTCTGAATAAGTGAGTGCAAGTTATCTGATGATATAAAAAACAAGCATCCCACAACCACTGCAATCACAAAATGCCGGGAATGCTCGTGTGGATAAGGATATGAGTGAGTTAATATTGTCCTGACTGTCTCCATGTTCAGAGTATCAAGAAGACCACTAGACTGCTTATCAGACCCCATCAAGCAGCCTCGATTTCACGCCACTTTTATTGACAAAAGTTCCTGACAATAGATTTTAGTTCTGAGGGACCAGCTGCAAAACAGAGAACTATATTTGAATGTTGAATTTAAATCCAAATAATTATGACCAAAACATGTATTCAACTTACAATTTCATACATTGTCCCAGAATACAAGTTGAGATCGGTGATATGTATCCTCTATATATTAAGTTCTATCTGGGTTTATATCTATTCCAATATTGGTAAGTAACTTGTCTTATAATGCATTTTCAGGATTCTCTAAAACTAGAATACTCTAAAACTCACGTTCTTTTATGACCAAGATATTCGTCTGGGCCCAACCCTTAGGACCAACCGCAGCGTTTGAAACTCGGGGACAATAGAAATGCCCTCTTTCCTTCTCCACTTAAATACCAGGCTTAATTCGCATTGTGCAGGGCTCGAGCCTGTGACATAAGGCACAAATCCCTCAACCTTTGCCGCTTGAACTAAGCCCTGGGGTCTCTAAGACTCGCACTTATCCTATCTGAACCTAGATGTAAGTGTATAAGCAACAATTAACTTAACTTAAAAATTACAGGTTTCCCCAAATGCAAAATCTTCTAAGAGGACTAAAAAGCTCCATGAATTGAGAAGATAACTACTCCATATACCATTAATTGAACTAGTCATAAGGTAGCCCCCTCTAAGAATTTATCAAGAAAGTTTAGCACCCCATAATAAGATTCAATCTTTACTTAAAAAGGAAAAGATTTCAAAGCAAATCCAACCCCTATTTTCACAAAAATGCCACGCCCAAAACTAGCTAGGGTTTGCTGGAAAAAGAATATTGATAATATATACATAACTTTCACATTAACATCAACGTAACTATCAAAAACTGTATATAGATTTAAAACTGAGAAATAGACAAAATTCTAGAAATAGAAATAAGGAGAGAATTGTACCTCAATTAAGAAAGACAACCGAATATAGAGATAGAGAGAGAAGCAGCTGGGTCTGTGTAATGTATATATATTGGACATGATTTAGTAGTTGTATATAATGTTTGGATTAAGGAACTGACTCAGCATGTTATCTGAGGATGTCTGCAAGAAACCTTTTCTGTATTTTTTTTGTTTTTTTATTATGGAACCTGCAGTATATTCCTCTGTACACAAATACTCCCCCCCCCCCCCCCCCGAAACGCCCCAACTATCGTGTCAAACCGCCCTTATTTTGACTTTTGAAAACAACTTCCCAAAGTACGAATTGAAATCTTGGAGGGTGCATTTAATTTAATTTAATTTTAAACTACTCTCTGGATGATGATGGTATTGATTATGATTAGGAAACTTATGAAGCAATTATTTTGGATCGTTTGGATTATAAATAAGTTATAGGGTTTATAAAGTGGAGTAATGAGTATAATTTATTATAAATATTTAGTTTATCGGGTTAAAAATGAAATATATGGTGTATATTATATAAGTTATAGGGTTTATAAAGTGGAGTAATGAGTATAATTTATTATAAATATTTAATTTATCGGGTTAAAAATGAAATATATGGTGTATATTATATAAGTTATAGGGTTTATAAAGTGGAGTAATGAGTATAATTTATTATAAATATTTAGTTTATCGGGTTAAAAATGAAATATATGGTGTATATTATAGGGGTGTTCGTCGGTCGGTACGGTACGGTATTTAGATATTTCGGTTCGGTATTTTCGGTATTTGGTTTCGTAAAATACTATACCAATACCGTACCTAATTAAATTCGGTATGATTCGGCTTTTCTCCTTTCGTTTTCGGTTGATTCAGTTCGGTAACTTCGATTTATTCGGTTTGAATACTAACTAGTGCATAGAGTCATAGACGGTAATAATCTTAATTAAAGTACTCAAAAGTACAAAACTAAAAACGTTTGTTGGCAAAAGTTTTGTCCAAAACTAGCAAATATCAACCTAGAGAGAGAAAACTTAGAGTAATTAATATCTTGTTACTTGCTTAGAGTTAATTGATGAATTTAGAGAATAATTAAATGAAAGTGAAAGTTTAGATTCTTATATTTATGTTATAATTAATAAATGTGTATTGTCTAATATAATATATATTTCAGTACGGTATCGGTATTTTGGTATTTTATTTTAAAATACCAAATACCATACATAATACCATTTTTTTTTTAAAACTTAAACCAAATAGCATACCGAATACCAAAATTTTCGATTTCGGTACAGTAATTCGGTATTTACCAAATTATGCACAGCCCTAGTGTATAATATAGAATATGTTTTAACTTTGGCCTTCTCTAAAAGGATACTGAAAGAAGAGCTTTGAATAATGACATTACATCCGAGGATTAACTATACCAAATTATTATTTACATTGATGGGTAATAAGAATAATATAGAAATTGTGATATAACTAATTCTTAAATTATTTATATTGAAAATAAAAATTCAATCAAACACCAAAACATAAAATTTAGTAATCCCACATTTTATCAATAATATTATATGGTTGAATTAATTAAATGGCCTTCCACAAATAGTAATAGAAGCCCATGACAAGTTAAATTAAAAACATTAGCTGGTGACTCTTTGGGTCCCATTAGCTTACAGCTCTAAATATGTTTCTTATTTACATTAATTAAAAAAGAAGAAGATAATGTTGCAAAATCAAAAATTAACTTAACAAGTTACGTATGTTGTTTGCTCCTTTTTCTTTATTTTCTGCGGTCATTTTTGGGAGAAAATCGATTTCAAGAACAGGTAAAAGGGACGAACAATGAGATTCTTGGACTGTCACAAAAAACTTACGAAGAATCAGATTTTTAGATTGCCTCTATTCCATCGCTACATAGCTTTTATTTTTCTCTCTATTTGTTCTTCTTATTAGTTGATTTTTATATCCGATTTTAGATTTAATGATAGGCAAAAGGACCTGGTCTCTACTCCAACATGACAAAAAGGCCTGAGATCAAAGTTCTCCAAAGCTGAAAGTTCAATATTTACATGACTATGCTGGGACGAGCGGCTCATGATTACTATTTTAGGTGAGTGTTCATTTGATTAGTAAATTTATTTTTCTGGTTTAGATGGGTAAAAACGAGAAAGATGAGATTTATGATATTCTAAAAATTTTGCATATTGGATTAAATTTATGTATCATAAAATAAAAATTCTTAACATAGTTTAATATACTTTCATTTATATCGCATGTATTGACATAATAGGAGATAAATTTATGTGTTTAAAAGTTGAAATTAAAACTCTGTCGTCTAGGTTAATTATAACGACTCGACCGATCGTTTTGAGCTCTAGCGTGTCGTTCGGCAGTTTGAGACCTTGAGTAGCTTTACTTTATGTATTATGACTTGCGCGTGTAGTCAGTTTTGATTTTCGAGCAATTCGGAGTTGATTTGGAAGAGAAATTCTCAATTCGGAAGCTTTAAGTTGGAATAGTTGACCAAGCTTTGACTTTTGAGTAAACGATCTCGAAATATGGATTTGAAGGTTCCTATATGTTTGTAAGGTAATTTCGGACTTGAGCGTATGTTCGAGTTGAGTATCGGATAGTCTGGGAGCGATTCAGCACTTATTATCGAAAGTTTGATTCCTCAAGGTTTTGAACTACCTAAGTTTGACTTAGAGTGGATTTTGGTGTTATCGGACTCCGGGCAGTATTCCGGGACCTTGGATAAGTTCATTTAGTCGATTGAAACTTGTGTGTGAAGTTTGGTCGTGATCCGAAATGTCTAAGTGTGATTCGGATGCGTTCGACAAAGTTTGAAGGTTTGAAAGTTAAAAGAAGGATTTTGACCGTAGATGAGTGGTTTTGATGTTATTAATGGTGTTTTGAGCCTTTAGATAAGTTTGGATAAGGTGTGAGGATTTGTTGGTATGATTGGATACTTAAGCAATTCTTCTTATTCTTATTCTTTCTTAGTTGTAGTTCATATATTGATCGCACCGGAAACTATTCTAGGAGAAGTTTGAATCCGTTCCGTTCAGATATTGATTGGTCTTTGTTTGACATGGTTTACGCGTTATTGGAAACTCCCATCGAAGTTCACTATGAATCTTTAGGTACTTTTTATGTGATTTATGGACACTACCTAATAGTAAGAAGTCTAAAAAAAATAAATCCTTTTTATATACATTCGAACCAACGTTGGTCATATTGCTCTTTATCGAGAAATCGAAGAAGCTATACAGGGGTTTTTTCGGGCCTATTCATATGGTACCTAACGTAATTCTATGATACCCATGGGACTTCGGGACTCTCCGGTTCAGCTAGGTCCATAGTTCCGGAATTTATACGCGAATCAAGATCGATGAGGAATATCCAGAAAGGCATTTCGGGAATTGGCCTGATTCTATCTCTTTTCGTTCCGTTTGAAGAAAGGAAGGATCCCAAAGAATCGATCCTCGGGTTCCGGATGATTTCGGACCAATTCCTTTTGATTTGAAGTTGCTGGTTTCTGGTGTCATTATGTGCATCGTGATCGCGGAGAGGGACTCGCAATCGCAGAGAGTTGCTTGGAGCTAGGAAGAATTTATTCTTCGCGATCGTGGTTGGGGGTTCGCGATCGTAGTGCATGATCAGGTTGTGAGGGTCGCGAATGCGATGTGTTAATAGGGCTGGGGGTGCTCATCGTGATCGCGTGATGGAGTCTGCGATAGCGGAAGGCGAATTTCTGAGGCTGGAAGGTTTTCCCTTCGTGTTTGTGGAGCTGGGCTCATGTTCGCGTAGGCTTGACAGGCTGAGCTTTGTGATCGCGGGAGGGACCTCGCGTTCGCGAAGAAGAAGTTCTGGGCGAGGTTGGTTTGGCCTTTGCGATCTCAAGGGTGCTTCCGCGGTTGTGAAGAGGAAGGACCTGGGCAGAATATAAGTTAGCAAATCGGGAATTTGCTTATTTCTCTCGTGTAAGGCGATTTTGGGTGATTTGGAGGAGTCATTTTTATCATCTATCATAAGGTAAGCAATTCCCATTTGTTGTAAGTTATATACATGGATTATATATGGCTTTTAACATAAAATTAGTAAAATTGGGAAATTTTGGAAGAAAATCTAGAAATGGTTTTTTTTTTATTTTGACTACGAAATTGGATATGGAATGAAAAATAAATTTTTATATTTGAGTTCGTGGTTCTATGGGTAATATCTATCTTTGAGAATTTTCGTGATCAGGGCACGTGGCCCCAGGAATTGACTTTGTTGACTTTTCGTGTGAAGTTGGGAATTATTTCTAATTGTTAAATTGCGAGTCTTTGAGTATATTTTGATTGATTTGCACGTTCTTTGACTAGCTTTGGATCGTTTGGCATTGGTTTGAGGCGTTGGAGCCGGTTATCGAATTTTGATGCGAGGTAATCTCGTGTCTAACCTTGTAAGAGGGAATTTACTCTGTAGATGCTATATTTATTACGTACTATGTGTCATGAGAGCTACGCACGTATGAAGTTACGAGTGACTGTGTGTATACTAGATTCTTGATTATAACCGGGTAGACGTACAAGGGGAATTTACCAAGTGAATTTTTGCTGGCCTCGCCAGGCTAAAGCCTGGTATTACACCTGGCCTCGCCAGGCTAAAGCCTGGTCTTACACCTGGCCTTGCGAGCTCTGTAGCGAGCTACAGGCCAGCCTTTGGGTATTTGATCATAACTTCTTGTAGGAATGTCCGAATGATGAACGGTTTGAAGCGTTAGAAACTAGACTCAAAGAGCTTTAATTTGATAGGTATATCACCTCATAAGTCGTTATAGTTTGGTAGAATTATACGTTTGAAATAGGATCTTGTGCGAATTAAGATATCCTTTCCACTTAATGTATCTTACTTATTCCGCACGAATTCTTTCCATTCACAAAACTCCTTAGTATGTTTCAACACACCTTAAACATATGCTTTTCATTTTGAAACAATGTGGTTCTATCCCATGGGTCTCATTTAATACTCTAACACGTTATTCCCAAATACCATTGGCGTACTTTAAAATATTAAATCGTTAGAAAAAAATTTTGGGGCCTTACATTCTCCCCCGCTTAGGATCATTCGTCCTCGAATGAGGAGTAGTGTCCGTTCCAAAAACTTAACATAATTTATCTCTTTTCTCACATACCTCAAGTCCCCAAATTGACTAACTCCCAAATTATTTTTCAGAAATTTCGGCAGAGTCTTCCCTGTTTTTGGGCCTAACCACCTGCCAAAGTAACACCAAAACCACCCTAACATCACTTCCATAACTCAACAAAGCATAGCAATATATATCAACAACATTAATCTCAATATTACATACATCATACTCTTAGTTTGGCCTATTTCCTTCAAGATTTCATAAGGCCTAATATGACTACACATACTTTACCTTCCTTAACAATTCACCCAATATATTCATAGAGAAAATCTTTAGAATAGCCCGTTCACTTTCTTCAACTCTAAATCCCTACGCCAAACACCCAAACTAAACCTTTGGAGACCTCCAATAATCACTCTAAGATGTGCTAGCTTGAATATGACCATAAAACTTCGTATCCATTACATTTGATCACTGGGTAATGATGCTTCTTTGACATGTTTGAGCCTTCAACCCCCCACTGATTTCTATAATTATGAACAACGAGGTTTAAGATTGGCAAAAATAATTCAAAATCCATCAATGTACTGAGCACAGCATTTCAGGAGGTTATATCCTAAGAAACATGAAGGTTACTACCAATAGTGCTGACATTGTTAATCATTGTGATGACATCATTGATTCGACACATGAGGCATAGAGTTGCCTAGAGGCATAAATGATCATCTTGACATATTTCATCATTAGTGGAACATCTATATCAGATTTCTTTTTCATATGACCACATAGGAATTGAGTTCTACAAAATATTCCTTGATACAGTTACAATCTTATTAGTACTTGCAACTTGTCTTTTTTTTTTCTTTCCAAATTTTCCAACAAAAGACATTACTAGGTCAGTTTTTTTCTTATGGAACCATCTGTTTCAAATGAATAACATCTACTAGCTTGCGCGCACACCCTGATAACATCAACCTGCATGGCAATTCCTCAATATGTGAAGTAACATCGTCCTCATACCTTTCTTAGCCACCCTCTTTTCTCTTTATAAGTCTTATAGGATTTTAAGAAACCACTCTACTTCCCTCGTGAACATTTTCACGATCTATCTTTACTACGAAATACTTCCCAAAACACATATCAACACCCTTCATATATATATATATATATATATATATATATATTTACTTCAACAAAAATCATTGTCCCGAACACGGCCTTTTCTAAAACTTGAGATCCTCCTAAATTCTTCAACGACGCCTTCTTATTCTCCTTATAAGTGTAGGACTTAGTCCACCTGATTCCATCCTCGATGAGTAACTCACCTTATTCTCAGTATTGTAGTCACCAATAGTATTTCCTGGTATTGCAGCGTAAGAGCTATCATGTTAAACATGTTTGGTTCGTAACAAGTGTTCATCCTCTTTTAATCTATTTCGAACATTTTCCCTTTGGTCTAGACAATATGTTGGTACTATATTTCCTTTATGACTAGAGCATTCAATCCCATCCCATTTTGCCCTTGATTCATAGTTGACAACCTTATTGTGCCACACACGTGTTTGCCTCCCATGAATTCGTAGTATCATTGCGCCTGGTTTGTTGAGTTTATCACACTACTACTTCATCACCAGTAGTCTCACTTTCCAATGTAATATGTAGACATGAACTCCCTCTATATCTTTTACTTGATATTCAGTGTTACTCAAGTTGACTGCATTACAGTTGATCATGTATATCTTCCATTAACACTTGTGCTCTAGGCGAGTCCATCATTCTGATACGAACTATTTTGCGATAACCATCTTGTTCATTCTTTTCCAATTCTTCTCGCCACATTCTTCCTAGTTAGTGAATAACCATGCGTTCTTCCATATATTACGTGGTCTTTTCCCTTAGTTGGGAATTCATCATGCTCGCCTCTCTACACTTGTTGGGATATCCGTGGGAAAGTGTGTTCATCCGTGTATCACCTAACACTTCCTTTCTTGTAAGATTCTTAAGAGACTCTCCATCAAGTCCCGATGCACTCTTGGGTTATTATAACATCATATTTATCTCTCCCACTCGTTCTGTCTTTCTCAAAGACTTGGAAATTTTAGCTAAATCGCAAATCCGTGATTAACTCATTCTAAGAACTCGCAAGCCTTTCACATTTGATCTGTAGTACTTCCTTGGGTTCCATTGTCTCTGACTTTCTAACAAGTATAAAACCCCTTTTGAAAACCTTACTCTTAGTTTCTAGTATCGTTGACCTTGTCATGCATATTTCCACATACGAAGAATTTACATTTCCTAACCTTCCACATTATTTTCGTACTAGTGGTTTATCATTTGCATACCCTCTTATAGAATCACGTTACCCCTTACCACTTTTCTTTACTACACACGTCTTCAACAGAATATTCAAACATCATAACTATGTGGTCTTACTCTTGTTTCATTGTATTTAAGTGGCCTCTCTATGGCCCTTCCTCCCCTACTTGGGGTGAATGATTCATATTTTTACACAAGTCTTGAATTTAGCAATTTGAGGGAGACATGTTTCACATCTCTAGTCCTCCTGTATATGATTGACTATTAGGGAGATTTAAGTCCCCATGGTATTAACCTCATAAGTTTTCTACTCTTATTCATCCACATAGGCTTGGGATCCAAATCCCTCGTGTCAATATCCTTTTTGGAGTGTAACACCACGCACATTCCTGGGATTTTTATAATATTCATAGTGCTAGGGTCTTCTCACTGTGGGTTCAATTGACTCTTCTTTCATAACTTCTTGTCTCCCGTGAAAGACCTACACATTTATCATTACTCTCCAGGCCATGCCCTTCATATATCACGTGCCTATGTAACATGTATACATCTTAGAATCATATACATAGTTCTCACACTATCCACATGTACTAGTTAAGCTTAGGTCTCATTTATCATGTAGGTGCCTCTTTGGAGGTGGGTAATCACTTCTAGCACTCTTCTCATATAAAGTATGCTCATGGCACTATATACTTGTCTTATATGGCCATACCATTCATTCAATATGATACATGTGCCATCTGTTTAATATTTAGGCCTTTACCCTTTCGTCATGTCACATGACAACATTACTTGGAATAAACCAAAAGAGCATTTAAACTTACCTTGAACCTCAACGCACAAGTTGGAGGAAGAACAGTTTCACAACCAGTTTCATCGCACGATTCAGAATATCAAAGAAGGGTATTATTCCTAAATGTCCAAGTAGCCTCCAACTTATAGATGTGGTCGACAACACACCGATAAGAAGGACTCTACTAGACACGGCTCCGAGACATCCTAGGACACTTTAAAACCTTAGGCTCTGATACCAAGTTTGTCACTCCTCAAAACCGAGGAGCGCGACCGGCGCTCAACCGAGTGAATCCGGCCGAGCAAGCCTGTTAGATTTCATTCTACCCAAACTCATCCATTAATAAAGAGGAGATGTACTCCATTAATAAATCACTGAAAAGATTTTATTAACAACTTCCTTTTCATTCCCATTAGCAGCTTCATTCATAATTTCCAAAATATTACAAGTTTATAGAATTAATAAAAAATTATAATTTCCAAGTACCAACATTTATAGTTCAATTCCCAACATCAACCATAACACACAACCTGTCTACGGAGCCTCTAAGTACAATAGAAGAGTAATATGGAAATACCGGTAACAAGATCCCGACTATACCTCAAAACACAGTACATGAGAAACAAAAGATACATGACCCCGAAATAAAGTGGGGCTCACCAAATCAGCTGAAAAGAGTGTACTGCTATCACTGATCAATGCCGCCTGCTGAAGAACCACCTGCATCCATTAAAGATGCAGCGCCCCCGGCAAAAGGGACGTTAGTACTGTCGAATAGCACTAGTATGTATAGCTAAAAATCCTCTTTCAAAATAGAATGCCCATATAAGAAAAGTCAACACATAGAAACATCAAGTCACAATCAACAATATCCAAACGTCCAGTTAAAACATAATAATTTTTAAAATACGAACTTCATATATAAATTTGGTTGGGAGATCATTAGCACCGATATACCATCGTCTTTGTTAGCACGGAGTCCGATCACGCCCGATCGGCTAGGCCATCTCCCCACGAACAATGTGGTTTGACATGTGATGCGAAAGAAAGTTGTTATCAAGAGTAGTACCACCATATGCGCAATATGACGTCTGATCTCCACCCGATCAGCTAGGCCGCCTTCCCATATATGCCGTGTGGGTTGGCTTTTCGAATCTACAAAGGTTCCAGTTTCATCCCAATTAAGGGGAATAATATCACAATTTCCAAAGGTTCCAATTTCATCCCAAATAAGGGAATAATCCCAATCCACCCCTACACCAGCACGTGTAGTTTTAGGTGTGGGCCTTATGACCCACCCTTCCTCGGTATTGCTAATGATGCTCCCAAAAATAGTTTTGATTTGATTTGCAAATAGAAATATCATAAATACAATTGTACTCACCTCAACATCTTTCACATTGTATGAATTCTCATTAGTATTTTCAGTCATTCGCAACGACAATATTTCCTTGGCTCATTAGGCCATTCACAAGATTCTTTATTCCTGGCACGATGACCGTATTTCATATTCCACACTTTCACCTCTTTCAATTTCAAAATTCACCATCAAGTATCAAAATATAGGATATTTCAAAAATCATATACTCCAAATCTATTTGAAATGGAAACTTCAAACACAAATGGTTTCTTCCCAAAGAATGAGGCATACCAACCAACAATAGAAACACACATGAAAAATCATAAACAGTCAATACACCACTTACTCTTGCAATACTCTTCCCCAGAAATGACAATGTACAATTTCAACACATGAGTATATAGAACTCGAATCACACTGGATATATTTATAAGTCAAAGCATTAGTTAAAGAAACCATTAATGGGCATGAATTTAGTACAAAGCTTTTAGACAATTCTATCTCCGAAGTCATTTTTTTAAAACATTTGAGTCGAGACTCATTTCATAACCTTTCTTACATCATTTTATTTCATTGGCACCATTGGCCACAAGTATAACTTTCACTTCCAACCATCTTTATAGATTATCAACAATAAGACATTTCCAAATAAAGACTTTAGGTACATATAAGATCAATTAAGAGTCTTAAGAATATTGAGATTTTCTCACACAATTTGGCATACTATCTTTCATTGAAACACGACTCAAAGCCATAACCCTTTAATACGTAACCCATACTTTGAAACTTACGGAAACATTATGGAATTCAATTCCAAGAGAGAAAGTTTAGCCATCATACTTGAATCGAGCTTCCTTAACTCTAGAATGATCCGGAATTCTTAGCAATCCCGATCTATTTTGAGACATAATAAAATTGAACCATAATTAGGAAAATATTCATGGTCTCAGCTCATTTGAGCATTTTATCAGATACTAGGTGTGCAAATTTAACCACGAGATTCTTCTACAAGATTTCCTTCACTCCACAACCCAATCCTTACTTATTTCAGCTCAACAATCTTTCCACAATTCTTATTGGTATATGCATGTATAAATAATAATCTCATACCCATGAATCACACTCCTAATTAACCACCATCTACCCAAATTCGAGATTGAAAACTAGGGTATGGAACCTTACCTCTTAGATGAAGAACTTGAAGAATTTCTTGTTAGATTTCAAGTCTTGGACAAGATCTTGATGAACAAAGCACTTGAGCTTCTTCCTCTCTCTAGAACCCTCTCACTTCTCTCTAAAAATATCATATTTTTGCTCCAAAATGTTCTTCAAGGCTTATTTATCGAAGTTGGGTCGGGTTATAACAATAGAAGAATGGATACTCCAAATATTCCGGACCAGGCTACAGACCTGGCCTCGCCAGGCTAAAGCCTGGTCTTAGCATGCGACAGGCCTGGCCTCGCCAGGCTAAAGCCTGGTATTACACCTGGCCTCCCCAGACTAAAGCCTGGTTAAGCCTGGCTTTTTGCTGGCCTCGCCAGGCTAAAGCCTGGTCTAACACCTGGCCTCGCCAGGCTAAAGCTTGGTCTTACACCTGGCCTTGCGAGCTCTGTAGCGAGCTACAGGCCAGCCTTTGGGTATTTGGTCATAACTTCTTATAGAAATGTCCGAATAATAAACGATTTAAAGCGTTAGAAACTAGACTCAAAGGGCTTTAATTTGATAGGTAGATCACCTCATAAGTCGTTATAGTTTGGTATCAACATATGTTTGAAGTAGGATCTTGTGCGAATTAAGACATCCTTTCCACTTAATGTATCCTACTTGTTCCACACGAATTCTTTCCATTCACAAAACTCCTTACTATGTTTCAACACACCTTAAACATATACTTTTCATTTTAAAACAATGTGGTTCTATCCCATGTGTCTCCTTTAATACTCTAACATGTTATTCCCAAATACCGTTGGCGTACTTTAAAATATTAAATCGTTAGAAATATTTTCCGGGGCCTTACACAACGTATCTCAAGTTCTAGGACTCGTAATCTAATGATTCAAAAACGAGTTGAAAGATTATTAAAATAATGCTGCACCAGTTCAATAAATTATGATTTTATGATATCAAAAGAACGAATTTAGATCAAGAAACGTGTTCTAGAAAGATCAAGAACTAAACAAATTCCTAAAGTCACCACTTGGAATGAATTAACGTGATATAGAAACACCAAACACAATTGAAAATAAGATAAAGACTATCACCACCTTGCTTGGAACCAAAATCAAGGATAAAGAAGACAAAATAGAGAAAAATACTCTATTGTAAAACTAGGGCAAACCTCAAAAACGTGAATTGCCTTCTACAAGGCAAGAGAACCCTTTGTATAGGCCTAGAGTTCTCTTCTTTGATGGCTAAAATTCCTATTATAATAAGAAAATAAAATAACTACAGACAAAGAAAGTAAAATCCCTATTCTACAAGGAAAAGAAACTAGATTCCTACTTAAAGGAAAATTCTTATTCTAAAAGGAATAAACTAAATCCTATTTTAAGAAGGAAAGGGTCTTGGCTTCTTGAAATAAATCTTGGGCCTTTTGAACTTGAAGACAAGTCCACACACCTATTCATGGGCATATAAGAACTTGTTTTTGGCTAGCTAAATAACAAAAGGCTAATATAGCTTCTTTATTTGCATCATTCTCCCCTGGTTGAAAAGGACTCGTACTCGAGTCTAAAGGCTCTATAAATGGTACAAGGTCAACAACATTAAATATTGGTGACACCCCATAATCGTCCGGTAGATCCAATCTATAAGCATTGTCACTAAATTTTGAGCAACTCGAAATGGACCATCAGCTCTTGGTTGCAACTTTGGATACTTTTGGTTAGAAAATCTTTCTTTCCTCAAGTATACCTAGACTAAGTCTCCCACGTTAAAGAATTGTTGTTTTCTCTTCTTATCAACTTGTTTCTTATATGCCTTTGTTTGTCTCTCAATCTCTTGTACTACTTTCTCATGCAACCTTTTTAATTGCTTAACCCTCTCATCAACATCTCCACTAAAATAATGGATTTTAAGAATAGGAGACAAGTCTAATGGACCAAGAGGATTCTTATCATAAACCACTTCAAAAGGACTTTTTCCAGTTGTTCGATTCACAGACTTGTTGAAAGCAAACTCAGCATGTAGTAGCAAGGATTCCTATTCTCTTATGTTTTTGTTGATCAAACTTCTTAGCAATGCACCTAAACTTCGATTGACTACCTCTGTTTTTTCATTTGTTTGAGGGTGATAAGATGAGCTATACTTCAACTCCGTACCAAGCTTAGCCCATAAAGTATGCCAAAAATGACTGAGGAACTTAGAGTCACGATCCGAAACAATGCTTCTTGGAATGCTGTGTAACTTGACAAATTGTTAAAGAACAAAATAGCCACATGAGTTGCATCAGTTGTCTTGTTACATGGGATAAAGTGTGCCATCTTATAGAATCTGTCAACAACAACGAAGATAGCGTCCTTATCTCCTTGAGTCCTTGGCAATCCAAGCACAAAGTCCATGCTAATATGTTCCCACGGTATTGTAGAAATTGGCAAAGGCTCATATAATCCCTTATTGCTCCCATGCATTTGCTTTTCTACATATTTCATAACGCTTAATCAGCCTCAACACATCTTTGTTCAATTTAGGCTAGTAGAAGTTTCCTTGAATCATCTTCAATATTTTAAAATGGCCAAAATAACCAGCTAATCCACCCTCATGTGCTTCCCTCGCAATGGACTCCCTTAAAGAGCTTTGTGGTATGCAAAGTTGCTTTCCATAGTAAAGAAACCCATCTCGAATTACAAACATTCTTTATGGACCTCCAAACATCTCTTCCAAACATCTCCAAAGTCTGGATCAGCCTCATAAAGCTCCTTGATATGGCCGAATACAAATATATTAGTTTTCATCATAGAATTAAACATGGTCTTCTACTAATAGCATTAGCCACTTGATTGATGTTTCCAGCTTTGTGCTTGATTACGAACTGAAAATTCTGAAGGAACTCTACCCATTTTGCATGCCTTGCATTGAGCTTTTGTTGGTGACTAACATACTTTAGTGCCTCATGATCAGAATATAACAAAAATATCTTGGTAATAAATAATGAATCCAATGTTGCAACATACGAACAATAGCATATAACTCTTTTTCATAGGTGGAGTACTTCAATTTAAATCCACTTAGCTTCTCGCTAAAATAAGCCACAGGTTTACCTTCCTGGCTAAGAATTCCTCCAACACCAACACATAAAGCATCACATTCTACTTCAAATAAAATATCAAAGTTAGGCAACTGAAGGATAAGAGCTTGTGCCATCTTCTTCTTTATCAATTCAAAACTCTTTTGAGCTTCTCCATTCCACTTGAACATGCTTCCTTTCAAACACTCAGTTATAGGGACAACCAAAGTGCTGAAATATTTGATAAATCATCGATAGAAGGACACCATTCCATGAAAGCTCCTTATATCCGTAATTGACCTAGGAATTGGCCAACTTATGATTGCCTCAATCTTGCTTGGGTCAGCTTGAATACCAACACTAGTTACTAAGTAACCAAGAAAGCAAACACTTTTAGTATAAAAGATGAACTTCTTGAGTTGTGCATATAGCTTCTCTCTCCTTAAGGTTTCAAAAACCTTCTCCAAATGCTTTCCATGTTCAATTTCCTCTTTGCTATAAATTAGGATATCGTCAAAGTAGACAAAAACAAACTTACTAATGAAAGGTCTAAACACATGAGTCATAAGCCTCATGAATGTACTAGGAGCATTTGACAAACCAAAATGCATTACCAACCATTCATATAAGCCTTGTCTAGTCTTGAAGGCAGTCTTCCATTCATCACCTTCTCTCATACGAATCTGGTGGTACCCACTCTTCAAATTAATCTTTGAAAAGATCTTAGAACCATGTAATTGGTCAAATAGATCATCTAACCTTGGGACTGGGAAGCAATATTTGATAGCGATCTTGTTGATTGCTCGACTGTCAACACACATCTTCCAAGTACCATTTTTCTTAGAAACAAGCAAAGCAGGTATGGCACAAGGACTAAGGCTCTCCCTTATTAAACCCCTCTCCAATAGTTCTTCGACTTGCCTTTGGAGTTCAGCTTGTTGTGTAGAATTCATCCTATAAGCTTTTTTGTTTGGAAATGATGCTCCTGATATAAGGTCAATTTGATGTTGAATATCGCGCATGGGTGGAAGTTCTAACGGAACATCTTCAGAGATCACATCATCAAACTTAGCAAGTAACTTCTTGGCTCATGTATCTAACTCATGCTCCTCATCTTGTGAGTCTTCCGTGGCTACTGGCAAAAAACATAAATAGGCATAATTTAAGAAAAATTTCCAGAAACGTAGCAGCAATAGCTATTTTACACACATGACAATTAAATAATTATATTTCTAGCAGATACCTTTAAACCATGTACCTATAATCACGCACCCAATGCATTTATTTTCTTAAGTGAAAATGTTCTTAGTACTTTTAATATTTTTTCTTATATTTTCTCTTGAAACCAATCCCTAACATATTTAAATGGTAATATGTTTTCGTATTTTTTTGTTGGAAACTAATTTATTCCATAACAGATTTTCTACATTTCATACATGGATCTTTTTACTAGAAAAAAGTACATGTACCTTTTTATACAACATTATCTAGCGAAAGTATACGGAATATTATACCATATATATATATATATATATATATATATATATATATTACTTAAATACCATTATAACATTTATTGAATTATACTGTGTATATTAATACATTAGTATACCTCTAAAAATGAACTATACCGGAAATATATAATATTATACTTCAATAAAAATATAATATAATTTAGTTATACCATGTATATTACTTTTTCTCCTATATTAATAAAATAGTATACACAGAATTCCTCTAAAAAGTTATACAAAATATATATAATGAATAATTCAATATGTAGTATTAGTCTCATAATGATTAAGTGAATAAATTGAGTGTAATGATTAAAGAAGAGAGAAATGTAATGAAAAATATGAGAATATAATTAAATCCCTAATTTATAATAAGAGAGAGAGTGTGAAAAAATAAATATCCCATAATTTGTGCATTTTGACTGCTCATTAATTATGTGCATAATCTCTATCTGCCACTAGTGTAAAACAAATTGCCATTTATGGAATAAACAAAGAATAGTATTATTTTCTTAAATATGTTTTAAAAAGTGATCAACTGTGTATTGTTTTCTTCCTTTATTGACGTGGACAATAATCCGTGATCTAGTCATTAGCATATCAGACACAGTCTTTGCTTTCTTTGACAGTTCTTTTGGGTGCAATGGCATCAAAACGATCTTACGTCCATTAATTATGAATGAATAGGTGTTATGATATCCATCATGAAAAGTACGCTTATCATATTGCCATGGTCTTCCAAGTAATAAATGGCAAGCATCCATCTTTACCACATCACTCTAAATTTGGTCTTTATAGATCTTACCATTAGAAAAAGAGACCAAACATCTTTTAGTGACTTTCATACCTCCACCATATTGCAGCCACCCGACTTTGTAAGGTTTGGGGTGTACCTCAGTCTCCAAACCCAATTTAGTCACCATCTCTTCCGAAACAACATTAGGGCAACTTCCACTATCGATAATCACTAAACATACCTTGCCATGTGATGTACACCTCATGTGGAAAAGGGCCTCTCATTGCGATAATTCTTCATCTTCATGTTCAACATGTAAGATCCTCTGAATAACAAACATATCACCTTCATCAGGTTCTACATAGGCATCCTCATCTTCCTCATTAACTTCCTCAATTGGCTGGTTGTCTTCATGATTGGAATCATCTTCTTCATCAACCAACATAACAACCTTTCGGTTGGGACAATCAGCTTGCACATGCCCACAACCTTGGCACTTAAAACATCTTCTCCTAGTAATATCCCCCTGAGGTTTCTTTTCAGCACCCTTTGAAGATGAATTAGAATAATTAGCTCAATAAATTGCCTTGGAATTTCCACCACTACCACTACTAGTACTCCCCTGATTGGTGTAATTCTTCTTGGAGTATAATTTCTTTGGCTCTTTTTGTTGTTGTTCAATACTGATGGCAAGATTTCGTACATCATTGAATGTCCAATAAGGTTGTAGGCGAATAACATCGGAGATGGAACGCCTTAAGCCACCAATATATCTTGCTATAATCTGTTCCTCAGGTTCTCAGGTATCACACTTAATCATGACATATTCAAACTCCCGATTATAGTCTTCCACGGTCTGGTTGGAGAAAGATATGAACTTTAAGATAATTCTCTTATTTGTACGTATTAGGAAGAAAATGTCTTCGAAGTTCTCTCTTCATCTTCTCCCAAGTTCGAATCTTACCATGACCTTCTCTTTCTCTTTCTCGCTTCAAATTGTCTCACCAAAGTGAAGCATATCCCTTAAACTTAATGGAGGTGATCTTAATCTTTTTCTCCTCAGAATAATCCTCGAACTCAAAGATTCATTCTACGGTCAATAACCACTCCATAAACGCATCCCCTTGTGTTTTTCAATAAAAATCAGGAACATCAACCTTCACATCATCCCTTTTCTCCCGAGTATGCTTCCTTCTTCTCCTTGGACGATCAGAGTCATCGTCTCATTGTCTCCTAGGAGGATCCGAATTTTCACTAGAGTCATCTCTATCAGCCATATGAAAGGGGTTAATATCAGAGTCCCCTTTATCGTCTTCCTTGGGCCTTCTACGTCGTTCTTTCCTTTCGTAGTGTTGGAGTTGCCTCTATAGTTGTTCTATTGTCCTTCTCATCTCTTCCGTCTCCATGTCACGATATACTGCTCTTCTTTCACTTTCTTGAACCCAATGACCTTTTCTTGCTTGCATATTAGGTTCACCACCTACTGCTCTGATACCAAATTGATGTGTTTCTTCGAGTTAACAAATAACCAATTGACCAGGATCAAGATCTTGAAACGAAAACGTGGTTTATGGATCGACTTCAAGAAATAAAGTATCTCAAGTTTGAATCTGATAATTCAAATACGAGGTGAAATATAACGATCTAAAATATAAGAAAGACTATTTACTCGTTCAAAACAAGTAAATATTGATGATGCTCCAGTTTAATGAAAGTTATGATTCTATGATATAAAAAGAACGAATTTAGATTAAGAAACATGTTCTTAAAAGATCAAGAACTAAACAAGTTCCTAAAGTCACCACTTGGAATCAATTAACATGATAAAGAAACACCACACGCAATTGAAAATAAGATAAAGACTATCACCACCTTGTTTGGAACCAAAAACAAGGATAAAGAAGACAACATAGAGAAAAACACTCTATTATAAAACTAGGGCAAACCTCAAAAATGTGAATTGCCTTCTACAGGGCAAGAGAACCCTTTGTATAGGCATAAAGTCTCTTCTTTGATGACTACAATTTCTATTCTAATAAAAAAATAAAATAACTACAAAAAAGAAAAGTAAAATCCTTATTCTACAAGGAAAAGAAACTAGAATCCTACTAAAAGGAAAATCCTTATTCTAAAAGGAATAAACTAAATACTATTTTAAGAAGGAAAGAGTCTTGGCTTCTTGAAATCAATCTTGGGCCTTTTGAAATTGAAGACACGTCCACACACCTATTCGTGGGCATATAAGAACTTGTTTTTGGCGAGCTAAATAACAAAAGGCTAATATAGCTTCTTGATTTATATCACTAAGTGTATAGTATTTTTTCCAACACTTGAATATTTTTTATGGGAATATTCATATTTAAAGTGTGGATTAAATATCTTGTTGTGCTTATGTATTGAATGCTTTTCATTTATATTGAAGTGAGTTATTGTTTCTTTTATTCTTCTTCTTTAATATTTCCAAAGGGATTAGTTAACCTTAGGATTCGCCCATTAACTTCGAATTAATTTTGGAAAAGATAATTTGGGGTTGGAAAAGATTAACTAACATGAACTTGAGGCGTTAACCCTCACTTTATAGATTCTACCTAGGGATAGGATTGAACTAATTCTAGCCATATTCGGGTATGCTTAATCTCTTAATTATTTTTGGGATAATTCAATTAGGAAGTCTTGTTAGTCTTCGGAAGAAGCTAATCAACAACAACAACAACAACCCAGTATAATCCCACTAGTGGGGTCTGGGGAGAGTAGTGTGTACGCAGACCTTACCCCCACCCTGGGGTAGGGAGGCTGTTTCCAATAGACCCTCGGCTCCCTCCCTCCAAGAACTCCCCACCTTGCTCTTGGGGTGACTCGAACTCACAACCTCTTGGTTGGAAGTGGAGGGTGCTCACCACTAGAGTAACCCACTCTTGTCTTTACTTGAGTGTAGAACTAACATATGAGGCTAATTAACATAAACTCACTCATATTTGTAAAATCGTGAAATACATTGGATCGTTACTTGAGTGTAATTCCCATTGCATCCATGCTTGTAGCTATTGAACATTTTACTTGCTTTCTAGGTTAGTTTATATTTTTGTAATTAGTTATAAATATTTTATCAAAACCTTTCTAAGTGTTTGACTTAGCATAATAAGTGATAATTTTCTTACACGCCTAATCGCCTATATATTATTCTCTATGGGATTTGACCCTGACTCATAGTTGGGTATATTCTATTGTATGAGACCATGTCCATTCACTTTTTAGTAGTGGATTTGTACGTCATCAATGGTGTCGAGACTTGCAGTATTTCTATATCATTAATTACTCTACATTTCAGTATTAGAGAGGTTAAATAAATAACTTTAGATTCATAGAAGGTCTCTTTAGAGTGGGTATCTTGATTGCGGTACTATTGGGTGTTTAAGATGGAGTATAGTGGCTTCTGGGCCTTAAGACGATGCAGTTTCATGGTAGGATCTCTTGGGGTGAGTTTTGATTAAGGACCGTAGTGTTACTGGCAAGAAGAAATGTTAAATTGAAGGCAAGTCGAGAGGGACTCGAGGAAATAAGTTTGCTTGGTAGTGGTTCAGGTCGGCAAGGTAATATAAATGATTGGTGCTTTTGGTTCTTTTGGTGTATTGAGGCTTTGTAGGTGTGTTGTGGAAA
This sequence comes from Nicotiana tomentosiformis, assembly GCF_000390325.3. NCBI lineage: Eukaryota > Viridiplantae > Streptophyta > Magnoliopsida > Solanales > Solanaceae > Nicotiana > Nicotiana tomentosiformis. Next base: position 96,554,340 of record NC_090823.1, read on the forward strand.
TGCTATTGGTCTTGACAGTCTGCATGACTTGGTTAGGTGTAAATGAGTTTCAAAGAGTTCTCGATGGTGTCGACCTCGACTTGGGATGGATGCTTCCTACATGTATGAGGATTTTATTGCGTGTTGTGATTTTCTTCTAGATAAGGTCAAGTGGAAGGTTCTTGGTTGATGGGGGTGTCTATCCACTTGTGATACAGAGTTGATAATAGAATTCTCGTGTTTTCATATGATGGCATGATGGATGTAGTGCGTCATGTGGGATTGAGATTTGTATGCATAAGTTTGCGGGTTAGTTTTGAAGGGAAGGTCATGGGTTCTAGATAGCATGGGTAGTTTCAAATGTTTAGAAGAATGCTGACACTATTTGGTATCACTTGGGAGGCATGTGCATTTCAGAATTGCTCATTGTGTTTTGACTTGCGGGTATTAGACTAGTATTACGGTAATTGCCTGGTTGTTGACTGTTGATGTTCAGATTCTGCTATGTGGCGCAGAAGATTTATGGGAGTATTTCTCGCGAGAGGATTGTGCATAAGGGATGTGTCAGTTATTTGAGTGGTCGAGTTGAGATCAAATATAGGGATTCTTGTATTCTTGGGATTTGTAGACTGGGAGTTCTCGTAGGTAGATTGTTCCTTGGTTGCAGACGATGAAGATATGTCCAGAGTTAGACGGCGGATGGTATGTGTTATGGACATGTTACTAGAGGCTTTTTGGAAAGCTATTGACCTATTTGTGGGTGATTCAAGTTAATTTGGGGGCCCATTGATAGGCCTAATGAGAATGTGTGTTCTACATCAGATCGAGTTTGTTTACTCCACACAGCTAGTGTTGAGGGGTGTGACATCGATTAGAGTTGATCTTACTCGTGTTCTGATATATTCCACGTGTTACTCTTATATGCTATAATGGGTTATAAGATTTATGACTATTTGCATACTTGATGCAATTCTGTTTGGGCCTTGCGGTGGATTTCGAGCTAGATAGCTCTTGGGGTGTAATATAGTGGATTTCGCCTTGGTTATGGTCTTCCTGTCTGTGGTGTAATGTGCTATCCACTTCTTCATGGTGATGGGCATGATCTTGGCATGTTTGTTGTTGGTACACAAGTGTTTATTGATTATGAGCATTACGACTCGATGGGTATTCCATGTGGACCGGTATGTTGGATCGAGCTATGTGATGCAGCAGAGTGGTGTTGGGATATGATCCTTTGTGCTTATATTGTGTGTTTTGTTTCTTCTCTATGAGATGTGTTGATAGAATTGCACTTTGTGGTGGTATTTGTTAAGCTTGTGGGATGGTTCTCTCATTTAGTTCTATTTATATCATTGGTTACGTTTGAGCTGTTGCTTATTTGGTGCACGGATTGCATCGTATGTGGCTCTAGGTGTCATTGTCGTGACCGGCCAGCCAAGTAGCTTACCTGGGTGAAATAAGATTCTTGAACTTGGAATTTGTGCTATTGGTTTTAGTTAAGGTAAGTTTGAAGAATAATGGCATTAGTCAACTTAAAATTTGGCAATGGTTCTTATCGGGCGAGTGAGCCCCATGACTTATTGATATGATGAGTGGTTATGAGTTTCTATATATTTCTTACATCATTAGCGGTGTTGTGAAGGTTTGGAACAAGGCTTTATTTGGTATGTGGTTTGCTGCCAATACCAGATTTAGTAATGAGCAGCTATTGTGATCAGAAGTTACTGCTATGAGTATCTGAGTTATGTGATATATCATGTGATTATATCTTGGAGTGTGGTTATTATGGTTTGATGCAACTTGTTTATACTTTTACAATGTTTGGATGTGAGAATTGGGTCTTATATTGAACATCGGATGTTGGAGATTGGGTTCTAAGGTTTATGGACCAAGGTTGAAGTAAGGATCTTCAGTTAGGTTATGCTGTCATGCTTGTATGGATTGGGGTGATGTAGGATCACCCATGGGTATGTGTATGATGACTTATACAGTGATGTGATGCTTTTGGAACGACTCTTGGCACATTCGAGGACGAACATATGTTCAAGTGGGGGACAATGCAGTGAGCCAATCGGTCGTTTTGAGCATTTATATTTTGTTCGGTGGTTTGAGGCCATTAGTAGATTCATATGGTGTATTATGACTTGCTTATATCATCTATTTTGATTTTCGAGTGGTTCGGGATTTGAGTTTCTCATTTTAGAATCTTTAAGTTGGAAGAGTTGACGAAATTTTACTTTTGTGTGTTTGACCTCGGATCAGAGCTTTGATAGTTCTGTTGGGTCCGAATGGTGGTTTTGGACTTGGGCATATGCCTAGATTTGCATTTGGACATTTCTAGAAGGATTTGTCTCTAATTGGCGAAAGTTAATAATTTGAAGTAGGGGTGGGCATCGGTCGGTTAAATTTTCATGAAATTCGGTTCGGTCTTTTTGATTTTTGATTTGTTGCACCAATATCCGAACCGAAATTAGTTCGGTTTTTTTGGGTTTTACTAATTCGGTTTGGTCGGTTTGGGTATGTCAAAAGATTATCAAAGATGTAGCACATAACAAAGAATTTAGTAGCATTAATACTTATATTACACTAAAATATCCACATCTTATCAGTTAAAGCACTTAAGCTTGAGCAAATGTAGAGAAAGTGCAGCAACATGCATCAACTGGAGCAAACCCAACAAAATGAAACATAATTGATCTCATTATTTATCTTTAGTCAAGCAAAAGAATAGGGGAAGCGTTGGATAGTCTGTTGAATAAGATTTTTTTTCTCATTTCAATTTAACATTCACGGACATGCTAAGCCTGGCAAATGAAATAGAACGCATGGAGAACAGATGAACCCTAACGGGCTTGCAACAACATGATATCCAATAAGGGCAATTATTATGACTAGTGAATGGGAAAATAGATAATGTAATTGGAACACTAGTTTAATCATTATGGGTTGGACTATTTTGTTTTAAATTTCAGTAAGGAAATTGCATTGGACTTTAGCATTGGATTTCAGTTAATATATCGTATGCGGGTCAAGGGAGGAGAGTCCACCAACACTCTTAGAAACTTCGATTTTTCGGTTAACCAAAAAACTATAACCCCAAACCAGATCATCGAACCGAACACCAAACGTTAAAAAGTACAAACCACGAACCGACCGAATAAATCAAACCGAGTAAACCGAACTTGTCGGTTCAGTCGGTTTTTCCGGTTCGATTGGTATTATGTCCACCCCTAATTTGAAGGTTTAGAAATTCATAGATTTGACTAGGAGTTGACTTTGATGTTACCGGATTTAGATTATTTTTCCGATAGTTGGAATAAGTTCATTATATCATTTGGAACTTATGTGCAAAGTTTGATTGGATTTCAGATTAGTTGGGCTTGAATCAGACGCTTGGTTCAAAGTTTGAAGTTTATGAACTTAAGAGATTGGCCTTGATTGACAATTCATGGTTTTGATGTTATATTGTACGATTTGAGGCCTAGAGTAGGTCCGTGTTATATTTTAGGACTTGTTGATATGTTCAAACAGGGTCCCGAAGGGCTCGGGCGTGTTCCTGATGAGTTTCACATTATTTTGATCATGATGGGCAGTTCTGGTTATGGTTCTTTGCACATTTGCAGATATGGTCACAAGTGTGGATCCGCTTATGCGAGGGAAGGCTCGCTTATGCGAAGAGAAGGTGCCCATAAGAGTTTCTCTTTTGCAGAGATTTTGGCGCAGATACGAAGGCGCTTCTACGAGATCAGGTGCGCACCTGAGGGGCTTGGTCAGACTGAGGAATTTCACGTTTGCACTTAAGGAACCGCACCTGCGGAGCTGCAGATGCGGCTAGTTTGTTAAAGATGCGATGGATGGCCCGTTGAAGGATACTCGCAGATGCGAGATTTGTACCGCAGAAGCGGTGTCGCAGATGTGACTGTTTGACCACAAATGCAGATTTACTAGTAGCTTGATATATATTTCAACGATTGAGTTATTTTATAATATTTTTGAGGTTGGGAGCTCGGATTTGGGCAATCTTGGAGGGGATTTTAGCGATTTAGATTGTGATAAGTATCTTTAGATGTTTGTGTGTTAGTGGAGCACAAGTCATTTGGCTCGTATTGGCAGTGCATTAGAGATTAGTGCGGAGTGTGTGCTTTTCGAGAAAGTTCTAATGAGTTCGAGATTCATATATGGTATTTGAGGATTTCTCGGATTTGTATATAGCTAAGATCTAAGATTGCATTGGATAGTGTTGAGAGTTGCGGTATTTCTGTATCATTAGTGATTCTACATTTTAGTATTAGAGAGGTTAAAGAAACAACTTCAAATTCACAGAAAGTCTCTTTGGGTGGGTAGTCCGGTTTTGCTACTACTGGGTGCTTAAGAGGGAATATAGTGGCTTATGTGCCTTAAGATGACATGGTTTCATGCTAATATCTCTTGTGGTGAGCTTTGGGTTAAGGATCGTAGTATATTGGCAAGGAGAAGTGTTAACTTGAAGGCGAGGCGAGCGGGACTTAAAGAAATAGGTCAGCTGGGTAGTGCTTTGGATCAATATAGTAATAGAAATGATCGATTCATTTCATGGTGAGACTCTATGAGTCTTTGTGTCAATGCTCTTGGGTTGGGCGATCTGCATGACTTGGTTAAAGTTAGAGGATTCAGTTTTGACGGCTTGGTTTTGCACAAACTGGTTTTGGAGAGTTCTCGATAGTGTTGACCACGGCTTGATACAAATGTTTTTCTACAGGCATGAGGAGTTTGTTGCGTGTTATGATTTTCTCCTGGATGGGGTCAAGATGAAAGGTTCCTGGTTGATGGGGTGTCTATCCTACTTATGGGTTAAGATTGATAATGGGATTCTCGTTTCTTCATATAATGGTGTGATAGATGATGTGCTTCTTGTGGGATTGAAATTTGCATGTACATGGATGCAGATTCAGTATCGAAGGGAGGTCATGAGTCTAGACAACATAGACGGTTTAAGATGTTTAGAAGAATGCTGGAACTATATGGTATCACATGGGAAGGGTGTGCATTTTTGAAGGTGCACTGTGTTTTTGACTTGTGAATGCTTGATTGGTATTACGGTAATCGTAGGGTTGTCGGCTACCGATGTTTAGAATATGCTATGCGGCGCGAAAGATTCATGGGAATGTTTTTCGTGAGATGATTGTGTATGATGGATGTGTCAGTTATTTGAGTAGGGAGTTGGGTTTGGAAGTGGAGATTCTTGGTTGCGGACGGTGAAATTATTCCTTGGTTGCGGATGGTGAAAATATGTTAAGAGTTTGATGGCTGATTGTATGTGTTATGGTTAGGTTGTTGTGGACTTTTTGAAAGTTATTTACCTATTTGTGGATGATCGGATTTAATTTGGGGACCCATTGTTAGGCCTAATGAGAATGTGTGTTCTATGTAGGATCGGGTTTGTTTGCTCCGCACAGCTAGGGTTGATAGGTGTGCCATCAGCTAGAGTTGATCTTATTAGTGTTCTTATATGTTTCATGTGTTACTCTCCTATACTACGATGGATTGCAAAACTATTGACTATTTGCACATGATGCGGTTTTGTTTAGGCTTTGTGGTGAAATTCGAGCGAGATGGTTCTTGGGGTGTTAAATGATGGATTGCACCTTGGTTATGGTCTTCTGTTTGTGGAATATTGTGCTATTCATTTTTCCATGATTATGGTCATGCACTTCGCTTGTTTGTTGTTTATATGCATATGGTTGTTAATTGTGAGCATCATGACTCAACGTACTCCACGTGGACCGGTGTGTTTCGATTGGGTCACGCATCGTAGTGGAGTTATGTTGGAATATGATCCTTTGTGCTATTTCATGTGTTTTGTTTCTCCTCTGTTAGATGGGTCCTTAGCTTTGCGCTTAGTGGTGGTATCTGTTGAGCTTGCAAAGTGGTTCCCTCATTTGGTTCTTCTTCCATCATTGTTCATATTCGAGTTATTGCTTGTTTGGTGCACGAATATCATGGGATGTGGCTCTAGGTGGTATTAGTGTGGCATGTCGGTAGAGCAACTGGTACTATATTATATGATGTTAATGGACCTGTAATGAGTGCTATCAGAATTGATTATGGTATGTTTAGGAGATGAGATGATTTCACTAGTCAACTTAGAATTTGGCTATGGTTCTTAGCGGGCGAGAGAGCTCCATGACTTGTTGATATGATGAGTGGTTATGAGTTCCTAGTGTTTCTTTCATCCTTGGCAATGTATGAAGGTTCAGAACAAGGTTTTGTTTGATTTGAGGTATGTCGCCGGTACCAGGTTTATTATTGAGTAGCTATTGTGGTCGGAAGTTATTGCTAGGAGTATTTGAGTTATGTGGTTCATCATGTGAAAATATCTTGGAATATGGGTATGGTTTGATATATCTTGTTCGGACTTATACGATGTGCAGATGCGAGAATCAGGTCTTATAATTTATTCCAGATGTTAGAAATTGGGTTCTAAGGTTTGTGAACTAAGGTTGAAGGAAGAATATACGATTAGGTGGTGTTGACGGGCTTATATGGATTGGGGTGACGTGGGATCACCCATGGGTTGTGTATGGTGAGTTTATACAGTGAATTGATGGCTTTGTTCCAACTCTTGACACGTTCGAGGGCAAACGCATGTTTAAGTACGGGAGAATGTAATGACTGATCGGTCGTTTTGAGAATATGCATTCTGTTCGGTAGTTTGAGGTCTTGAGTAGCTTCATATGATATATTATGACTTGCGTATATGGTCGGTTTTAATTTTCGAGTGGGTCAGGATTGATTTCGAAGAATAATTCTCATTTGAGAATCTTTAAGTTGGAACAGTTGATCATGTTTGACTTTTGTGTATTTGTTCTAGGATCGGAGTTTTGATAGTTCTGTTAGGCATGGATGATAATTTTGGACTTGGGCGTATGCCCGGATTTACATTTGGACGTTTTCTAGAAGGTGTTGGCTCTATTTGGCGAAATTTGGCAATTTGAAGGTTTGGAAGTTCTTAGGTTTGACCGAGAGTTGACTTTGATGTTATTGGGTTCGAATCGTTGTTCCGCATTTGAAATAGGTTCGTTATGTCATTTGGAACTTGTGTGAAAAATTTGAGGTGATTCCGAGTTGTTTAGACATGTTCGGCGTAAGTTTGGAAATATAAAATATTTCATTAAGCTTGATTTGAGGTGCGGTTCGTAGTTTTAATGTTATTATGTGTGATTTGAGGCTTCGAGTAGATTCGTGTTATATTTTGGGATTTGTTGGTATGTTCGAACGGAGTCCCGAGGGACTCGGGTGTGTTTCAGTTGAGTTTCGGATTATTTTGATCATGATGGGTAGTTTTGGTTCTGGTTCTTTATACCTTCACAGATTTGGGCGTAGGTGCGGATCCGCTTATGCGAGGGAAGGCTCGCTTCTGCGAAGAGGATGTGCCGAGGAGAGTTTTTGGCGCAGATGCGGAGGCGCTTCTGCGAGGTTACGTGCACACATGCGAAGCCACAAATGCGGGTTTTGATCCGCAGATGCGAGAAGTGGTAAGTTTCATCTGGTTCGCAGATGCGAGCGAGGGATCGCAGGTGCGATGTCGCCGCTTCTTATATATCGAGGGTTTGGTTCATTTTATTGTAATTTGAGATTGGAAACTTACATTTGAACGATTTTCAAAGGGATATTCACCGCTTGGAGTATGGTAAGTTTTCTTGACTCGGTTTTGATTATTATTCATGATTCTATCTTCGATTTTGGCATTTGATTGATGAATATAAAAGAGAAATTGGGGGGTTTTGTCAAAGCTTTTCTAAAGTGAATGATCGGGTTTTGAACATCTATTCGGAGTGGGATTTGGATGAAACTAGTATGGTTGGTGTTACACCCCATATTTTCATACGTGAAAGTACGCCATAAGTAAATTGATAGAAGCTCGGAAATGAGATGGTACATCCTTCATTTTCGTATGTTAAAATTTCGTCGTAAGCTAATCGGCGTAAGTTCGAGAATGAGATTATTTTGAGATTATAAGCATTATGCTATTCCAAACAAGTGTTGAGTAAATTCGTGAAGGTGAGAGGGTAAGAAAATCAAAGAAAATGAATTTTCGTTAAAGTTTAACATGTTGGGATAAAATACGGCCTGAGCTAAAATACTCGATATTTATGGACTAGTGCCATACAAGGTACTATATAACCATAATAGTAAGATGTATAAGGTATGTTAAAAGTGAGTAGTATTTTAAGTAAGTTAAGGTAATTGATTAATTATTGGGTAATGGGAGATTACCTAGTTAATTAAGGAATCATTGGGTAATTAGTTAAAGAATTGGGTATGATAAGACCTCCCCCACGTGGCAACAAGCCACCCCAAGGAATTGTGACTCTTAAGTTATTATGTTATGTGGCAAGATTAGAGAGGTGATATTTGGCAAGTCTAAAAGACATGAGTCACATATTCATTTAATGAAAGAGAGCAAATTTTAAGTCTTAAGAACGTGAGTTTCTTCAAATGAATTCATGTGTACATTATAAATCAAATGAGTTCTTCATGTGTGCAATTCACGCTTTAGAAAGTGGCTGGCCATGAGTTCTTCAAAGAGCAAAACAATTCCATACCAAAATTAGATAACGTTGGTTGTTGATTCTGTAAAGCTTGAATTACAAATTATAAGAGAATCGGTTCAGGTATGTTAAGGCTATCCCTTTTTTCCTTTTGGCATGATCCAAATGATACAAATGAAACGAGAAAAATACGCAACTTTCATAAATGACTCTATTCATAGAAATACTAGGGGTGTAAATATTCTTGATTCCCCATGTGAATTATTATTATATCTTCTGTCCATGGGTCTTAGAAAAATACGTATTTGATAAAGTTTATCCGACAAGAATTTTATTTTTATGATATTCCGAGAAATCTTATTAACGTATTTCTTATGCTTTTCATGCATTTATACATATACATTGACCCATGATCAGATAGCGTTATATACGCGTATATTATATGTATATGGGATATGGGAAAAGGTTATAGTGTTATATACGCACCACCACCTAATCAGCTGGTATACATTGATGAATTGCCCACAATGGCCGAAATGATATGATGGGATGCCCTCAGAGGCTTGATGATGTTATAAACACATATACCTATGCATGGTATGACATTTATATGCATATGCATGTCGTTATTAAAATGAAATGATTCACAGAGCTATGCAGGCGTACATGTCGAGTCTTTTACTCCATGTTTCTCTCATATCTATTATTTACTGATTTTCATTCCTTACATACTCGGTACATTATTTGTACTGATGTCCCTTTTTCCTGGGGACGCTACGTTTCATGCCCGCAAGTCTCGATAGACATGTCGAGAGTCCTCCAAGTAGGCGATCAGCTCACCGGAAGATGTTGGTGCACTCCATTTGCTCTGGAGTTTCTTATTTGGTTAGTATGATTTAGATGTGTATTGTTTGGTATGGAGGGGCTCTGTCCCGACCTTTATGATAATTATGTATTCTTAGAGGCTTGTAGACAGATGTCATGTACGTAAAAGATTGTATGGCCTTGTCGGCCTCTAACTTATACATAAGACATATGGGCCTCTAACTTATCTTTAAAAGGTTATTTTGGTCTTAGAGGCCCATATGTCTTATGTATAAGTTGGTATTACATGTTGTATTCTACCTATCTCACGGTAGCCTCTTCGGCTAAGTTATCTATGATAGTATGATACGAAAAGTTACGTTATGTTAGTACTCGATTGAGTAAGGTACCGGGTGCCCCTCGCGGCCCATCGGTTTGGGTCGTGACAGTTGGACTCGTATTCGGATGTGTTATTTGAATTTGTGGGTTATGTTGGGTTTCAAGGTATGGGACCGGTTTGATGTTTTGGTTGACTTTGAGTATTTGATTAAAGATTCGACCTTTATCGTCTCGGTTTGATTCCTATAGCATTTTTTGATGTTTTTTGAGTTGCTTTTGGCTAGATTCAAGCCATTTAGTGGTTGATTCACGCTGGGAGGCATTTTTAGAGTATGGATTTGGCTTGTTTTAGATAAGTAACATATCTAAACTTGGTTTGAGGGTAATTATCCTTGTGCACTATGATACTTGAGATGTGTTGGGGGTGTTGCACCCTATTTTGCACCAGTCAAGACATGATTCCACTTGTGTTTTCTCTATTGTTGATGAAAGAGAGTCGCCACCTAATATTTAAAGATATATTATGGTACCTATTTAATTACTAAGTCATGTTCTTCACGGGTCTTCTAACCGATGAGATTATGGGTAAGAGTTCTTAACCTTCTAAGGGGAAGGTGTTATGCATCCCTTAAAATCTACCTGAAGTAGCTCCATAGGATTTAGACTAATTTTGGAATCAATTATTTGTAAAAAGCTTTGATTAATAATACAGAAGGCTGCTTACTATACACCTAAGGATGATAAAGAATGCAGAATCTTAAAAGGATATGAATTTATGAAAGGGTTCATAAGAGATGTTAAAAGAATTTGAAATTGGCATATAAGTGGTCTAAATTTTAAAATGAAGAGATTGAGTTATGAAAATACTTTGATTTGAGGGATTGTTATTTACATATTGATAAAAGGATGTTTGATAAAAAACATATCTAAGATTTACCTTGGATTCGAAGAATTTTCAAAGAAAAGGTCATTTGCTGGAAATTCCTTAAAGCGACGATTTTCTGAAGTTCTGATTTTTCCTTTGAGAAAATGAGAGTTGAAATCTGGTTTTGCTTTTAGAAATAGTGCTGCTTTTCATGAAGTTCTATGTTTCAAAATCTTTTAAATAAGAGAAGGGTAAGTGAAAAACATAGCAATTAGTGAGCAGATTACAACTTGCGAACTAAAAAACCTACTATTAGCTGATTTCCCCCTTTTAAAAATCCTATATTGTTTAAGGCTTGCCTAAGTTCATATGATACTAATGCATAAAGACAAAGGAAAGCATGTGTTCTAATATATGAGTGTTATATACATGAGAAGTGTTTCGTCGTGTTGCCCCAACACACAACCGAAGGCATTGTCCAAGACTGACAAATAGAGCAACAATGGTTTCCTTGGTTTAGAGGGAACCAACAGTGGCGGGTTTGAAAGATACTCTTTGATTCTGTTAAAAGATTTATGGCATTCATCCATCCATTTCATGGCAGCATCCTTCTTTAACAGTCTGAAGATGATTACTATGGAATGGGCTATGAAGCGACTGATGTAATTCAATCTTCCCAAGAAACCCATGACATCTTTCTTGCTCTTTGGTGGTGGTAATTCCTAGATGGCCTTGATTTTCGATGGATCCAGTTATATCCCTTTCCTGCTTATAATAAAACCCAATAGCTTTCCAGCCGGGAATCAGAACGCGCACTTTGCTGGATTCAGCTTCAAATCATACCTTCGCAAGCATTCAAAAAATTTCCTCAAGTCGTCCAAATGCTCTGAACTATTCCTAGATTTTATGATGACATCATCCACTTACACTTCGATCTCCTTATGAATCATGTCATGAAAAAGGGTCATCATGGCCCTCATGTAGGTGGCATCGACATACTTGAGACCGAACGACATGACACTATAACAATAGACTCCCCAAGGAGTGGTGAAAGCTGTCTTCTCTGCGTCTTCCTCGTGCATTAGAATTTGGCGGTATCCAGCAAAACAATCCACAAATGACTACAGTTCTTGCTTTGCACAGTTGTTGAGATCCCGTTAATCCACACATATTTTGATATTTTTGTCTTTTTTGGGCACTGGGACGATGTTTGCCAACCAGCTTGGATAGTTTGTGACCCGTACTACATTTGCCTCTATCTGTTTGGTCACCTATTCTTTTATCCTCAGACTTAAATCAGGTTTGAATTTCCTGGGCTTCTGCTTGACCGGTGGTCTGGTGGGGTTAGTGGGTAGTCGATGCGAGACAATTTTGGTTCTTAATCCTAGAATGTCATCATAGGACCACACGAACACGTCGACGTACTGTCGGTGGAGCTCATTTATTTTTTCTTTCTACTCAGCTTCTAGGTGAATGCTGATTCTGGTTTCTTTCACGTCTTCTTCACTTCCAAGATTGACTACTTCCGTTTCTTCGAGGTTAGGCTTCTTCTGACTCTCCACCTGCTCGATCTCACGTGGGAGATTGTCTGGAATCATACTTTCATCATATTCCCCGTAATCCGGATCGTGGCACTCAACGATTTTGTTATATGTCATAATCGTGGAATGTAGTTTTTATCGGTTTGATTACTGAAAAGAAAAGCTAGGTATAAATAAAGTAGTAAATTAGAGTTACGATACTTAAGAAAAAGATTCTTTTTATTTCATCAAAAAAGGGAACGTCTTAAGCATTCACAAGAGGCAAATGACAAAAAGGTACAAACACGACACATGCCTCAATTGACCGTGTTCTTTCAAAAGAAAACTTTTATAGTTCCATACTACCAAGACTCCCGGCAAACCAAAAATGGAATGGTTGTCCAATTCTGCAGCTTTTCCCCTGGTTCGGCATCCCTGATAGTCGGTGTCTTGATGTTAGTTCCCCTAGAGCATTCTTCAGTCATATTCACGAATAGCTTTCCCATCCCGACGATGATATCATCTTCAGGCGTTGAACTTTGTCTCGAACTTGAAATATGCTCTGGCACAGAAACCTTTTTCCCGGAGCTAACGGTGCGAGTTTTCCTTTCTGGGGGATAATATCCTATGCCAACCTTTCCTTTCTGCCCATTATGCTCAATTGGTTCTATGATCTCATCTGACTTGGCTCCCAACCCCGTTCTTGGCCTCTATCCATATTTCATCATCTTTCTCATGGCTATCTTGGACCTGTATGGCGATTGCATTCCTAAATTTTGTTTAGTCTTCTCCTCTTCGGTAGTCTGCATGATTTCTACAGCGTGGAAGGCGACTCCGTCTAGCCCCTCAATGAATGGGACAACATATTCCAAATAGGCAGAGTGATGCTACTCATCGTGGACCACGATCTCTTGGCATCCCCACTCAAATTTTATGCATTGGTGTAAGGTATACGGCACGACCCCTACCATATGTTTCCAAGTCCTGACCAGCAGCAAATAATAAGAAGAAGAAATATCCATCACTTGAAATAATATTGGAAAGTCGGCCGACCCGATTTGCAAGGTTAGATAAATCTCCCCAATAACATCATTTTGCGAACCATCAAAGGCCCTTACCCTTACGTGGCTTTCTTTGACTTCCCTCAAATGAATTCCTAACTTATGCAGGGTGGAGAGCGGGCAAATGTTGACTCCTGATCCCCCGTTGACCATCACTCGAGATATCACTTTGTCCCCATATTTGACAGTGATGTGAAGAGCCTTGTTGTGACTTGCGCCCTCGACATGAAGTTCATCTCATCTCAAAGTGATCATGTTTGCCTCTACTATTTTCCTAATTGTCGCGGCCAATGCCTCGCTGGTGGTGTTACTTGGTACACTTACCCCTCTTAGCACTTTTAACAAAGCGTCCTTATGGCTATTCGAGCTCATCAATAGATCCATGATGGATATCTGTGTTGGAATTTTCTTTAACTATTCTTCCACATAATACTCTTTACTCGACATCCTTTTCCAAAACTCTATGGCTTCCGAGTCTGTTATGTTTCTCCTTGGAATTTGTTCTCTCCCTGGATTTTCTCGATTGACCTCTTCAGGGGTGTAGCATCTCCTAGAAATAGTCATACCATGGGCTGCGGCAGAGTATGTCATTTCGACTTTTCACTTTTACTGATAGGTCCATGGGACGATTTTGTATTCCCGATATTTTTCACCCTAAGTAGCATCGACGGGTTGCTGCGGATAAGTCTGAAATGTCACTGTAGGCTTTAGTTGTACTGTAATGATGGGAGCCTTCTGAGGAAGGATCCTTGCGGCTTCTGCATTTCCAATAGTGACAATTGTTCCCTTCAGATCATATTCTTAATGCAATGTGATCACGTCGGCTCCCTAGTTTCGATGATTTGGCAATGGGTTGTGATTCACATTAGGTGGTGTTGGAGTGCACTGGATGGCTCCGCTCTTGATCAGGGTGTCAATTTCATTTTTCAACTTGAAACAATCTTCAGTATCGTGCCCCAACACATTGGAATGATACACGCATCTCTTAGTGGCATCAAAATATTTGGAGGGATGTTCTGGAATCCTTCCCTCGATTGGGTGTTTCAATCCTTCTCTTCTCAACCTTTCAAGCAATTGAGCCAGAGGCTCAGCAATCGTGGTATAGGTTCTAGGACCCCTCTCTGCAAAGTTGGGATGAGGACGTGGTGCATACACGGGTCGGTTTTGGTGAGTAGTGATTTGGACATAAGTATATGGTCGTTGTGGGTTTTGGTTGTTGTTGGATCGAGGAGGGTTGTATTGGGGTTGAGGGTGGTAGTATGGTTGGGTATTATAGATTGGAGCATAGGTTGGTGGTGGTGAGTGGTTGTTTGGGGAGTACGAGATGCTTCCAGGAGATGGGTTAGTTTGATAGTAGGGGATGACTGCTGAGACCTCCTCTTTCTTTTTCTTCCCGCTACCGATCGATCCTGACTAGATGGCCTTGCTGGCCACTTGCAATGCTGCCATAGATTGCACCATACTAAATTTTATGCCCTTATGTAGAAAATCTCCCATCTTAACCAGCTCGGGGAACTTTTGACCGATCATTCCCATCATCTTTTCAAAGTATATTCCCTCCTGGGCTCGAATGAAGTATTTGGTTCGTTCACTGTCATCCAGTGGAGGTTGCATCTGGCAACTTCCGTCCTCCAATGTCGTGCATATTATTGAAATGACTTAGATGGTTTTTTCTGCAGGTTCGCCAGCACGAACCGATCAGGAGTGATTTCCGTATTGAATCGAAAATGGTTCATAAAGTCCTCTGCCATATCTTGCCAAGTTCTCCAATTCCGCGGGTCATGTCAGGTATACCAGGTAAGTGCTTCTCCCATCAGACTCCTTATAAACAATTTCATCCTCAGTTTGTCATTTCTCCCTACTCAGACCACCTTGTCGCAATAAGCCCTTAAATGTGCGTAAGGGTTGATAAGTTGGTATTTTGCCAACTTATCTCCTTTTGATACTTAGGCTTTTGTATGATTTTGTTGAAAAACTAAGGCATTTATTGAGGTTTATTGGCATATTTCAGGTATCAAGTGATTTAGGAGTGATGGTGAAGAAACCATGTGAAAACGAGTCAAAAAGGAGCTAAAATGCAAACAAAAGTACTGCCTAGTGAATTACACTTCACGAACGCGGAGCATCAGACAACAAACCTTCTCGAACGCGAAGAGCTATACGCGAACGCGATGTTGGAGGAAGCAAACCTTCGCGAACGCGAAGGTATAATCGCGAACGTGATGTTGAAGGAAACAAGCCTTCTCGAACCCGAAAATATAGTCGCGAACGCGAAGAATAACTGGGCGGAAAAACTGGGCAGTTCTGGAATTTCACGTTTTTGACCCCCAAGCCATTTAATACACGACCTAGCTCATTTGTAAAGGATCTTTGGCTTATTTTTCAGTCTCTTGACTAGAGAGGACAAGTTTTGGAGCTAGGGTTCTTGCACACACACTTGGGTCTTGAAGATTTGAAGCTTTTGGTTGAGAATTTCTTACCCATTTATGTTTATTTCTTCATTTCCTTGCTTTGTATTGTATATTTAAGTGTGTAGTATTTTCTCCAACACTTGAATCTTAGTTATGGGAATATTCATATTTAAAGTGTGAATTAAATATCTTGTTGTGCTTATGTATTGAACGATTTTTATTTATTATGAAGTGAGTTATTGTTTCTTTAATTATTCTTGTTCTTCAATGTTTCCAAAGGGATTAGCTAACCCTCGGACTCGCCCATTTACTTCGAATTGATTTTGGGAAAGATTAACTAACAAGAACTTGAGGCTTTAACCCTCACTTTATAGATTCTACCTAGGGATAAGATTGAATTACTTGTAGTCATAATCGGGTGTGTTTAATCTCTTAATTATTTTAGAGATAAATCAATTAGGAAGTCTTGTTAGTCTTTGGAAGAAGCTAATATAGAATTATTACCCGAGACTAATTAACACAAACTCACTCATATTTGTAAAATCGTGAAATACATTGAATTATTACTTGAGCGTAATTTCCCGTGTATCCATGCTTGTAGCCATTGATCATTTTATTTGCTTTCTAGGTTAGTTTACATTTTCGCAATTAGTTATAAATATTTTCTCAAAATATTTCTAAGTGTTTGGCTTAGCATAATAAGTGATAATTCTCTTACACGCCTAATCGCCTACATATTATTCTCTATGAGATTCGACCCCGACTCATAGTTGGGTAAATTATATTGCATGCGACCGTGTCCATTTACTTTTTAGTAGTGGATTTGGACGTCATCATAATTGGCGCCGTTGCCGGGGACCAATTTAGCGTATTTAGGTTGTTTGAGAAATAAGCGTACGTGCATTGGTCCAAACTTATGAATAGTTTTGTAATTATTTTCTTATCTTTGTTTATCTTCTTGTTTGTTTCTTGTTTAATTTCTTAGTTTTGCAAAAATGGCATCATGTAATGAAAATTGGTCGGATGGTAGTTGTTCATACTTTGATGACCCTTGTCCTTATTGTGGAGGACCACACTCATGGAAAGATTATTTAAATTCTCCCGGGGGTGGATTGCGCACACAATCTCAAACCCATGAGTGGAGTATTTGTGATAAGTGTGGTCGTCAAAATGGTCATTGGGATAATTGTGCTTATTTGACTTTCCCTTCCCCAAGCCTCCGCTATGATGATTCTACTTTTTGTGATGAAGATTATAGGGATATGGAAGTAGAAGAAATTGAGCATGGTCAAAATGGAGAGTTCAAGCTCATGTTAGAATGCCTACTTGAAGGAGGAAACAAAGAGCAAAATGCCTTAAAGGAGCTTTTGGAAAATAGCCTCCAAAATGATTTGGCGCTTGAAAGGCTGCACTTACAAATGGGAGAAATGCTTGAAGCTTTAGAGGTCCAAAAAGCCTCGGAAGTAAATGATAGCCAAGAACCTTCCTTAGAGGCTGAAGCCGAAAATCCTTCTTTGGCACTTGATCAAAATTGAGAAGAGCTCTCAAATGCTCAAAATGAGAAAATGATGCTCATGATGGAGGCCATTCTTGAAAATAAGGAGAAGCACAACTTGGCACTCGAGGACTTAAAACAAGTCTTGACTCAAAATGATGAGAATATCCGCACTTTGGAAGAACGAATGAAAATATTGGTTGAGACTCACTATGCCCACCAACTTGAGAGTCCGGAGAGAAGTCAAGAAGAATCCGACATCGAGGAAGAAAGTGAGCTTTATTTTGAGGAATCAAGAATTGAACATCCTCCAACCGACTCCATGCTTGTTAGTGATGCCAAGAAAAATATGGATTTAGAGTCAACCGGTGTAATTGAAAATATGGTTGAGATTGACTCTAGTCCGGGGAAAAAAGAGGATGTCAAAATCCGGGAAGAATTGCAATTTGGAGGTTTAATGTCACATTCTAAGCATTTTTCAACATTGGAATTGTGTGGTGATATAGGAATTGAACTACACGATTCAATGAGGGATTGCGAGGAGGAAAGGCAAAGGCCATACATCTTATAATTTGAGGGAACAAGAAGGAAAAATGACATTCCTCACATGAAAGCCAAGAAATGCAAAATGAAGAAATTAAAGTTTGGCTTGATCATCTACTTACCACCCCCACCGCTCGTGGTCACAAGCTTGATTCCAAGTTAGGTGCCCAATTCATATCGTCCAAGTGGCGAGAAAAGTGGTAAAGTTGATCCGCGTCGTGCCACGACGTTAAATGCGGCGCTTGGTGGGAGGCAACCCATCATTTTCAAAATGTTTGGTCATTTTTGAAATTTCCTTTTTTAGAATAGCTTAGAATATTATTTTAGACTAATATGCCAAGTTTCACAATTTTTGGAGTTGATTTAAGCAGGTCGGGGTGACTGGGCAGCCAAAAACCAGTAGCTGTAGGAAATTGCTGAAGCACTGCTCCGCGTTCGCGGTTGACTCTCGCGTTCGCGATGGTATATGAAATTTCAAGCCTTCGCGCTCACAATGATGAGGACGCGTTCACGACTGTTTGATCAACTTTTACTCTTCGCGTAGGCGAAGCGGTCCTCGCGAACGCGTGAAGTGAGGTAAGTTTTAAAATTGTGGAAACACTGGAAACGAACGATTTACCCCCTTTTTGGCTCAAGAACAGTTCTCACTACTCCTTAACCTTTAGAAATCAATTCTCCATAATTTTCAAGTCCAATGCAATTCCCCCTCACCATTCTCAAGATATGTAATTTCCTCTCCTGTCTCTTAAATCTTTCTTCCCTTTCTTGGTGTGAAACAATAGAAGGACATCCATGGTTGTTTGTGCTTAGGGTTCAAAAAATTGAAGTCTGAAATGTCAAATTTGTGTGTGGAATTTGTTGTGCTTGCTGGGTAAGGTTGGTTGAGTGTGAAGTGTCTTTCTATTGAAGAAAATTGGGCAAGATTTGTGCTATAATGTACTAAAAAATGAGAAAAGAAGGCACCCCAACTGTTTGAAAAAATGTCTGAAAGAAAAGTATCTCTGGGCGAGGAAGATGACCTTCGTGAACGCGATGGTCTTCTTGCGAACGCGAAGGTCTAAACCTAGGTAAAAAAAGATTTTGCTCTTCGCGAACGCTGTAGCCCTCACGCGAACGCGAAGAGCAATCCCTAGCAGTCCCAAAAATGGCTAAAAACAGTAGCTTTGCACAGCTCTGCTCGGGACCTTTTTTTCCCATTTACTTCAAATTGATTTTGGGAAAGATAATTTGGGGTTGGGAAATATTAATTATTAAGAACTTGAGGCTTTAACCCTCACTTTATAGATTCTACCTAGGGATAGGATTGAACTATTTGTAGCCATAATCGGGTGTGATTAATTGCTTAATTGTTTAAGGGACAAATCAATTAGGAAGTCTTGTTAGTCTTTGGAAGAAGTTAATATAGAATTATTACTCGAGGCTAATTAACATAAACTCACTCATATTTGTAAAATTGTGAAATACATTGGATCGTTACTTGATTTTAATTCCCCGTGCATCCATGCTTGTAGCCATTGATCATTTTATTTATTTTCTAGGTTAGTTTATATTTTCGCAATTAGTTATAAATATTTTCTCAAAATATTTTTAAGTATTTGTTTTAGCATAATAAGTGATAATTCTCTTACACGCCTAATCGCCTACATATTGTTCTATGTGGGATTCGACCCCGACTTATAGTTGGATAAATTATATTACATGCGAATGCGTCCATTTACTTTTTAGTAGTGGATTTAGACGTCATCAAGGGTCCCCTGTCTCGTCAAAAGTATCGAACTTTGGGGGTTTGTACCCTATTGGCATATCTATATCTGGGTGAATGCAAAGGTCCTCATAATCCAGGCTTTCACTTCATCGGGCAACTTGGAGACTCTTCATTTGCCTTCTTAACATCCACAACTGCTCCGATACCGACTCTTCTTCCTTACGCATGGCCTCTCTCTCTCTCTCTATCTCGGCATACTTATCGATCTCATGTGGCATCCTGACCGTGATGGGTGCTGTAAAGGTAGGTTCGGTAATGGCATATACAAGTGGAGTGTACCGCTCATGAGTAGCGACATGTGCCATAGGTATGTGCTGGTTGGTGGTGAAAGTGACTCTATCACGAGGAAGGATAGTTTCATTAGTGGTAATAGGAGGGTTTTGTGATATTTGAGGATATTGTGGTATGTAGGGGGTGTGAGTAAGAGGATTTGGAGGGTTAGTAGGTGTTACCGAAGGTATAACTTGGGTAGTGGGGGTTGAGGTTGGAGTGTTATTGTTTTGGCGTGATGTTGAAGGAAAATGATCTGGAAGTGAATCTAAATAAGGGAATCTGGATGGTTGAGGAAGTGTTGTCACGGCCAGGTGTGCCAATTCTCTTATATGTTGTACCTATTCTCTTAAGGATTTCATTTCTTGGGCCATCCTGGCCACGTGCTCATCATTCCTAGTGCTGTCCTTTTCCCCTGATCGCCCTGGGCTGTTGGCTATGACCAGAGCATGTTCAGTTGGGTCTTCTGTAGCTGACATCTTTCCTTTAAACCTTAGATTGTATGGTGTCTCCGCCAGTTTTAATCGACGCAAACCAACTTTCTTTTCTTCTTAAGGGGTAATAATAAAGCAAAACAAAAAATAAGAAAAAAATAAAGAGTAAGAGTCAGTTTCTTCATTTATGCGAGCAAAAAATCACATAGAGAAGATAATTCGTGCATTACAACTAGTGCGTTCCTAGAATTTGCAGGGACCTCTCATTGGGCCTAATTTGTGGATGTTTGACAAACATTTACACTTGACACATTTAGATCCGAAGCGATTTGTTTCCATTGATAATTTGGACTGATACAAGCGAGAACAAGGATTACATCACGAAGTTGCATGGGCTTAGATAGTTTCCCTTTTGGAAAGTAAAAGAGAGAACTAGAGGTAAAGGTACAAAGAAGGGAAAAGCAAGGGAAACCAACTAATTCTAATAACCGTCCCCTGAGTCACTTCCTGGGCCCTTCTCTTCTTTTGGCTCCTCTTCCGGATCTTCCTCTAGTCTTCCTCAGACTCTTACTCATCATCATTGAATTCAGACTCATCCCTTGGATCTTTTTCTTGTTCTGTGCTTGACTCTATCTGGATGAATGCTACCACCCGATCATCCTCTTCAGCTGGTGGTAACATATGGTCAATGGATCCTGAGACCACCTGATGATGCATTAATGTGGTTACAAGGTAGTGTGGTAGGATCTTATGGTAAATCTGCAAAGCAACCACTGCATCCTCTAACCAAGCTATACCCTCTCTGCTCGGGCGAGCCAGTTCTTCTTCTTCTTCTTCTTCTTCTTCTTCTTCTTCTTCGTTAATCGAGACGTAGTACTTAAGGGTGCACCAGGAATTTTGACCATAGGCATTAGTACCAGGTCATTCCACTCTTCTTGTAGTTTCCTTATCCTGGGAATTAGGATATGGCCATTATAATCATCCTCGTACAACGCCGACCTTGTCCACAACGACACATCTTGGATCATACCAAATTGTCTGAGGACCTGCAGAGTTGAGTACGACTGAATGCCTTTTAATCCGATCAACTCAATGAAGTACCTTTGGGGAGTCCTCAAGATTGCTCTTCCGCCTAACCAAGAGAGTTTCGAGTTGAATTATTCTCCTGTCAGATTGGTCAGTGTTTCCCTCCATTCTTCTTGCCCATGTGGGGAAATCCAATGCCTCGTTCTTTCATTGTGGTTGCGGATCATATTACTGACACCTACGAAATAGTCGATAGTAGCCCCCCGTTGGAAAAAAGTGTTCAGTAGCCCAAATTTGCAGCAGCAAGTTGCATCCTTTGAAAAAAATCATATCCCTGTGCACAGGCGGATAAGGCTCTCAACATTTCGGCTAACACCATTGGCACTAAAGTAGCTTGAAGATTACCGCAGAAGGTTTCCAGGACCACTAGTAACAGGTTGATGTTGATACGACCCCTTCACTGTGGGAAGACCAATAATCCTAATAATGCCATTGTGAAAGTGATAGGCCCGAGGCTTTCCCATGTCGCTTGGTTGCATTGAAACTCCCTTGAATACCACTCGTAGCTTTCACGGTGCCCAAACCTGTCAAACATCTGGTCGAGGCTTACCCATCCATCATCGATACTTACAGGACTTTTGCTGTAGGTAAGACCTAGAGTATCCAAGAACCGATAGCCGAGCATAGTAACTGGCAACACTGGCTTTCTTCCATTGAATGGCAACTCTGTAAAACTTGTGACTTCCTCCAATATCGGTACCAGCTCACAGTCGGCAAATTTGAATACCATTTTAGCTGGATCCTATAATTCTATCAACAGGCGAGTGAGCACATTGTTTTCTCGGATGTTCATCAATGCAGTTAATGCCCCTAGGTGCGTCCGAACTTCATCTCCGTGTTCCCGATGAATATTCTTCCACCACTGTTTCAGTTTATGTGGTGCTCCCATTACCATGCTAATTTCATGGATGTTCTGGTTGATTTCCATTTTCTGATGTGGTTAGATGAAAATATATTTGGGGTGAGTGTTTGCTTCGGATCCATAAGTCTCTTGTCATGTTTGTATGTCTTTCCACAGAGATTTTATCGTTGGGTGCATGGCCCATTGACATAAGGTGGTTGTCCTAATTGTGTGTTGGTGCCCGGGACCAACTCACCTAGGGTTTATGCAATATGACCTATTTTACTAGAGTATAGTGTTTCCTACTTTTGAATTGGAGTGACAACTGCAAGAAATTATGTCAGTTGACCCGACAAAGCCATTCTTTGAAACTAGAGAATTTTGAAAAGAAGGTTCGGAGGGGTGTAAAAGACAACCCTCACGTGCCATTGTGTGTGATAGTGTACGACCAAGACTCGATTGGAAGAGATGTGATGACAGTTTATATAAAGTAGTAACAAACAAGGGTATAGCAGCAATATAGCAGAGTGAGCAGATAATTGTAACGAGCAAATAAGGCATGTAAGAATGTAATTGCAATTTCGATCATAATCAAAGCAAAGTAAAAGTAAATTTAGAAGCCAAATTAGTCTAAATCTGCTAAGGTTAGAACCTAAGTGTGATATCCCCCGCAGAGTCGCCATGTTGTTGCACCCTAATTTGTACTAGTCAAGACATGATTTAACTTGTGATTTCTCTGTTGTTAATGAAAGAGAGTCGCCACATAATATTTAAAGGTATATTAGGGTACCTATTTAATTACTAAGTCATATTCTTTACGGGTCTTCTAACCGATGAGATTATGGGTAAGGGTTCTTGTTCTTCTAAAGGGAAGGTGTTAGGCACCCCTTAAAATCTACCTGAGGTAGCTCCATAGGATTTAGACTAAGTTTGGGATCAATTATTTGTAAAAAGATTTGATTAATAATAAGGAAGGCTGCTTACTATACACCTAAGGATGATAAAGAATGTGGAGTCTTAAAAGGATATGAATTTATGAAAGGGTTCATAAGAGATGTTAAAAGAATTTGAAATTGGCACATAAGTGGTCTAAATTTTAAAATAAAGAGATTGATTTATGAAAATACTTTGATTTGGGGGATGGTTATTTACATATTGATAAAAGGATCTTTGAGAAAAAACATATCTAAAATTTACCTTAGATTAGAAGGATTTTGAAAGAGAAGGTCATTTGCTGGAAATTCCTTAAAGCGACGATTTTCTGAAGTTCTGATATTTCCTTTGAGAAAATGAGAGTTGAAATTTTATTTTCCTTTTAGAAATAGAGCTGCTTTTCACGAAGTTATGTGTTTCAAAATCTTTTAGAGAAGAGAATGGTAAGTGAAAAACGTAGCAATTAGTGAGTAGATTACAACTTGCGAACTAAAAACTTACTATTAGCCTATTTTCCCCCTTTTAAAATCCTGTATTGTTCAAGGCTTGCCTAAGTTCATATGATACTAAAGCATAAAGTAAAAAGGAAAGCATGCATTGTAATATATGAGTGTTATATACATAAGAAGTAAAACAACAATAAAGACATAACAAATATAACTAAACATTAAACTAGTAGAGGCGGTAAACTAAATTAACGAGGTAGTAATAATGATAAAAAGTTAAGGGAAAGAGGAATGGACTTTGGGATTGGGTCTCAAGAAGATAGGCCACCCAGCAGTAAAAAAGAGCGAACACAGCTGGCTTTGGACCCCTAGGCGCGGTGCAATTGAGCTGGAATTGGGCTTGAGTTCATCAAGAACTCTGAGGCCCAAACATATGTACATGTGAAAAATAAGAAGGTTGTTAGATATATATCCGATACATTTAACATATTCCAACTACAGAACATTTTCGATGTACATGACAAATATATGAACAGTTAATTAAAGCAAGAGCAATATTAACAAGGTAGAGGAAAATTATATATTAATGTGGTGGCTTTACTTAGTAAATAATTCACATTGAAAACCTTTCATTGTCATTAAACACTGAACCCTTAAAGAACCGAATGTGTCAATGAATTAAAAGCTAAACGAGTGAACCCCACTCAAGGTCGAAGCTCCCTTTGGATCCCTCGACACTTCAAAGTTCCCAAGGGACTCAAGGCCCAGGGCAATGCTTGTGCCGAGGAGGGCATCCCAACCTAAAGTCGAACTCCGCTCCCAAATACCCTTAATCACTAATGACATATTTTCCTTATGGGTTTAAGTGCCAATGAGGCCCTTCCAATGAGAACTAAATACTAAAGTATTACCTACCACAATATATATACTTTCCTCTTAATAAAATAATACAAGAGAATACATACTACTATGATACTAAATAGGGAAACATATCAAACAAAACTAAAGGAAGAAGGGCTAAGTTTAGAATATATACAGTCCCATAATCACACCATTACAGGAATGAATCACTAAAGCATAACATATTCAAACAGGCATTGATAATATTACTTGGCAACTTAAAGACATCAAGGAAAATTCAAACCAACAGTCATAGTCAACAATTGTTTCAGAGATACAATCAAGGTCATGGGACTGAATTCTTATCATGATTACACACTCACAGATTTAAACATAGCATTCCTAAGGTATCAACAGGATCTTGCTTCTAACAGTATCAGCCATTTATCGTGTTCAAACAACATAAACAAATGGACTTCAATAAGGTTTGAGATTCAAATCCAATTTTAGATCAATAGTAGGAAGAATGACTGGGCATGGTTCAAAACGGAGTATGATGTTGCAGATTTAAGCAAAGGGTAGAAAAATTCAGTCAACTGTATATGGGAAAAATAAATGAAGTAGTGACTTCAAACAGGTATATGAACTCTACACATTATAGAATCAAACTGATCGGGCAAGTGGAGAAGTAGATGAAAACATTGTATCAAACAAGTTTGAACTCAACATGAATTTAGCTTAGCATATAGGTATGAAGTAACGATGCTTCAATTCTATCATTTGGTTTTAACAATAGGCCTAGATCATTTCTTCACGAGAGATAAGCTAGCTATAGATGCATGCAGACTTTTCAAAGATCATCAGGGGATCAAAGACTGAGGACAAGGATGTAATGCACATGTGTATGAAGATCTCAATTGATTATGGAACAGACAAACCTAGTTACGAAACAATTACTAGTTGACTTTGTCTAAACAAATCATGACTTACACTAAAAGAGGAAAATAGTTAATCTTACAGAATGTATATGGAACAAAGATTCACGAGGAAGGAAAAGCTTGATGTAAGTAAGATAGTTTCTTATGCATACAACAATTGAACATGATCATGGGAAAGTCCTAGTGACAACTCAGATATCACTCTTAGAATTAACAGGTACATATACAGAGAAGAAAGCATCTAGGTACTCAGATTCCCTTAACTTAGTTAAGTGACATAGACATATGGTATATCAGTTAAGATTACCACATAATGAACCTAACTACAAGCATATAGAATGCATGAAAATGATATGCAAAGGTGGACATTATAACAGTATTATTGGTGAAATAGAAACATGAACATGATTGGTTTATCAATGATAGCAATCAAGCATAATTAAGACCATAGTGCTAATTCAAAAGCAGTTTTAACAAACACAGGCAGACAAGAAAGTTCTTGAACATTGTAGTTCAAACTTAAGGTTTAGGGACAAGGACACAAGTATTGAACATATTCAAGTTTCAATATCTACCAAGTAACACACTTAGCTTTTAAAACTCATAAAATTACAGAAGTGCAATAAAACATGAATAAGCTCTTTATGAGTCATTGAGAACTATGAAGTCTACATTAAATACAAACATATAAGACTTTAGGCATAGGGACTATAGTAAAAGCTCGGAACAAAGACTAATAGTTATCACTCAACTAATCAATTGTCACTTAAGGAATCATAACAGAATAGGCTACTCGTAAAGAATTATTATACTAACAAAAACATGACTATCAAACATGTCCAACACATACAACATAATTATGATCTATAGAACTCAACATTAACATATCTAAAGCATTTAGAGAGGTGAATAAAAGAAAGGGGAAAGAAAGGTGCTGACCTTCTTAAGGGCAGCAAACCAAACGAATTCCCTTTGTTGCTCAAAGATCCTAGAAAACCTTCAAGCTTGAACCACCAAAGAACTCGTCAAAGAGAGGAAAAAATAGTAAGAGACCTAATTATCAGAAACCCTAATTTCTTAGTGTTTATGATTTTTCAGAGTTTAGGTTGCTCTGGTTTGTTGATGTTAGATTATGTGTTGGTAAGAACATTAAAGACCCTTTTTATAGTGGAAATCAATGCTCTAGGGATTTACGAATTCAAAATCGATAGTGGAGAGTGACGCGTGGTAGATGATGATAGCTAATCAAGTGAAAATCAGAAGACAGAGGGGGAGAATCCAGTAATGATTTTACCTGTGTGCTGGAGTGAAGTGAATTGTTGAATGTTGAGGCACAAGAAACCATCAGCCAAAACCCTAATACCCAAAGGTCATTGCATTTGACCTCTGAGTGTCGAATATTGATGATGAAGCCAACTAACACTTCCTGCTTGCTTTGATTTGAAAGAACGAAGAAAGGAACATGCGAGTTTGAAGTTTCACTTTTTGGGTTTGATTTCTTCGACTAGGGTTTTGAAATCGAAAGGAAAAAATGGAAAGAACGATGGGGCTGGGAGTGCAGGAACAAAAGGAATAGCCATGCATGCCATGGATCTGAAAAATCAGTGACGATTTGAAGTTTCATCTCTAAGGTAGGGTTTTGAAATTTAGGCGGTTTGAATTTGTGATTGGAAAGGGAATGTTAAGCGATAATCACGGATAAGGAAAGACATATGAGATGATGTCTTGATGGGTTCATGACCTTGCACAAATTTGTGCAAGGCTCAGGTGATTGACGGGTCTGTATGCTCGAGTGAGAAGAGAGAAGAAGAGGAAAAGGGGAGGTGAGGCGGCTGAGTAAGGTGTAAATGAATTAGGGTTTTGGGAATGAGACCAGTTGGTCTTTTAGGGGGGGGGGGGGGAGATCTGGGCTGTTGGATCACTTGATCAATGATTCTGATAAATTTGGGCGTTACTTATTTATGAAAAATGATTTTAGGAAAATATGGGGACCGTTGGATCTATGTGATTCAACGACTGAGATAATTTCTGATAATGGTTCGGGATTTAAACAGAAAATAAGGATAATTTGTGACCGTTGATGATTTGAATCAACGGTTCAGGTCGCTTGTGTTTGTTTTGTGAATGGGATTAGCGTGTGACCTGTCAGGTCGTGATTGGTTGAGAAGTGATGGCAATGATTGCCAAGTTGGAAGAGGATGGGGTGTTTGGACTTATTTTGAGAGTAATTTTATCAAATTATAAAACCTATGTAATGTACATACAAAAGTTATTTTATAATAGTAAATATATTAGTAATTACATAATATTAGTACTATGTATTTAATTTTGAAACTAATACTTAATTAATTTATAAAAATATATATTCATTACTAAAAAAACAAAAATACCTTTAAAGAATTTATTGTAAATTGTTAAGCGTGAATAAATTAATTTTAAAAGGAAGGGTCAAAAGTGGCCATCAATAGGGGGTGAGCACATGCTAGGCGACAGGCGTGTGTGTGTACATCAGGGTATTCATGATCCGGGTAGACTTTAGGCTATTATGAGACTAGTTCGCTTTCATGCCTCGTTACATCGGTGTTTTCTCTACGTGTATGACTATTTGAGTTATGTTTTACGTTAGAAATTATGTCTAGGCTACAAGCTTATCTGTTCGAGACATGAGCTATTTGCCTTAATTGTAGACATACTCTCAGTCATGATACTATATCCATTTATGGTATCTCTATCTCAGTGCATTCTTATTATGATTTCTCACATGTTGATTCCTCATATGTGTAACACTATTGAACTGAGTAGTGCGAGATGTGGTTAATTGATATTTCAGTCGTAGTCATATTCTCGGTCATAATTGTTTATCCGCATGTTATATCACGATCTCTGTATATTATCTATGTGGCATAGCACATGTTGTTGATGCCTTTATTATGCTATACTGCTTGGGTTGAGTTTTGTGAGACGTGAGCCATTGATATTTGAGCGGTTGATGACTGATATGGGCCATAGAGCTGTATTGTGATTGGTATTTGGATCGGTTGCATGCCACAATAGATTGATATTTGAATGGGGTTGCACGCCATAATGGATTGATATTTGGACCAGGTTGTATGCCGCAACAGTTATATCAATTTTTGATTAGCACATGGGCAAGGATCCTCCCCTCCGGAGTCTAATATTATAGTGGACACATGCACAAGATTATATATGTGCTTTGATAAGGGGCATTTGTGCCAGGCACCCATACAGTGCTGAATGTAGTTTTATGTGTGATGGCGAGGGGCACTTGTGCCAGGCATCGTGAGTGTGCTGAGTGTGAGAGTGCTTGATGGTTTCACTGTGATGTTATTGACTTGCATGTGTATTTGATATGTATCCATAGAGATGTATTTTACTTATGCTAGCTGGTAAATAAAATGTCCTATCTGTTGTTGAAAGTTTGGAAAATTAGAGTTTCCTTGATAAACTCATATTATAGTAATTTCGGTGGGAGATTGGGCTTTGACTGTTATACTTGGAAAGCTTTATTAATTTTTAGTATGAACGAGTTGAATATGATATATTCTATGTTATTTATGTTTACTATCATC
The DNA here is from genome assembly GCF_000390325.3 of Nicotiana tomentosiformis. Lineage (NCBI taxonomy): Eukaryota > Viridiplantae > Streptophyta > Magnoliopsida > Solanales > Solanaceae > Nicotiana > Nicotiana tomentosiformis. The sequence continues at coordinate 96,583,031 of NC_090823.1, forward strand.
ATTATATCATGGGTTGTTATTGATTACTAGTGTTGGACACCCCTTCTTTCTAGCTCGTCACTACTTTTAGTCCGAGGTTAGGTTTGTTACTTATTGAGTACATAGGGTCGGTTGTACTCATACTATACTTCTGCACCCTGCGTGCAAATCTTGGAGTTGATGCTGCCGTGGATGTCGAGAGCTGGCATTAAAGATGTACCTACTTTCCGGATATAACTACTACTTGTCCTTGGTAGTTTTGTACTCGTACTGTGTTTATGTATAATCAAACATATATTGTATTTATTTTGTATAAACTTTGTAAATTTGAATCTTAGTGGCTCATGATTTGTACTACCAATTCTTGGGTTATTGTACTGAAATACAACCATTTGACTTATTGATTTCTTACTATTTCATTAAAGTTGTGTTGGTTGATATTTGGTTTACCTAACAGGTGGAGTTAGGTGTGATGACCTAAAAGGTCATCTTATGTTTTAGAACTTGAATCTGCACTCTTAAGCCTTAAAAATATCATTTTTACCCTTCTCGATTTGCGTGCGCAGTCCGGGCGTGTTTTCGGAAAACGTTTATGTTGAAACTTGATGAAAATAAGAATGTTTACCTTAAAAGTTGATTTTAGTTGACTTTGGTCAATATTTTTGGTAAACGGGCCCGGATCTGTGTTTTAACGATCCTGGTGGGTCCGTATCGAATTATGGGACCTGGGCGTATGCCCGGAATCGAATTCGGAGGTCCCAGCTCGAGTTATGAATTTTTGATGAAGATTAAAAGTCTGAAAATTATTTGTTTTTAATAATTGATTGATGTTTGGCATTGTTAGTACCAAATCCGTATTTTGGTTTCGGAGCCCGGTACAGGTTCATTATAATATTTAAGATTTGTCTGTGAAATTTGGTGAGAAACGGAGTTGATTTGACTTGATTCGGACGTCCAGTTAAGAAGATAGGAATTTAAAGTGTTCTTGAGAATTTCATTTGATTTGGTGCTAAATTAGTAATTCTATGTGTTATTTTGGCGATTTGATCGCGCAAGCAAGTTTGTATGCTATTTTTAGACTTGTATGCACTTTTGGTTTGGAGCCCCGAGGGCTCGGGTGAGTTCCGAATAGGCCACGGGATGTTTTAGACTAGGGAAAATCTGGTTTTCTGCAGATTCTGGTGTTCTGGCATGTCCTTCTTCACGTTCGCGAAGGTACTCTCGCGAACGTGAAGAGTAAACTAGTGAGGCTGAAATTTCTTCTTCGCGAATGCGAAGGCCTGGTCGCGAACGCGAAGTGATGGGGGATTTACCCTTCGCGAACGCGACAGGCTCATCGCGAACGCGAAGCACTTGGGGACCTGGGGGAGGGTTGGTCGTTCCTTCATCGCGAACGCGAGCCATATCTCACGAACGCGAAGGCCAAGGAGGAGTAATTATCGCGAACGTGAGCAAGGTCTCACAAACGCGAAGGCTTGGCAGCCGATACTCTTCGCGAACGCGAACGTGATACACACTGTCGCCCGACACTTAACAGAATCCAAAAACGAGAATTGGCCATTAACTCATTTTCTCAAAAACCAAACGGGCTAGAGACGATTTTCAAGAGATATTTTCTTCCACAAAGTGTTGGTAAGTGATTCTAAACCATTTTCTTTCAATTACCCATTACATTTCATGAATTTTTAACCAAAAATCTAGAGTTTTCATGGTAGAATTTGGAGTTTGGGTAGAAACTAGGGATTTCGGAAATTTGGGGATTTAGACCTCAATTTGAGGTCGGATTCCAAAATCAATTATATATCCGGGCTCGGGGGTGAATGGGTAAATGAATTTTGGTCCGAACCTTAGATTTTGACCAAGCGGGCCTGGGGTCGATTTTTCGACTTTTTGGAGAAAAATTTGGAAAATTTAATTTATGCAATATAATTGATTCCTTTAGCAATATTTGATATTATTGAGTCATTTTTGAATAGATACGAGTGGTTTAGAGGTGAATTCTAGAGGAAAAGCTGTGATTGGGAATTAAGTGGCCTTCGGAGCGAGGTAAGTGTTGTGTCTAACCCTGACTTGAGGGAATTAGGAACCCCAGACTATTTGTTATGTGAAATTCATGTGAGCGGCGTATATGTGAAGTGACGAGTACTTATGCGCCGCCAATTTACCCGTTTTCCCTGTTTCTCCCATTTTTCTTATATTGTCTCTTTTCTATGCCTAATTGCTACGTGTTTATACTAGAGTTGTTAAATTGATCGTTCTTATCATGTTTACGGATTTTCTGGTGATAATTGAGAAATTATTTCAAAGTTGAGATTGATATTGTGGAAACAAATGTTGAAGTAAGGCTTGTACTTGTTATTTTATCTCCCTGTTGTTATTTATGCATTGCATTATGGTAAGGGAGAGTATTAATGCACGAAGGGTGATGTCGTACCATATTGTGAGTGTAAAAGCACGAAGGGTGATGCTGTGCCATGTTGTGAGTGTAAAAGCACGAAGGGTGATGTCGTGCCATATTGTGAATGTTAATGTACGAAGGGTGATGCCGTGCCATGATATGTGATTTAATGCACGAAGGGTGATGTCTTGCAGTTTCTATTAATTTTATAGTGAGATTGAGAGTTAATGCACGAAGGGTGATACCGTGCCATATTGTGAGTGTTAATGCACGGAGGGTGATGCCGTGCCATATTGTGAGTGTTAATGCATGAAGGGTGATGCCGTGCCATATTGTGAGTGTTAATGCACGAAGGGTGATGTTGTGCCATGTTATGAGAGTTAATGCATGAAGGGTGATGTCGTGCCGTTTCTATTGATTTTTATGGTGAGGTTGAGAGTAAAAGCACGAAGGGTGATGCCGTGCATTTTTCCTTTACTGTATTTGTGTTCCTATTGATTCATAATATATTGGTTGTTCTTGTTATCATTCTACTGTAGTTCTTTATCTCGTATTTCCCCCAGCATGTTTCCCCCTCCCGATATCTCCTGTCTAATTCTTCATTATTGTTATTTGTATATACATTGTTAAACTGTACAGGTTGATTTGTAAGTGCCTTGCCTTAGCCTCGTCACTACTTCATCGAGGTTAGGCTCGACACTTACCAGTACATGGGGTCGGTTGTACTGATACTGCACTCTGCACTTTCTGTGCAGATTCTGGTACCTGCTCGGGTTGATCGAGATTTTAGCTGTTGGGCCCGCTATCCGGAGACTCAAGGTAGATCTGTCGGCGTTCACAGACCTTGAAGTCCCTGTCTATCTTTTCTGTTTTACTATTTATTTCATTCAAACAGTTGTATTTCTCTCAGACTATTACTTGTAGTGAATTCTAGAATGCTCGTGAATTGTGACTCCAGATCCGGGTGGTAGTAATAAATGCTATTTTTATATTATTCTGCACTCATCATACTTCACCTTAGTTAATTTGCTGTTATTTACTGAATTGGATAAGAATTGGTTTAATGAATTCTCTAACGTTGGCTTGCCTAGCAAGTTAAATGTTAGGCACTATCACGGTCCCGACGGTGGGAATTTCGGGTCGTGATAATTTGGTATCAGAGCACTAGGTTGCCTAGGTCCCATGATTCACGAGCAAGCTCAGTGGAGTCTGGAGGATCGATACGTCTGTGCTTATCTTCCATAGGCTATGAAGTTTAGGAACAAATTTCACTTATATTCTCCTCTATTTTGTAATGTTGTTTTGTCAATACTGATTGAACTCTTCTACTCTTATTCTCTCGTAGATGGCGAGAACACGTACTGCTTCCTCAGCTGAGCAGCAGCCAGAGCCTCCAGTGGCAACTCCTACGCGAGGCAGAGGTTGAGGCCGAGGCCGTGCCAGAGGCCGAGTTAGGGGAAGGGCTCAGCCCAAAGCCCGAGCAGCAGCCCCAACTGTGGAGCCTCAAATAGAGCTTGACGAGGAGGTTCTAGCCCAGACTGTTCCTGTCGGGCCAGCTCAGGTTCCAGAGGGGTTCATTGCCACTCTAGTACTTTAGGACGCTATGGTCCGTTTGGTGGGCCTTATGGAGAGTGTGGCCCAGACTGGCGCATTTCCTATGGCACCAGCCGTCTCTCAGGCTGGGGGAGGAGCCCAGACTCCCACTACCCCCTCTTAGGAGCAGATAACTCCCCAGTATCAGGTTCCAGCAACTCATCCAGTCAGAGTAATTCAGCCGGTTGTTGCGCCACAGACGGTGACGGGTCAGCTATGTCTTCTGAGGCTTTATGGAGGTTGGATAGGTTTACCAAGCTCTTCCCAGTTCACTTCAGTGGTTCTCCTTCAGAGGATCCCCAGGAGTATCTTGACAGCTGTCACGAGATTCTACGAAACATGGGTATAGTGGAGACCAATAGGGTCAATTTTGCTGCATCTCAGATGACTGATTCTGCCAAGAAATGGTGGAGATATTATTTGTTTACTAGACCAGCTGGGTCTCCTGCTCTTACTTGGGACCCGTTCTCTCAGCTATTCATAGAGAAGTTTCTGCCTATCACATTGAGAGAGCAGCGTCGCCGTCAGTTTGAGCGTCTCCAGCAGGGCAGTATGACTGTTACTCAGTGTGAGACCCATTTTGTCGATTTGGCCCGTTATGCTATTCTTCTGCTTCCCACCGAGAGAGAGAGAGGGTGAGGATGTTTATTGATGGACTTGCTCAGCCTATCAGATTGTAGATTGCTAAGGAGACTGGGAGTGAAATTGCTTTTTAGGAGGCTGCCAATGTCGCCAGACGAGTCGAGATAGTGCTTGCTCAGGGAGGTCAGGGGTCTGACAAGTGACCTCGTTATTCCGGTGAGTTCAGCGGTGCCCCATCTAGAGGTAGGGGTACTTTTGGTAGAGGCCATCCTCCCAGGCCATTTCATTCAGCACTCCAGGCATCCCATTGTGCCTTAGGTGGTCGTGGTCCTCATATGCCTTATTTCGACCAGCTAGCTTATAGTGAACCACCAGCTCCTATTAGTGCACCTCCACTCCAGAGTTATCAGGGTGGTTACTCAGGTCGACAGGGTCAGTTTCAGGGTCAGCAGTCACAGCAGCCGAGGTTATGGTATACTTGTGGTGATCCGAGGCACATTGCTAGAATTTGCCCTCGGGCAACGGGAAGCTCGCAGTATCAGAGTTCTCGTGCCATAGTTCCGACACCAGTTGCTGCACCACTTGCTTAGCCAACCAGAGGCAGGGGTCAGGAAGCCATAGGTAGAGGCTAGACTGTTAGAGGTGGAGGTCAGGCCGTTATGGGTGGAGGCCAGCCAGCTAGAGGCCATCCTTGAGACGTAGTTCAGAGTGGTGGGGCCCAGCCCCGGTGTTATGCCTTCCCAGCCAGGCCTGAGGCTGAGTCAATTGACGCTGAGTCAATTGACGCTGTTATCACAGGTACTGTTACAGTTTGTAGTAGAGATGCTTCAGTTCTATTTGGTCCGGGGTCTATTTACTCCTATGTGTCATCTTATTTTTCTTCATATTTGGTTGTGCCCCGTGATTCCTTGAGTGCTCCTGTGTATGTGTCCACACCAGTGGGAGATGCTATTGTTGTAGATCGTGTTTATCGTTCGTGTGTGGTCACCATTGGGAGTCTTGAGACTCGTGTAGATATTCTACTTCTTGATATGGTTGATTTTGATATCATACTGGGTATAGATTGGCTGTCACCTTATCATGCTATATAAGATTGTCACGCCAAGATGGTGACCTTAGCCTTGCAGGGGTTGCCTCGATTAGAGTGGAGAGGGATTCTTGTCCATTCTACCAGTAGAGTTATCTCTTATGTGAAGGCTCGGCATATGGCCGAGAAGGGGTGTCTAGCTTATTTGGCTTATGTCCGCAATTCTAGTGCGGAGGTTCCTTCCATGGATTCGGTGCTAGTTGTTCGTGAGTTTCCAGAGGTGTTTCCTGCAGACCTGTCGGGGATGCCACATGATAGGGACATTGATTTCTGCATTGATTTGGCTCCGGGCACTCAGCCCATTTCCATTCCACCATACCGCATGGCCCCGCTAGAGTTGAAAGAATTGAAGAAATAGTTAGAAGATTTGCTTGATAAGGGCTTCATTAGACCTAGTGTCTCGCCCTGGGGTGCACCTGTGTTGTTTGTGAAGAAGAAAGATGGATCGATGAGGATGTGTATAGATTATCGGCAGTTGAACAAAGTCACCATCAAGAACAAGTACCCATTGCCGAGGATTGATGATTTATTTGATCAGCTTCAGGGTGCCTATGTGTTTTCGAAGATTAATCTAAGGTACGGCTACCATCAGTTGAGTATTAGGGCATCCGATGTCCCTAAGACAGCTTTTCAGACTCGGTATGGGCATTATGAGTTTCTAGTTATGTCATTTGGGCTGACAAATGCCCCAGCAACATTCATGGATTTAATGAACCGGGTGTTCAAGCCTTACTTGGATTCCTTTGTGATTGTGTTTATTGATGATATCTTGGTCTACTCGCACAGCCGAGAGGAGCACGAGAAACACCTTCGGATCGTTCTTCAGACTCTGAGAGAGCCAATTATATGCTAAGTTCTCAAAATGCTAGTTTTGGTTGCGTTCAATTGCTTTCTTGGGTCACGTTGTATCAGCAAAGTGTATTCAGGTGGATCCTAGGAAGATTGAGGCAGTTCAGAACTGGCCTAGACCCACATCAGCTACAGAGATCTATAGTTTCCTAGGTTTGGCGGGCTACTACCGTCGATTTATGGAGGGGTTTTCATCCATAGAAGCCCCGTTGACCAGGTTGACCCAGAAGGGTGCCCCGTTCAGGTGGTCAAACGAGTGTGAGGCGAGCTTCCAGAAGCTCAAGACAGCTTTGACTTCGGCACCGGTATTGGTGTTACCCACAGGTTCAGGATATTATACAGTATATTATGATGCATCTCGTATTGGTATGGGTGCGGTACTGATGCAGGGTGGCAAGGTTATTGCATATGCTTTGCGGTAGCTGAAGGTTCACGAGAAGAATTACCATGTCCATGACTTAGGGTTGGCAGCCATTGTTCATGCGCTGAAGATTTGGAGGCACTATCTTTACAGCGTGTCATGTGAGGTTTTCACGGACCATCGGAGTTTATAGTACTTATTCAAACAAAAGGAGCTCAATTTGAGGCAGAGGGGGTGGTTGGAGCTATTGAAAGACTATGATATCACCATATTGTATCATCCCGGGAAGGCCAATGTGGTGGCTAATTCTTTGAGTAGAAAGTCAGCTAGTATGGGTAGCCTTGCATATATTCCAATTGGTGAGAGACCGCTTGCATTAGATGTTCAGGCCTTGGCCAATCAGTTCGTGAGGTTGGATATTTTTGAGCCCAGCCGTGTTCTAGCTTGTACAGTTGCTCGGTCTTCTTTGTTTGAGCACATCAGTGAGCGATAATATGACGTTCCTCATTTGCTTGTCCTTAGAGACACAGTGTGGCACGGTGGTGCCAAGCAGGTTACTCTTGGAGATGATGGACTTTTGAGGATGCATGGTCGTATTTGTGTGCCTAATGTGGATGGACTTTGTGAGTTGATTCTTGAGGAGGCCCATAGTTCCCGGTATTCTATTCATCCGGGCGCCGCCAAAATGTATCAGGACTTGTGGCAGCATTATTGGTGGAGGAGGATGAAGAAAGACATAGTTGCATATGTAGCTCAGTGTCTAAATTGCCAGCAGGTAAAGTGTAAGCATCAAAGACCTGGTGGTTTGCTTCAGATGATAGAGATTCCTGAGTGGAAGTGGGAGCGTATCACTATGGATTTTGTTGTTGGACTCCCACGGACTCATAGGAAGTTCGATGCCGTTTGGGTCATTGTGGACAGGCTGACTAAGTCAACACATTTCATTTATGTGGCAGTTACCTATTTTTTGGAGCGGTTGGTAGAGATTTACATTCGTGAGATTGACCGTCTTCACGGTGTGCCTGTGTCTATCATTTCTGACCGAGGTACACAGTTCACCTCGCACTTCTGGAGGGCAGTACAGTGTGAGTTGGATACGCGGGTTGAGTTGAGCACATCATTTCATCCTCAGACGGACGAGCAGTCCGATCGCACTATTCATATTTTAATAGATATGCTCCACGCATGTGTTATAGACTTCGGAGGATCGTGGGATCTGTTCTTGCCACTTACAGAGTTCGCCTACAACAACAGCTAGTAGTCGAGCATTCAGATGGCTCCTATGAGGCATTATATGGTAGGCGATACCAGTCGCCAGTTAAGTGGTTCGAGCCGGGGGAGGCTCGGTTGTTGGGTACAGACTTAATATAGGATGCCTTAGATAAGGTCAAAATTATTCAGGATCGACTTCGCACAGCTCAGTCCAGGCAGAAGAGTTATGCCGGCCGCAAGGTTCGTGATGTTGCATTCACGGTCGGGGAAAGAGTATTGCTTCGGGTATCACCCATGAAGGGTGTGATGAGGTTCAGAAAGAAGGGCAAGTTGAGCCCTAGGTATATCAGACCTTTTGAGATTCTAGAGAGAGTGGGAGAGGTGGCTTACAGGCTTGCATTGCCACCAGGGTTATCATCAGTTCATCCGGTATTCCATGTGTCCATGCTTCGAAAGTATCACGGCGATTCGTCCCATGTGTTAGATTTTAGCTTTGTCTAGTTGGACACGGATTTAACTTACGAGGAGGAGTCGATGGCTATTCTAGCCCGATAAGTTCGCCAGTTGAGATCAAAGAGTTACCCCTCAGTTCGAGTGCAGTGGAGAGGTCAGCCTGTTGAGGCAGCTACTTGGGAGTCCGAGTCCGATATGCGGAGTAGACATCCCCACCTTTTCACCAGCTCAAGTACTTTTCTATTTCCGTTCGAGGACGAACAATTATTTTAGAGGTGGAGAATATGATGACTCAAAAGGTCATCTTATGTTTTAGAACTTGAATATGTGTTCTTAAGCCTTAAAAATCTCATTCTCGATTTTCGTGCACAGTCCGGGCGTGTTTTCGGAAAACTTTTATGTTGAAAATTGATGAAAAAAAGAATTTTTACCTTAAAAGTTAATTTTAGTTGACTTCGGTCAACATTTTTGGTAAACAGGCCCGGATCCATATTTTGACAATCCCGGTGGGTCCGTATCAAATTATGGGACCTAGGCGTATGCCCGGAATCGAATTCGGAGGTCCCCAACTCGAGTTATGAATTTGTGATGAAGATTAAAAGTCTGAAAATTATTTTTTTTAAGAATTGATTGATGTTTGGTATTGTTAGTACCGGGTCCGTATTTTGGTTCCGGAGCCCGGTACAGGTTCATTATAATATTTAAGACTTGTCTATGAAATTTGGTGAGAAACGGAGTTGATTTGACGTGATTCAGACGTCCAGTTGAGAAGATAGGAATTTTAAAGTGTTCTTGAGAATTTCATTTGATTTGGTACTAAATTTGTAGTTTTAGGTGTTATTTTGGCAATTTGATCGCGCGAGCAAGTTCGTATGATGTTTTTAGATTTGTGTGCACTTTTGGTTTGGAGCCCCGAGGGCTCGGGTGAGATCCGGATAGGCCACGAGATGTTTTGGACTTGGAAAAATCTGGTTTACTGCAGATTCTGGTGTTCTGGCATGTCTTTCTTCGCGTTCGCGAAGTTACTCTTGCGAACGCAAAGAGTAAACTGGTGAGGCTGAAATTTCTTCTTCGCGAACGCGAAGGCCTGGTCATGAACGTGAAGTGATGTGAAATTTACCCTCCGCGAACGCGACCGGCTCATCGCGAACGCGAAGCACTTGGGGACCTAGGGGAGGGTTGGTCGTTCCTTCATCGCGAACGCGAGCCATGTCTCGCAAACACGAAAGCCAGGGAGGAGTAATCATCGCGAACGCGAGCAAGGTCTCGCGAACACGAACGCTTGGCAGCCGATACGCTTCGCGAATGCGACAGTGGCCTCGCGAACGCGACAGTGGCCTCGCGAACGCAATGCACACTGTCGCCCAGCATTTAACAGAATTCAAAAACAGGAATTGGCCATTAACTCATTTTTTTAAAAATCAAATGGGCTAGAGGCGATTTTCAAGAGATACTATCTTCCCCAAAGTTTTGGTAAGTGATTCTAAACCATTTTCTTTCAATTACCCATTACATTTCATGAATTTTCAACCAAAAATCTAGAGTTTTCATGGTTGAATTTGGGGTTGGGGTAGAAATCAGGGATTTCAGAAATTTGGGGATTTAGACCTCAATTTGAGGTCGGATTCAAAAATCAATTATATATCCGGGCTCGGGGGTGAATGGGTAAATGGATTTTGGTCAGAACCTCAAGTTTTGACCAAGCAGGCCCGGGGTCGATTTTTGACTTTTTGGAGGAAAATTTGAGAATTTTAATTTATGCAATGTAATTGATTCCTTTAGAAATATTTGATATTATTAAGTCATTTTTGAATAGATACGAGTGGTTTGGAGGTGCATTCTAGAGGAAAAGCTGTGATTGAGAATTAAGTGGCCTTCGGAGCAAGGTAAGTGTTGTGTCTAATCCTGACTTGAGGGAATTAGGAACCCCAGACTATTTGTTATGTGAAATTCATGTGAGCGGCGTATATGTGAGGTGATGAGCACGTATGCGCCGCCAATTTACCTATTTTCTCTCTTTCTCCCGTTTTATTATATTGTCTCTTTCCTATGCCTAATTACTACATGTTTATACTAGTGTTGTTAAATTGATCGTTCTTATCATGTTTACGGATTTTCGGGTGATAATTGAGAATTTATTTCAAAGTTGAGATTGATATTGTGGAACCAAATGTTGAAGTAAGGCTTGTACTTGTTATTCTATCTCCCTGTTATTATTTATGCATTGCATTATGGTAAGGGAGAGTGTTAATGCATGAAGGGTGATGCCGTGCCATATTATGAATGTTAATGCACGAAGGGTGATGCCGTGCCATATTGTGAGAGTTAATGTACGAAGGGTGATGCCGTGCCATATTGTGAGTGTAAAAGCACGAAGGGTGATGCCGTGCTATATTGTGAGTATTAATTCACGAAGGGTGATGCTGTGCCATGATATGAGAGTTAATGCACGAAGGGTGATGCCGTGCCATTTCTATTGATTTTTATGGTGAGGTTGAGAGTAAAAGCTCGAAGGGTGATGCCGTGCATTTTTCCTTTACTGTATTCGTGTTCCTATTGATTCATAATATATTGGTTGTTCCAGTTATCATTCTGCTGTAGTTCTTTATCTCGTATTTCCCCCAGCATGTTTCCCCCTCCCGATATATCCTGTCTAATTCTTCATTATTGTTATTTGTATATACATTGTTAAACTGTACAGGTTAATTTGTAGGTGCCTTGCCTTAACCTCGTCACTACTTCGTCGAGGTTAGGCTCGACACTTACCAGTCGGTTATACTGATACTGCACTCTGCACTTTTTGTGCAGATTCTGGTACCGGCTCGGGTTGATCGAGATTTTAGCTGTTGGGCCCGCTATCCGTTGACTCAAGGTAGATCTGTCGGCGTTCATAGACCTTGAAGTCCCCGTCTATCTTTTCTGTTTTACTATTTCTTTCATTCAAACAGTTGTATTTCTCTCAGACTATTACTTGTAGTGAATTCTAGAATGCTCGTGAATTGTGACTCCATATCCGGGTGATAGTAATTAATGCAGTTTTTATATTATTCCGCACTCATCATATTTCACCTTTGTTAATTTGCTGTTATTTACTAAATGGGATAAGAATTGATTTAATGAATTCTCTAACGTTGGCTTGCCTAGCAAGTGAAATGTTAGGCGTCATCACGTTCCCGACGGTGGGAATTCCGGGTCGTGACATTAGGTTCCATCACGACTGGGTAGATTTTGGGTCGTGACACAATATTTTTGCGCTCGATTTTCTTATCTGTTTGCTTTTCTTTATTTTCTAACTTAAAGCATTCAAAAATAATGTGGCCTTTCTTATGACAATATTTGCACATTACATTTCTGTATCTGGACTTTTACCTTGATTTAGGCCTCTCACTACTTGAATCTTTCTTATTGGATATAGCTCTTATAAATAAGCCTTGACCTTGGTTCCCACTAGTTTTCCCAGTAATATCTCAACTTATTTGTTCTTTTGATTTCAAAATAGATTTGATATCTTTATAAGAGATATTATCTTTTCCATAAAGCATAGTATCTCTTAAATGTTTAAACGACTGGGGTAAGGAAACAAGCAATAATACGTCTTGATCCTCATCTTTGATTTCAACATTTATGTTACTCAAATCTATAAGAAGGGAATCGAAATAATCAAGTTGTGTAAGTATAGAGGTACCTTCAGCCATACAAAATGTGTAGAGTTTTTGCTTTAGATAAAGCCTGTTTTCTACTATCCTTTTTATATACAAGATTTCAAAATAGATTTGATATCTTTATAAGAGATATTATCTTTTCCATAAAGCATAGTATCTCTTAAATGTTGAAATGACTGGGGTAAGGAAACAAGCAATAATACGTCTTGATCCTCATCTTTGATTTCAACATTTATGTTACTCAAATCCATAAGAAGGGAATCGAAATAATCAAGTTGTGTAAGTATAGAGGTACCTTCAGCCATACAAAATGTGTAGAGTTTTTGCTTTAGATAAAGCCTGTTTTCTACTATCCTTTTTATATACAAGGTTTAAAGCTTTTCTCATATTCCTTTGCTGAGCTTTCTGCAACAACTTTACACAAAACCTCATTTGAGAGATTTTAGATATTGTACCTGCTTTTGCCTTTTTGTCTATGACGACAAACTCTCGTGTGTTATTTTATCCGGCTTCTTCTCCTTTCCTTGTAGTGCCAAATCTAAGCCATCCAGAATTAGGATAGTTTCCATATTTAATTTCTACATTCCGAAGTTTTCACTTTGGTCAAATTTCTCAACATATATTCTTGTTAGAGTCATACCGACTACTAAAACAAAACCTGGTTAGATCCAGTTCTGATACCAATTTTGTTAGGATCGGGAACCCGAGTAGTGCAGAATTTAGCCAAACAATATTATAATGATAATAATAAAGATAGTGCAAGTTGATCATAATGGTAACTAAAGCATATAAAGAATACACAAATTAACTGTGGTTCAGTCAATGTGACTTACGACCACAAGTGAAGAGGAGCAAATTCACTATATGTAATGACCCGACTGGTCGTTCGAGCTCTAGCATGTCGTTCGGCGGTTTGAGAACCTGAGTAGCTTCAATATATATATATATATATATATATATATATATATATATATATATATATATATATATATATATATATATATATATATATATTATGACTTGTAAGTGTAGCCGGTCTTGATTTTTGAGAAGTTCAGAGTTGATTTGGAAGTATATATATTATGACTTGTAAGTGTAGCCGGTCTTGATTTTTGAGAAGTTCAGAGTTGATTTGGAAGTATAATTCTCAATTCGGAAGCCTTAAGTTGAAGGAGTTGACCAAGGTTTGACTATTGTGTAAACGACCTCAGAATCAGGATTTAAAGGTTTCTATAGGGTTGTAAGGTGATTTCAGACTTGGGCACATATTCGGGTTGAGCATCGGGTGGTCCGGGAGTGATTCAACGCTTATAATCGGAATTTGCATTTTTAAGATTTTGAATTAGCTAAATTTGACTTAGAGTGGACTTTGGTGTTATTAGACACCAGTCGGCATTTTGGTACCTTGGATAGGTTAACTTAGTTGATTGGAACTTGTGTGTGAAATTTGGTCGTAATCGAGATTGTCTAAGTTTGATTCGGACGCGTTCGACAAAGTTTGAAAGTCAAGAGAAAGATTTTGATCGTTGATTCTTGGTTTTGATGTTATTCGTGGCATTTTGAGCCTTGGATAAGTATTGATAAGGTATTGGGAGTGGTTTGAATGATTGGACGGGGTCCCGGGGGTCTCGGGTGTGTTTCGGGATAGTTTCGGACCATGACGGAGTGTTTTGCTACTGCTTATTGCTAGTTCTGGTGTTGTCCTTCACGAACACGGTAGGGAGCACGCGTTCCGGATGAAGGATTTGGATGTTGGACATTTGTGCTATGCGAACACCATAGAGGAGTCTCAAATGCGGAGAAGGAACTATGGCCAGGGAACTTTTGTCCTACGCATACGCAACATGGGAGACGTGAATGCGAGGAATAAAGGCTGGCAGATTGCACTTCATGAACACGGTAGGGCAACCCCGAATGCGAAGGAGGTGTTCATGGCTAAGTGAATTTGGTCATTGCGAACGCATGGGTAGCTCGCGAACTCGAAGCATTAGGCAGGTAGGCCCCCGCGAATGCGACTAGTGGCTCGCGAACGCGATGAAGGGCTTGGCAGAAGCTTATAACAGTGGCCTTGGGGGTTAAGCCCATTTTATTAAATTTCTCTCTTATTGAGGTGATTTGGGGCGCTTTTGAAGGGGAATTTTCATCATCTATCACAAGGTAAGTGATCTCTACTCACTGTGAGCTAAATACATGAATTATATATGGATTTAAACGTAGAAATTAGTGGAAATTACAGGATTTTGGGGGGGGGGGGGGAGAATCTAGAAATGATATTTTTGAGTTTTGGCCACGAAATTGGACATGAAATTGGGAAAAATTATATAGTTTTGTTCATGGTGATATGTGTCAAGACCCAATTTCTCCTATAGACCGTGATGGCACCCAACGTCGCCTCTAGGCAAGCCAACGGTGAACTAACCATGTATTGTTCTTTTTAATAATTTCAAATTAGCTAAAGTTTATTTATAAAGAAAATAAGAAGTGGGAAAAAAATTAATAAAGTAAAGCGAAAGCTAATGAAAGAGCAATTGTAGTGAAATAAATGCTCAAAACCACAAAGTCTACTAGCATGTTTCTAAGACCTGGCGTCATGAGTGTATGAGCAACTAGTAGAATATACAAAACTCTAAGCTATTGTCTCAAATAAATAAAGTAGACAGAAAATAAATGCAAAAGAGAGATTCTGGGTGCTGCATAACGACTCAGAAAGCAGCTCACCACTAAGCCTCGGGGCAACGGGGGTGCGCGCCGGAATGACTGCCAGATGTACATGCCTCAGATCCTGCACGATTAGTGTAGAAGTGTAGCGTGAGTACATAAACAACATGTATCCAGTAAGTACCCATTCTAACCTCGAAGAAGTAGTGACGATGGGTCGACATCGACACTTACTATGGGATAACAATAAAATGCAGAAATGCTAAATAGGCATAAAATATGTGAATAATAATATTAACACAATATCAAACAATGATTAAATGATTCTTTAACTAATAGTAAATTCCAAAAGTCTTCCACTACCACATACTAATTCCAAATAAATTTCGGGCAAATAAATAAATTATAACCTCTTAATTCATGAAAATGATATCAAGTGTATTCAGGCTCCAAGCATTAACACACACGATTTATGCCGAGGTCGTACGGCCTGATCCAAAATAATGTGTACACTGCCGTGGATCAAGCGACACGAACCATAGATACATCTATTATACTGCCGAGGTGTTCGTCCCGCTCCACAAGAAGAGGGAATACTCTATGAACATCTGATTAAAAGCTATTATAAGACTAATACACACGGAAGCACAGTTTCTATTAACGGTCAAGTAACCTGCCAAAACTCAAAGTAAGTGAAATTCGGTCTTTACGAATCCTTTATCAAATTTTAATATTACACGTATTTCATGATTTGGGTCCTAAAACTACTCGTACTTAAGCATAATTAGTAGCTACGTACGAGCTCTCGTCATCTCGTGCGTGCGTAGCCCCCACAATTAGAAGCAAATAGTAAATTAAAATACCCATGGGGTAAATTCCCTCTTACAAGGTTAGGCAAGAGACTTACCTCATCTCAAAGCTTACTTTCTGGCCCGCAAATTCACTCTAAAGCTTCAACTTAGTGCCGAACAAATCCGAAGCTAGCAAAATGTTATATAAATTAATTAATATACACTCAAAAGTTAATAATTTAGCTATTAGAGTAATTACCCAACCCAAATTGGAAGATTCCTCAAATTCACCCCGGGCCCACGTGTCCGGATTCCAGAAATTTTCGAAGATAATTGTTACCCATTACCTCACGAACTCAAATATATAAATTTAACCCAATTCCATAATCATTTTTCGTGGTTAAATCCCATTTTTATCAAAACCTAGTTTTTTAAACTAAATTCACAATTTCTACACTTTATGCGCTAAGAATCTACCCAAAATACATGTATTAAACTCATCTCATATAGAAATTACTTACCTCAAAGTGCTAGGTGAAAACCCCTCTTCAAAGAGCTCCAAAATCACCCAAGAGATGAAAGAAACGAGCCAAAATTGCCTAAGACTTTGACTTAAATGAACCTCACTGCCCAGCGGTTTTCCGCACCTGCGGAAGAATTTCCGCTGCTGCGGGACCGTTCCTGCGGTCGATTGTCTGCATCTGCAGAGCACGCACTAGCCACGCCCAGCCGCACTTGCGACCAAATCTCACATCTGCGGCTCGGCTCGCGCACCCGCGATAATAGCCGGCTGCCTTACTCCGCACCTGTGAACCATTTCATCGCAGAAGCGAGTTCGCTTCTATGGAAGTCCTTTTATTTTGTGGACCTCGCTGACTCCCTCCCTTTTGAACTTGTTGTGAACACACGAGATGCCAGCCACCTTCAGCTCTTCTCCAAAGAGCAATCTAGCTTCGTCGACCCTTCGAATCCTATACGGAGACCCCGAGGTCTCGACCAAATATACCAACAAGTTCGTAAACATAAAATGGACTTACTCGCACCCTCGGAATGCGTAAAACAACATCAAAACTAAGAATTGCACCCTAAAACCAATCGAATCAACTTATGAATTTCAAGTTATTTTTTGAACTTACTCCGAACGCGCCAAATCATACTTAGATTACTCAGAATGACACCAAATTTTGCGTGAAAGTCTTAAATCACTATACGAAACTATTCCCATGCTCAAAATCCCAAACGGACCTCAATAACACCAAACCTACTCCAAACAAAATTTAAAGAACTTGAAGAACCTTCAATGTGCCAATTCCCAATATTAAGCGGCGAAACTCTCCCGGGTCATCTAAAACCCCATCCGAACATACGCCCAAGTCCAAAATTATCATACAAACCTATTAGGACCGTCAAATCCTGGTTTTAAGGCCGTTTACTACAAATGTAGACCCAAGTCAAACTCAACCCTTTTAAGCCAATATTAAGGAACTAAGTGTTCAGATTTCATCCTGAACCCTTCCAAAGCCGAACTAACCACCCCCGCAAGTGATAAAATAGTAAAAGCACATACGGGGAATCTTATTTAAGGGAACGAGGTCCAGAAAGGACCAGTTGGGTCGTTACACTATGGGTAATATTTATCTTTCAGAATTTTCGGAATCCGGGCGTGGGCCTGAGAGTTGACTTTGTTGACTCTTCGTTGGAGTTGGGAATTATTTTAAATTGTTAAATTATGAGTCTTTGAGTATTTTTTGATTGGTTTGCACATTCTTTGAGTAATTTCGGATTGTTTGGCATTATTTTGAGGTGTTAGAGAGGCGTGGAGCCGGTTATCGAATTTCGGAGCGAGGTAAGTCTCCTGTCTAACCTTGTAAGAGGGAATTTACCCCGTAGGTATTATATTTATTACGTGTTATGTATTATGGGAGCTACGCATGTATGAGGTGACGAGTGTCCATGCATATGCTAGATTCTTAATTATGTCTGGGTAGATTTAGACTCACACCATATTTTAATTATACTACTTAAGTTATTCTTGCTTGTTTACATACTTTAATTTATATTTTAGCCGGAGACAGGCTGCGTAGAATATCGAACTTTGCTATTTTTGATACTTGATGCACTACTTGATTAGTCGCGGAAATTATACTTTCTTTTACGATTTTCTCCCATGTTGTATGTATTTGTCCGAAAGTTTCTTGAATTTCATAACTCACACATATATTAGTGAGTAGGTCCAGTGACCCATTAAAGTTTTCACTATTCCTATAGGTTCAGGCTGAATGCCTCAGTAGTACTATTATCGATCGGGCCGTACGACCTCGGTAGTGTACACTATTCTTGGGATTCAGCCATATGACCTTGACAGAATCTTGCGTAATATTCGATAAGGAGTCAGCGTAATTATGAGTCTTTCTGACTTTGGATGTGACATTTTATTTAGTATCGATCATTATGTATTCAATGCAAGGTAGTATCCGGTAGTAAGTGTCGATTTTGACCCCTCTCTTCAGGGTTAGGCTAGATACTTCCTTGGTACACATTGATTTACGTACTCACATTATACTTTTGCATTAATTGTGTAGGTACTAAGACAAGTACATTTGGTGGACACACAGGTGAATAGGTGCAGCTGCTGAGGAGACTTTGTGTTGAGTTACGTTCCATTTTATGATCTGCAGAACACGGAGTCCCCATCCTATTCATTATTGCATTATGTATAATTTCTATTCTAGACTTGTCTGTACTTATGTTCAAGAGGCTACATGACTATTAGGAGAACTTCCCTTCCTTTATTTCTTGTCGTGCAATTTGACTTTGTTGAAGCTTATGTCTTCAGTTCTTTCCTGCTCATTCGAACGCGATGTCAAGCATTTGAAATCAATTGGGCACCAATGAGTTATGGAGATGCTATAGGTGTGGTGCATGATGTTTTTCCCTGCGTATGCGGGTAGACTATTATCGTCGCCTGATGGAGGGGTATTTGGTCGTTTAAGTCCAGTGTGGGTGTTTCCCATGGGTTCAGTGCTATACATGGCATATTGTGATATTTCTCTCATTGTTATCACACAGTGTTGGTGTGAACGGTAAGGTGTTTGCTTATATGCTGTGGCAATAAATGCTTCAGGATGAGCATTATTTCGGTTTGTGATTGGAAGATTCAGTATTTAATTCTAGTGTAGGAGAGGCAATTAGGCTATAGATGTTCAAGCTTTGGTTGATGGAGTAGCTAGATTTGATATCTCCAAGCATGGTGGAATTCTTTTTTGTGTTGTGGTGTCTTCATCCTTGTTTGAATGCATTAAGGCTCGTCAATATGATGGTCTTCCTTTTTTTTTCCTTTAAGGGCATGGCATTGTGAAGTGGTGCCTAAGCAGCGGTTATCGGAGATGACGGTATGTTGCGACTTCAGGGTCGAATCGATATTTCTAGTGTTGATGGTTCGAGGGATATGATCCTTGAGGAGGCTTAGAGTTTATATTGTTATATTTATGCGGGTGCTACAGATATGGATCATTATTTTGGCGACATTATTGATGGTGAAGGATAAGAAAGGACATGGGGGGATAAGTCTCGCGGTAGTTGAATGGTTAGCAGGTCAAGTATGAGCAAGAGGGATCGATTTGTTTTCTTCGAAAGATGACTAAACCAAAGTGGGAGTGACATTCTATCGTATGGATTTTGTGGTAGGATAGCCACATGCTTTGAGAAAGCTTAGTGTGATCTAGGTCATGGTGGACAAATGGCCAAGTTTATGTATTTCATTGAGTTAGTGGTTTATATACTTAGAAAGTTTGAATGTGATGAAAGAAGTTATTTGGAATGCAGAGGGAATGTGAATGCTTGATTATCACTTTGGGATGCAATATAGTATCGAGCTTTGAACGAATTGTTGGACCTTCAGTTGATGTTAATGGAATGAATGAATCCTTATGGCTAGCGGAAGAGTGTGGACCTAGGAGAATTAACTGATTTCATAGTGGATGTAACTATGAAAATGTCGGTGGGGGATGTTAATACAAGGTTACACATGTGTGGCTATCTCATGTGAGAAGGTTAGGGGTTGCATGATTTCTGATGAAGTCCCTATGAAAAATTCTACTTTCTATCCAATGGGAGCCATGTACTGCGATGTGGTTCTGGATCTCCTGAGGAAGATGACGTGACCGTCATGAAGTTGAGTGTGCGTTAGGCCTGATAATTCGGGTTGTGCTATGATTTTTACAATATGAACTTACGAGAAATTCAGTTGGGTAACAGTTCAAGATTGTGGTAACTGAGAAGGAGAAGTCATTGTGGGTTTTTAGTTTATGTGATTGTGGCTTAAAGTCAAATGGGGGAGCCTACCATCGGTGATTGGGTCACGTGGTCATATGTATTTGCAGTTTCTGGATTTCGGTACATTGGTGGGATTAGTTATGACTGAGGAAGAAAACATCAGGGGTAATTAAAGTAAGAAATTTGATGGATGTATGCTACATTTTGCCTCATCGATTCATGTGAAGATTATAGGATGACTCAGATTTTATACTTCTTTGTGCATGTGATGTGCAAGGGAAAGGATTCATCCAGTTACTTCTTTGGAGTATTCATGTGTTAACGGAGCACTAGTTGTTTTGTTATATAATTGGAACTGGCTTAGAGTGGGCGACTCTCAATAATGGTTTTAGTGTGTTCAAGAATTAATGTATGGTGCATAAGGATTTTTAAGTTCGTTGTGTGGTTAAGGATTGAGTTTCGCAGCGGAGTGTGAAAGAGACTTGGAGTTTTTCTATGTTATCACTGGTCTGGGGTGCTGTCATGACCTAAAACCTAACCTGTCGTGATGGCGCCTAACATGGAACTTGGCAAGCCGACAACTCAATTATTTCCAGCAACTTTAAATTTAAGTTGAGCTAAAATAGGTTTAATATTTAAGCTCTAATAAACTAGAGAAGATCAAAAACTAAATACGGAAAATCCCCAAAACCTGGGTGTCACCGAGTACCTGAGCATCTATATATATAACAACATAATCTGGTACACTGTCGGGAAAGTAGGACTAAATACATAGAACCGAAAGATAGGGAAAAAAGGATCAAGGTTTGCGGACACCAAGCAGCTACCTCGATGATCTCCGAACAGGTGGACTCCATGATCAACAACCGCCATTCCCGAAAATGCCTGAATCTGCACACGAGGTGCAGGGTATAGTGTGAGTACAACCAACTCAATAAGTATCGCAAATAATCAAGGCAAGGTAAGAGAAGCTTAATTTGTTGAGGTCACTAATTAAATCAGTACAATTCTATCCTTTTTTATTAACATAGTATAAGATTTAAAGCTAGCTCATAAGGCTTTGTGATACGAATATCCGTGTGTGCATGTTCACTGGTTCTCAAATACCCTGCTCAATTGTATTATGGCGTGTAGGGGAAAGAAAACAAGTACATTAGATAAATGATCAAGAAACTACAAGTTTCACACACTACACGGACAACTCACTTGCTAACAATAGAATCTGCACGGACAACTCACGTGTCAATAATATCAATATATGGATCCGCATGGACAACTCACGTGCTACACAGACAACACATGTGCCAATAACCTAATCCACCCGTCATAGCCGCATGCCCCAATCCAAAATATCATACAGAAGCAATAAAGCAAGTGTACATGTATATAATAAATGAAATAAGATTCCTCTTATCCCTGGATTGGTGTAAATAACATGCTAAAGTGTAGGCATGTCCAAAGTGTACTAGCATAGCTCAATCCGGAAATTTCATCGATGAAAAGCATTTATCAAGTTCGTCCAGGGATTAAACCTCTAAGTAGACTCATCATGGCTCAATTAGATCACATAAACGGTTACCATATGTTAGATATCAAGAAGCTTAACAGTCATTTCTGGGCTTTTAGGAGCCCGAGCACAACCCAAACATGAGTACACAACCCCGGAGCCTGCACATGGGATCATCCCCACACATGTGCGCACCCAAAAGCACATGGCTATCACAACAAAATCACCATACGGAGCTATTGGAATCATCTAAACTCCATTCCGGGGTCGTTTACAGATAAGTCGACATCCAGTCACTATTTTAACTTAAGCTTTAAACCTTGGAACTAAGTGTTCCAATTCATTCCAAAACCTCACCGGACCCGAACCAACTACCCCGGCAAGTCACACAACAATTGTAAAGTACAATTTGAGCAGTAAATAGGGAAGCGGGGTTGTAATACTCAAAATGACCGGCCGAGTCGTTACATTCTCCCCCACCTAAACATACGTTAGTCCTCGAACGTGGACCAAGCTTCACACACAAGTTCCAATTAACTAAATGAACCTATCCAAGGTCCCGGAAGACTTCTCGGAGTCTGATAACACAAAAGTCCATTCTAGGTCAAACTTAGCTAATTCCAAACCTTCAAAATGCAAATTTCCTAAAATAAGTGTCGAATCACTCTCGGACCAACTGATGCTCAACCCGAACATACGCCCAAGTACAAAATCACCTTACGAACCTATAGGAACCTACAAATCGTGATTTCGAGGTCGCTTACTCAAAAGTTAAACCTTGATCAACTCTTTCTACTTAAGGCTTCCGAATTGAGAATTATTCTTCCAAATCAACTCCGAGCTTCTCGAAATTCAAGACCCACTACACGTGTAACTCATAATATATATATAGTGAAGCTACTCAGCATCACAAACTGTCGAACGACATGATAGAGCTTGAAACGACCAGTCGGGTCGTTACATTCTCCCCACCTTAAACATATGTTCGTCCTCGAACGTGCCAAGAACCATTCCAAAGTTACCAAGATCACTGTATAACTCCTCATGCACCTACCCGTGCCACTACAATCCATATAAGCATATTAGATCAACCCACATTGGAGATCCTTCTTGCTACCTTAGCCCACAAGCCTAAGGACTAAATTCCAACATCCTGAAATTTCCTATTAGGTCTGATTCTTTCATACATACAATGTATCAATCTCCATAAGATGTACCAAACATACATATACACCCAAGTCATAACCACACAATGTACTGCATCGCTGATATGCCTATAGTAATATCATCCAACTGCAATAGCTGCAAGTTTTTCCAATCTTGGTACCCATAATATACCTCATGACACATAAAATTATTTTCCAAGCCTCGCAATACTGAAACGATGAAAAAGATGTGTCGAAACTCATAACCACCTGTCAAACCAAAAAATCATGGAGTTCCTCGCTCGATAAGAACCATTGGTGCATTCTGAACTGATTAGCAACATTCCCCCTCCAAACATACATTATATAATCCCAATTGCACTGATTCCAGGTTAAAAATTTCTTCTCACCCAGTACATTATGCTCAGTCGATAAGCCATATCACACACCATCTAAAATATCATATGATGCCATCCATGTGCCAACGAACCACAACTAAATATGACCAATATGAAATGGAATCCCAAGTACTATAACTTCCCAACACACGTAAAATATAGAACAACCAAACAAATGCAACAAATTTATCCCTCAGAGAAGAAAAAAACACATTAAATAAGTATAAGGAATCGTACTCATCATCTCGCCATTGCGGCGTGCAACCCAATCCACACATGATACCATTACGGCGTACAACTCAATCCAAACATAAAAAATTGTATGAGAATACCCATCAAGCCAAAATGCTCATACTCACTAGACACACGTATATCAACCACAAGCACGCCAATTGCATAAACATAATCTTGTGGAGATGGATAGAACCATGCGCTACAAGGGCCAAGCACGACTAAGATGCAATAAAAACCAGCATCTCGAGAGCCATCTCGCTCATATAACACCACAAGCTTGTGTAGGAACATAACACAAATGTGAATAATTAAATCGCCTCACAACCCACATAGCATAAAAAGGTAACACATGGAATAGACGATGATAGGAATAGCATCCACCACGCCCGAAGAATCATCCATAGACAAATATTGTGCTAGTAAACATATTCGATCTGGTGTAAAATATACCTTCACAGTTAGGCCTGCCAATGGACCTCTAAATTGGTTCTGAATATCTCAAAATAGGTAAGTATCCTTTCAAGATCCACAATGACCCTATTCATGACACATACAAACAACTAACAAATCCTGAACATACTCTCATTGTCCGCAACCATAGTAATAGTACGTCTCTCAGACATAAACCCTTCAAACTGCGACAGTACCAGAATCTCCGTACTTGACCTCAATCTCTACTACTTAAATGACTGACATGCCATACCTACATAATCATCCTCACACAACCTTCTGCGCCACATAACAAAATCTAAACATCAAGCATCTGCAAATCAATAAACAACGCCTCTTCCACAAGACACATCATTCCTAGGCGACACTAATGTAGTTCCAGTATACTTTGAACATCTGAAATCTCCCCTGCTCCTTCGAGATTGTGGCATTCCTATCAAAACTAAATAGCAACCTTGACCCCTTCAATTCAAATTATACACCACTCACTGAACCTATCATGCTATTACGCGAGAGTACAAGAATTTTGTCATAACTCCTGAACCACCAGTAGAATAACACTTCGTCGATTAGAAAAATTTCACTTAATTCATTTTAGAAGAAAAATCACAACATGCAACTAAATTCCCAAAACCACAGAAGGCAGACACCTCAAGTTGAGGCCAAAACCGTCATAGCTCTTGGGGACCCATTTGTAAATGACTGAACAATTAAAACTAAGTCTTCTAAATCAACAAATCACGCAGACTGCCAAGCCGACAAGTTCTTGCCACAACACCTGCATAGCCTCAACATATCAAAGGAACCAATCAATTCATTTATCATGCTGATCCAAGCCACTACTAAACTGACCCAACTTCTTCAGATTTCCTCTTGACTTGCCTTCAAAGTAACACCTCTGTTTGCCAGCACACTATGGATCCCAATTAACACTCATTCCGAGTGACCCTAAATCATAAGACCACATCGCCTCAATACCCATAAGTCATTTTATACTCTCCTCATGAACTCAATAGTATCTCCAATCGATACACCCATTCCGAAAATATCTTCTGCGAATTTGAAGTTGTTTCCTTCATCTTTCTAACACCACACCCTAGACCGATGATAACATAGAAATACTCCAAGTCTCTTTCACACTCGGCTACAATACTCAATCCTTAGACACACAACAAACTTAAAAATCCTTAGGCACCACACTTTAATTCTTGAACTCACTAGAACCATTATTGAGAGTCACCCACTCTAAGACAGTCCCAATTATATAACCAAATAACTAGTGCTCCGTTAATACATGAATACTCCAAAAAAGCAACCGAATGAATCATTTCCTTGCACATCATATGCACAAAGAAGTATAAAATCTGAGTCATCCTATAAATTACACATGAATCGATAAGGCAAAATGTAGCATACATCTATCAAATTCCTTACTCGAATTACCCCTGATGTTTTCTTCCTCAGTCATCACTAATCAACTAATGTACCGAAATCTAGAAACTGCAAAGACCAGTATAGAATGGAATCCCAAGTACCATAACTTCCCAGCATGCATAAAAGATAGAACAACCAAACAAATGCTACAAATCTATCCCTCATAGAAGAAACAAAACATATAAAATAAGTATAAGGAATCATACTCATCATCTCTCCATTGCGGCGTGCAACCCAATCCACACATGATACCATTATGGCATGCAACCTGATCCAAACATAACAATTTGTATGAGAATACCCATCGAGCCAAAATGCTCATACTCACTAGACACTGGTATATCAACCACAAGCACGCCAATTGCATAAACATAACCCTGGGAAGATGGAAAGAATCATGCGCTACAAGGGCCAAGCACGACTAAGGTGCAATAAAAACCAGCATCTCGAGAGATATCTCACTCATATAACATCACAAGCTTACGCATGACCACAACACACATGTAAATGATCAAGCCGCCTCACAACCCACATAGCATAAAAAGGTAATATGTGGAATAGACGACGACAGGAATAGCATCCACCATGCCCGAAGACTTATCCATAGACAAATATTATGCTAGTAAACATATCCGATCTGGTGTAAAATATACCTTCACAATTAGGCCCGCCAATGGACCTCTAAACAGATTCTGAACATCTCAAAATAGGTAAGTATCCTTTCAAGATCCACAATGACCCTATTCATGACACATACAAACAACTGTTAAATCCTTAAAAAACTCCCATTGTTCGTAACCATAGGAATAGTACGTCTCTCAGACATAAACCCTCTGATTTGCCACTGTACCAGAATCTTTATACTTGACCTCAATCTTTACTACTTAAATGACTGACATGCCATACCTACATAATCATCCTCCCACAACCTTCTGCACCATATAACAAAATCTAAACATCAATCATCCACGAATCAATACACAACGCCTCTTCCATAGGACACACCATTCCTAGGCGACACTAATGTAGCGCCAATATACTTTGAACATCTGAAATCTCCCGTGCTCTTTCGAGCTCGTGGAATTCCTATCAAAACTTAACCGCAACCTTGATCCCTTCTATTCCAATTCCACACCACACACTGCACCTATCATGCTATTACGCGAGAGTACAAGAATTTTGTCATGAACTCCTGAACCACTAGTAGAGTAACACTTCGTCGATTAGAAACCTTTCACTTAACTCATTTTAGAAGAAAAATCACAACATGCAACCAACTTCCCATAACCACAAAAGAAAGACACCTCAAGTCGTGGCCAAAACTGTCATAACTCTTGGGGACCCACTTGCAAATAACTAAACCATTAAACTGAGTCTTCTAAATCAAACGAATCATGCAGACTGCCAAGACAACAAGTTCTTGCCACAACATCTGCATAGCCTCAACATATCGAAGGAATCGATCAATTCCTTTACCATGCTGATCCAAGACACTACTAAATTGACCCAACTTCCTCAGATTTCCTCTTGACTTGCCTTCAAAGTAACACCTCTGTTTACCAGCATACAATGCATCCCAATTAACAGTCATCCCGAGTGACCCCAAATCGTAAGACCACATCGCCTTAATACACATAGCCATTTTATACTCCCCTCATTAACTCAATATTATCTCCAACTGATACACCCCTTCCGAAAATATCTTCTGCGAATTTGAAGTTGTTTCCTTCATCTTTGTAACACCGCACATGTAACATCCCGGTCGGTCATTTTGAGAGTTGTAGCCTCGTTCCTCTATTTACTTCTCCTTTTGCGCTTTATAGCTGCTATGTGACTTGCCAGGGTCGTTGGTTCGGGTCCGAAAAAGTTTCAGAATGAGTTGAGATACTTAGTCTCAAGGTTGAAAGCTTAAGTTGAAAAGGTTGACCGGATGTTGACTTATGTGTAAACGACTCCAGAATGGAGTTTCGATGGTTATGTTTGCTCTGTTGGGTGATTTTGGACTTAGGAGCGTGTCCAGATTGTGATTTGGAGGTCTATAGTTAAATTAGGTTTGAAATGGTAAAAGTTAGAAATTTAGAAGTTTGACCGAGAGTGGACTTTGTGGTTACCAGGCTCTGATTGGGATTCCAGGAGTTGGCGTAGGCCTGTGGTGTCATATGTGACTTGTGTGCAAATTTTGAGGTCAATTAGAAGTGATTTGATAGGTTTAGGCATCGTTTGTAGAAGTTGGAATTCCTTAGTTTCAATAGGCTTGAATTGGGGTGCGATTCATGGTTTTAGCGTTGTTTGATGTGATTTCAAGGCTCGTCTAAATTCGTATCATGTTTTAGGACTTTTTGGTATAATTGGTTGAGGTCTCGGGGGCCTTGGGTGGAGTTCAGATGGTTAACAGATCGAATTTTCCTTAAGTGTTATGTTAAGGTGCTGTAGATCTGGTGTCATCGCACATGCACTGGGATTAGCCACAGGTATGGAGCTGCAGAAGTGGCTAAGCTTGCACAACTGCAAAGAGGAGAAAGATCACTGGGGGTCGCAGGCACGGAAAGGTTTTCGCATATGCGGATGCGCATCTGCGCGAGGTCGATTGCCGAAGCAGATTTGGACGGGCAGCTGGGAGTCGCAGAAGCGAGGAATGGTTTGTAGATGCGGTCCCGCAGGTGTGAAGCTGGGACCGCAAGTGCGCTTGGTCGGCTGTTAAGTGAGTTTCGCAGAAGCGAGTTTTTCTCTGCAAAAGCGGAGCGCAGGTGCGAGCCCTGGCTCAACAGGTGCAGAAAAGACTGGGCAATGTACTAAAAACTAGGGTTCTAAGATTTTCTTCATTCTTAAACATTCCAAGCTCGGGATTAAGAGATTTTGAGAGGGATTTCAAAGGAATTCTTGAGGTAAGTCACTTGTGGTTTAATTTTCTCAATAATTATGTTTCCCTATTCATTTTCCCACCTAGATTGTGTGGTTTTAAGGTGTAATTAGGGGGGTTTGAGTCTAGTGATTTGGAGAGTTTAATTTGGGGATTTGGGGGTCAATTTGGTGTTAGATTTTGGTAAATTTGGTATGGTTAGACTCGTGGTTGAATGGGTTTCTGATTTTTGTGACTTTTATCAAAATTCGAGACGTGGGCCCGGGAGCCGGCTTTAGAGTGACTTTTTGACTTTTGATTAAGAACTTGGCATTTTCTTATGGTATTGATTCCTTTAGCTTGTGTGGATTGTATCAAATGTTGTATGACTAGATTTGAGGAGCTCGGAGGCCGATTCGCGAGGCAAGGGCTTGCTAGCGAAGTGATTCGAGTTGCTTGAGGTAAGTATCGTATTTAAACTCGGTTGAGGCACCAGTTGGCTATACACGAAGAAGGAACTGGGGCCAGGGGATTTTTGCCCTATGCGAACATGACACGGGAGACGCAAACCCGAGGAATAGGCGCTGGCAGATTGCCCTTCACGAACGCGGCAGGGCGACCGCAAACGCGAAGGAAGGGTTCATGGCTGATGGAATTTGGTCATCGTGAATGCAGGGGTAGCTCGCAAATGCGAAGCATTGGGTAGGTAGGCCTTCGCGAACACGACCAGTGGCCTGCGAACGCCATGAAGAGACTACATAAGCTTATAATAGTGAGCTCGAGGGTTGAGCTGTCACGACCCAAAATCCATCCGAAGGAGTCACGATGGCACCTAGTCTCTAAAACTAAGTAAGCCTAACGTTGACTGAAATAACAACAATATTTAACTAACATCGAACAATTTCAAAATAGAAATATTTATACAAATTTACAATCCCAAAACCGGTAGCTCAAGTCATAAGCCTTTCTAGGAGACATTTTACATAATGAATACATCACTGCTCCAGAATAGAAGAAAAAATGGATAAATACATTAGAGGGTGACTTCGGAGCCTGCGAACGCCCGGCGGGTGTACCTTGAAGTCTCCAATCACACCAAGAATGAGTCTCAAACCCTACTCGATCCGAAGTACCTGGCTCTGCACAAAATATTGTGCAGAAGCATAGCATGAGTACACCACGGTGGTACCTAGTAAGTATCAAGCCTAACCTCGGTAGAGTAGTGACGAGGCCAAGTCAAGGCACCTACCGAAAATATAAACCTATGCAGGATATGACATAAAGCTAACAAGGAAGGAATATCAGAGTAATGCCAATAGCATAAAGAAATCAAGTTATAATCAATAATAACAATAAAGGGAACACGAATGGCAACAAGGAATAACCAAGTAATTAAACAACAACATAGTTGGGGTACAGATAAAGTATAAATGTGCTCATGTAGAGAAAATGATGTCAACTCAACCAATCAAATCGTTTCTAATAAACAATTCCAACAATTCCAATGCTCGTAATCTCATATCATAAACCACAACTTCCAAACCTCTAACACACATGGCACTTTGTGCCCACATCTCTCCATCTCACTTTGCACGGAAAAACTCACGTGCTACTCGGTACATAATATCCCTGTCAAATGCTAATTAAGATATTCCAGAGATTTTATTTATACATCGCAAGGTAAAATTTCAGTTTCTAGACCAAGTAGGAAATCCGTGAGAAAGATGATTTTATTTTAGAAATCATTTGAGTGAAGAAAAATAACATTTTTCGAATAAAATTACAACATCGAACAAGCTATAGAATTTAATATAGAATTCATTAAATTAAATCATAATAACAATTCCTTTTGAAGTAAAATAAAAACCTCAGACAGGTTAAGAAGATTAAGTTGAGAAATCAATTGAAATAAAATATAACAACTATTAGAAATAGTAAATACCAAAATATACGGCGAGTTTTAACTTAGAAGTCACGCAAGGTAGCATGATATTAATTCTTTTACTTTAAATCACCATATTACTAACAACTCATCAGGGCAGGCGGTAATGACTCAACGTAGTAAATTCACCTTGAAAATGAATTTATCAAATTAATAGTACAAGGAAAAATAGTTTAGGAAATGACGGCAAGGCAGTAAGTCAATGACAATAACTCAATCCTCAGAAGACAGTGAAAACTGTAAATACAAATTCTCAGAATCTCGTACGAAGGAACTGAAGCCAATACAATAAAATAGGGGATACAAAATACACAAATATGTTATGGCGTGCAACCCGATCCCACCATATATTATCAATATCATAATTCACCCTTATTCCACCTGTTACGGAGTGCAACCCGATCCCATCGTACAATCACAATGTCACAATATAATATTCCTCCCTTATTTCACCACCTCCCTTATTTCACCTCTAGCGGCGTGCAACCCGATTCCCCGTACAATAATTTGAATCAACAACAACAATTCAATAACTCAATTTACAAGAGTTTTCTACAACCGAGGGTATGAGTACACGACAATAAAGGAACCACGTAAAAATTAAAGGAATACAACAACCTTTACAAAAATGACAAGACATGTAAGGCACGTGATAATTAAGCATGCAATTATAACAATTTGGACATGTAGCAGATATGCACAGATTCATAGAGGAACTCAACAATTAAGAGGTAACAAGAAAATAAGGAAGGCAATAACTTCAACCGAGGCATATAAGATCCAAATAACAAGCAAGAGGTAAATAAGTGCTAACAACATCATATAGAGCATGTAAGAGTAGCCTAACAACGAGATACCACATGTTATGACAACTTAATCAAAGGAATGGGAAGAGACTAAACAATCTAAACCGGTCAATGCCACATATAAACTGTGTACCCACTCGTCACCTTGCGTACACGGCTTCCACATAACAAGATAGCATAATCGACTCAATTCCAAAGGGGTAGGTTCCCCCACACTAGGTTAGACAAGACACTTACCTCAATTCGGCCAACTCAATACTCACTTTAGCTTTTTCCTTTACCTATTCACCACCGCTCGGCTCAATCTAGCCAAATACGACTTAAATACATCAAACAATGCAAGAGAAAATGATTTCAATTAACAAAAGCTATGATCTTTATATAATTTGCAAAAAGTCAACAAACGTCAACCCCCCGGGCCCGCACCCTGGAACCCGATAATATTTACAAAACCCGAACACTCATTCCAATACGAGTTCAACCATACCAAAATTATCAAGTTTCGATACCAATTCGTCTTTCAAATCATTATTTTTCATTTTTGAAAGATTTTACAGATTTTTCCCAAATTTCCCTTTAGATTCTCATGAATTTTATGTTAAATCAGAGGTATAATCACAAAATATAATTGAAAATTGATTAGAGGTACTTACCCTATGATTGTAGATGAAATACCTCTCTCAAAATCGCCCACTCTCGGACCTAGGGTTCAAAATATGACAAAAAATGAAGCTAAAACTCGGAATGGCCAGCATTTAGCAGGCTGCAGATGTCGCATTTCCGACAGGGGGTTCGCAAATGCGGACAAAACATCACTAATGCGACCCCTGACAGACTAGGCCTTCATCGCAAATGTGATACAGAGTTTGCAAATGCTAAACTCTTCAGGCTTCTCAAAAGCGACACTTTCATTGCAAATGCGATCCAGTCCCCAGTAGCCCAGGTTCGCAAATACGAAGACTACCTCGCAAATGCGGTAGTCACATTTGTGACCAAAACATCGCAAATGCGATGAAACCAGAACAACACTCAAAATTCTTAACAAAACACTCCGAAGCTAATCCAAAACTCACCCGATCCCCCGAGGTTCCAAACCAAACACCCACACAAGTCTGAAAATATAACATGAACTCGCTCGCGCGATCGTAACACCAAAATAACCTCTAGAATCACGAATCGGACGCCAAAACACATGAAAATCACAATGAACTTCAAGAACTTCTAGAATCGAAAGCAAGCGTCCGAACCATATCAAATCAAGTCCCAAATGACATAACAGAGCTGTTCCGAATCTCGGAATCGCATTCCGACCCCGATATCACCAAAGTCAACTCTCGGTCAAACATCTCAATCTTCCAAAACTTCAACTTTCTAATTTCCGCCAAAATGTTTCAAATTACCCTACGGACCTCCAAATCCAAATCCGGACGCACGCCTAAGTCCAAAATCACCACCCGAGACTATCAGAACCATCGAAACTCCAATCCGAGGACGAATTCTCAAAAAATCAAATCTTGGTCAATTCTTTCAACTTCGAGCTTCTCAAAATGAGAGTCACTTCTAAAATTCCTTTTCGAACCCCTAAAAAACCCGAATTGATGATGCACGCAAGTCATATTATACTGTGTGAAGCTACTCGTGACCTCAAACTGCCGAACCGGACGCAATTTCTCAAAATGACAAGTCGGGTCGTTACATCTTCCCATACTTAAACATACGTTCTTCCTCGAACGTTCCCGGAGTAGTTCCAAAGCCATCAAATCACTGTATGAGCTCACCATTCATACACCGGGGGGTGATTCCCCATCACCCAAACCTATGTAGGCCCGATAACGCAACTTAACCGAAGACCTCACTTCATCCTTAGTCCATAACTTAAGACAGAACCCAACCCTCAATATCTGAAACACATCATAAGATCCGAATCTCGCATCATCACGTTGTACAAACCTGAACAAGCTGAATCGAGCCACAATTTCAACCCAGGTCACAATCACATGATGTTCCAAACAACTCAAATGCCCGTAGTAATATCTTCTGACCATCATAGCTGCCCAATAACAATCTGGATGCCGACAATATGCCTCTCATTGAATAAAACCTTGTTTTAGACCTCCACGACGTTGACCAAGATACAAGAAACATGCACAAACTCACAACCACGCATGAAGTCAACAAGCCAAGAAGTGCTCCCATCCCTCAAGAGCCATTACCTAAATCTAAGCGGAAATATCATCATCCTTCTAACCACTCCTCACCCCAAATCGATAGTGTGAATCTCAAATCTAAGAACCTCTTCTCAGCCAATACAAGCAGTCCAGCTAACAACTCATCACGGAACCACACAAATCCTCACATAACACGACCCGTACACCAAACAGGCAATAACCCAGGCATGCAGCAAAATAGAAGGAAAGTAAGGTACGAGGATTATCTAACAAGTGCAACAGATATAATGACAAAGTACAGTTTTATCAACTTATCCCGCAGAGGGGAAATGGACACAAAATAAACACAAGGAACATAACATCCACTGCGGCGTGCAGCCCGACCCCAAATGTATCAATCCACATAGGGATACTCATCGAGCCAATGTGCTTGGGTTCACTGATCACATGGATTGATAGGGATACTCATCGAGCCAATGTGCTTGGGTTCACTGATCACATGAATGCTTATATCAAGTACAATAGAGTGCATAAGTATAACTATAGGAAATGAATAGAAATAGAACAACATGGTGGAAAACAAGCACAACTAAGGTGCAATAAGGAAAGCAACATCATGGGGGCCATCTTGCCCACATCACCATAAGGCGTGAACGGAATCACAACATGTGTGGATAATAATTATATACCTCACAACCCATCATCGCATAAGAGAAAGACACATAACATAGGTCAGGTCACAAATAATATCCTTTTCGCCCGATAACATAACCGTGATAATAATCTCACAAGAGCACCCAAACTCGATCTGATAGAAAATACACATTCCCTTTAGGCTTTCAAATAGCTCCCGAACCAAATCCTAATCATTCCCGAACAGGTAAATATCCTTCCAAAATCCCATAGCAACCTGTCGATAATGTATGCTATTAGTTATCCCATTCTCAACATTTCTTCACAATCCGCAAACAAGAAATAGTCCGCCTATGAGGACATCCAGCCCCAAAACCTCAGGAATACCAAAATTTCCATACCCAAACTCAACTACGCTACTCGAATGGCTGATACATCACTCATACCCCATCATCTTACTGAAGCACCCATATAGATTTTCTATCCCATAACAAAACCTGAACCTCGGAAGCCTCAAAACCCAGTAATCACCATGTCACTAGCCACGCATCTACGAACCAAAACACAAGGTTCCTTCCTAAAATGCACGCTCTTCACATATGATATCCAATAATGCCAACATTCTATTAACTTCTGATATCCATCCAGGAGAAAACCATAATGTACAACATATTCCTTATGCCCGTAACAGACAATCGACTCAAGCCATGGCCAACACCATCGAGAACTCTCAGAGACCCACCCACATGCAACTAAGCCATCAGGACCGCATCTCCCTAACTCAACCGAGTCACACAAACCATCCAACCCAAAAGTACCACCACAAATGCCGATAGGGAATTCCCATTCAAAAAGGAGCAATTACTTCCATTGCTATGCTGACCCAACACCATAGAGCTGACCCATTTCTTCGGATACTCCTCGTCTTTCCTCTAGGGTAACACTCCTCCATGTCGATACACAATGATCCCAACCAAAGCCCATCACAGAGAATCCTAGCACGAATCACATAGCCTAGAAGCTCATAAACCAAAGTATTTGGGTGTGAAGCAAACCATAATGTCGCAACCAAGATGCCCACGCTGAATAGACCTTCTGTGAATTGAAGTTATTTCTCCGACTACCTTTTATACTAAAATGTAGATCCATTAATGACGCAGAAACACCGCAAGACCCAACATCATCCCATGCAAAATCTCAGGTCTTAATCAAATATAAATTTTGGGGAACCTTCCAATACCATATATATACACCTCTCAGGCCAAAACTGATATAACACTTGACTTTGCAATTTGAATGCCTCTAGTGGCCTCCCCCACTTGGCGCAAAGCCATAGAAAACAACATCTGATGATCCGTAAAACTAACCTTCACGACTCGTACAATACCAATTACAAAGTACTCCAAGTCATCTACTAAGCGCACATCCATTCTCATGACAGTCAAACTCGTTTCCTTCAGTGCCTTGAACGACAATATGTACCTTTCACAGAGTAGAAATCCCATACAAAGCACATAGTCTTTAAGACCACCAACTATCCTCAATCAACATCCACCTCGTGACCCCACCACGATCGCGATGACTAGTCAACCAATTAAACCTTCCCAAGCTCGTACTTTTTAACCAGATGTCGGGACCCATTGCACTTCCATGTGATCAACTAAATAGTCTTCCAATACCTCTGCATCCTCTGTATGGACGACACGTTGAGACAATGTTTGAGCATCCCTGGCTCTCGTAGTCTATCTGCAACATCACGAATAGCTGGCACATAGCTAATACCAAGAGCGCGATACCATGCACGAGGGAATGCAAAGGAACATAAGGTATATGCTTCAAGCTGAATAAATGTCGCACGACAAGGAATGAAAGAAGTGGAATTTCCTAATAGTTTTCATAGCCTCTCAAAGATAAGTACAGACGACTCCGTACCGATCCGCAAGACTCTACTAAACCTGCTTATGAATCGTAGCACCTATGAACCTATAGCTCTAATACCAACTTGTCACGACCCAAAATCCCTCTAAAGGAGTCGTGATTGTACCTAGTCTCTAAAACTAGGTAAGCCTAACGTTGACTGAAATAACAACAATATTTAACTAACATCGAACAATTTCAAAATAGAAATCTTTATACAAATTTACAATCCCAAAACCGGTAGCACAAGTCATAAGCCTTTCTAAGAGAATTTTTACATAATGAATACATCACTGTTCCGGAATAGAAGAAATAATGGAAATAAATGCATTAGAGGGTGACTTCGGAGGTTGCGAACGCCCGACAGGTGTACCTTGAAGTCTCCAGCCACACCAAGAATGAGTCTCAAAAACTACTCGATCCGAAGTACCTGGCTCTGCACAAAGAAATGTACAGAAGCGTAGCATGAGTACACCACGGTGGTACCTAGTAAGTATCAAGCCTAACCTCGGTAGAGTAGTGACGAGGCCAGGTCAAGACACCTACCAAAAATATAAACCTGGGCAGGATATGACATAAAGCTAACAAGGAAGGAATATTAGAGTAATGCCAATAGCAGAAAGAAATCAAATTACAATAAATAATAACGATAAGGGGTACACGAATGGCAACGAGGAATAACCAAGTAATTAAACAACAACATAGTTGGGGTACGGATGAAGTATAAATATGCTCAGATAGAGAAAATGATGTCAACTCAACCAATCAAATCGTTTCTAATACACGATTCCAACAATTCCAATCCTCGTAATCTCATATCATAAACTACAACTTCCAAACCTTTAACACGCATGGCACCTTGTGCCCACATCTCTCCATCTCACTTTGCACGGCAAAACCCATGTGCTACTCGGTACATAATATCCGTGTCAAATGCTAATTAAGATGTTCCAGACATTTTATTTATACATCACAAGGTAAAATTTCAGTTTCTAGACTAGGTAGGAAATCCGTCAGGAAGATGATTTTGTTTTAGAAATCATTTGAGTGAAGAAAAATAACATTTTTCGAATAAAATTACAACATTGAACAAGCTATTGAATTTAATATAGAATTCATTAAATTAAATCATAATAACTATTCCTTTTTAAGTAAGATAAAAACCTCAGACAGGTTAAGGAGATTAAGTTGAGAAATCAATTGAAATAAAATATAACAACTATTAGAAATAGTAAATACCAAAATATATAGTGAGTTTTAACTAAGAAGTCATGCAAGGTAGCGTGATATTAATTCGTTTATTTTAAATCATTATATTACTAACAACTCAGCAGGGCATGCGGTAATGACTCAATGTAGTAAATTCACCTTGAAAATCAATTTACCAAAATAATAGTACTAGGAAAAAGAGTTCAGGAAATGACGGCAAGGTAGTAAGTCAATGACAATAACTCAATCCTCAGAAGACAGTGAAAACCGGAAATACAAATTCTCATAATCTCGTACGAAGGAACTGAAGCCAATACAATAAAATAGGGGATACAAAATACACAAATATGTTGCAGCGTGCAACCCGATCCCACCATCTAATATCAATATCATAATTCACCCTTATTCCACCATATCAATTCACCCTTATTTCACATGTTACGACGTGCAACCCGATCCCACCGTACAACATCAATATCATAACAATAAATATAATATGTTGCGGCGCGCAACCCGATCTCACCATATAATATAAATATCATAATTCACCCTTATTTCACCATAACAATTCACCCTTATTCCACAGTTACGGCGTGCAACCCGATCCCATCGTACAATCACAATGTCACAATATAAATATCCTCCCTTATTTCACTACCTCCCTTATTTCACCTGTTGTGGCGTGCAACCCGATCCCCCGTACAATAATTTAAATCAACAACAACAATTCAATAACTTAATTTACAAGAATTTTCTACAACCGAGGGTATGAGTACACAGCAACAAAGGAACAACGTAAAAATCAAAGGAATACAACAACCTTTACAAAAATGACAAGACATGTAAGGCACGTGATAATTAAGCATGCAATTATAACAATTTGGACATGTAGCAGATATGCACAGATTCATAGAGGAACTCAACAATTAAGAGGTAACAAGACAATAAGGAAGTCAATAACTTCAACCAAGGCATATAAGGGCCAAATAATGAGCAAGAGGTAAATAAGTGCTAACAACATCATATAGAGCATGTAAGGGTAGCCTAACAACGAGATACCACATGTTATGACAACTTAATCAAAGGAATGGGAAGAGACTAGACAATCTAAACCGGTTAATGCCACATATAGACTGTTTACCCACTCGTCACCTTGCATACACGGCTTCCACATAACTAGATAGCACAATCGACTCAATTCCAAAGGGGTAGGTTCCCCCACACAAGGTTAGGCAAGACACTTACCTCAATTCGGTCAACTCAATACTCAATTTAGCTTTTTCCTTTACCTATTCACCACCGCTCGGCTCAATCTAGCCAAATACGACTTAAATATATCAAACAATGCAAGAGAAAATAATTTCAATTAACAAAGCTATGATCATTATACAATTTGCAAAGAGTCAACAAACGTCAACCCCTCGGGCTCGCACCCCGGAATCCGATAAAATTTACAAACCCGAACACCCATTCTGATACGTGTTAAACCATACCATAATTATCAAGTTCCGATACCAATTCGTCTTTCAAATCATCATTTTTCATTTTTGAAAGATTTTACAAATTTTTCCTAAATTTTCCTTTAGATTCTCATGAATTTGATGTTAAATCTGAGGTATAATTACAAAATATAATAAATTGATTAGAGGTACTTACCCAATGATTGTAGATGAAATTCCTCTCTCAAAATCGCCCACTATCGAACCTAGGGGTTCAAAATATGACAAACAATGAAGCTAAAACTCGGAATGCCCAGCATTTAGCAGGCTGCAGATGTCGCATTTGCGACAGGGGGTTCGCAAATGCGACCTCCGCAAATGCGACCCCTGACAGACCAGGCCTTCATTGCAAATGCGATACAGAGTTCGCAAATGCGAAACTCTTCAGGCTTCGGAAAAGCGACACTTTCATCGGAAATGCTATCCAGTCCCCAACAGCCCAGGTTCGCAAATACAAAGAATACCAAGAAAATGCGGTAGTTGCATTTGCGACCAAAACATCGCAAATGCGATGAAACCAGAACATCACTCAAAATTCTTAACAAAACACTCTGAAGCTAATCCGAAACTCACCCGAGGCCCCGAGGCTCTAAACCAAACACCCACACGAGTCTAAAAACATAACACGAACTCGCTCGCGCGATTGAAACACCAAAATAACCTTTAGAATCATGAATCAGATGCCAAAACACATGAAAATCACAATGAACTTCAAGAACTTATAGAATCGCAATCAAGCGCCTGAACTATATCAAATCAACTCCAAATGATACCAAATTTTGCAGGCAAGTCCCAAATGACTAACAGAGCTGTTCCAACTCTCAAAATTGCATTCTGACCCCGATATCACCAAAGTCAACTCTCGGTCAAACCTCTTAATCTTCCAAAACTTCAACTTTCCAATTTCCGCCAAAATGCTTCAAATTACCCTACGGACCTCCAATCCAAATCCGGACGCACGCCTACTTGTTTTTGTGTTATTCAGCTATATTATGTTATATCGGGTTAGTTAGTTCGAGTCTGAAAGGAACTCGGAGTGAAATGAGACACTTAGTCTCATAATTGAAAATTTTAAGTTAGAAAAGTGGATCGGATATGGACCTATGTGTAAATGACCTCAGATTTGAATTTTGATGATTCCAATAGTTCCGTATGGTGATTTTGGGCTTAGGAGCGTGTCCGGAATATTATTTGGAAGTCAGTAGAGGAATTAGGCTTGAAATGCCGAAAGTTTTATTTTTGAGAAGTTTGACCGGGGGGATGACTTTTTGATATCGGGGTTGGAATCCAATTTTGAAAATTGGAATACCTCTGTTATGTCATTTAGGACTTGTGTGCAAAATTTGAGGTCAATCGGACGTGATTTGATAGGTTCCGAAGTTGTTTGTAGAAATTAGAAATTTCAAAGTTCATTAGACTTGAATTGGGGCGTAATTCAGGGTTTTAGCATTGTTTGAGGTGATTTGAGGATTCTACTAAGTTCGTATGATGTTTTAGGACTTGTTGGTATATTTGGTTGAGGTCCCGAGGGCCTCGGGTGTGTTTCGGATGGTTAACAGATTAAAAATTGAACTACAACAACTGATGTAATTTCCTTCTATTGGAAATTGCTTCTGCCAGATTCGAGCCAAAAAATCGAGCCCAGAAATCGAGCCCAGATAGATCTCAGGGTCGAGGGCCATGACCGAATCCCAGATCGAGCTTAGGGTCGAGGGCCACGATCGAAGCCATGATCGAGCCCAGAGTCGAGGGCCACGATCGAAGGCATGATCGAGCCCAGGGTCGAGGGTCACGGTCGAAGGCCGGGTCAAAGTCATAATCGAGGGCCAGGATCGAGAACTAGGATCGAGGGCCAGGACTGAGGGCCAGGATCGAGGACCTCGATCGAAGGCCAAGATCGAGGCTGAACCGAGGATGTCTGGGCAGAATTATAAAAATAGGGACTTCGTCCCATTTGCCATTTTTGACAAATTGGAGCTTGAGGAGAGGCGATTTTTGATATATTTTCAAGGAAAACTTGAGGTAAGTCCCTTGTGATCATTTCTACTCCATAATATTGAATTATCATCGAATAATCCGACTAGATTACATGAGTTTGAGGTGTAAATCGGAGATTGGAACTTAGAAATTTGGAAATAAGATTTGTAGATTTGAGGGTCGAGTTGAGGTCGGATTTTGGTAAAATTGGTATGGGTAGACTCGTGGTTAAATGGGCTTTCGGATTTTGTTATTTTTGTCGAGTTCCGAGACATGGGCCTCACAGGCAATTTTTGAGCTAATTTTCGGATATTTATGGAAAAATCATTATTATCTTGTGGAATTAATTCCAATGAATTTTATTGACTGAAACGAATTATTTATGACCAGATTTGAGGCATTCGGAGGCCGATTTGCGAGGCAAAGGCATAGTAGAGTAAAAAGTTTCATGTTTTGAGGTAAGTAACGATTGTAAATCTAGTCCTGGGGGTATGAAACCCCGGATTTCGTATCATTCTACTATTTTGAAGTGACACACATACTAGGTGACGGGAGTGTGGGCATGCACTATTGAGGATTATTGACTTGGTCCGTCCCGTAGCAACTGTAAAGTTGCATACTTTGTTGAAACCATTTGATACTTACATGTTTTAGAAAGAATTTCTGTAAATTGGGTTGAATGCCATGTTTGGGCCTTGCGCCAATGTTGTTTGGACCCTTAGGGGCTGTTTCTTACCATCCTCTCACTGTTTTTGATTGAAAATCTATACTCAGTCATGTTTATACTTGTTTACCGCATAACTCAGTTTTGTGACTCTATTTTGATGCATATAAATGTTTTGGGCCGAATGCCCTGTTTTACTGAAATGCCCGACTGGCTTGATTTGTGAGGATGAGTGTGGATCGGGGCTGCCCGCCTGCAACATACTTTATGACTGAGTGAGGCCGAGGGCCTGATTTGTGAGGATGAGTGTGGATCGGGGCTGCCCGCCTGCAACATACTTTATTATTATGGCACATGAGTTGTCCGTGCAGATTATAGCGCTTGGGCTGAAGGAGCCCCTTCGGAGTCTGTACACACCCCCAGTGAGCGCAGGTACCTACTGAGTGCGAGTGCCGAGTGCTGAGTGACTGGGAGGCAAGAGTGATTGTGAGGTATGCCCGAGTGGCAAGAGTGATTGTGAGGTATGCCCGAGTGGCAGGAGTGATTGTGAAGTATGCCCGAGTGGCATGAGTGACTGTAAGGTTTTCCCGAGGGGCTGTATATGAGTGATGTTTTGCCCGAGGGGCTGTTTATGATTTCATCATTTTTTGCTCACCTTTGCATTGAGCCTTTGTTTGAAAAAAACTGTTGGAAAAATGTCTTTAAATGATTTTTACTGGAACTGGGTTTAAACGAGATGTTTGATTCAAATCCTGATTTTTTTTAAGAGCATGCGGTATTTTACTGAGATTTTCTGATATGAACGTTATATGCTTTATTACTCGTCACTACTTCTTAGTCTTTATTTATTATTGTTACTTACTGAGTTGGCGTACTCACGTTACTTCCTGCACCTTGTGTGCAGATCTAGCGGTTATTGAGTGTTCTGGTTGCAGATTTTCTTGGAGATAGCAAGGTAGCTGTTTGGCGATCGTAGCCCATGCTCTTCTCCCTCTTATCTTCCTCTAGTTGTATTTAGCAATTTTTCGAGCTGAGTTAGCCTTGATATTGTTAGACAGATTGTAGTATATGTTCATGACTAGTGACACCCCGATGTCGGGCTTTTCTTTTCCGCACTTCTATTTTTTTTCTTTGATTTGAACTCTTTAAATGAAGGTTTATGTTAAATAACCTTAAAATTATCTTTAAGATGAAAATATCGGTTTATTTTGGAAATGATTCGGCTTGCCTAGTTCCACGATAGGCGCCAT
Organism: Nicotiana tomentosiformis; assembly: GCF_000390325.3. Classification (NCBI taxonomy): domain Eukaryota; kingdom Viridiplantae; phylum Streptophyta; class Magnoliopsida; order Solanales; family Solanaceae; genus Nicotiana; species Nicotiana tomentosiformis. Next base: position 96,625,003 of record NC_090823.1, read on the forward strand.
CACGACAGGGGTAAGTTTTGGGTCGTGACAAGTTTAATGGTGGGTATCGATACGCATGCGACGATATAAGATGGGATTTATACGCGTGTTGCTAGTAAGTGAATTACTTGAAGCCACGCGGTGAGATAAGGGGGCTAAAGCACGTGAAGCTATTTAGGAATTAAAAAAATTAAAAAAAATACAAGGCTCACATGGCGATATAAGGAAGATTGTGATAGTGACTTGTGAAATGTGGTATCTCGGTGTGGTATCTCGGTGTGATTCTTGTTGTACATTCTATGTCGGAACGACTTGTTGATTTGAATGGTTATTTGTTTTCCTATAAATCATTTCACTTGTATTTGATTGTATTTGGTTGTTTGTTGTTATCTTTGTGTTGGAGCGATTATGACTTCTTGTGTGAGCCATGCATTCTACGTGATTTACTGTGTTACTTTAATGTGTCAATTTGTGCCTCTGTTGTTACTGGATGAATTGATTGTCAAGATGAATTTACTTGCATGGAGTCATCATATCATATTTTGTTGAGTTGTTGGTAGTATAACGATTTTAAATAAAGAAATTATTAATATGCTTTACTTTATGTGACTCTTAAGATAAAACTCGTCATCTCACTCGGTGTTTTACTATATTTAAATTTTTATCACGCTTTACTTTAAATGATTCTACATTTAATTCGTTAACTTATTCGATATTTTACTTTATTTAAAAATATTATTTTACATTACCTTATTTGATTTCTAATCTAAACTAATTTTCCCGTTTGATACAATACTTTGTATAAATTGTACTCTATTTTACTTTATTTTGGTTTCTAAAATAAACTCATTATTTCATTTGATGCATTACTTTATTCAAAATTATTAATATGCCTTATTTTATTTAAATAAATCTCTCAAACATTTTATATGTAATAGACACAGATTCAGTGTACACGGTGGCACATGGACTTTGCCGGGCGAGGGTGAATGGTAATGTGGGCACAAGGTATCATGTGTGTAAGAAACATGATTGTGGCTATGATTTGTGATTATGAGGTGTGGTGCCTCGGGAAAATTTCTTGTTGTAAATCATGTGGTGGAACGACTTGATTAATTGAATTGTCATTTGTTTTCCTTAATTGGTTTCATTCATGTTTTAATCGTGTTGTGATTATTTCGCTGCTTTATCACCCGTTTACTTTTTGTTGCCACTTGTTGTTTCTGTTATCCCGTTATAAGTTTTATATTAATGTTCCTTCTATTGTTATCCTTATATTGATGTTCTTTCCACTGTTAGAGTTTTATTTATATGCTTGCAGAGGTTATTTTCTAGTGAGTGTCATGATTTGAACCTCGTCACTACTCCACCGAGGTTAGTCTTGATACTTACTGAGTACAGTTGTGGTGTACTCATGCTATGCTTCTGCAAATTTTTGTGCAGATCCAGGTACCTCTGAACATGTCAATCGTTAGCTAGTTGTTGGAGGTTTGCTACTGAGACTTCAAGGTATACCTGTCATTATGCTTGCAGACCTCGGAGTCACCTTCTGGAGCTTTACTTCATTACTTCTTACTTTTATTCCAAATACTGATGTATTTGATATTCTTAGTTACTCTCAGTAGTTCTTATGACTATGTACTACCGATTTTTGGGATTTGTATAACAATTGTTCCATTTTGGTTGTCTTATGTTATTTATCAATTTGAAAAAATAGCTTAGTCATTATTCTGCTATATTCTCAGCATGTGTTAGGCTTACCTAGTCTTAGAGACTAGGTTCCATCACAATCCTTAAGGTGGGATTTTAGGTCGTGACAATATGAATTTAAGTGTGAAAATTAGTGGAAATTATGGGATTTTGGAACAAAAACTAAAAATGTTATTTTTGAGTTTTGACCACCAAATTGGACATGGAAATGAGAATAAATTATATATTATAGTTCGTGGTGCTATGGGTAATATTTATCTTCGAGAATTTTCGAAAGTCGGGCAAGTAGGCCCGGGAGTGGACTTTGTTAACTCTTCTCGTGGAGTTAGGAATTGTTTTTAATTGATAAATTACGATTCTTTGAGTATATTTTGATTAGTTTGCACGTTCTTTGACTAATTTCAGATTGTTTGGCATTGGTTTGAGGTTTTAGAGAGGCGTCAGAGCCGGTTATCAGATTTCAGAGCGAGGTAAGTCTTATGTCTAACCTTGTAAGAGGGAATACCCCGTAGGTGTTATATTTATTAAATGCTATTTTTTATGGGAGCTACGCACATATGAGGTAACGAGTGTCCGTAGAATATCGAACTTTTCTATTTTTGATACTTGATGCACTACTTGATTAGTCGGAAAAATTATACTTTCTTTTACGGATTTCTCCCACGTTGTACGTATTTGTCCGAAAGTTCCTTGAATTTCATAACTCATACATATATTCGTGAGTGGGGCCAGTGACCCGTTAAAGTTTTCATTATTCCTATGCGATCGTGATGAATGCCTCAGCAGTACTGTTATGGATCGGGTCGTACGACCTTGACAGTATTATGAGATGCATCCATGGATCGGGCATACGACCTCGATAACGTACACTATTCTTGGCACCGGTCGTACGACCTTAAAAGAATCTTGCATAATATTCGATAAGGAGTCAGCTTACTTATGCGAATGTGATGAAGGAACCTCACACCAGCAAAAATTGCAATTTTCTAAAATGCTCTGGGTGGTCCGAGACCCCCGGGTCCCCGTCCAATGACACCAAAAAGTTTATAAAAACTATACGGACCTAACCGAAGCCTCCAAACACATACAGTAACACCACAATAATGAATCAAATGCCAAAATGCATATAGAACTTCTCTTAAGTTCAAGAACATTCAAACTTCAAACTAAGCGTCTGATTCAAGGCTAACTAATCCGGAATGAATCTTGATTTTGCACACTTGTCTCATATGACAAAATAAACGTATTCTAACTTCCGGAACTAAAATTTGAATCCGATAACATCAAAGTCAACTCCCGGTCAAATCTATGAACTTTCTAAACCATCAAATTTCCAACTTTAGTCAATTTAAGACAAAACAACTTGGGAACCTCCGAATCCAAATTCAGACATACGCCTAAGTCCAAAATTACCATATAAACCTTATGAAATCATCAAAACACCATCCCGGGGTTGTCTACAAAAAATCCAAACATTGGTTAACTCATACAACTTAAGCTTCCAACCATGGAACTAAGTGTTCCAATTCACTCCAAAACCTTCCTGAACCCAAAACAACCATCCTTGCAAGTCACGTGTCACGACCCAAAATCCACAAGTCGTGATGGAACCTAACCCGACCCATTAGGTCAGCCAATTAGCAGTTAATACAATTCTAATAAAATAAATATGATCAACAATTGATATATCTGGATTCCAAATAATGACCTTGATGGTAGGCTATAATCTCGTATTTTTGTCACTTATTGCACTCTAATTTACTGTACTTTACATGTGTTTGAGCTTTAATTGGTAGTATTTTTCACTTATTGCATATTTTATTCCTTGTAGGAATGATTTCGAGTTATGTAGATGTTGTTGAGCTAAATCAAATAATTGGAACTTTGAAGTCTGCGTAAAAGAACAAGGGATTAAGCTAGGATCGTGTTCGGGGTTCGAGGATCACTTCTGGACGTCAAAAATCAAGGAAGAAGAAACAATCCAAGAAAATTGCACTAATGCGACGCACTGGGCGTAGCATAGTGCGACGCATGAAAAGCATTAAGTTTGCAAGTTTTCCTATTTCGGCTAGGAAAGGGTGATTTCGTTTGGGCCCGACCCTACTTGGTATAAATACATGGAAAAATATTATTTTATGTACTTTTGACATACTTTAGACCTAAGGAAGCCAAGGAGGAGTTGGAGGAGCAAAAGCACAAGGATTTCATCATTCCTTCCTCACTCAAGACCCGAGTTTGGATTGAATTTATGTTTTTCTATACTTTAATTTTATTTGTGATGAATTTCTCCATGATTATAGAGTAGTTCACTTTACGGTTTGATGGATTTGGTGTATTGATGATTGTTTGTGGATTATAACTCTAGTTTTATGTATTGAAGCATTTTTGGATGATTTAATTATTGCATCTATATTCTCTAGTTTATGTAATCGAGAGAGGCATAGCTTGTGATATCTTTGCATTATATTGTTGGTTGAGTTCATTAATTCTTCTTAGTAATCGAAAGAGGATAGTTGAATTATTGATTAAATCTAGTTAGGAGAATAATCGAAAGAAGTTTTCCTAAAGACCAATCCACCATGCATTCTTGCATATCTTCACGTGCTTAAAATTGGTTCATCTTGTGAGGTTATGACTTAATAGAGAGAGGAGTTTTTACTGAACATTTGAACTAATAATTGAGTGAATTCGAGAGACTCACTTAAACATTTGAAGTGAATTATTTAGAGTTAGATCCCAAACAATTATCTTGCACCTATCGTATCAAATCCCTATTTTCTCCCAACTTTCTTTGCTTATTCCTTGTTTCGATTGTAATTAGTCAACAGCTTTAGACTCTTAGTTAATTTTAGTTAGAAATCATATAAATCTCAATTGTTGATCATCTTGGAAAGCAATCAAGCTAGAAACTACGAGAATATTGTTTAAATCCAATCCCTGTGGATACGATATTATACTATACTATATTTGATTAGTGAGCATAATTTAAGTGTGTGTTTCGAGCTCGTCAAATTTTGGTGCCGTTGCCGAGGATTGACAATCAATAGTGTTTGAAATAGTTTATAGTGATAATTCAGGAATTTTTCTTTTTATTTTATTTTATTTTTCTCTTTTTACGGTTGGTGTTCTTTGACTGTGCGCATGCTACAGGTTAAGTTTGGTAAATGACTCGTACTTCTGCAAAGGAAGTGCTACCATATGAGCCAGAAATTGAAAAACAACTGTGACAGCTGAGGAAGGAAAAAGATATCGCCGAGACATCAGAAAAGGTTGGGCAATCCTCAACCAAAGAACTTATGGCTAGAAATAGTGAGGATAATGTAGATTTGGCTTCAAGAGAAGCAGCCCAACGAAGAGAACAAGCTACACGGGATGCTGAGGAAGCAGCTATTAGAGATGCACAGATTATCTACGAAGAAGAGAGATGTCGTAAAACTGCTCAAAATAAACCCCTGGCTGTAGATCAGTTCGGAAATATAACTCCCAGGCATGGGAGACCACTTGGAGATTATGCTAAACCGGTCTGCAATCAAGGATTATCAAGTGTGAGACCACCTCCAATTGCAGCAAAACATTTTGAGTTAAATCAAGGGTTGCTTCAAACCCTTCAGAATTGATGTTTCTTCAAAGGGAATCCAAACGAAGATCCAAACACGCATCTAATGGATTTCGAGGAGATTATGAACACCTTTCAATACAATGGTGTGTCACAAGATGCTGTGTATTTAAGGGCATTCCCTTTTTCTCTTAAAGATGATGCAAAGCAGTGGCTTTGAAGTTTGCCCACATGTTCGATTAGAACATGGGAGTAGATGACCAGAAAATGCCTTGATAAATATTTCTCCTAAGCTAAAACGGGCAAGTTTAGAAGAGAAATCCATAACTTCTGCCAGGAAGATACGAAAACTATTTTAGAATTATGGGAGAGGTTTAAGGAGATTGTTCAAAAGTGTCAACATAGCGGAATTGAACTTTGGATGTAACTCCGGGACTTTTGGGATGAATTGACACCGGCCTCGCGTAGAACATTGAGCAATGCAGCTGGAGGCCATTGATGAAGAAGACTCTAGAGGAGATAGTTACAATTCTTGATGAGTTATCTGAAGATGCAAATCAGTGGCCCTCTGAGAGTGCTGAAAGAAGAAGATCGTCTGGTGTTCACCAGGTTGATGCTAATACATCTGTTCATATACATCTTGATGCTATGGCCAAAGAAATAAGGAAGCTTACATTAGCCTCGATACAATGTGAGCCTCATGCAACCTGTGATATATGCGGAAGAGGACACCCTACTCATCAGTGTCAAGCCTCAACTCAGGAAGTAAATGCTATGGGAAACTATAATTTCAATGCAATGGGTCAGAGGCACCACGGTTTTTCTTGGAGTTCACCTGGAGGTACTGCGAATGCTTGGCAACAAAATAACTCTAGACCACAAGGACAAGGAGCTCCAACATACCAAAATCAGCAGAGGCAGCAATTTCAGCCTCAACAACCCATTCAACCTAGTCTAGAGGATCTAATGAAAGATTTCATTATCAAGATAGATGAGAGGCTGGACGCTAATGGAGCAGCTATCAAAGATTTGGGCACTAGTTTGTGAAACATGAAGAGACAAGTGGGACAGATTGCAACAATATTATCTGAGAGGGTTCCAGGCACTCTCCCCGCTGACACTGAAAAGAATCCCAAAGAAATAGTGAATGATGTAACTCTGAGAAGTGGGCAAGTGTTGAATGATCACACCCTGATAAAAAAAGAGGTCATACTTGAAAAACAAAAGTGGGGAGCAACTGAAGAATGATGTTGATAAAAAGAATAAAGTCCCGAAGAAGGAAGAAAAATCGAGAAGGGAGGAACCTGAGAAGAGCGAGCATATGTATGTTTTACCTTTTCCCTAAAAGCTATATAGAGAAAAACTAGACAAGTAATTTGAGAGATTTCTGGATGTGCTGAAATAGGTTCATGTAAACTTACCATTTACAGAAGTGCTCTCACAAATGCCTGTTTATGCCAAATTTATGAAGGAGATCCTTACAAAGAAGAGGAAGATAGAGGAGACGTCAGTGGTCAAGCTCATAGAGCATTGTAGCGTGATATTGCAAAACAAACTCCCACCAAAGTGTGGAGATGCAGGGAGTTTTACAATACCTTGCTCATTAGGAACTATCAATTTTGATAAATCTTTATGTGATTCTGGTGCCTCAATTAATTTAATGCATCTATCTATTTACAGGAAACTACAGAAGGAGGTAAGAGAGATAAGGTCTGCACCAATATCTTTGCAGCTAGCAGACCAAACTACTTTAATACCCGAGGGGATAGTGGAAGATGTATTAGTTTGGGTGGATAAGTTTGTATTTCCTGTGGATTTTATAGTGGTAAATATGGAGGAAAACAAGGAGGTCCCCCTCATCTTAGGAAGACCATTCTTAGCGACGGGAAGAGAGATATTAGATATACATGAGAGAAAACTCATGCTTAGAGTGGGTGAGGAGACTATGACTTTCAAGATGAATATAAAAAAAGGGATGCAAAAAGGAAAACCAAGTGCGAGTGTTGAGTGGAAAGTGAAGGGCTCGAAATAGAAGGTTGCAGTGAGCGAGAAAGATAAGTATGGGGTGTATCCCAAGAAGGCCGAGTAGAAGCTGTCCGCATGGATGTGTGCATTAGTTCGGGTGCGAGTAATGGAGCCCGACTTCGATTCAGACCCCGACTAGATATTCAGGGAAGTTTTCTTTACCTTATGCTTTTTAATTGTGTGTCATGGGGACATGCCATAACTTAAAGTGTGGGGTGGGGGATATTTGTATGTATGTATGTATATATGTTTGTATATGTGTTTCTTTTTGTTAGTTGTAGTAGTTAGAGATTGAAAAAAATCATAAAAACTGAAAAAGTTTGATTTTCCCGACGATGGATATCATTCGACAAGTTTCTTGAGGGATTAAAGTCGAAAGAAAAAGACTTTAAGATTTTATTTTTTTAGGTAGTGTAATAATTACCCCTTGGTATTTCTCTGTGCCGCGGTTCTTTTCCAAGGGTTTTGTTTGAACCGGGTGTAGTTAGTTTTTTAGGAGTAGGAAACCTTGTGCTATGATTTGAATTGAAAGCAATATCTCTTGACTTTATTATACCGTGAGAATAGTGAGTGCTTTAGTTGTGACGCTTAGGCTGAGTTTTTGACTCTTGTATAAGTACCTTAAACTGTATGATCTTAACTTTACTTAACTGCTTTGACTAGAGTATTTTGATAATCCAATCTTGAGTGAGTTATGTGTCATGTGTGTGTGAGGTTTTGTGTTATTCAGTGCATTGCATTTGATGTCTAGAACTTTCCTTGTGTGTTTGCAAAGCGAAATAGTAGTTGTATTCAGTCTTGGAAGTGATATAAGCATTTCTTTGTTGAGCCAGCTATATGCTTTTACCCACCTAATTGTTATGTATTTTAGTTAACCCCTTTGAGCCTGTAATCCTATTTCTTTGCAACCACATTACAAGCATTACCCATTTGTTTGAATTGACCATCTATTTGAACCTTTTACCTCTCATGAGCACTTGAATTTGTTATGAACTTTGTAAAAGTTAAAGTGTGGGGTTGTTGGTTTGGCTTTTGAGTGGAATTATTGAAATAAGGAGAAAGGTGCATTGTTTTGAAGAAGTAAGAGCCACTTGAATTGAAAAAGAAAGAAAATAATATGTGTATGATTGTGAAAGTGTTCTTTGATAGTGGTAACTTGATGTAATTGTGCTTAAAGAAGTAGGGAGTTAATGCATATTGATGTGAAGGTGGAGTTATGTTTGACATAAGTGTGAGGTTTTGAATGGTTAATTGTATGTATTAAAGTACTTAGGGAGGTGTAATCACTCTTATATCTAAATGTATCCTACTCATCCCGCAGCCTACATTACAACCAATTAAAGTCCTACTTGATCCTTGACTGAATGAGCTCAATTAGTAGAGTAGTACACTACGGGCAAGCCTACGGTACGTTTTTTGTGGCATATGAGTGTTGTTTCTGAGAGTGAGTGAATTATTTTTATCTTGAGTTCCTGATTTTTCTTAATTTCTATTGTGTGTGGAACTACTCTCTATTATTGTGTGAGGGAACTTAATTCAAGAAGGAAAGGTAATGCTTGACCTTTGTGTTGGAGTAAGTGAGCGGCTTATAAATAATGTGTGGTGCTTGTGAGTCAAATCTTGAGGCGAGGATGTTACGGTATTGTGCTTAATTTGTTTTAATTATTTTTGGTATGATGAGTTAGGAGAGTTGTTTAAAAAGGCCGTGTTTATATAAAGTGTAGTTTGATTGCTCGAGAACGGGAAATGGTTTAAGTGTGGGGTGTTGCTGGTAGGCTATTATCTAGTGTTTTAGTCGCTTATTGCACTCTAGTTCACTACACTTTACTTGTGTTTGACCTTTAATTGGTAGTATTTTGCACTTATTGCATATCTTATGCCTTGTAGGAATGATTCCGAGTTATGTTGATATTGTGGAGCTAATCAAATAATTGGAGCTTTGAAGTTTGAGTAAAAGCCCAAGGTATTAAGCCGGGATCATGTTCGAGGGTCGAGGATTACTTCTAGACGTCAAAAATCAAGTAAGAAGCAACACTCTGAGAAAATTGCACTAATGCGACGCACTGGGCGTAGCATAGTGCGACGCATGAAAAGCATTAAGTTTGCAAATTTTCCTATTTCGGCTAGGAAAGGGTGATTTTGTTTGGGCTCGACCCTACTTGGTATAAATACATGGGAAAATATTATTTTCTGGACTTTTGACATACTTTAGACCTAAGGAAGCCAAAGAGGAGTTGGAGGAGCAAAAGCACAAGGATTTCATCATTCCTTCCTCACTGAAGACCCGAGTTTGGATTGAATTTATGTTTTCCTATACTTTAATTTTATTTGTGATGAATTTCTCCATGATTATGGAATAGTTCCCTTTAGTATTTAATGGATTTGGTGTATTGATGATTGTTTGTGGATTATAACTCTAGTTTTATGTATTGAAGTGTTTTTGGATGATTTAATTATTGCATCTATATTCACCAGTTCATGTAATCGAGAGAGGCATAACTTGTGATATCTTTGTATTATATTGTTGGTTGAGTTCATTAATTCTTCTTAGTAATCCAAACAGGTTAGTTGAATCATTGATTAAACCTAGTTAGGAAAATAATCGAAAGAGGTTTTCCTAAAGACCAATCCACTACGCATTCTTGCATATCCTCACGTGCTTAAAATTGGTTCATCTTGTGAGGTTAAGACTTAATCGAGAGAGGAGTTTTTACTGAACGTTTGAACTAATAATTGAGTGTATTTGAGAGACTCACTTAAACATTAGATCCCAAATAATTATCTTTCACTTATCCTATCAAAACCCTATTTTCTCCCACTGATAACTTTCTTTACTTATTCCTTGTTTCGGTTGCCATTAGTCAATAGCTTTAGACTCTTAGTAAATTTTAGTTAGAAATTATATAAATCTCAATTGTTGATCATCTTGGATAGCAATCAAGCTAGAAACTACGAGAATACTGTTTAAATCTAATCCATGTGAATGCGATATTATACTATACTATATTTGATTAGCGAACATAATTTAAGTGTGTGTTTCGAGCGCGTCAAACCCAAGTACTGGTAATACAAGACATGAGCTACTAAGACTGAATTATTGCAAAAACAGATATGAAATAAATACAACTTGTGTTTGAAATGTACGTAAAAAGAATTCAACTTTAGAACTACCATGGGAACAAGTGGTAGTTACATCCGGAAGGCACAAACATCTTCAGAGTCAACCCTCGTCATCTACTGCAGCTCCGCTCCAAAATCTGGACGCAAGGTGCAAAAGTGTAGTATGAGTACAACCGACCACATGTACTCAGTAAGTATCTTGACTAACCTCGGTGAAGTAGTGACGAGGCTTTTTAGTTAAAAGATACTCACTAATATAACTTGTGCAGAAGACTAGCAATAGAACAATACTAGAACATAACAGAATATGGTACAAGAAACAAATATGTGAAGCAGTAGATGATTTCTAGAAGAACCACTATTAATATTCCTCAATATCATGACCAATCCTCTCCTTAGAGCAATAACCAGCAAATCAAATGGCACGGTAACACCCTTCGTGCATGCCACGACCCGAAATTTGCACCGTCGGGACCGTGATGGCGCCTAACATTTCACTTGCTAGGCAAGCCAACGTTAGAGAATCATTAAACTAAATCCTTATTTCCATTCAGTAAATAACAATAGCTAGCTAAGATGAAATATAATAAGTGCGGAATAATATAAAAAGTGCCTTAACTACTACCACCCGGATCTGGAGTCACAATTCAAGAGTATTCTAGAATTTACTACAAGTACTAGTCTGAAAGAAATACAACTGTCTGAATGAAAGAAACAGTAGAACAGAAAAGATAGACGGGGACTTCAAGGTCAGTAAACGCCGACAGATCTACCTTGAGTCTCCGGACAGCAGTCCAATAGCAAAATCTCGATCAACCCGAGCCGGTACCAAAAATCTACACAGAAAGTGCAGAGTGCAGTATCAGTACAACCGACTCCATGTACTGGTAAGTGTCGAGCCTAACCTCGATGAAGTAGTGACGAGGCTAAGGCAAGGCACCTACAAATCAACCTATACAGTTTAACAATGTATATACAAATAATAGTAATGAAGAATTAGACAGGAGATATTAGGAAGGGGAAACATGCTGGGGGAAATACGAGATAAAGAACTACATCAGAATGATAACTGGAACAACCAATATATTATGAATCAACAGGAACACGAATACAATAAAGAAAAAATGCACGGCATCACCCTTCGTGCTTTTACTCTCAATCTCACTATAAAATTAATAGAAACGGCACGACATCACCCTTCGTGCATTAACTAACATATCATGGCACGGCATCACCCTTCGTACATTAACATTCACAATATGGCACGACATCACCCTTCGTTCTTTTACACTCACAATATGGCACGACATCATCCTTCGTGCTTTTACACTCACAACATGGCACAACATCACCCTTCGTGCTTTTACACTCACAATATGGTATGACATCACCCTTTGTGCATTAACACTCTCCCTTACCATAATGCAATGCATAAATAACAATAGGGAGATAAAATAACAAGTACAAGCCTTACTTCAACATTTGGTTCCACAATATCAATCTCAACTTTGAAATAATTTCTCAATTATCACCAGAAAATCCGTAAACATGATAAGAACGATCAATTTAACAACTCTAGTATAAACACGTAGCAATTAGGCATAGAAAAGAGACAATATAAGAAAAATGGGAGAAACAGGGAAAATGGGTAAATTGGCGGCACATAAGTACTCGTCACTTCACATATACGCCGCTCACATGAATTTCACATAACAAATAGTCTGGGGTTCCTAATTCTCTCAAGTCAGGGTTAGACACAACACTTACCTCGCTCCGAAGGCCACTTAATTCCCAATCACAGCTTTTCCTCTAGAATTCACCTCCAAAACACTCGTATCTATTCAAAAATGACTCAATAATATCAAATATTGCTAAAAGAATCAATTATATTGCATAAATTAAATTTTCCAAATTTTTCTCCAAAAAGTCGAAAAATCGACCCCAGGCCCGCTTGGTCAAAATCTGAGGTTCGGACCAAAATTCATTTACCCATTCACCCCCGAGCCCGGATATATAATTGGTTTTGGAATCCGACCTCAAATTGAGGTCTAAATCCCCAAATTTCCGAAATCCCTAGTTTCTACCCTAATTCTACCATGAAACTCTAGACTTTAGGTTGATAATTCATAAAAAGGTAATGGGTAATTGAAATAAAATAGTTTAGAATCACTTACCAACACTTAGGGGAAGAAAATAACTCTTGAAAATCGCCTCTAGTCCGTTTGGTTTTTGAGAAAATGAAATAAATGGCCAATTCCCGTTTTTAGATTCTATTAAGTGCTGGGTGACAGTGTTCATCGCGTTCGCGAGAACACTATCGCGTTCGCGAAGGGTATAGGATGCCAAGTCTTCACGTTCGCGAGACCTTGTTCGCGTTTGCGTAGGCTACACCCCCCCCCCCCCTGGCCTTCGCGTTCGTGAGACATCGCTCGCGTTCGCGATGAAGGAAATACTGACTCCCCCCCCAGTGCCTAACACTACGCGTTCGCGATGAGCTTGTCACGTTCACGAAGGGTAACGTCCCAATCGCTTCGCGTTCGTGACCAAGCCTTCACGTTCGCGAAGAAGAAAATTCCGGCCTCATCAGTTTACTCTTTGCGTTCGCGGGAGTTCCTTCGCGAACGCGAAGAAGGACATGCCAGAACACCTGCTGCAGCAAAATACCAGATTTTCCCAAGTCCAAAACATCCCGTGGCTTATCCGAAACTCACAGAGCCCTTGGGGCTCCAAACCAAACATGCACACAAATCTAAAAATATCATACAAACTTGCTCGCACGATCAAATCGCCAAAATAACACCTAGAACTACGAATTTAGCACCAAATCAAATGAAATTCTCAAGAACACTTTAAAATTTTTATTTTCTCAACTGGACGTCTGAATCACGTCAAATCAATTCTGTTTCTCACCAAATTTTACAGAAAGTCTTAAATATTATAATGAACCTGTACCGGGCTCTGGAACCAAAATACGGACCCGGTACTAACAATGCCAAACATCAATCAATTCTTAAAAATAAATAATTTTCAGACTTTTAATTTTCATCAAAAATTCATAACTCGAGTAAGGGACCTCCGAATTCGACTCTGGGCATATACCCAGGTCCCATAATTCGATACGGACCCACTGGGACCGTCAAAACACGGATCCGAGCCTGTTTACCAAAAATGTAGACCGAAATCAACTAAAATTAACTTTTAAGGAAAAAATTCTTATTTTCATAAATGTTCAACATAAAAGCTTTCCGGAAACACGCTGGACTACGCACGCAAATCGAGGAGGGTAAAAATAAGATTTTTAAGGCTTAAGAGCACATAATCGAGTTCTAAAACATAAGATGACCTTTTGGGTCATCACAATGCATTTATCTCATCCTCACCAACAATACGTATAACAGTACCAACCTGGTGAAAGAAATGCCAATAACAGTAATAACAAGGTAGGAAATAGGGCTGCTTAATGGGCGGATCGGGCGGTTATTTACTCTTAACGGTTTGGCTTATCGGTTATCGGTTTTTAAATGTATTAATCCGCTAGCCATCCGATAAGATATCGGGCGGATTAGTATCGGCTTAACTATTATCAGGCGGTTATCGGACGGTTATCGTTTTAGTTTCAGTTGATTGAAACTTAACATACTTTGACACAGTGTTGGGAATACATATTGCTGGAAATTAAATGAGCCATTTCAAACCAACTGTACTGTCTTCACATTCTTATGCATTGATCTAATTACAATTGTAACTTGTTCAATCTGATCTTCACTTGAACAAGATGAAATGAGCACTTTTGTTGTTCCACCATCTGGATAGCAACCTTCATCGATCATTTCTTCGAATATTTCTAAGCATCTTTGGTACTGTTTCTTTTTAGAGTATGCTCCAAGTCTGGAAGTCCAAGTAACCACACTTGGCTTCAAGTTCTTTGCAGGAAGTGATTGGAAAATCTCTTCCATTTTTTCGATAAATCCTGATCGTCCATATGCATTGATCAGGATATTGTAGGTGTTGATATCGGCTACATAAGGTCCAGCTTCGATGACAGTTAAGAGTTCTTCTATGTTTGAAAACTGACCAAGACGACTATACAAGTTGAGCATGTTGTTAAGAAGAAAAGTATCTAGTTTCACCCCTTCTTTCTGCATCTGTTAAATTTATATATATATTCTTAATGGGTTAACGGATTATTCGTTAAGAAAATTGAATAATCCGCCCCCAAAAAGATAAGCCGTTAATAAAAAACTTTCAATCTGTTCCCCATCCGTTAAACCGTTAACCCGATACAAATAAACCATTAAGCTTCGATTTCGGTTTCGGTTTCGGTTCGGTTTTCGATTTCGGTTCGGTTTTGAACACTCATAGTAGGAAATACACAGGTAGCAATGATGAACAAGGCAGTACAGATTGACAACAGTAATAGACTAGGTAGGAGGCATAAGAATGATGATATCAATTAGGAAAGAAGAACATAATTTCACCTAACTAGCATGGTAGAAGGCATATATGCAGATATAAAATAATAAGGGAATCATGATCTTTATAAGCTAACAAATAGATGCATGAATGACTAACATGGTATAAGGCTTATACTAAAGTGCAACAAAATACAAATAATATGGATGTGGATATAACAGCAGGAAGGGAGGGCATATCATTCGCAGTTAAACAGATAGAAGGCATGGCCAACACAACAACAACCGAGATAGAGGACAAACACAGAACAACAACGACAAGTCACGTAGATAACATGGGTGCAACAATAATAACTCCCGGTAAAGGCATGAATGTACACCCAAGGAAAGATATCACAACATAAGGCATATCCCTCGTCCTCGCCTGCACGAAAACACCCTTTGTGCCATTAACTCATGATAATATAAAAACAAGATAATATAAATAAAATGGAACAGCATCACCCTTTGTTCTTTACACTTTTCTTCAAGTGATAAAATATATGATATGGCACGGCATCACCCTTCGTGCTTTACACTGTCCCTCACATGATAATATATATGCAATGGCACGGAATCACCCTTCGTGCTTTACACTCTTCTTCACCAAGCATATGTATATTAATGACAATCAAGGTAGGAAGCATAAATAATACCAAAGAGAGTGTTTTAGCGAATATTCCAAATGACATAAATCACAGCTTTCAAGCCAATAACAAATCAATAAACCTGAAGCACTTTATTGTTCAAGTATTTCGACAAGTCACAAAAATGATTTTTAACTCAAGTATAGAATCCAATATCTCAAGACTAACGGTCGTAATGATGTATTAGTGATTACGCATAATGATGACCGAATTAGACACATCAATTATTTTTCAGAAATCCGTCAAATTTTAATCAAGTTATAATGAGCTAAATCTTGATTTCTAACATTTAATTTCATATACTTAGTAAGATATAAGTCAAGTAAGACATGTAGCAAGAAGGTCACGAAATTTTACAAGACACAATTAATCGTATAATTTACCCCCGAGCATGATTAACCCTATTACATGCATATACGCTCGTCACCTCATATATGCATCACCCCCGCATGTAGCAAAAAATGGAAATTAGTAGGAAAAATTTCCTCAATAAAGTTAGGCAAGACACTTACCTCAAACGAGCCAAATCGATACCCTAGAAGCGCCATCCCGCTCAAATTATCCTCCGAACGGCTCGAAACTATCCAAAAGCAACTCAAAGGCATCAAATAATACCTATGAAAAAAATTTCAAATGATAAATGTCGAATCTTTGATCAAAATCCCGAAGTCAACTAAAAAGTCAAACCCGAGCTCGCCCCTCGGAACCCGATGAAACTCACAAAATCTGATAACCCATTCAATTACAAGTATAACCATACTAATTTCACTAAAATCCGATTCTTAATCAATGTTCAAAACTCAATAATTCACTTTAGGAAAGTTTAGACAAAAAAAACCAATTTCTCTTTTGAAACCCTCGATCAAATGCCAAAAACAAAGATAGATTCATGATATAAAATCAGAAATGAGTAGACAACACTTACCCCAATCCACATGGTGAAAATTGCTTCAAGAATCACCTCAATCTGAGCTCTATAGCTCCAAATGTGTAAAAATGACCAAACCCTCGAACTTAAAGCTTCTGCCCAGTCCTCTTCACTTTTGCGAACAATGACCCGCTTCTGCGGAATAAGCTGGAAAAACGACTCTTCACACCTGCGGAAACCATCCCTCCTGCTCAACCGCAGGCGCGACCATAGAACGCGCATCTGCGCATAGGACCGTTGTTGCTCCCAAGGATTTCGCTTTTGCGCACACGCAGGTGCACCTCTTCCTCTGCATCCGCTATGATCTCTAGCCAAGCCTGTTTGCACTTCTGCGACCCAATTGTCTGTATCTGCGAACTCGCATCTGCATCCATTTTTCCGCAGTTGCGGAAGCACCAGAACCACCATACCTTCAGCAATGCAATAAGAAACGAAAATGATCTGAACCTCGTCCGAAACTCACCCGGCCACTTGGGACCCCGTCCAAATATGCCAACAAGTCCCATAACATAACATGGGCCTACTCGGGGCCTCAAATCACACATAACAACATCGAAAAGACAAATCACACCTCCAATCAAAATTAATGAACTTTGAACTTTTAACTTCCAAAACGCGCGCTGAAACATATCGAATCAACTCAGAATAACCTCAAATTTTGCGCACAAGTTCCAGATGACATAACGAATCCACTCCAACTCCCGGAACTAAAATCTGAATTCGATATCCTCAAAGTCAACTTCCGGTCAAACCTCTGAACTTTCCAAACCTCCAAATTTCTAACTTTTTGCCAATTAGGGTCAAATCCTTCTAGAATATCCAAATACAAATCAGGGCATACGCTTGAGTCCAAAATCACAATCCGAACGCAACAAAACCATCAAAACTCCAATCCGAGGACATTTACACACAAGTCAAAATCCGATCAACCTTTTCCAACTTAAAGCTTCAACCATGAAATTCATTCTTCCAAATCACTTCCGAAAACCTGAAAATCAAAACCGACAATTCACACAAGTCATAATACTTTATACGATGCTGCTCAAGACTTCAAGTAGTTGAACGGAATGCAAATGCTCAAAACGACCAGCTGGGTCATTACATTCTCCCCCACTTAAACATACATCTGTCCTCGATCATGTCATCATATCACGATGCAACCTTACCATGTATATAATTGAGGGTGATCCCACTTCACCCCGCTCCATGTAAGCCTGAAGACACAACCTAGCTGAAGATGCTTAATTCAACTTTAGCCCATAAGCCTTAGAACCCAAATTCCCAACATCCGAAATTCCTTACAAGTCCCGAATCTCGCATCTACACATTGTATAAGTCTGAACAAGATGTATTAAGTCATCACCATAACCCAAGATGTAATCACATGAAATACCCCATCACTCGGATACTCACAGCAGTAATAACTGACCACCACGGCTATCCAAAAACAAATTCGGTACCGGTAGTAAACCTCATATCAATTAAAACCTCACTCAAAACCTTTATACACTGTCGATGATGAAGGAAACACGTGGAATCTCTTAACCACTCGTCTGATCAATAATCCAAGGAGCTCACTCGCCCGACCAGGGCCATTGCCCAAATCCTTAGCGGAAATATGGTATTATTCTTCCAAACATTCCTTATCCCAAAACGATAGTGCAAATCTCAGGTCTAGAAACCTCATCTCAACCAATACAAGCAGCCCAACCGATAAGTATCACCAAAAAACATATGAAGCTCCGCATAACGCAGTCCCATACACCAATAAGTAATAATTCAGACATAATAGATAATGGTAAGAAAGTTAAATAAGAAGGTTACTAAGCAAGTTAAGTAGGCATGGTAATTTTAACATTTTCCTATGAACTATTTTCAACAAGGTGAAAGAAAAATACACGAAATAAGCATACGGAGATACACTTCATCACAGTATCGTTGCGGCGCGCATTCCGATCCCGTCATATCAATCCACATAGAGTACCCATCGAGCCATAATACTCGGGCTCACTGATCACATGTGCTTCAACATCAAGCACGATAAAGTGCACAAAATATAACTTTGGGAAGATGATTAGGCACAAACAATGCTGAGAAATACAAGTACAACTATGGTGCATTAAGCAAGTCAATATCACTAGGGCCATCTCTCCCATAACACCATAAGGCCTAAACGGAATTAAAATATGCGTGCAAAGAATCATGTAACCCTTATAACCCGTCATAACATAAGAGAGACACATAACATAGACCAAGATGCGAATAACATCCATTCCGCCCGATACATTCTTATTAGGCTCACAAATAATCCCCAAACCAAATTCCGATCATTCCCAAAACAGGTAATTAACCTTCCAAAATCCATAGCAACATTTCCGTAACACATACCATCAGTCATCCAAGCCACGACATTTCTTCACAATTCGCAATCAAGGAAACACAAACGAGAACATCCAGCCTCTGAACCTCACGAATACCAGAATCTTCATATTCGATCTCAACATCGCTATTCAAACAGCTAATACGTCACTCACACTCCATTATTTTACAGAAAATATCCACAAGTCAAAACACAATGCACCTGCCAACGTGCACTCTCACCCCCGGCGAAACAAATAGTGCCAACATAATCTTAAACACCCAAAATTGTCTGTGACATCAAGAACTCATATCCTTCCCTTCAAAACTTAACCGCAATCTTGAACTCGCAGCTTTCAACCCCACCAACTTACCGTCACTAACATGCTAACTTGCCAAAATACGAAAATCTCATAATCAACTCTAAACCACAAGCACATTGAACATCTCATCAATCGCGAACCTTGCATTTAACTAAACCTAAGAGAACATCACCACACGCAATATAGATTCTATACCTGTAGCAAACAACAACTCCGACTGTGGCCATAACCATGGTAAATTCTTCAAAAATCATTAACACATGATCGAGTCATCAAAACGGATCAACTCTAACTCAATCGAATCACCCAGACTGCGAACCCCGGAAGCAACCCAATCAGATATGCATCGCTCTGAAGGGACCTTCTAGGAATCCAAAGCCGTTTCTTGCGTCCCTACAATATTGCCATGTAGAATCATTCTTGACATAGTAATACCGCATATCCGATTACCATTTGATAGCGATCTCAAGCCTTACCACACACAGATTCAAAAGTCCTTAAATACTACATATGATCTGGAACTCATCTGAACCTTCTCGATAACCACTCACCTTACTCTGATCTTCAATACACAATTAATATGCACCGAGAAAACACGCGCTCCACCAGCACATGACTATTCAAAGAAACAACCAAGCAACCCTTCAACCCGGAAACTGATACAACACATGATCCTACAATCTGATCATCATTAGAAGACTCCCCCACTTAGCCCGAAGCCATAGAACACATCGTTGGTAATCCAAAGTACCATATCTTTATAGCATGCCCTGATCCCGCACGACTATTTAGCTGAATACTTCAAAAACTCATGCAATACTGGTCATAGAACACTCTGAAGACTCTACCAAGCGCTTACCCATCCTTGCAATTGTCAAACAACTTCCCCAAATGCTCTGAAATGATAATATATGCATCCCACCGAATGGAAACCCCATACGAAACACACGATCCAAACTCATCACGCAGGAGATAACCCACGGACTGTACTCAAATCAATAACTCACCATGACCCCACCATAATCAAAATGACTAGGCCACTAGCCCACTTTTCCAAGTCTGCGCTTACCAACCAGATATAAGATCCCCCCTCGTACCACAAATGAACGACTGAAGGATTAACACTGTATCTACTCCCGAGACCAGACAGCATATCGTGATGATAATCAAGCATCCATAGCCCTTCGTAATCCATCTGGGACATCACAGATCATCGGCGCATAGCAATTACTGAGTGCGCAACATCTCATATGAACGAATGGGAAGAATCAAAATCGTAGGTTTCAAGCTGAAACAAGGCTGCACGATAAGGAAAAAAGAAAGGGAAATTTTCCTAAATGCCATGTAGCCTCTCGAAGATAGGTATGGACGCCATCATACCGATTCGCAAGACTCTACTAGACACTTGCTCATGACTCGTAAAACCTACGAACCTAGTGCTCTGATACCAACTGTCAAAAAATCCACAAGTCGTGATGGCACCTAACCCGACCCGCTAGGTCAACCAATTAACATTTAACACAATTCAAATAAAATAAATGTGATCAACAATTGATATATCTGGATTGCAAACAATGACCCAAGGACTAGTAATATAAGATATGAGCTACTAAGACTGGATTATTGCAAAAATGGATATGAAATAAATACAACTTCTATTTGAAATGTACGTAAACAGAATTCAACTCTAGAATTACCTCGGGAACAAGTGGTAGTTACATCCGGAAGGCACGAACATCTTCAGAGTCAACTCCCGTCATCCATCGCAGCTCCGCTCCAAAATCTGCATGCAAGGTGCAGAAGTGTAATATAAGTACAACCGACCCCATGTACTCAGTAAGTATCTTGACTAACCTTGGTGAAGTAGTGACGAGGCTTTTTAGTTAAAAGATACTCACTGATATAACATGTGCAAAAGACTAGCAATAGAACAATACTAGAACATAACAAAATATGGTACAAGAAACAAATATGCGAAGCAGTAGATGATTTCTAGAAGAACCACTATTAATATTCCTTAATATCATGACCAATCCTCTCCTTAGAGCGATAACTAGCAAATCAAATGGCATGGAAACACCTTTCATGAATTTATCTCATCCTCACCAACTATACGTATAACAGTACCAACCTGGTGAAAGAAATGTCGATAGCAGTAATGACAAGGTAGAAAATACACATGTAGTAATGATGAACAAGGCAGTACAGATAGACAACAGTAATAGACTAGGTAGGGGCATAAGAATGATGATATCAATTAGGAAAGAAGAACATAATTTCACCTAACTAGCATGGTAGAAGGCGTAATGCAAATATAACAAATAAGAAGGGAAGTGTGATCTTTATAAGCTAACAAATAGATGCATGGATGACTAACATGGTAGAAGGCTTATACTAAAGTGTAACAAAATAGAAACGACATGGATGTGGATATAACAACAGGAAGAGAGGCATGGCATTTGTAGTTAAACAGATAGAAGGCATAGCCAACACAAAAACAACCGAGATAGAGGACAAACACAGAACAACAACGACAAGTCACTCCGGGTAAAGGCATGAATGTACACACAAGGAAGATATCACAACATAAGGCATGTCCCTCGTCCTCGTCTGCACGGAAACACCCTTTGTGTCATGAGCTCTTGATAATATAAAAACATGATAATATAAATGAACTGGCACGACATTATCCTTCATGCTTTTACTCTCATCCTCATATGATAATGTAAATGAGTTCCGGATAATGTAAATGAAATGGCACGGCATCACCCTTCATACTTTTACTCTCAAAATAAAATGGTACGGCATCACCCTTCGTGCTTTTACTCTCAAATAAAATGGTACGACGTCAGCCTTCGTGCTTTACACTTTTCTTCACATGATAAAATATATTATATGGCACGACATCACCCTTCGTGCTTTACATTGTCCCTCACATGATAATATACAGGTAATGGCACGACATCACCATTTGTGCTTTACACTCTTATTCACCAAGCATATGTATATCTATGATAATCAAGGTAGGAAGCATAAATAACATCAAGGAAAGTGTTTAAGTGAATATTCCAAATGACATCAATCACAACTTTCAAGCCAATAACCAATCAATAAACCCCAAGTACTTTATCGTTCAAGCATTTTGACAAGTATCAAAAAATGATTTTTAACTCAAGTATATAATCCAGTATCTCAAGAATAACGGACGTAACGATGCATTAGTGATTACGCATAATGATGACCGAATTAGACACATCAATGGTTTTTCAAAAATCCGTCAAATGTTAATCAAGTTATAATGAGCTAAATCTTGGTTTCTAACATTTAATTTCAATTTCTTAGTAAGCTAGAAGTCAAGTAAGACATAAAGCAAGAAGGTCACAAAATTTTACAAGACACAATTAATCGTATAATTTACCCCCGAGCATGATTAACCTTCGTACATGCATATATGCTCATCACCTCATATATGCATCATCCCCGCATGTAGCAAACAATGATAATTAGTAGAAAAAATTTTCTCAACAAAGTTAGGCAAGACACTTACCTCAAACGAGCCAAATCGATACACCTAGAAGCGCCATCCTGCTCAAATCATCCTCCGAACGGCTCGAAACTAGCCAAAAGGCGCTCAAAGGCATCAAATAATACCTAAGATAACAATTCCAAATGATGAAGGTCGAATCTTTGGTCAAAATCCTGAACTCAACTAAAAAGTCAAACCCGAGCTCGTCCCTCGAAACCCGATAAAACTCATAAAATTCGATAACCCATTCAATTATAAGTCCAACCATACTAATTTCACTTAAATCCGTATTTGAATCGATGTTCAAAACTCAAAAATGTAATTTAGGAAAGTTTAGATAAAAACCCCCAATATCTCTTTTGAAACCCTCGATCAAATGCCAAAAATGAAAATACATTCATGATATAAAATCAAAAATGAGTAGAGAACACTTACCCAATCTACATGGTGAAAATTGCTTCAAGAATCGCCTCAATCCGAGCTCCATAGCTCCAAATATGTAAAAATGACCAAACCCTCGAACTTAAGCTTCTACCTAGTCCTATTCGCTTTTGCGAACAATGACGCACTTCCGCGGCGTCGCTTCTGCGACGTGAAGCCCGCTTCTATGGTATAAGCTGGAAAAATGACTCTTCGAACCTGCGGAAAACATCCGCTCCTGCGAAATCGCATGTGCGACCGCAGAACGCGTATCTGCGCATAGGACCGCTCTTGCGCCCAAGGATTTTGCTTCTGCGCACACGCATGTGCGCCTATTCCTCCGCATCCTCGATGCTCTCCAGCCAAGTATGTTTGCGCTTCTGCGACCCAATTGTCAGTATCTGCGGACTCGCATCTGCGTCCATTCTTCCGCCTAAAATCACACATAACAACATCGAAACTACAAATCACACCTTTAATCAAAATTAATGAACTTTGAACTTTCAACTTCCAAAACGCGAGCCGAAACATATCGAATCAACTCGAAATATTCTCAAATTTTACGCACAAGTTCCAGATGATATAACGAAACTACTCCAACTCCCAGAACTAAAATCCGAATTTGATATCCTCAAAGTCAACTTCCTGTCAAACTTATGAACTTTCCAAACCTTCAAATTTCCAACTTGTCGCCAATTAGGGTCGAATCCTTCTAGAAATAGCCAAATGCAAATTCGGGCATATGCCCGAGTCTAAAATCACCATCCGGACCCAACGGAACCATCAAAACTTCAATCCGAGGCCATTTACACACAAGTCAACATCCGGTAAACCTTTTCCAACTTAAAGCTTCAAAAATGAAATTCATTCTTCCAAATCACTTCCGAAAATATGAAAATCAAAATCGACGATTCACACAAGTCATAATACATCATACGATATTGCTCAAGACTTCAAGTAGCTGAATGGAATGCAAGTGCTCAAAACGACCGGCTGGGTCGTTACATCGCACGACCAAAATATATATACGGGAAGCATCAAATAGGAAAACGGGACTACAATACACAAAACGACCGGTCGGATCGTTACATCAAGTCCTTAAATTAGACTTGATTCGCCCTTAGCACTTCTTATAAGTCAAATTACCAAATAGAGCAAATATTTATGAACGCTCATTAGTAAAACTAAGTTTAAACAGAATACTCAAAGTAATGAACAATGACTAAAATTTCTGTTAATACAATTAGCATGTAATTTGATTTGTGAAATGAATTTTATTTTTAAGTTATCAGCGGAATTGGTCAATAAAATTGTTCATTGATAATGAAGTAAGATTAACTTTTGAAGATGTATAAAGAGAATTTTATCTATATATATTACTTTTGAAACTTACATACCCTTACTATTGAAGTTTTAACTTAATTACAAGTTGATATACAATTTACCAATTATATACAAATTAGTATTAAATGAGTATCCCTTTATAATAGAAATTGAATAGAGAATATCAGTTATTCTATCTTTGCTCTCTTTTTCTCTTCGATCTCTCTCTCTCTCTCTCACACACACACACACCTTGTCTGTTCTTTCTCCAACCTTATTTTTTTCCTTTAATTTTCTCTGTTTTTCTCTCTTCTCTCATCTACTTTGTCCTTATTTTTTCAGGGAATTCATCCTTGGATTTTAATCGTTTTACTATAGAGTTTTAACTTAGCAGTTTTCTTTCATGTTGCATAATTGGTATTCGAATTGAAATTATCAATCAATAAATTTTAAAGGTGTTTGACTCTTCACCATTGACAGCCATAAAAAAGCTTTAAAACTTTGAATTCGAATTTGGATTTTCATAAAATATTATTTATTTAGATTGAGTGTTGTTGCAAACAATTGTGATTATTCATTGGAGTTTATATCTCAATTTTGAGGGTGTTTACTGAAGATCTTAGAGTTGATTTTGACTGGATTTCAGATTGAAATTCCAAGAAGAAGAACACATGACATATAATATCATACAAAATTGTATTAAAATTATATTAAAGTTGTATTATAGTTGTATATAAATTGTATTCTGTTATAGTTATACTTTTTTTATTTGAATGTTGTATAAAAGTTAAAAAATAGTTATATAATATATGAATCGTTGTATAAAATTTGTATTTAAGTTATAAATACTATCTTTTTATATAAAGTTGTTGATATGTATCAAATTGTATTAAGATAAGAAGTTTTGATTGAAATTTTAGAGAGAAGGAGGAACACAACACATACAAAATATATACAAATCATATACAAATTATATACAAAATATATACAAAATACATATTATATAAAATATGTATGATGTTGTAGTTATATTTAACTAAGTAAAAATAATGTATGAAAGTTGTAGATAAGTTATAAATAAGTTGTATACTACATAATTAGTTGTATAAAATATGTTTTTAGTTTATATGTTGTTGTAGATGTATCAAATTTATATCATGCGCTGCTTGTTGGACATGGAAGATAGATGAAAATGGAGAAGGGTGAGAGAGAAGATATGTAGTTTCATAAGGTGTTTGGGAAGATGAGATGAAAGGGGGTAATTTGCAAAGAAGAGAAAGAGATGAAATGGAGAGGATAGTTAAAGGGTATAATTGTAATTTATAGTGGTTTATTTTTCAATAAAAATAATGACACGTATCACAACTTTATTTAAAAATTGATCAAGAAAAAGGTTGCGTGTCTTATGCACACTCTGAAAAGGTTAAGCGTGCAAGGTAATTTTCGTCCGCAAAAAGTGAGTAACATAGATTTGGTTCATAGTTAAAGGGTAACTTACGTATTTAGCCCCAAAAAAAAAAAGAAAAAAAATACACGCCATTGTATATAAGCATGTGAGAATTAGTTGCTGAAACAAAAAGCCACGTATAAGCTAATTTACATTTTCACTTTGCTTTCACGCGACAAAATGGAGGTGAAACTGCTACACGACTTTTTGGATACTAAACTATCCTTACTCTCGCTAGTGTGGTATTTGCAAGGCCTTAACTTTGGCCATGCTTTCTGCTAGACTTGATCAGAATTATTGCAGTTGTAACCTGATAAGTTTCAATCAACAAATTTAAATTATTCTGTGAGATTGCTATATCAAAGGTTTCTGTACAAGTTGAAGAATCTCAAAGAATATTACCCCAATCTAATTTCGTGTATTTCGCTTGTCCACTGAAACTTCCCTCTTCTTTTCTAATGTCAATTGCTCCATAACCCTGAGAAAAGAAAAAAAACTACTCAGTATTTATCTCTGTTTTCTGAGTTTATAACAGAAATCTGTACCTTCTTATGAAGTTGTCTATTTTCATGTTGGACGAGAGTGACCTTCTTAGACAGTTCTATATTTTCATGATGAATAAGAGCTCTCTGCAGGATATTAATTAGAGGTGGTAGGTAATTAGAACAAGTGCAAATCAGCTCCTAATTAGAGTCAAATTTATATACTGTGATTAAAAAACCTTTTGATTTAATTCTTCTATCTCGTCAGTTAGCATTTTTTCCTGCAGAAACGTGAAAGCTCGTGAAATATTGAACACTGATGTCATTAGTTAAATTATATGTTATGCCATATAAAAATTGGATAAGGAAGAGATTTTCTTGCCTTTTTTGTGCGGATATTGTTCAATCTCATTTCCAGTTGGTTTTCCAGAGCGTGGAGATCGCTGATTCTCATACCTGAAAGTTCTTCACCCTTAAGTCTCCTGCAATATTTTTCACATGTACCTGACTATAAACTTTGATAGATAGTTGGTGACATTCTATATCTGTGAGTATAACTTTGCTGATAATCAAAGACATCAGCATAATACCTGTCAGATTGGTCTTGCTTTTGTTTTCCTAGTAAGTAATTGATGATAGTAGATATATTTGATATAAATTTTTCATTCTTAAACGTGATTAGAATAAGATCATGCATCCTCGGTCCAGATTTAGATCAAGCATAAGCGTGGAAATTTATATTAAACAATTTCATATGTAGTTATTCAGCTCTCTACTACAAAATATATGTGGACATTTTGGCATTTACATAATCTCCGGTTACAATGGACTATAAACCATTATAAAATAACCGGATATTGATGCTTTCTTGGAATCGCGCCGTCGTCGTCGCTCGCTCGCTCGACTCGGCTTCGGCTACGGCTTCGGCTTCGGCTTCAGATTTGGATTTGGATTTTGTCAAATGATCGATCGATTGATTAATTTTTTGGACCAAATTTATTTGTTAATAGTAAATATTAACAGAATTGTTATTAAATATCCGATTTTTTGTAAACGGTATTAATATTAAATCCAAACGTAATAGTATATGCCCTTCGCTTTTTGTAAAAGACATTTACAAAACAGTTTGCACCTCTTCAGATTTGAAGAACAGTTTGCACCTCTTCAAATCTGAAGAGTTGAAGAACAGTCTGTACCTCTTTAGATTTGAAGAAACAGTTGGCACCTCTTCGGATTTGAAGAGTTGCACCTCTTCAGTTTGAGCTCAACATTGGCTATAAATACCAGTCTATTCTCTCAGATTTTCCATACGAATTTCTGACTTCTCCTCCTTTCTTCTGCATTATTTTAACTACAAACAAAACATCAGTAAGTTTGATTTGCTACCGATCTTTGTGTTCGCTGAAACATTGGTGTTTGAAGTATCGCTACACCAGTGTGTAGGTTCTATCCTGGGAGGAAATAATCCACAACCTTGGGTACTAGGAGGGGATTAAATTTCTTAAGGAAACACTGTGAATTCAGTGGGCTCGGATTAAATTCTGTTTCTTTTACATTTATGTTATTTTATCTTCTCCATAATTATTTTACAAATACAGCTAAACAACAAGCTTAAGAAATTTAATATTTTCTGTATTTGTGTTATATTCACTGTTTCTGGAGACTAAAACCTGTGTGGTTTTCTACTCCAGTGGAGATTAAAATCTACGTGATTTTAACATTTGTTTGTGTCATTCTTTTACAGAAATGACGAATGACAACGGGAACAAGACTGTTCCTATGGTAACTGCCAATGCATCGACAAGCCGAACAACACCGGCATTGGCACCGACAGAAAAACCCGGAAAATTTTTCGGGATTGACTTCAAGCGCTGGCAGCAGAAGATTTTCTTCTACTTGACGACTTTAAGTCTGCAGAAGTTCATTAAGGAAGATGTTCCTGTTCTGCCCGACGAAACTCCAGAAAATGAACGCTTTCTCGTGACTGAGTCGTGGAAGCATTCTGATTTTTTATACAAGAATTACATTCTTAGTGGACTAGAGAATAATCTGTATAACGTCTATAGTAATATGGAGACGTCAAAACAACTGTGGATAGCGCTTGAAAGGAAATACAAAACGGAAGATGTCGGCTTAAAGAAATTCGTTGCCGCTAAATTTTTGGACTATAAAATGGTAGATAGCAAGTCTGTTATTACCCAAGTCCAAGAATTGCAAGTGATTATTCACGATCTCCTTGCTAAAGGTATAAGTCAAATTAATACTAATGTTGAAAGTATTAATTATATTATTTCTATTAACAAAATTTTCATTGAAGGTCTTGTCATCAATGAAGCGTTCCAAGTTGCAGGAATGATTGAAAAGTTGCCTCCTTTGTGGAAGGACTTCAAAAACTACTTGAAACACAAATGAAAGGAGATGTCCCTTGAAGATCTCATTATTCGGTTGAGAATCGAAGAGGACAATAAAGCTGCTGAAAAGAAAGGACGTGGAAACTCAACAATAATGGGAGCAAACATTATTGAGGATAGAAAGAGAAAAAAGGCTTATGGACCGAAAAGCAACCCAAGCAAGAAGCGGTTCAACGGAAATTGCTATAACTGTGGAAAAGCTGGACACAGATCTGCAGATTGTCGTACTCCAAAGAAAGACAAGAAGAAGGGTCAAGCAAACATGGTTGAAAAGCACGAAGATATCGATGACTTGTGTGCCATGCTTTCTGAATGCAACCTGGTAGGAAATCCTAAAGAGTGGTGGATTGATTCTGGAGCCACTCGCCATGTTTGTGCTGTTAGAGAAGCATTTGCTACATATGCTCTTGTTGGAGCCGAAGAGACGCTTTCTATAGAAAATTCTGCAACGGCAAAAATTGAACGATCTGGAAAGATATTTATGAAAATGACTTCTGGTAAGGTGGTGACCTTGAACAACGCCCTTCATGTTCCTGAGATTAGAAAGAACTTAGTCTCTACTGGACTTCTTGTTAAGAATAGGTTTGAGTGTGTCTTTGTATCCAATAAGGTTGTAATAAGTAAGAATGAAATGTTTGTAGGAAAAGGTTACCTCACTGAGGGCCTTTTCAAGCTGAATGTAATGGTTATTGAGAATAATAATAAAATTTCAGCTTCTTCTTACTTACTGGAGTCAAATAAATTATGGCATATACGTTTGGGTCATGTCAATTATAAAACCTTGCGAAAAATGATTAATATGGAAGTATTGCCTATATTTGAATGCGACAAATCAAAATATCAAATATGTGTGGAATCTAAGTATGTTAAACATCCCTATAAGTCATTGAAAGGAATTCAAATCCTTTAGACTTAATTCACACAGATATTTGCGACATGAAGTCAATACCATCTCGCGGTGGAAAGAAGTATTTCATAACTTTTATTGACGACAATACTCGATATTGCTATGTTTACTTACTTAATAGTAAAGATGAAGCAATAGATGCATTCAGGTAATACAAAAATAAAGTTGAAACGCAACTTAACAAGAAAATTAAAATGATAAGAAGTGATAGGGGTGGCGAATATGATTCTCCTTTTGAAGAAATATGTCTAGAATATAGAATAATTCATCAAACAACTGCCCCTTATGCTCCCCAATCCAATGGGATTGCGGAAAGAAAGAATCGTTCATTAAAGGAGATGATGAACACATTGTTGATAAGTTCTGGTTTTCCACAGAACTTGTAGGGGGAAGCCGTTCTTACGGCTAACCGGACACTAAATCGAGTACCCCATAGCAAAACACAATCCATTCCATATGAAAAATGGAAAGGAAGGAAACCCAACTTGAATTATTTTAAAGTGTGGGGGTGTTTGGAAAAAGTACAAATTCCTAAACCCAAAAGAGTAAAAATAGGACTGAAAATAGTTGATTGTATTTTTATAGGATATGCGACCAATAGTAAAGCATATCGATTTCTGGTTCATAAATCAGAAAATCCCAATATTCATAATAATACGGTTATAGAATCAGATAATGCTGAATTCTTTGAAAATATATACCCGTATAACAAGGAATGTGAGTCGATTGGTGAAGGATCTAAACGACCTCGGGAAGAAACAAAAGAAAGTATATTTAATCAGGAGGATCCAAGACGTAGTAAACGTCAAAGAACGTCTACTTCATTTGGACCAGATTTTGTGACTTTCTTATTGGAAAATGAGCCTCGAACATTTAAAGAAGCTTTGTCTTCTTCGGAATCATTGTTTTGGAAAGAGGCAGTCAATAGTGAAATAGAATCCATATTGAATTATTGGGTTTTTTAAGCTTAAATATAGCTTAAAAGAGGGTGAATGGAAAATGGAAGGAAATTGAAAATATTTGAGTTTCCCTCCTTGACAAAGGGATTGAAAATATTTGAGTTTCCCTCCTTGACAAAGGGATATTGTTCTATATTAGAAGAGGAAAAGATTTTGATGGGTATATATTCAATTGCACTTATTCTAGCTCTTAAAGAGTTAAGAAGCTTGTTGTTTAGCTGTATTTGTAAAATAATTATAGAGAAGATAAAATAACATAAATGTAAAAGAAACAGAATTTAATCCGAGCCCACTGAATTCACAGTGTTTCCTTAAGGAATTTAATCCCCTCCTAGTACCCAAGGTTGTGGATTATTTCCTCCCAGGATAGAACGAATAACACACTGGTGTAGCGATACTTCAAACACCAATTTTTCAGGGAACACAAAGATCGGTAGTAAATCACACTTACTGATGTTTTGTTTGTAGTTAAAACAATGCAGAAGAAAGGAGGAGAAGTCAGAAATTCGTATGGAAAATCTAAGAGAATGGACTGGTATTTATAGCCAATGTTGAGCTCAAACAGAAGAGGTGCAACTCTTTAAATCTGAAGAGGTGCCAACTATTTCTTCAAATCTGAAGAGGTGCAAACTATTCTTCAACTCTTCAGATTTGAAGAGGTGCAAACTGTTCTTCAAATCTGAAGAGGTGCAAACTGTTTTGTAAATGTCTTTTACAAAAAGCGAAGGGCATATACTATTACGTTTGGATTTAATATTAATATTCCGTTTACAAAAAATTGGATATTTAATAACAATTCTATTAATATTTACTATTAACAAATAAATTTGGTCCAAAAAATTAATCAATCAATCCAAATCTGAATCCGAATTCGAAGCCGAAGCCGAAGCCGTAGCAGAGCCGAGCCGAGCGAGCGACGACGACGGCGCGAGGCTTGCCTTCTTCTTAACTCTTTAAGAGCTAGAAGAAGTGCGATTGTATATATACCCATCAAAATCTTTTCCTCTTCCAATATGGGACAATATCCCTTTGTCAAGGAGGAAAACTCAAATATTTTCAATTTCCCTTCATTTCCCATTCACCCTCTTTTAAGCTACATTTAAGCTTAAAAAACCCAACAATCGCCCACATGAATGGGGAATGGCTATATCACGGAAATATGCATGAAAAACTGTGTGATTCGCAAGCAAGGATTAATTGTATTAGGATAAGTAGGTTTCCCTTTGAACTTTCCGTAGTGAACTTATGTCAGATATACTCGGTCAATCGGTAGATTTAATATCTTTGAACAGTCGAACTTTGGTGTATACCTAGAGAACCATAAGTCACACAACCAACCCTTAACCGTCTTTGGCTCTCATTGTTGTGTTCGTTTCAGCCATGAACACCGCCTGGTTTAATAAGTGCGTAGAGAATTGGCCTTACAAAATTCTCCTTGAAGCGGCTAACACTTCACACTTACATAGGTGATTCCTAAACGTGTCATACCATAGATACACTATTTGATATACCGCGTATCAAATTTAGAAATCATTAAAAAGCCTTAATGCTTTATCCTTGGTACTGAACATTATCTCATCACGAGAATGGACCAAACTTTTAGTTGACAATGTTGAACCGTCATTGATGACTTTGTTTGATCTCCTTGAACCTAGATCTTGGGATCTCCAGTCTTCTAGGTAGAGTTACCTCCACAATGGCTTATTCTCGGCCATAGTCCCATTCCCCTCGATGATTTCTCAACTACCTCTCTAGTTAGGCCTTTTGTAAGTGGATCCGATACATTATCGCTTGACTTTACATAGTCAATCGTGATAATTCCTCTAGAGAGTAATTGCCTAACGGTTTTATGTCTTCGTCGTATATGACCAGATTTACCGTTATACATCATGCTCCCAGCCCTTCCAATTGCAGCATGACTATCGCAATGTATGCATATTGGTGCCAACGGTTTGGGCCAAAATGGAATGTCTTCCAAGAAATTTCGGAGCCATTCAGCTTCTTCACCGGCTTTATCTAAGGCTATGAATTTAGCTTCCATTGTAGAGTGGGCAATACAAGTTTGCTTGGACGACTTCCAAGATACCGCTCCTCCACCAATAGTGAATACATATCCACTTGTGGACTTAGAATCAGTTGAACCGGTGATCCAATTTGCATCACAATATCCCTCAATCACCGCAGGATATTTACTGTAGTGCAAAGCAAAGTCCTGGGTATGTTCTAAATATCCCAAAACTCGTTTCATTGCCATCCAATGAGATTGACCTGGATTGCTCGTGTATCGACTCAATTTGCTTATAGCACAAGCTATATCTGGTCGTGTACAATTCATGATAGTATCCCAACACACGAGCATAATCCAATTGTGATATGCTTTGGCCTTTGTTATTTGCTAATGCAAGATTCACGTTAATTGGAGTCTTTGCAACTTTAAACCCTAAGTGCTTGAATTTTCCAAGTACTGTCTTAATATAATGAGATTGTGACAATGCCAGACCTTGAGAAATCTTATTGATCTTAATCCCCAGAATTAAATCAGCAACTCCCAAGTCCTTCATATCAAACTTGCTAGTTAGCATACGCTTAGTCGCATTTATGTTGGCAATGTCATTACTTATTATCAGCATATCATCCACATATAAGCAAACAATGACTATGTGATTTGGAACATTTTTAATGTACACACATTTATCACATTCATTTATCTTAAAACCATTTGACAACATTGTTTGGTCAAATTTCGCATGCCATTGTTTGGGTGCTTGTTTTAATCCGTAAAGAGACTTAACAAGTCTACATAGCTTCTTTTCTTTACCAGGAACCACAAACCCTTCAGATTGTTCCATGTAGATTTCTTCCTCCAAGTCTCCATTTAAGAAGGCCGTCTTAACGTCCATTTGATGAATTTCAAGACCATAAACTACAGCTAATACTACTAACATTCGTATGGACGTAATTCTTGTAACCGGAGAGTATGTATCAAAATAATCAAGACCTTCTCGCTGTCTATACCCTTTGACTACAAGTCTTGCCTTATATTTATCAATAGTGCCATCATCTTTCATTTTCCTCTTAAAAATCCATTTAGAACCCAAAGGTTTATTTCCAGGAGGAAGATCAACCAATTCCCATGTATGGTTATTCAATATGGATTCTATTTCACTATTGACTGCCTCTTTCCAAAATAATGATTCGGAAGAAGACATAGCTTCTTTAAATGTTCGAGGCTCATTTTCCAATAAGAAAGTCACAAAATCTGGTCCAAATAAAGTAGACGTTCTTTGACGTTTACTACGTCTTGGATCCTCCTGATTAAATATACTTTCTTTTGTTTCTTCCCGAGGTCGTTTAGATCCTTCACCAATCGACTCACATTCCTTGTTATATGTGTATATATTTTTAAAGAATTCAGCATTATCTGATTCTATAACCATATTATTATGAATGTCGGGATTTTCTGATTTATGAACCAGAAATCGATATGCTTTACTATTGGTCGCATGTCCTATGAAAACACAATCGATGGTTTTCGGTCCTATTTTTACTCTTTTGGGTTTAGGAATTTGCACTTTTGCCAAACACCCCCATACTTTAAAATAATTCAAGTTGGATTTCCTTCCTTTCCATTTTTCATATGGAATGGATTGTGTTTTGCTATGGGGTACTCGATTTAGTGTCCGGTTAGCCATAAGAACGGCTTTCCCCCACAAGTTTTGTGGCAAACCAGAACTTATTAACAATGCATTCATCATCTCCTTTAATGAACGATTCTTTCTTTTCGCAATCCCATTGGATTGGGGCATGTAAGGGACAATTGTTTGATGAATTATTCCATATTCTAGATATATTTCTTCAAAAGGAGATTCATATTCGCCACCCCTATCACTTCTTATCATTTTAATTTTCTTGTTAAGTTGCGTTTCAACTTCATTTTTGTATTGCCTGAATGCATCTATTGCTTCATCTTTACTATTAAGTAAGTAAACATAGCAATATCGAGTATTGTCGTCAATAAAAATTATGAAATACTTTTTTCCACCGCGAGATGGCATTGACTTCATGTCGCAAATATCTGTGTGAATTAAGTCTTAAGGATTTGAATTCCTTTCAACTGACTTATAAGGATGTTTAACATACTTAAATTCCACACATATTTGACATTTTGATTTGTCGCATTCAAACATGGGCAATACTTCCAAATTAATCATTTTTCGTAAGGTTTTGTAATTGACATGACCCAAACGTATATGCCATAATTCATTTGACTCAAGTAAGTAAGAAGAAGCCGAAATTTTATTATTATTCTCAATAACCATTATATTCAGCTTCAAAAGGCTCTCAGTGAGGTAACCTTTTCCTACAAATATTTCATTCTTACTTATTACAACCTTATCGGATACAAAGACATACTTAAACCCATTCTTAACAAGAAGTCCAACAGAGACTAAGTTCTTTCTAATCTCGGGAACATGAAGGACGTTGTTCAAGGTCACCACCTTACCAGAAGTCATTTTCATAAATATCTTTCCAGATCCTTCAATTTTTGCCGTTACAGAATTTCCCATAGAAAGCGTCTCTTCGGGTCCAACAAGAGCATATGTAGCAAATGCTTCTCTAACAGCACAAACATGGCGAGTGGCTCCAGAATCAATCCACCACTCCTTAGGATTTCCTACCAGGTTGCATTCAGAAAGCATGGCACATAAGTCATCGATATCTTCGTGCTTTTCAACCATGTTTGCTTGAACCTTCTTCTTGTCTTTCTTTGGAGCACGACAATCTGCAGACCTGTGTCCAGCTTTTCCACAATTGTAGCAATTTTCGTTGAATCACTTCTTGCTTGGGTTGCTTTTCGGTCCATAAGCCTTCTTTCTCTTTCTATCCTCAACAATGTTTGCTCCCATTATTGTTGATTTTCCACGTCCTTTCTTTTCAGTAGCTTTATTGTCCTCTTAGATTCTCAAGGGACATCTCCTTTCGTTTGTGTTTCAAGTAATTTTTGAAGTCCTTCCACCAAGGAGGCAACTTTTCAATCATTGCTGTAACTTGGAACGCTTCATTGATGACAAGACCTTCAGTGAAAATTCTGTTAATAGAAATAATATAATTAATACTTTCAACATTAGTATTAATTTAACTTATACCTTCAACAAGGAGATCATGAATAATCACTTGAAATTCTTGGACTTGGGTAATAACAGGCTTGCTATCTACCATTTTATAGTCCAAAAATTTAGCGGCAACGAATTTCTTTAACTCGGCATCTTCCGTTTTGTATTTCCTTTCAAGCGCTATCCATAGTTATTTTGACGTCTCCATATTACTATAGACGTTATATAGATTGTCCTCTAGTCCACTAAGAATGTAATTCTTGCATAGAAAATCAGAATGCTTCTACGACTCAGTCACGAGAAAGCTCTCATTTTCTGGAGTTTCGTCGGGCAGAACAAGAACATCTTTCTTAATGAACTTCTGCAGACTTAAAGTCGTCAAGTAGAAGAGCATCTTCTGCTGCCAGTGCTTGAAGTCAATCCCGAAAAAATTTTCGGGTTTTTCTGCCGGTGCCAATGTCGGTGTTGTTCGGCTTGTCGATGCATTGGCAGTTACCATATGAACAGTCTGGTTCCCGTTGTCATTCGTCATTTTGATGCTTTCTTGGAGTATGTAAACTTGTTGTAGTCCATTTTTCTTTGATGCTTTGGCAATATTTTTCACATGTACCTGACTATAAACTTGTTGTTTACCTGTATTTGTAAAGTAATTATGGAGAAGATAAAATAACATAAATGCAGAAGAAAGGAGGAGAAGTCAGAAATTCATATGAAAAATCTGAGAGAATGGACTGGTATTTATAGCCAATGTTGAGCTCAAACTGAAGAGGTGCAACTCTTCAAATCCGAAGAGGTGCCAACTGTTTCTTCAAATCTGAAGAGGTGCAAACTGTTCTTTAACTCTTCAGATTTGAAGAGGTGCAAACTGTTTTGTAAATGTCTTTTACAAAAAGCGAAGAGCATATACTATTACGTTTGGATTTAATATTAATATTTTGTTTACAAAAAATCGGATATTTAATAACAATTCTGTTAATATTTACTATTAACAAATAAATTTGGTCCAAAAAATTAATCAATTAATCAATCGATCATTTGACCGAAGCCGAAGCCGAAGCCGAAGCCGAGGCCGAGGCCGAGGCCGAGCCGAGCGAGCGACGACGACGGCGCGAGGCTTGCCTTCTTCTTAACTCTTTAAGAACTAGAAGAAGTGCAATTGTATATATACCCATCAAAATCTTTTCCTTCTCAAATATGGGACAATATCCCTTTGTCAAGGAGGGAAACTCAAATATTTTCAATCCCTTTGTCAAGGAGGAAAACTCAAATATTTTTAATTTTCCTCCATTTCCCATTCACCCTCTTTTAAGCTACATTTAAGCTTAAAAAACCCAACAGTTATTCAGCTCTCCTACAAAATATATGTGGACACTTTGACATTTACAAACTGCCTTATATTTTCAAATGAATCTCACCAAATCCTTGTCTATAGTTGAGGCAAAGTACAAAATCATTGTATTGAAGTTCAATCTCTGGTAGATATATAGCTTTATCTTTTCTATTTCCCTTTAGGTAGCCTTCTTGTTTTGGTCGATATGATTCAACATCAACAGCTGTTCAAGTAGAGTACACAACCTTCATCAGTAAGAGAGGATCTTTCACACTAAAATACACCTCTACTTTGGAGTGTTTTTGACATTTGTTACCACAATCAATGTTGATATATATAAGGAATAGCCAGAATGTCATGCTATAATAACTACAAATGCTTATAAGAATGCATTTTGTTGTGTATGCATCGGCTATTTTTAAGCTAATGTGCATCTACATTAGAATACCTTCACTAGACATTGCTTAATTGTACAAAATATATGCATCGGCTATATAGACGGAGGGGATATTATGCATGCTCTTGGAAAAAGTAATATGTGAACCTGTAGTTCTCTTGCAGATCTTCCATTTGTTGTCTCAGCCTTTCTGCCTCTGTCCGCCACAACTGGCAGTTAAGAAACGTAGCCGTTTTAATAATGTTAAAAAGGAAACCAGCAATAATATTGTTGAGTGAAGCATTGCTTGGTCTTTGAAATTTTTTTATTTCTATTACAGTTTTTTGGTTGATTAGAAAGACTTCATTTACGTTTACCAGATATCTTTCGCAAGATACATATCCCTTCTTGCTAATTCTAGGCATTTTCACATACTGAAGAGGAAAATCAGATTCAAAGTGTATTCACTTTTTGGTTCTCAACATACAAGGTAGTGGTCAATCCCCCCGCCACCACAATGCGGCTTTAATTAAAACGCAAAAGGCATATTCTAACTCTGAAACCTTGTTGTTTCTGCCAATAGTTTTATTTTTTCAGAAGGTCCGATGCAACTGAACATTCATGGCTAGATTAAAATTTAGATTGAATTCTGTTTAGACGATTATTAATGATAGTGAAGTCGTGGATCTGTAAAATGAGTAGAAGATTACCTTGGCCGCTGAAGAGGGTGTCAACAATTGATGGTGTTCCTTCTCTTCATTATATCTGTCAAATATTGATTTCATGCTGATAAGGAAAAGCTAAGATATTAGTCAATTGGAAGGTCTACGTTGCCAAGATATTAAAGGTGGAAATTATGCTATTTGGTGATGAGGAGATTAAGAATATTATAGCATGCGAACGTGTGATTACACACACGAGGAAATCAAGGAGCTTTGCCTCCTCTAATCCTATAAGAAAAAATGAGAGTAACCTTTCTTTTACTGTTTACCCCCATGAATGAGTTCGATTTGAACAATGAAGTTTTAGCGTGGTTCTGGAATGTTCTTTCAGAGACATGAGAGAAGAAAGGGAATAAAACGAATCAAGCCACTTAAACATTTGGCCCCCACTTGTATTTATACCTCAGTGTTCTAATTACAAAGATAGCTAACTATACAATTACAAAAGAAATTAAAGTATATCCTAGTGTAATAACTGGCCACAATATAAATAAGTGTGCTGGGCCACTTAAGTTTTATGCTCTTGTTGTAGGCCTAAGAGTGACTGCCCGTCAGATAGCCCAGTACCCCCCTTCAAGTTGAAGGGGGATAACACCTTCAACTTGGAGAGAAGAATGATGAAAAACTGCATATATAGTGGCTTGGTGAGAATGTTAGCAAGTTGGTTTGAAGTAGATAGACAATTGAATTAAGCCTTCATGCAACTAGGTGCATATGAAATGACAATTCACCTCGATATGCTTCGTGCGCTCATGGAAAATTGGGTTCTTGTCTATATGAACAATAATTGCATTGTCACAAAAGACAGAAATAGGAGAAACAATAGGAACAGACACATCATAAAGCAGCATGGATACCCAAGTTAACTCAGTGACTACTTTACTCAAAGCTCGATATTCAGCCTCAGTTGATGACAGAGAAACCACTGGCTGCTTCTTTGATTTCCACCCAATGAGGCTATCCCCAAGAATATACAAAAACCAATGACTGATCTATGTGCGCAGGGCAGGCAGCCCAATCACTGTCAGAGTAGGCCTGGACAGAGAAATCAGGAGAGCTAGAGTAGAATAACCCAAGATCGAGTTTACCCTTAAGATACCTCAACATATGAAGAGCAGCATGCATGAGAGGAACTCTGGGAGCCTTCAAAAATTGACTGAGGTGCTGTACTCCAAAGCAAATGTCAGGCCTAGTGTGGGTTAAAAATAATAGTTTCCCAAAAAGGCTTCTGAACTTATCAGGTTAGGGAAGCAATTCACCAACACTGGCTTGCAATTTGTGATTCAACTCTAATGGAGAAATGACAGAAGTTGCATCCAAACAGTTGTATTCTTGCAACAAATCATGAATAAATTTCTTCTGATTTAATAGAACACCAGTAGAATGGGAAGTGACTTCAATTCCCAGGAAATAGTGAAGAGACCCCAAGTCTTTTATTTTGAACTCACTATCTAGGAACTGCTTTAATCCATTTATCTCATCTAATGCATTACCTGTGAGGATTATGTCATCCACATAGACTACCAATACCACTAGATTACCAGGAGTGCCTTTGACGAATAACGAATAATCATTCGTGGAATGAGAGTAATCTTTAGAGTAGAGAGCTTGAGACAGCTTGGCATACCATTGCCTAGAAGCTTGTCTCAACCCATAGAGTGATTTATTGAGCTTACAGAAGAAGAAGAAGAAGAAGAAGAAGAAGAAGAAGAAGAAGAAGAAGAAGAAGAAGAAGAAGAAGAAACAATAAGACCAGGAGACAATTTCATATAAACATCCTCATCCAAATCACCATGTAAGAATGCATTATTAACATCAAGTTGAAATAATGGTCAATGTCTTTTGACAGCTACAGCAATAAGACACTTGACAATAGACATTCTAACCACACGGGAGAAGGTTTTATTAAAATCCACACCTTCTACTTGTGTATTACACCTGATTACCAACCTAGCTTTATATCTTTCAACATTACCATCAGCCTTATACTTGATTTTATACACCCACTTATAACCTATGGGTTTCTTACCTTGAGGTAATTCCACAATTTCCCGGGTATGAGTTGCTTGTAGGGCCTCAAACTCTTTCCTTATGGCATCCTGCCATGCTAGAACAGATGCAGCATGAGAGTAGTGATATGGTTCAAATTCTACCTGCTGAGCATTGGAACATAAAAAAGAAGAAGGAGAAAACTGCAGAACATTATCTTTTAGGTAAGAGGGAAGGTTATGAACCCTAATGGACTTTCTACGGTTAGGTATAGGTAAAGTAGAGATGACAGGAGTAGAGGGCAAGACATTAGAATTGAAAGGCATAAGAGATGTAAGGAGAGGAGAAACAGAAGGAGTAGAAGAAATAGGAGAAGCAACAGAAGAATGAGGAGAAGGAGCAGGAGGAACAACAGGAGGAATGGAAGCTTGCAGAAAGTCATCATCCACAATAGCAGCAGTGATGGGGATTTGGGTATGAACAGAGTTAGGGGAAAAAAATCAGAAGCAAAAGAAAACAAGTTCTCATAAAATGTGACATCCCTTGAGATAAAACATTGCTTGGATTGTAAGTTGTATAATTTGTAGCCTTTTTGGCAAAAGGGTAACCAAGAAATACACAAGGTAATGTCCTTAGTTTAAGTTTGTCTCTTTGATGTATTATGGCAGTAGCATAACAAAGACAACCAAAAGTTCTTAGATATGAATAATGTGGGGATTTGTTATAAAGGATTTCATAGGGTGACTTGTTGTGCAGTAATCTGGAAGTGAGTTTGTTAATGATATATGTGGTTGTTAGAAGGCAGTCACCCCAGAACATAATAGGTAGTTTAGATTGAAAAAATAGAGCTCTAGATGCTTCAAGTAGGGTCCTATGTTTTCTTTCCACTATACCATTTTGTTGGGGTGTGTGTGGACAAGTAGTTTGATGAGTAATACCCTTTTCTGAAAAGAAAGAAATGACAACATGACTAGATTCTAGTTTAAGTGCATTATCAGATCTTATGTTTTGTACAGTTATATGAAATTGAGTCTTAACCATTGCAACAAATGCCTTTAAAAGAGAAAAGGCATGACTCTTGGATCCCATAAGATGAGTCCAAGTACTCTTAGAGAAATTATCAACAATTTTAAGGAAATATCTAGAATCAGAATAGGTGAGAGTGTGATAAGGTCCCCAAGTTTCAACATGAATCAATTGGAAAAGCTTAGAGGTATAAATGGAGCTATAAGGAAAATACAGTCTAATCTGCCTTGCCATGGGACAAATATCACAAGGGAAAGACTGTACAGATGAGATAACAGGTGAAATTTCAGAAATACATTTTATTTTAGTAAAAGGAACATGTGCAAGCCTGTTATGCCAAACACAATCCATGTCATTTATAGTAGCTTTATTACATGTGGAAGAGACAGTTTGTACAAGAGAGAAAGGAGAACTAGAAGTGCACAAAGGTGATAAGCTACTGGTGTAAGCAGAAGACAAAATACTTTGAGATTGAGAAGGTTTTTCCCAAATGAACTTGTATAGACCACTGTCCAGTTTACCAAGATCTAGAAGCTTCTTCAGAGAAGGGCCCTGTTGAATACATAAAATTGTGGGAAACTAAACTATGCAATCAAATTATTCAGTAAGTCTGTGCACAAAAAATAGGTTATGTTTGAAAGAAGGAAGATATAACACATTCTGTAAGATGATAGAATCAGTTAGTACAAATGACCCTGTACAAGTAACTTTGACCTTATAACTATTTGGAAGGGAAACTAAAAAAGGAATTGGTAGTGGCATGATGTTAATAAGGAAATTTTTATTTGATCTCATATGGTCAGAAACACCAGAATCAATTATCCAAGTTAAGGAATCAGATTAAGTCAGCAAGGCAGAATTAAAATTATATGCTACATTTTTAGGCAAGTATATACCAACAAAGTTAGCAGAAGCCATGATGTTGAGTGAAGATCCAGAATCAGACGTATGAGCTTGCTGAAGTAAAGAGATGAGATGATCATATTGTTGCTTGGTCAGACTAGGCACCCTAGATCCCTAATCATGTTGGCTAACACTAGGCTGTGTGGGTTGAGTAAAGGAACACATACAGAATGAGGAAGATCAGAATTCTCAACCATATTAGCTTCTCCCTTTCTTCCTTTTGTGAACTTGAAATTGGAGGGAAACCCAATAAGTTTGTAACAATTTTCAACCATATGCCGAGGTTTCTTGCAATACTTGCAGAAAACAACATTTCTAGACTGATCAAAATTCACTCTTTGATGAAATTATTTTTGGGCTTGAGGATTGAACTGTTTTTGCTAAAAGTGAGATTGAATGGATTTATTGAAGGAGGAATTCACATTGAAGGAGGCTGACTCAGATTGAAAAGAAGGATTTGGGTTCACTTGTCTCTGCTTTTCATCTTGTAGAAGAATATTATATACACTGTCAAGAGAGGGCAGGGGTTGCATCATCAACAGATTGCTCCTAAACCATACATACACCTCATTCAGTCCCATGAGAAATTGATGGACTTTGTCCTCCTCTTTCTCCCTTTGAAGGCCTTCTTTTGCAGCACAAACACATGAATTTGCATGAGTGGTGTACATACCCCCCAGTTCATCCCAGATTGAAACATGAGGCAATATCAAAAGATCCTTGGTAAGTGGAGGCAAGCTACCTTTTTAATTCGAAGACATTGGTCCCATTTACTACCCTATATCTATTATTAAGTTGTTTCCATATACTTTCAGTTGTTTCTGAGTACTGTACACTTTCAGCAATATCAGTTGACAAAGAATGAGTCAACCATGAAATGACCATATTATTACAACGATCCCATTACCTATATTGAGGAGAGTTTTCAAGAGGTTCGATGCATGACCTATTAATGAATCCTATTTTATTTCTAGCAGATAAAGAGACTATCATATTACGTTTCCATTCTCCAAATCCAACCCCCGAGAATGGTACAGTGAAGGAAATACCAGGAATATCAGAAGATGAGAGGAATAGGGGAGGAGAAGGATCAATATGGAAGTACACATAGAAGTAGACGCACTAGGTTCAGAACTACCCATATCAACGATAACTTCACACAAAGTCACAGATATACTAT
This sequence comes from Nicotiana tomentosiformis, assembly GCF_000390325.3. Classification (NCBI taxonomy): domain Eukaryota; kingdom Viridiplantae; phylum Streptophyta; class Magnoliopsida; order Solanales; family Solanaceae; genus Nicotiana; species Nicotiana tomentosiformis. Next base: position 96,668,215 of record NC_090823.1, read on the forward strand.
ATTCTAAAATAAAAATTAGCAAGATAAAAGAAATACCGAACTTCTTCGCAACCTGAAGAAGCAAAGGCCTTGAGAAGATGATAGCTAACAAAATCCCCAAAATCAACTCAAAGAAAAAATCTTAGGTCACGATAGAAACCCTAGGTTTGATACATGATTCTAGATCTTCAACTTCTTTGACAGATAAACACCTCAAACTAGAAAATATCTTCAATTCCAGCGATGAATGTTAAAAAAAAAAAAACACGCTCCAACTACTTTCATAAAAAAACCGAAATTGCAAACTTTGGTCGAATATCGAAAACTGGACAAAACTGAACACGGTTAGTATCGCTCGATAGAGGACGAAGAGGAGATGTGTTTTTTCAGCTCTTATACCATGTTAACATCCATGAATGAGATCGATTTGAAGAAATCGTCAATGAAGTTTTATGGTTCTGGAATGTTCTTTCACAGAGACATGAGAGAAGTAAGGGAATAAAATGAATCGAGCCACTTAGACATTTGGCCCCCACTTATATTTATACCCCAGTGTTCTAATTATAAAGATAGCTAACTATACAATTACAAAAGAAATTAAAGTGTATCCTAGCGTAATAGCTGGCCACAATATAAATAAGTGTGCTGGGCCACTTAAGTTTTGTACTCTTGTTGTGGACCTAAGTGTGACTGCCCGTCAGATAGCCCCACATTTACTATACTTTTGCACTGATAGACGAAGATCTTATACATATGGGATATTTAATAGTCTAAAACTGAAAGAAAGGCGATCAAGAGATATAAAAATGTCAAGATATTCCTACATGAGTTCATGCTATTAACTTGTAATGATGCAACCAAAAAAACAAACAACATCATGTTTTGTATTTTTTCTTCCTCTTAACCAACTAACCAACGAAAGATGAAAAATTATAGGGCTAGATGACAAGTGGAGGAAATATTCTTCTTCAAGTCTCTCAGCTTGCCTTAAATATAGTGCCTTGATATTTATAAAATTTCTTCGATCTTGTACCTAGACCAGCAAGGGTGGATCTACGTATGAATTTATTGTGCTCAAGCACCTATTAACCCCAACGTAAGTTTTGGTAATTATATAGAAAATAGTAAGAGAACTAAAATAGAATAGTCAATATCTAGTAATTAAATAAAAAGATCCCTTGGTGCTATGGATGCAACCAAAGCACAAACAACATCATGTTTTGTATTTTTCCTTCCTCTTAACCAAGTAACCAATGAAAGATGAAAAATTATAGGGCTGGAAGACAAGTGGAGAAAATATTCTTTTTCAAGTCTCTCAGACCGCCTTAAACAAAAATGTCTATATATAGTGCCTTGTTATTTATAAAATTTCTTCGATCTTGTACCTAGACCAGCAGGGGTAGATCTACGTATGAATTTATTGTGCTCAAGCACCTATTAATCCCAACATGAGTTCTGGTAGTTATATAGAAAATAGTAAGAGAACTAAAATAGAATAGTCAATATCTAGTAATTAAATAAAAAGATCCCTTGGTGCTATGGATGCAACCAAAGCACAAACAACATCATGTTTTGTATTTTTTCTTCCTCTTAACCAAGTAACCAATGAAAGATGAAAAATTATAGGGCTGGAAGACAAGTGGAGGAAATATTCTTTTTCAAGTCTCTCAGACCGCCTTAAACAAAAATGTCTATATATAGTGCCTTGATATTTATAAAATTTCTTCGATCTTGTACCTAGACCAGCAGGGGTGGATCTACGTATGAATTTATTGTGCTCAAGCACCTATTAATCCCAACGTGAGTTCTGGTAGTTATATAGAAAATAGTAAGAGAACTAAAATAGAATAGTCAATATCTAGTAATTAAATAAAAAGATCCCTTGGTGTTATGGATGCAACCAAAGTACAAACAACATCATGTTTTGTATTTTTCCTTCCTCTTAACCAAGTAACCAACGAAAGATGAAAAACTATAGGGCTGGAAGACAAGTGGAAGAAATATTCTTCTTCAAGTCTCTCAACCCGCCTTAAACAAAAATGTCTATATATAGTGCCTTGATATTTATAAAATTTCTTTGATCTTGTACCTAGACCAGTAGGGGTGGATCTACGTATGAATTTATTGTGCTCAAGCACCTATTAACCCCAACGTGAGACCAGCAGGGGTAGATCTACGTATGAATTTATTGTGCTCAAGCACCTATTAACCCCAACGTGAGTTCTGGTAGTTATATAAAAAATAGTAAGAGAACTAAAATAGAATAGTCAATACCTAGTAAGTAACTAAAAAGATCCCTTGGTGCTATGGATGTATTCAAAGCACAAACAACATCATGTTTTGTATTTTTCCTTCCTCTTAACCAAGTAACCAACGGAAGATGAAAAATTATAGGGCTGGAAGACAAGTGAAGGAAATATTCTTGTTCAAGTCTCTCAGTTTGGCTTAAATAAAAATGTCTATATATAGTGCCTTGATATTTATAAAATTTCTTCGATCTTGTACCTAGACTAGTAGGGGTAGATCTACGTATGAATTTATTGTACTCAAACACCCATTAACCCAACGTGAGTTCTGGTAGTTATATAGAAAATAGTAAGAGAACTAAAATAGAATAGTCAATTCCTAGTAAGTAAATAAAAAGATCCCTTGGTGCTTTCGATCAAGGGCGAGAGTTAACGCTTGAGGTGTTTGGATGAGTACGATTCTTAAGCAAAGCATTCGCTACTTTTCCACAACACATTGACTTTCTCTTCTTTCCCCAATTCCAAATATAGTCTTATTCTTTCAATTGTTGATGTTTCCTTTTTCATTTATTTGTCTCATTGTGGCACATAAAAGTGAAAAAGTAAGACCTAAGATTTGATTAAAGCTAGAGAAATTGAAAAAGAAAAGAATGTGTCTCTCTTAATATTTTTTGTGGCTCGCTTAATAATTTTTGTGGCTCAAAAGGAAAAGTTTCGTACTATAAAAGTGGAAAATAGAAAAACGAAAAGCTCTTGTAATTATAAGAAATAATGCTATTATATATCGTTTTCAATATATGAAAAGTCATCGAGCTCAATTGTGATCTGTGACTAGAATATTTTTTAATAATGATATTATTATTAGGAGTTTATTGTATCTAGAAGTCTTTTTTCATAACGATAATATTAGCCGTAGTTTTGTCATTAACTATTTTTACTGTCACAAATATTTGTGCACCTATACTATGTGATTGGTAGCAAATTTACGTTAAAGGAAGTGAGCATCCGCGACCTTAAAATCATGGATCTGCCATGTGTACCTTATTTAACTCTAGACTTCTCCCTTTCTCAAATACATGTACGTACAAAACTATCATTGTTACAACAATTTCTTAAAACATGAACTACGTAATTTAATTTGGATGAATCTGATTTAATTATCCCGCATCTTCCGTTAAAATAATTGATTCGTTACAATAGCATTTTGGGACACATCCATCGTTAATGGCTTGATAAAGATATCCATAACTTATTCTTGTGAAATTACAACCTTGAGTTCAACTTCTTTCTTGGATCTTCCTCGCTACCTTGTTCACAACCTATTTCATGAGAATCAAATGTTTCATATTTCTCCTTTAACAAGCATTTGCTTGCAAAGCTTGTCTGGCTGATTCTTATTTCGGTTTTTCATGGACTTGCAAAAGTTAGGACAAGTTTATCAATGATATACACCAGACCTGATATTACCTATGCAGTTAGTGTTGTTAGCAAATTTCTTGAAAATCCTGGAAAGGAACATTGGGAAGGAGTCAAGTGGATACTTAGGTACCTAAGAGGTACTATAGGATATTGCTTGTGTTTTGGAATATCTGATCCAATCTTGAAGGGCTACACGGATGCTGAAATGGCCGGTGATACTGATAATAGAAAATCCACTACTGGATATCTATTTACTTTTTCAGGGGAGCTATATCATGGCAGTTTAAATTGCAAAAGTGTGTTGTACTTTCAAAAACTGAAGCAGACAGAGTATATTTGATGTAGGATATAACCTCCTTAACATTCAGTAATAATCTTCTTTTACTCACTGGCCGAAATAGAAGCAGATTTGTTGAATCTAATCAAATAATATGATTTTATTTTTCAGATTTCCTTTTTAATGAATTTTTATTGTTCAGACTCTAAGCAGCAATAAGATCAATGATTTTCATAAAAGCTACTGCTTTTACAAAAATTGATAACCCAAACTGAAAAATAAAATTTTCATTCCTTTCTCTTACCTTACAGTAGATTTTACCATGAAAATATGGGATGTTTTATTGTTTTCAATTCTTTATTTTGTGCTCATGTTTTATGATTTTTTATTTTGTGAGCTTATTTCGTGTAGCCTATACCTACGACCGTTTCTCTTCTCACATCTCAAACAAAAGTATGTATTTTACAAGAAAAATGGAATGGCGAAATGGCTATGTATGTATGCAAACTTCAGTGATTGAAGTTCAGTCCATGTGCGTTATGCATTATGCTTCTTACCTTTATATATTGAGTTATCTTATCGATAATTGAACTATAACGTTCGATAACCGATATCTTATTGGTTCAGTTATCGGTTTAGCATATTTATATAAATCGATAACCGATATGTTGAACCGATAATATTCACAACCGAACCGAACTGACCAATGCCCATCCCTACTCCATATAGGCAACTGCTTTATCAGGATTAAAAACCTCGGTGGGCTCCTTATCCTCAAATCTTTCAAAAGCTACTCCATATAGTTCTACCTAAAAATATAATGTCTTCAGCCTCGTGTCCCCGTCCCATCATCTAGCTAATCTCATTCACATTCATTTCAATCTGAAGATCATTCATTTTCAAATCTTCATCCGCATATTTCTCAAGACAATTAACTTTGATGCCAAATGTTGACAATTTTGGAAACGAATAGGATTCTCAATCATGGTTTCTCTTCAACACAAGCGGAGGAATGTACTCTTCTTACTTCTCTCAACTTTCCTTAAATAAAATGGCTAAAAGGTACTTAATTATAGGAATGTTCTAACATATATCTAGTCCAGTACGTGCACCTATTTTATCTAGACTTTTTTCCTTTCCCAAATACATGTGCAAAACGTACATACATGTATTGTTACATTAATTTTATAATTACACGAACTAAGTAAATTCATGTATTAGATTCATCCCAAGTATATGAATTTACTTCGAAAATAAATTTCCAAAGGATACTTGCATGGTTTTGAACATGTACTTTGGAATTTAAAAAGTCAAGAAGTAAATTATGATATAGGTATATTAGGTGCATGATACAAGAATGCCTATAAATGCGTGGTGCTATGATTATTTTGTTCTAGCCAAGTTAAGAGAAGTAAATAAATATCATTTCCTCCACTTTTCATCAAAAGAAAACGACCGATTAGGAATACTTCTCCTCTTCGAATTTCTATCATTTTTATCTATTGCGGAAGATCGTGGGTTAACTAGCACACAATCACATACAAAATAAATAGAGAAAAAAAATCAACACAAGGATTTAACGAGGTTCGACTAAGCCTAATCCTCGGTGCAGAAGCAGAGAGAGTTTTTCACTGTGAATAAGAAGAAAAACACAATACAATCTATAGAATCCGCAACTACAACCCCTATATATAAATCCCAAATAGTCACAAACCTATAAGAGAAAGGTTTCCCAATTTGACAAGGACTATAGGTTTTTCTTTCCCAAATCTATTAGGATAATAAGTTTTCCTAAACCTATAAGGATTATAGGTTTTCTAAAAATACAAGAAAATAATTCAAGCCGCAAAATAACAAATATTCCCATTGGCTTGAATTCTCTTCATTAATAGGAACAATGTCTTTCTACCTTGCCCTTATCCCTCACGAGGACTCTACCCATTGCCGCACATATCAACCAAGTCTAGACAACGCCTAAACTTGTTAAGAGACTCAATATCTTCAACCATAGCACTAATCCGTCGATTTGGTTCTGTAGTCGGAATAGCTTCTGGATAGCTATAACACTCAAATGCATCAACGGTCTCTGCAACTGCCAAAAAAAATCTTATAGGATTAGTATATCCAAGAAGATTCCCATTAACTACGTTTGCAAACTTTCGTAGTCGATTGGTCAATCTCTTCTCTTTGTGCTGCAATGCTATATGGTTCTTCTTGCGCAGGTACATTAATATTATCATCTTGATCAATATTTTGCACCTCCTCCACTTCCTCTCATTTAAAACTACTGGGTTGAGCTAGTAGAGATTCAATTTCTAGCTCTATGCGATAACTGACACCACGGTCTGTTTCTGCTATTGCCTTCTCCCTTGACTGTCCAGTGAGGCAGATTCATTGAATGTTACATCCCTACTAATAATTAGCCCTGGAGTCTTTTAATCTGTGCACCATAATCTATAACCTTTCACTCCAGTTGCATACCCTAGAAATATGCACTTCTTTGCCCTCGGCTCAAGTTTTCCATCCGTCACATGAGCATAAGCAGGACAACCAAATATTCTTAAATTTGAATAATTAGTAGGCGAAGCAGACCATACCTCAAAGGGATTTTTGAACTCAATAGCTGTGGATAGAGATCTGTTGATCAAATAACAAGCTGTATTGATTGTTTCAGCCCAAAAAATCTTACTAACACATGAGTGTGAAAGTGTTCTTCGTTCCTTATCACAAAGCGTTATGTTCATACATTCTGCAATACCATTTTGTTGTGGTGTTCCGACACAAGTATGGTGTCTCACTATGCCCTCTCTGCTGCAGAAATTATCGAACTCAGAATTGCAAAATTTCAACCCATTGTTAGTTCGAAGACGCTTATCTTTTCTTTCCGTTTGCCTCTCAACCATCGTCTTATATTTAACAAATGTCGGAAATGCCTCATCTTTTATTTTCAGAAAATACACCCACACCATCCTTGAGTAATCATCAATCAAAGTCATAAAATACCTAACACCACTCTTGGAGGGAACTCTGTTTGGACCTCACAAGTCTGAATATAAATAATCTAACTTATCTCTGTTCTTGTGCTTGGCCTTCTTGCTGAAATTTACCTTGTCTCTTTACCAAACACATAATACTCACAAAAATTTAAAACTTGATTTTTGTTCCCATTTAGCAAATTCTGCTTACTCAACAAAGGCAATCCCTTATCACTCATATGACCAAGTCGCAAGTGCCATAACTGAGACTGATTAAGGTCACTTTTCTCAGAAGCTACAACAACTTCCCCTTCAACTACACTGGCCTGAAGATGATACAATTTAGAATGTAGTTTACCCTTCATGAGTACCATGGAGCCTTTACACACTTTAAGTATTCCATTCTCAGAGTGAAATTTATACTCTTGATCATCCAAAGTCAAAAGAGAAATCAAATTTCTCTTTATGTGAGGAACATGCCAACACTCAATGTTTATGATAATTCTATCGAACATTCTCAATTTGATGTTACCAATCCCCTCTATTGGTAATGGATTATCATCTTCCATATAGACAGTCCCACTTATTTGCTTGTAAGTTGTAAACCAATTCTTGTGTGTATACCTATGGAAAGTAGCACCAGAATTAAGAACTCAAGAATTCTTCCCATGACTTGAACTCACAGCACAGACTTCCCCTACATAGTCACTATCATCAGAATTATTGCCAGTGTCAACAATATTTGCCGAATTATCTATTTTCTACTTTCCTCTTTTCTCCTTCATCTTAGGACAATCTCTTTTGTAGAGTGACCTTGCCCCCTCCCCCCCTCCCCCCCACCACTCATAATAGTTTTGCTTCCTTGCTCTAGACTTTGATCTGGCAGTTGACTTTTTCCTGTTAAAGTCCTTTTGTTGTGTCCTTCCTCTAATAACAAGACTCGCCCTCAATTCTGCTATCTAGAAAGCTGTTTTTCAACTCTTTAGATTTTAGTGCATTACTAACATCTTCCAGTGAAATGTTATCTTTTCCATATAGCAGCGTATCGGCAAAAGTAACATAAGACGGTGGTAAAGAACATAACACAATCAAGGCCTGATCCTTACTTTCAATTTTGATATCCACATTCTTCAGGTTCATTATAATTTAATTAAACTCATCAAGGTGAGTTTTAACATGTGTACCTCCGTTCATACGGAGATTGTATAACCTCTTTTTCAAGTAGATGCGGTTTGTTAGCAATTTCTTAGAATACATATCTTCCAGCTTCTTCCATGTTGTTGTTGCAGAATTTTCTTCAGCAATTTTCCGAAGAACGCTATCTGTAACGCTCATAAAAATCGCACTCAAATCCCTCTCCTTCAGGTCTGCCTTCTTTGTCTTTGTCATCTCTTCAGGAAAATCCTCAACAATTGCCTTCCATAACCCTTGTAACATCAGGGACGATTTTATCCTAATCTTCCATAGACTGAAACTAGAACTCCCGTCAAATTTCTCTACTTCGTACTTTGTTGAAGATGATGAAGACATCTTAACTGTAGATTATATGTAGAAACCCGAACCTTGCTCTGATACCAATTATTGCGGAAGATCGTGAGTTAACTAACACACAATCACACACAAAGGAAATAGAGAAGAAAAATCAGCACAGGGATTTAACGAGGTTCGGCTAAGCCTAATCCTCAAGGCAGAAGCAATGAGAGTTTTTCACTATGAATGAGAAGAAATGCACAATACAATCTATAAAATACCCAACTACAACCCCTATATATAGATCCCAAATAGTCTCAAACCTATAAAAGAAAGATTTTTCAATTTGACAAGGACTATAGGTTCAAGAGCGGCTGAAGTGCGAAGCAAATACTCCAATAATTAATGTTTTAGCTTAATCTTTTCATAGAAATATTGGATTTGGTAGTGAAAAAAGTACAAAATGTTTATAAGAAGGAAAGAAGTGGCCAAAAAGGACAAGTTTTAAAAGGAGATACGGATATATGACATTTCGTTTTCCTTTTTAAGGTCATATTTTCCTTAGTTTCTCTTTGTAATTATGCTTTTTCTCTTCTTTTCATATGAGCTATATATTTTGTCAAACAGAAAACTTAAAGCACGTTGAATAACAAGAATTGCAATTCTATTTCATTCTTTTGAAAGTTTGCAAGCATATCAAAGTAAACAAAGTAAAATTAACTTAATTTGTTATCATTTATCAAAGTTATCAGTTTATAGAATAAAATTTTATTATTATATATTATCTTTTGATGTGATAGTTTTTATTTTCTGTATGTATATTTCATAGGTATATATTACTCTTTTATATAATAAAGTAGAATTTAAATATGTGAACAAGAAAAACCGAATCACGTGCACCTCAAAACTCAAAAATAAATAATTAAATTGAAACTTTGATTAATTACCACAAATGTGTTATTGGTAAATTTTTAACAAACAATAAAAAAATAAATTAAAAAATATAGACTGTGTTTTTAAAATGAACAAGTCCTTGTTTATTTGAGTTAAATGATAATGAATCCAAGAAGGAGAAAAAGAAAAAAATATAAAAGGATTAACCTTACTATCAATTAATAAAGTATTATCAGATTTTGTTTTTTGATATTTCGAATTTTGACCCAAAAACCAAGAAAAATATATTCTTGATATTTCGAATTTTGACCCAAAAAGCAAGAAAAATATATTTCAGATAAAGTATATATGAAATCTAATTAAAAAAGGTTTAAGGGCCTCATAAATTTTTTGGCTTTAGGCCACTATTGTAATTGCGCCGCCCCTATATAGGTTTTCCGTTTTCAAATCTATTAGGACAACGAGTTTTCCTAAACCTATAGGGATTATGAGTTTCATAAAAAATACAATGAAATAATTCAAATCACAAAATAACAGTATCAATGCTGATTGTCTTGAGGGACCAACCCCATGGAAAACCTGAAATTCTTGAAGATTTGAAAAAGATGAATCTTAAGATTGAAATGAATGTGAAACATATTTTCTGTAATTAATGCTATCAAGAATTTAAAAGTTAACTGCTTTTGAAGGATTATATTGATGGCAAGAAGCCAAATAAAGGTTTCAACACTGCTTATGTAGTAGCTGTACAACGAGGAATCTTGTGTAGATAGGTAACAGATTTTCCATGTAAAAAGAAGATGAGTTAGGGAAGATTCAAGAAAGAAGTTGAGCTCGAGTTTGTGACGTCATAAGGCCAAGTTATGTATATCTTCACCAAGCTATTTAAAAGGTATGACTACCTCGATTCCTTTCCAGTATTTGTATTTACTTTGTTCGTGTATTAGAATATTAATATAAGAATGCATACATGATTCTATACATGTATATATTTGGAAAAAAAGGTGCACGTTAGAACGTACAGCGTTGATAAGTAAATAGGTACCAATGGTCATTTTATTAAAGCCAAGTTGAGAAAATAAGTAAAAACACTTTCCTTCACTTCTAGAGAATTTGAGTGATTTAATGTGCTTCTAATAAAGTCTCCCCAAAATTTCCAACACTTTCATATTGATTCTCATACTAGCAGGCTAGCAGATCTTATCTTATCAAGGCATGTCCCCGATACAAAATTTCAAGAAATATAACCTATTCCAGCAAAGGTTAACCCTATGGTAAAAAGTAAAAAACCCCTCATCCTAATTCATACATCGTTTATATTAATTCGTCTAGTACGTACCCTGCAGGCCGAAGGACCAATTAGAAAGCTGCTTAATTAAGATTGACGGGTATTATTTTCACCTAGCTCCGTGAATAATGAGTTAAATTAATTAATTTAATTCTCCTAATTTTTAGTATATAATTACTTGTGTTCTAACTGAGCATATAATGTCTCAGCTGTCACTCAAATTAAAGAACATGTTATTTATAACTAAGATTCAAATGATCAGTCCTGCAAATATTTTGTATGGTTAATTTGGAATGAAATTTGTTTAATAAGAAGGAAAGAATAAGAACCTGGAGCTTGAGTATTCATAGAGCCGACCAGTACTGGAAAAGATGGTTACTCCAACTTGAGCGTCGCAAAGGATGGCTAGTTCCTTGGCTTTCTTAATTAATCCGCTTTTCCGTTTTGAGAAAGTCACTTGCCTGCTTGCTGGATTGTCAATTCTTCTGATCGCGATTTTTCCTCTTGCCATAATTTAACCCTTCACTGCTACTACGTACAGCTTTACAGCTTCCAGCTTCTGCACACGAACCAAACTAATTTGGCTTCGAATGCTTCAATGTCAACTGTTTACGAGAGATAACTGAACTAATTGCTAATTGTTTATTGGTTAAATGGAAAAATTGCATAATTACGAGAAAATGATCAAAGGGGTACGGTGCTTACTGTTTGAGATGCGCTGCACAAGATGGCCTTGCTTGGTTAGAAATTTATGGTCAGAGCGAGCAATACAAGGATGAAAAAACAGCTTGTTTTGATGAAACCCTATAATTCAAAAGTGGTTTATGAGTACGTGCGAGATGAGGTCATGGATAAACTAAGATACAGACAAGAGAGTTGCTTAACAGCCTGCCACTATCATATAATATAATCTACTAATCGTACTTTTTCTCCATAACAGAAAAAGTAGCAACGCACATGAACCTAACACGCCTCACTACATTTTGGATCTTAGCGTACGTCGATTTAATTATTAAATGTTTTTAGGATAATCTTGTAATTAAAAGGAGACATACCATGTGATTACATTTCAGTCGTCTAAGGAAATTTTATTATTTTTAATAAACAAAAGCAGCCTTTGGGGTTGGGAACAAGCTAAGCAACCACCTATATCAATAACCAATATGTCTTATCACTAAGCCAAAATGGTTATTGATATAGAAGTTTACTTATTCCTACCAGAGGATGCTTTTCTTTGACCAATATGTAAGCATGTATTGGGCTCCACTTTTCATGTTTTGGAAAGGGCTTTCCTCATTCCATTAGAAAAGCATAGGTATTTCAGCTCTGTACGGAATCAAAAGGTTGCCCTTTTTAACTCAACGGATTGAAATAGGCGGAAAAATATTTTGAGTACAATTCAATGTATAACGCATGTTTTAAATACGCTATATCTTAACGGTCAGTTATCCTATTAAGGTATAGCGTATGTAATATATGTGTTATATTTATATAAATAATCCCCCTCTTCCCGACGGAACACTTTATCTTTGGTCCCTTCCCTCCCCCCCCCCCCCCCCCAAATTCTTTTTTTAAAAACCTCCATTGGAGCCCATTTTTTATCCCCAAAATCTCTTGTCGTTATTATATTATTGATAAAAGACGCGATTCAAGGCTGCCTCGTGGAGTTGAACGCGATTTGTGCTCAATTTGGTTGTAAAAGCGGCTTATTTTTTGAAACACCCTTTTCATTTAAGTTTTGTATATATATATATATATATATATATATTTGTGTAATTAGTTCGTAGAAATCTATTTCATGATTTTGTGCGTGTTATTACTTTTTTTTAGCCGAATTTATGTTATTTGTATCAATTTATTTTGAAAATTATTTAATATGCCATTGTTTTAAAGTTGTTGAGCATTTTATGTTAGTTGCTGAATATTTTTATAATTGTAGAACAATAAATATGTGCCTTTAGTGTCCTTTAGTGTAGAACAATAAAAACATTATATTTTATATTAGTTGTTGAGTATTTTACAATTGTAGAATAATAAATATGTGCCTTTAGTGTTCTTTACTTTCCTTTACCGTAGAACAATAAATACATACCACCATTAACGTAGTCGGTTAGAGTAATCAATTATGAATCATATGCTAATAAATTAAGAATCGTATAGTAAAAATATTATTTGATAAGAATCAATTAAAATACGATAAGTTAAATAAATTAAATATTTAATATTTTTTAACTGGCGAATAAAATAATTAGTTGTCAGTATAAAAGAGACCATGCCGGATTTTTATCGTAAAAGATAACAAATTAACATATGAATCGTTACGAAAGAAATAAATAATTAATAATACTTTATATAAAAATAATTAATTAAAATATTTAAAATTATTTCGATAAGTTAAACAAATTAAATATTTAGTATTATTTTTATGATGAATAAAAATGATAAAAAGTTGTCAGTACAAATAAGACTCTACGGAATTTGAGTGGTAAAATTCTAAAAACTAACATATAAATAAATACTTTATATCAAACTAATTAATAATATAAAAACTTATGAATTAAATAATAATATAAAAATATCGCAAGATATTTCGAGACGTGAACGAGTAAAGAGAACAATATTTTAATTAATTTTACTCAATTTACATACATCATTATGGATCGCCCTACTTTTTATCCTGGTTCTGTTTCTCGTGAGCTACTTACGCTTCAGACGTGCACAAACTATCATCTCTTGCTACCCAATTACTATCTTAAAGTTGTTTACCTAAGAGCGTTCTAGTTCAATTCTAAACCGCGTCCTATGCGTGCTTTACCCGTCCTATGCCTATGGTCCAAGAGGCTTTTGGACCAACTATCTTGGTAGTTCTAGACTTCCTTAGGCTGCCCATGCCTATGGTCCAGGAGGCTTTTGGACGTACTATCTTGGTAGTTCTAGACTTCCTTAAGCTGCTCAAAAATGAGTAAACTAGACGCACAATCAAAACAAATAGGACTTCACATAGACAAGACAAAAAAGGCTCAAATTCACCTCCTCATGTAGACTCAGATGCACTCAATTAAGCGAACAGTTATGACTGAGTTCAAAATTTGGTAGACGGGAACCATAATTGGCAGACTTAGAATTGTAACGTGCTAAGTAGTTCAAATCTTATAGGCATGGTTTCTATGTGATTAAACAATTCAGCAGTTAACACAAGGTCCTATAGGCAGGATTTCTAGGAGATCAGCTTGGACGAAGTAGCTATTTTTAATACATAGTTCCATTAACTGATCCTATAGTCATGCTTTCTAAGTGAGTAACTATAGACATGATTTCTAAGCCATGTGCATCTGGCGGTGAAGTCATTGAGAGCGCATATTTGTTCATTTATCCCTATAGGCATACTTTCTAGGCGGGCTGTGTTATAAGAAGAGAATAGCAGCAATAACAACTTTGATTACTTAAGTTGAGAGCCTACAATTATGGCGTCTAGGTGAGTCACATAATTGAAAGAAGTAATCTGAAGCATGCATTTTCAGTTATTTGTATTGAACTCTTATATTCATAACATCTAAGTGCAACACGTCTGATTTCAGATCTTATAGACATGCTCTCTAATGTTATAAGTCATTATATTATCCCTAAGTCATGTTTTCTAAGTGAAGAGCATGTACACAGGTAATTTCAAAGAATGAGGCGTTGCACACAAAGCAATCTAGATCCTATAGGCATGTTCTCTACCCATTCATACAAGAGATAAAATTTCCAAGTTCCCCTATTTCCACTAATCCCCCAACTGTTTGTTTTACAAGTTATTACAAGCCTAAAATGAAATAATACGGACTCAAAGACGAAGAATTACAGTCTGAAACAAATAAAAGCCCACTAAAGCATTTACAGGCCCAATACAAAGTAACCCAGGGATATTCCAGGCCTTCAATAGTTTTACTCTTCATGCAACAGTAGACCCAAAGTCCAAGATCACCAAGGCATTAGAGTAGCCTATATTCAATGCTCAAGCCCAACAACATGTATGGCCCAACACCAAGCCCAAAATGATGACTAACATACCCAAATGATGCCAAGTTTTACCCACACAAGTGACAAACTTCGCATGGAGTTGATTAAATGACCTTGAAGTCTACATACTTTAATTCTTAAAACTGTAACTAACAACAGTTTTCACCAAGGCATATAGACAAGATCACATAAGGCATTCACAGGGTATACACAAGATAGGTTCATGCTTGTATTTTCAGAGGTAAAGTTAAACTAATATGAGTAGCTATCATAGGGTAATAAACTACTTCAAGTAAAGTTCCATCGCAAAGTATAGCCTAGAATTAGCCTAAAGGATTTTAAATATGAGATTTCAACATAAGAATCTAAACAGAATCATAGAGATGGACAAGTGAAATGGCAATCTTCACATAGGAGTTTCTAGCATGAGAGTCTAGTGAAAATATGATCACAAACACCATAACAAAGAGGTAACATGGTCTACAATAGTTGACAAGCAATCACTTAGTTGAACATGAGACTTAATACATTGGGTATTGGTCATATCACGATGGTTCAAAACAATACCAGAGTTCATGGTCAAGAAAATACTTAACAGGGGAAGCATGCTAGAGTTTAGTCACAATTCAATTTCAGAAGTGGGACAAACAAGCATCAAATCCATCAATAGTTGACCACATATAGGGAAAAGTCTAGTTGTAAATCTTACGCTAAAGGTTAAACTAGTATTGAAGAATACAAAGTTGATAAAATGAATACATTAGGGAAACATAAATTGCATGAGAATTGGTTGTAATGGACAAAAGAATACTTCCCAGGCTATCACAACAATCCATAACAAGACGGAGAGGTAAACTCAGGATTAGACTCAAGTATCAACATAATAGCAGACCCAAACAAGTTTAGAAGAATCAAGAATCATCTCTCCGAGCACATCTGATAAATAATCTCACACTTCGAGTTTAGGCAGGTTCAATATCAAGACACAAGAAAACCTTAGAGCAGACAAAGTTACAAGCAAGTGTCATAGTAGAGTTGTGCTTCATAGAAGTTTCAGGGACATAAATACATAGAACACATAATACAACGATGGAGAATAAAATTATTGTGGTCAAAAGGACTTACCAGTCATAAATAATCAAACAAGAAAACAAGAGGAACAGTCCCAGTAGTGCTTTAATGGCAAAGAGAGCAGTATACACCAAGAACTCAGTGCGTCAGAGTTCCCAAGGGTTTCAGATGAACCCCGAGCAGTGCTCGCACTGAGAAAAGGTCAACCAATCGAATTCCGGTGGCCTTGGCTTTCAGCTGGCCAAGAGCCTAAGTTTCAGAATAGTATAGAATAAGTGAGAGTGAGAGAATAATAATGATTAAGGTCAACAAACATGGAAAACAGTCGATCAAACACAATAAAGGAATGAATACATCTCATGCAAACCTAAATCAGTAAAGGAGGTCAAAATCTCAAACCCTAGTTGGAATCGAATTTAGGGCAAATCGTCCACAAGCCCTGTTCACGAAGAAATCAACGGAGATACGCCATAATCAAGAGGATATTCCCTTTCTTGATTCCTTGTCATGCGATTTGATTTTGTTGAAGCTTATGTCTTCAGTTCCTTCCTACTCATTCAAACGTGATGTCAAGCATTTGAAATCAATTAAGCATCGATGATTTATGGAGATGCTATAGATGTGGTGCATGATGTTTTTCCCTACGTATGTGGGCCGACTATTATCATCGCCTGATGGAGGGGTGTTTGGTCATTTCAGTCCAGTGTGGGTATTTCCCGCGAGTTCAGTGCTATACACGGTGTATTATGATGTTTCTCTCGTTGTTATCGCACAGTATTGGTGTGAACGGTAGGTTGTTTACTTATATATTGTGGAAATGAATGCTTTAGCATGAGGATTATTCGGTCTATGATTGGAAGATTCAGTATTTAATTTCTGTGCAGGAGAGGCAATTGGGTTATAGATGTTCAAGCTTTGGTTAATGGAGTAGCAAGATTTGATATCTCCGAGCATGGTGGAATTTTGGTTTGTGTTGTGGTGTCTTTGTCCTTGTTTGAATATATTAAGGCTCGTCAATATGATGGTCTTACTTTATTTTCCTTTAGGGGCATGGCATTGTGAAGTGGTACCTAAGCAGCGGTCATCAAAGATGACGGTATATTGTGACTTCAGGGTCGAATCGGTATTTTCAGTGTTGATGGTTCGAGGGAGATGATCCTTGATGAGGCTTAGAGTTTATAGTGTTCTATTTATTCAGGTGCTACAGAGATGGATCGTGATTTGGGTGGCATTATTGGTGGTGAAGGATAAGAAAGGACATGGGGGGTTGGATCAAATGGTTTGCTTTGAAAGATAGCTAAACCGAAGTAGGAGTGATATCATATCGTATGGATTTTGTGGTAGGATAGCCACATGATTTGAGAAAGCTTAGTGTGATCTAGGTCATGGTGGACAAGTAACCAAGTTTGTTTATTTTATTGAGTTAGTGGTTTCCGTACTTAGAAAGTTCAAATGTGACGAAAGGAGTTGTTTGGAATGCAGAGGGAATGTGAATGTTTGATTATCATTTGGGGATGCAATATAGTATCGAGCTTTGAACGTATTTCTAGACCTTCAGTTAATGTTAATCGAATGAACGGATCTTTACGACTAGCGGATGAGTAGGGACCCAGGAGAATTAACTAATTTCATAGTGGATATAATTATGGAAGTATCGTTGGGGGATGTTGATATGAGGTTACACAGGTGTGGCTATCTCCTGTGAGAATGTTAGAGGTTGCATGATTTCGGATAAAGTTTCTACGAAGAGTTCTACTTTCTATCCAATGGGAGGCATGTACTGCGATATGGTTCTGGATCTCCTAAGGAAGATGGCGCATCCGTCATGAAGTTGAGTGTGCATTAGGGTTGATAATTCGTGTTGTGCTACGATTTGTGCAATATGAGCTTACGAGAAATTCAACTGGGTAACAGTTCGAGACTGTGGTAACTGAGAAGGAGAAGTCATTGTGGGTTTTTAGTTTATGTGATTGTGGCTAAAAGTCAAGTGGGGGAGCCTACCGTCGGTGATTGGGTCACATGGTCATATATCTTTGCAGTTTCTGGATTTTGTTACATTAGTTGCTTAGTGATGACTGAGGAAGAAAACAACATGGGTAATTCGAGTAAGGAATTTGATGGATGTAGGCTACATTTTGCCTTATCGATTCATGTGTAATTTATAGGATGACTTAGATTTTATACTTTAGAACGGGTGTATCAGTTGGAGATACTATTGAGTTCATGAGGAGAGTATAAAATGACTTATGGGTATTGAGGCAATGTGGTCTTATGATTTAGGGTCACTCGGGATGAGTGTTAATTGGGATCCATAGTGTGCTAGTAAATAGAGGTGTTACTTTGAAGGTAAGTCAAGAGGAAATCTGAAGAAGTTGGGTCAGTTTAGTAGTGGCTTGGATCAACATGGTAAATGAATTGATCGGTTCCTTTGATATGTTGAGGCTATGTAGGTGTTGTGGCAAGAACTTGTCGGCTTGGCAGTCTACGTGATTCGTTTGATTTAGAAGATTTAGTTTTAATTGTTCAGTCATTTACAAATGGGTCCCCAAGAGTTATGACGGTTTTGGCCTTGACTTGAGGTGTATGTCTTCTGTGGTTTTGGGAATTTGGTTGCATGTTGTGATTTTTCTTCTAAAATGAGTTAAGTGAAATGTTTCTAATCAACGAAGTGAAATTCTACTGGTGGTTCAGGAGTTATGATGAAATTCTTATACTCTCGCGTAATAGCATGTGCAGTGAGTGGTGTAGAATTAGAATTAAAGGGGTCAATGTTGCTATTTAGTTTTGATAGGAATGCCACAATCTCAAAGGAGCGAGGGAGATTTCAGATGTTCAAAGTATACTGGAACTACATTAGTGTCACCTAGGAATGGTGTATCTTGTGGAAGAGGCGTTGTGTATTGATTTGCAGATGCTTGATGTTTAGATTTTATTATGTAGCACGGAAGGTTGTGTGAGTATGATTATGTAGGTGTGGCATGTCAGTCATTTAAGTAGTAGAGATTGAGGTCAAGTATGGAGATTCTGGTACTGTCGCAGATTGGAGGGTTTATGTCTGAGAGATGTACTATTACTATGGTTGCGGACAATGGGAGTCTGTTCAGGATTTGACAATTATTTGTATGTGTCATGAATAGGGTCATTGTGGATCTTGAAAGGATACTTACCTATTTGGAGATGTTCAGAACCAATTTAGAGGTCCATTGGCGGGCTTAACAGTGAAGTATATTTTACACCAGATCGAATATGTTTATGTAACGACCCAGACGGTCGTTTCGAGAGTTATAGCCCCATTTTCCCCATTTCTACTTCTTTTTGAGTTATTCAGCTATATTATGTTATATCGGGTTAGTTGGTTCGGGACCGGAGTGGTTTCAGAGTGAATTGAGATACTTAGTCTCTTAAGTAGAAACTTAAGTTGGAAAAGTCAATCGGATGTTGACCTATGTGTAAACGATCTCGGATTTGAATTCTGACGGTTCTGTTAGCTTCGTTAGGTGATTTTGGACTTAGGAGTGCGTCTGGAATATGATTTAGAGGTCCGTGGTAGAATTAGGCTTGAATTGGCGAAATTGGAAATTTGGCGATTTTAGTCGGCAGTGAAAAATTTGATATCGGGGTCGAAATGGAATTCTGTAAGTTGGAGTAGGTTCGTAGTGTCATTTGTGATGTGTGCGCAAAATTTGAGGTTATTCGGACGTGGTTTGGTTAGTTTTGGCATCGGTTGCCGAATTTAGAAATTTAGAAGTTCTTAGGCTTGAATCCGAGGGTAATTTGGTATTTTGATGTTGTTTTGAGTGATTCGAAGGTTCGACTAAGTTTTTATGTTGATATATGACTTGTTGGTATTATTGGTTGAGGTCCCGAGGGCCTCGGGGTGATTCCGGGTGGTTAACGGATTTGTTGAAGTTGGAAATTGTAGCTGGAGCTGCTGCTTCTGCTATTTCCGCACCTGAGGAAAAAAGGGTCGCAGGTGCGAGGCCGCTGGTGCGCGTGGGGAATGCGCAGGTACGGGAGACGCTGGGCCAAGGCTGGGAACGCAGGTGCAAAGAATTAGCCGCATCTGCGAGCTCGCAGGTGCGAGGCCTTGAGCGCAGATGCGGAGATGAGAAGTTTGGATTGGTTTCGCAGATGCACACCTGGGACCGCAGATGCGAGTCCGTAGGTGCGAGGAAGGGGACCGCAGGTGCAGAATTTGGGTGATAAAGTGAGTCGCGCGGGTGCGAGAAAATGGCTGCAGGTGCGAAAAACCTGGGAAGAAACCATAAATAGAACCCTTCGCGAATTTTGGTCATTCTTCCCAATTTCAACTCGGTTTTTGGAGCTTTTGGGAGAGATTTGAAGAGGGAATCAATGGGATTTCGTTGAGGTAAGTTACTTGATCCCTAATACTTGTATATATGGTAATTTTCCGTTGTTTTAATCATGGTAATTAGTGAAAATGAGGGGTTAGGGCTTGAAATATTTGGAGAGTAATTTAAGGATTTGAAGGACCAAACGATGTTGGATTTTGATGAATTTGGTATGGTTAGATTCGTGAGTGAACTATGTTTCTAGTTTTGTAAATTTTGTCGAATTTTGAGACGTGGGCCCGGGGGCCGGGTTTGAGCCAATTTCGGGTTTTGGTCTAATTTTGTAGTTTTCTTGTGGAATTCATTCCATTAGCACGTATTGATGGTATTGTACTGATTGTGAATAGATTCGGAGCATTTGGTCGTCGAGTCCAGAGGCAAGAGCATTGCGGGTTAGAAATTTGACCAGTTTGAGGTAAGTAACGATTGTAAATCTAGTCCTGAAGGTATAAAACCCTGGATTTCGTATCATTCTACTATTTTGAAGTGACGCACATGCTAGGTGACGGGCGTGTGGGCGTGCATTGTTGGGGATTTATGACTTGGTCCGTCCCGTAGCAACTGTAAAGTTGCATACTTTGTTGAAACCATTTGATACTTATATGTTCTAGAAAGAATTTCTATAAATTGGGTTGAATGCCATGTTTGGACCTTGCGCCAAAGCTGTTTGGACCCTTAGGGGCTGTTTCTTACCATCCTCTCATTGTTTTCGATTGAAAATCTATACTCAGTCATGTTTATACTTGTTACCGCATAACTCAGTTTTATGACTCGATTTTGATGCATATAAATATTTTGGGCCGAATACCCTGTTTTACTGAAATGTCCGAGTGGCTTGAGAGGTTTATGACTGAGTGAGGCCGAGGGCCTGATTTGTGAGGATGAGTGTGGATCGGGGTTGCCCGTCTGCAGCATATTTATGACTGAGTGAGGCCGAGGGCCTGATTTGTAAGGATGAGTGTGGATCGGGGCTGCCCCGCCTGTAGCATACTTTATTATTATAGCACGTGAGTTGTCCGTGCAGATTATAGCGCTTGGGCTGAAGGAGCCCCTCCGGAGTCTGTACACACCCCCAGTGAGCGTAGGAACCTACTGAGTGCGAGTGCCGAGTGCTGAGTGACTGGGAGGCATGAGTGATTGTGAGGTATGCTCGAGTGGTAAGAGTGATTGTGAGGTATGCCCGAGTGGCATGAGTGACTGTGAGGTTTACCCGAGGGGCTGTATATGAGTGATGTTTTGCCCGAGGGGCTGTTTATGATTTCATCATTTTTGCTCACCTTTGCATTGAGCCTTTGTTTGAAAAATTGTTGGAAAAATGTCTTTAAATGATTTTTATTGGAACTGGGTTTAAACGAGAAGTTTGATTCAAATCCTGATTTTTAAGAGCATGTGGTATTTTACTAAGATTTCCTGATATGAATGTTATATGCTTTATTGCTCTTCACTACTGCTCAGTCTTTATTTATTATTATTACTTACTGAGTTGGCGTACTCATGTTACTCCCTGCACCTTGTGTATAGATTCAGGTGTAGCTGGACACGGTAGTAGTTATTGAGTGTTCTGGTTGCAGATTTTCTTGGAGATAGCAAGGTAGCTGTTTGGCGATCGCAGCCCTGATCTTCTCCCTCTTATCTTCCTCTAGTTGTATTTAGCTATTTTTCGGGCTGAGTTAGCCTTGATATTGTTAGACAGATTGTAGTAGATGCTCATGACTAGTGACACCCCGATGTCGGGCTTTTCTTTTCCACACTTCTGCTTTTCTTTGATTTGAACTCTTTTTAATGGAGGTTTTATGTTAAATAACCTTGAAATTATCATTAAAATGAAAATATCGGTTTGTTTTGGAAATGAGTCGGCTTGCCTAGTTCCACGATAGGCGCCATCACGACAGGGTTTAGTTTTGGGTCGTGACAGATTGGTATCAGAGCCTAGGTTACATAGGTCTGACGAGTCATGAGCGGGTTTAGTAGAGTCTTGCGGATCGGTATGGAGACGTCTGTACATATCTTCAAGAGGCTGCAGAACTTTTAGGAAACTCCACATTCTTGAATTCCTGTCGTGCGAATCTATTGATTCTATTAACTAAACATCTGTTGTTTCTTTCTCTCACAGATGGTGAGGACTCGTACTACCGGTCAGGAAGGCCAGCCACCAGTACCACCAGCCAGGGCCGCGAGAGGCCGAGGCCGCGGTAGAGGCCGTGATAGGGGCAGAGGTGCAGACCGTACTACAGTTGGGGCAGTACCTACAGATCCACCGGTTGTCCCAAATCAGGACCAAGTTCCAGTTGTTGATGCACCAGCTCAGGCACCACCTGTGCCTATTGTGATTCCAGGCCTTCAGGAGGCCCTAGCTTAGATTCTGTCAGCGTGTACTAGCCTTGCTCAGGCGGTCTCTATTTCGACGGCCGCAACTACTTCTCAGGCCAGGAGAGGCACTCAGACTCCCGTCGCTCGCACACCCGAGCAGGTTATTCAGGGACTTCAGACACCGGAGGCACCACCAGCCTAGCCGGTTGCTGTTGCTCAGGATTATGTGGTTCCTGCCATGCCTGAGGATGATTAGCTCCATTCAGGTGGTCAGATGAATGTGAGGAGAGCTTTCAGAAGCTCAAGACTGCTTTGACCACAACTCCAGTGTTGGTTCTGCCATGAGCTTCAGGTTCTTACACTGTGTATTGTGATGCCTCGAGGATAGGCATTGGTTGTGTTTTGATGCAGGAGGGTAGGGTGATTGCCTATGCCTCGCGCCAGTTGAAGACCCATGAGAAGAACTATCCTGTCCATGATCTTAAGTTAGCAGCCATTGTTCACGCCTTGATGATTTGGCGTCATTATTTGTATGGGGTTCATTGTGAGATCTATAGTGATCACCGGAGTCTGCAGTATTTGTTAAAGCAGAAGGATCTTAATTTGCGTCAGCGGAGATGGTTGGAGCTTCTTAAGGACTATGATATCACTATTTTGTACCATCCGAGGAAGGCCAATGTGGTGGCCAATGCTTTGAGTTGCCGGGCAGAGAGTTTGGGGAGTTTAGCATATCTTCCAGCAGCAGAGAGACCTTTGGCATTAGATGTTCAAACCTTAGCAGGCCAGCTTGTCAGATTGGATATTTCGGAGCATAGTCAGGTATTGGCTTGTGTGATCTCCAGGTCCTCTCTTTATGACCGTATCAGGGAGCGTCAGTATGATGACCCCCACTTGCTCGTTCTTTAGGATAGGGTTCGGAGAGGTGATGCTAGGGATGTGACTATTGGTGATGACGGTGTGCTGAGAATACAGGGCTGGATATGTGTGCCTAATGTAGATGGGCTTTGAGAGTTGATTCTCGAGGAGGGCCATAACTCGCGGTATTCCATCCATCCGGGTGCCGCGAAGATGTACTAGGATTTGAGGCAGCACTATTGGTGGAGGTGGATGAAGAAGGATATAGTTGGGTTTGTGGCTCGATGTCTAAACTATCAGCAGGTTAAGTATGAGCATCAGAGACCGGGTGGCTTGCTTCAGACATTGGAGATCCCAGAGTGGAAGTGGGAGCGGATCACTATGGACTTTGTAGTTGGGTTAATGCTATTTGGGTTATTGTGGATCGACTGACCAAGTCCGCATACTTCATTCCAGTTGGTACTACTTACTCTTCAGAGCGGTTGGCTGAAATTTACATCCAAGAGATCGTTCGCCTGCATGGTGTCCCAATTTCCATCATTTCAGATAGGGGTACTCAGTTCACATCGCAGTTTTGGAGGGCCGTGCAGCGAGAGTTTGGTACTCAGGTTGAGTTGAGCATAACTTTTCACCCTCAGACAGACGGGCAGTCCGAGTGCACTATTTAGATATTAGAGGACATGTTGCGTGCTTGTATCATTGACTTTGGGGGTTCATGGGACCAGTTTCTTCCACTCGCGGAGTTTGCATATAACAACAGTTATCAGTTGAGCATTCAGATGGTTCCGTACGAGGCTTTTTATGGGAAGAGATGTAGATCTCCGGTTAGATGGTTTGATTCGGGTGAGGCTAGGCTCTTAGGTACAGACTTGGTCCAGGATGCATTAGATAAGGTGAAATTGATTTAGGAGTGGCTTCACAAGGCGTAGTCTAGGCAGAAGAGCTACACGGATAGGAAGGTCTGTGATGTGTATTTTATGGTTGGGGAGAAGGTTTTGTTGAAGGTATCACCCATGAAGGGTGTTATGAGGTTTGGGAAGAGGGGCAAGTTGAGTCCCCGGTTCATTGGGCATTTTGAGGTGCTTCAGAGGATAAAAGAGGTGGCTTATAAGCTTGCCTGGCCACCCAGCTTGTCGAGTGTGCATCCAGTATTTCATGTTTGCATACTCCGGAAGTATATTGGAGATCCGTCCCATATTTTGTACTTCAGCACGGTTCAGTTGGAGGGTGATATGACTTATGATGTGGAGCCGGTGGCTATTTTGGATCGGCAGGTTCGAAGGTTGAGGTCAAAGGATATAGTTTCAGTGAAGGTGCAATAGAGAGGTCAGCCTGTAGAGAAGGCTACCTGGGAGACCGAGCGGGAGATGCGGAGCAGATATCCACGCATATTCGATACTCCAGGTATGTTTCTAGACCTGTTCGAGGACAAACATATGTTTAAGAGTGGGAGGATGTAACGACCCGGACGGTCATTTCGAGAGTTATAGCCCCGTTTTCCCCATTTCTACTTCTTTTTGTGTTATTCAGCTATATTATGTTATATCGGGTTAGTAGTTCGGGACCGGAGTGGTTTCAGAGTGAATTGAGACATTTAGTCTCTTAAGTAGAAACTTAAGTTGGAAAAGTCAACCAGATGTTGACCTATGTGTAAACGATCTCGGATTTGAATTCTTATGGTTCCGTTATCTCCATTAGGTGATTTTGGACTTAGGAGTGCGTCCAGAATGTGATTTAGAGGTCCGTGGTAGAATTAGGCTTGAATTGGCGAAATTGGAAATTTGGCGATTTCGGTCGGCAGTGAAAAATTTGATATCGGGGTCGGAATGGAATTCTGGAAGTTGGAGTAGGTTCGTAGTGTCATTTGTGACGTGTGTGCAAAATTTGAGGTTATTCGGACGTAGTTTGGTTGGTTTTGGCATCTTGGAAATTTAGAAGTTCTTAGGCTTGAATCCGAGGGTAATTTGGTATTTTGATATTATTTTGAGTGATTTGAAGGTTCGACTAAGTTTGTATGTTGATATATGACTTGTTGGTATTATTGGTTGAGGTCCCGAGGGCCTCGGGGTGATTCCGGGTGGTTAACGGATTTGTTGAAGTTGGAAATTGTAGCTGGAGCTGCTGCTTCTGCTATTTCCGCACCTGCGGAAAAAAGGGTCGCAGGTGCGAGGCCGCTGGTGCGCATGGGGAATGCGTAGGTACGGGAGATGCTGGGCCAAGGCTGGGAACGCAGGTGCAAAGAATTTGCCACATCTGCGAGCTCGCAGGTGCGAGGCCTTGAGCGTAGATGCGGAGATGAGAAGTTTGGACTGGTTTCGCAGATGCGCACCTGGGACCGCAGATGCGAGTCCACTGCGAGGAAGGGGTCCGCAGGTGCGGAATCTGGGTGATTAAGTGAGTCGCGTGGGTGTGAGAAAATGGCCGCAGGTGCGAAAAACCTGGGAAGAAACCATAAATAGAACCTTTCGCGAATTTTGGTCATTCTTCACAATTTCAACTCGGTTTTTGGAGCTTTTGGGAGAGATTTGAAGAGGGAATCAATGGGATTTCATTGAGGTAAGTTACTTGATCCCTAATACTTGTATATATGGTGATTTTTCGTTGTTTTAATCATGGTAATTAGTGAAAATGAGGGGTTAGGGCTTGAAATATTTGGAGAGTAATTTAAGGATTTGAAGGATCAAACGATGTCGGATTTTGATGAATTTGGTATGGTTAGACTCGTGAGTGAGCGATCTTTCTAGTTTTGTAAATTTTGTCGGATTTCGAGACATGGGCCCGGGGGCCGGGTTTGAGCCAATTTCGGGTTTTGGTCTAATTTTGTAGTTTTCTTGTGGAATTCATTCCATTATCACGTATTGATGGTATTGTACTGATTGCGAATAGATTCAGAGCATTTGGAAGTCGAGTCCAGAGGCAAGAGCATTGCGGGTTAGAAATTTGACCGGTTTGAGGTAAGTAACGATTGTAAATCTAGTCCTGAAGGTATAAAACCCTGGATTTCGTATCATTCTACTATTTTGAAGTGACGCACATGCTAGGTGACGGGCGTGTGGGCGTGCATTGTTGGGGATTTGTGAATTGGTCCGTCCCGTAGCAACTATAAAGTTGCATACTTTGTTGAAACCATTTGATACTTATATGTTCTAGAAAGAATTTCTTTAAATTGGGCTGAATGCCATGTTTGGGCCTTGCGCCAAAGTTGTTTGGACCCTTAGGGGCTGTTTCTTACCATCCTCTCATTGTTTTTGATTGAAAATCTATACTCATTCATGTTAATACTTGTTACCACATAACTCAGTTTTATGACTCGATTTTGATGCATATAAATGTTTTGGGCCGATTGCCCTATTTTACTGAAATGCGCAAGTGGCTTGAGAGGTTTATGACTGAGTGAGGCCGAGGGCCTGATTTGTGAGGATGAGTGTGGATTGGGGTTGCCCGTCTGTAGCATATTTATGACTGAGTGAGCCGAGGGCCTGATTTGTGAGGATGAGTGTGGATCGGGGCTGCCCGCCTGCAGCATACTTTATTATTATAGCACGTGAGTTGTCCGTGCAGATTATAGCGCTTGGGCTGAAGGAGCCCCTCCGGAGTCTGTACACACCCCTAGTGAGCGCAGGTACCTACTGAGTGCGAGTACCGAGTACCGAGTGTCGAGTGTTGAGTGACTGGGAGGCATGAGTGATTGTGAGGTATTCCCGAGTGGCAAGAGTGATTGTGAGGTATACCCGAGTGGCACGAGTGACTGTGAGGTTTGCCCGAGGGGCTGTATATGAGTGATGTTTTACCCGAGGGGTTGTTTATTATTTCATCATTTTAGCTCACCTTTGCATTGAGCCTTTGTTTGAAAAACTGTTGGAAAAATGTCTTTAAATGATTTTTACTAGAACTGGGTTTAAACGAGATGTTTGATTCAAATCTTGATTTTAAGAGCATGTGGTATTTTACTGAGATTTTCTGATATGAACGTTATATGCTTTATTTCTCGTCACTACTGCTCAGTCTTTATTTATTGTTGTTACTTACTGAGTTGGCGTACTCACGTTACTCCCTGCACCTTGTGTGCAAATTCAGGTGTAGCTGGACACGGTAGCGGTTATTGAGTGTTCTGGTTGCAGATTTTCTTGGAGATAGCAAGGTAGATGTTTGGCGATCGCAGCCCTGCTCTTCTCCCTCTTATCTTCCTCTAGTTGTATTTAGCTATTTTCCGGGCTGAGTTAGCCTTGATATTGTTAGACAGATTGTAGTAGATGCTCATGACTAGTGACACCCCAATGTCGGCCTTTTCTTTTTCGCACTTCTGTTTTTCTTTGATTTGAACTCTTTTAATGGAGGTTTTATGTTAAATAACCTTGAAATTATATTTAAAATGAAAATATCGGTTTGTTTTGGAAATGAGCCGGCTTGCCTAGTTCCACGATTGGCGCCATCACAACAGGGGTTAGTTTTGGGTCGTGACAGTTTACTAGCACAATATTTGTCTATGGATGAGTCTTCAGGCGTGGTGGATGCTATTACTATCATTGTCTATTCCATGTGTTACCTTTTTATGCTATATGGGTTGTGAGGCGACTTAATTATTCACATTTGTGTTATGGTCCTACATAAGTTAGTGGTGTTATATGAGCGAGATGGCTCTCGAGATGCTGGTATTTTATTGCATCTTAGTCGTGCTTGACCCTTGTAGCACATAGTTCTATCCATCTCCACAAGGTTATGTTTATGCAATTGGCGTGCTTGTGGTTGATATACGTGTGTATAGTGAGTATGAGCATTTTGGCTCGATGGGTATTCTCATTCAAATTGTTATGTTTGGATAGAGTTATACGCCGTAATGGTATCATGTGTGGATTGGGTTGCACGCCGCAATGGCGAGATGATGAGTACGATTCCTTACACTTATTTTATGTGTTTTTTTTCTTCTCTGAGGGATAAATTTGTTGTATTTGTTTGGTTGTTCTATCTTTTACGTGTGCTGCGAAGTTATAGTACTTGGGATTCCATTCCATATTGATCATATTTGAGTTGTGGTTTGTTGGCACATGGATGGCGTCATATGATATTTTAGATGGTGTGTGATATGGCTTATCGACCAAGCATGTTGTACTGGGTGAGAAGAGATTTTTAACCTGGAATTAGTGCTATTGGGATTATATAATGTATGTTTGGAGGGGGAATGTTGCTAATCAGTTTAGAATGCATCAATGGTTCTTGTCGAGCGGAGAAACTCCATGATTTGTTGGTTTGATGAGTGGTTATGAGTTTCTATACATCTCTTTTATCATTTCAGTATTGCGGGGTTTGGTAAAGAATTTTGTGTGTCATGAGGTATATTACAGGTACCAGGATCGGAAAAACTTACAGCTATTGCGGTTAGATGATATTACTATGGGCATATGAGCGATGTGGTACATCGTGCGGTTATGACTTGGGTGTATATGTATGTTTGGTACATCTTATGGAGATTGATACATTGTATGTATGCAAGAATCAGACCTAATAGGAAATTTCGGGATGCTGGAATTTGGTCCTAAGGCTTGTGGGCTAAGGTAGCAAGAAGGATCTTCAGTGTGAGTTGAGCTAATATGCTCATATGGATTGTAGTGGCACGGGTAGGTGCACGAGGAGTTATACAGTGATCTTGGCAACTTTGGAACGGTTCTTGGCACGTTCGAGGACAAACATATATTTAAGGTGGGGAGAATATAATGACCTGATCGGTCATTTCGAGCTCTATCATGTCGTTCGGCGGTTTGAGACCCTGAGTAGCTTTACTATATTTATTATGAGTTGCACGTTTAGTGGGTCTTGACTTTTGAGAAGTTCAGAGTTGATTTGGAAAAATAATTCTCAATTCGGAACCCTTAAGTTGAATGAGTTGATCAAAGTTTAACTTTTGAGTAAGCAACCTTGGAATCGCGATTTGAAGTTTCCTATAGGTTCGTAAGGTGATTTCATACTAGGGAGTATATTCGGGTTGAGCATCGGTTGGTCCAAGAGTGATTCGACACTTATTTTTGGAAGCTTGCATTTTGAAGGTTTGGAATTAGCTAAGTTTGACTTAGAGTGGACTTTTGTGTTATCAGACCCCAGCTGTGTTCCAGGACATTGGATAGGTTTATTTAGTTAATTGGAAATTGTGTGTGAAGCTTGGTTGTAATCCGGAATGTCTAAGTGTGATTCAAACGTGTTCGGTAAAGTTTGAAAGTTTAAAAGTTAAGAGATGCATTTTGATCGTCGATTCTTGCTTTTGATGTTATTCGTGGATTTTTGAGCCTTTGGATATGTTTGGATAAGGTATTTTGACTGGTTTGAATCATTGGACGGGGTCCCGCGGGCCTCGGGTATGTTTCGGGGTGGTTTCAGATCATGATGGTGTGTTTTGATACTGCTAGTTGTTGGTTCTTATGTTGTTCTTCGCGAACGCACTAGGGACCACTCGTTCGCGATGAATGATTTGGATACTGGATGTTTGTGCTAAGCGAACACAATAGAGGAGCCACGAATAGGGAGAAGGAACCGGGGCCATGGGATTTTTCCCTACGCGAACATGACATGGGAGACGTAAACCCGAGGAATAGGGGCTGGCAAATTGCCTTTCACGAACACGGTAGGGCGACCGCAAACGCGAAGGAGGGCATGGATGAGGGAATTTGGTCATCGCGAACGCAGGGGTAGCTCGCGAATGTGAAGCGTTGGGCAGGTAGGCCTTCGCAAATGCGACCAGTGGCCTGCGAACGCGATGAAGGGCATACAGAATCTTATAATAGTGAGCTCGGGGGTTGATCTCATTTTATTCAATTTCTCTCTTGTTGAGGTGATTTGGGGAAAGTTTGAAGGGCATTTTTATCATCTATTGCAATGTAAGTGATCTCTACTCATCGTGAGCTAAATACACAGATTATATATGTATAACAATCCAACCAACGGTTTTGGACATTAGCACTTCGTTCGGTGGTTTTAGGTCTTTAGTAGATTCATATGGTATATTATGGCTTATCGTTGGTTTTGGTTTTCAATTGGTTCGGAATTTATTTGGAAGAATGATTCCAATTTTGGAAGCTTAAAGTTGAAAGAGTTGACTAAGTTTGACTTTTATGTATTTGACCTCGGATCAGTGTCTTTATAGTTATGTTAGGTCTGGATGATGATTTTGGACTTGGGAGTATGCCCGGATTTTTATTTGGATGCTTCTAGAAGGTTTTGGCCATAATTGGTGAAAGTTAAAAATTTGAAGGTTTGGAAGGTTCATAAGTCTGACCTGGAGTTGAATTTGATGATATCGAGTTTGGATTATTGTTCCGGGAGTTGGAATAAGTTCGTTATTCCATTTTGAACCTGTGTACAAAATTCGAGGTCATTCCGAGTTGATTTGATGTGGTTCGGCAAGAGTTTTGGAAGTCAAAGTTTAAAATTTCATTACGTTTGATTTGAGGTACGATTCGTGGTTTTGATGTTGTTATGTGTGATTTAAGTCCTTGAGTAGGTTTGTGTTATGTTTTAGGGTTTGTTGGTATGTTCGTACGGGGTTCCGAGGGGCTGGGGTGTGTTTCTAATGAGTTTCGGATAATTTTTATCATGTTGGGCAGTTCTGGTATTGGTTCTTCGCACCTGTGCAGTTTTGGCCGCAGGTGCGGACTCGCTTATGCAATGGAGTGATCAATTCTGCGAAGAGGAGGTGTCCAAGGGATTTTCACTTTTGCGGAGGTATTGGTGTAGATGCGGGCGCGCTTCTGCGAGATGTGGATCGCACCTGCGGTGCCACAAATATGGCTAAGGATTCGCAGATGCGATATATGGTATGAGTCAGCTTGTGCGCAGGTACGAAATGGGAACGCAAGTGCGATGTTGCAAGTGCGACTATTTGTCCCCAGATGCGGATTTCCTGGGCATATTTTATATATATCGAATGTTTGATTATTTCATCACATTTTGGGATCTAGAGCTCGGTTTTGGGCGATTTTGGAGAGGATTTTTACCACATGGATTGGGGTAAGTATTTTTCACTCGGATTTCTTTATATTTCATGATTCCAACTTCGATTTTAATGTTTGATTAATGATTTGAATTGGAGAAATTGGGGATTTTAGTAAAAACTTTCCTAAAACATAAAATGATGATTTGAACACTGGTTTGAGGTCAGAATTGGATGACTTTTTTATTCCGAGGTGCAGGCCCGGGGTTGACTTTTGGGTTAACTTTTTTATTGTAGTTAAAGATCATGACTTTATTTATTGAAATTGTTTCCTCTTGCATTATTTAATATTATTAAGTCATTTTTGGTTAGATTTGGACCGTGCGAAGGTGAATTAAAAAGAAAAGCTATTTTTTGAGTGTTGATTTGGCTTAATTGAGGTAAGTATCTAGCCTAACTTTGTGTGGAAGAACTACCCCTTAGGATTTGGGTTGATTGTACTATTTGAACTATGGGGAAGACGTATACATAAGGTGATGAGTGTGTACACGAGCTTATATATGAAAGTTGACTGGTTTAGACTCTTAGTTTACTTATAAGCATTTCATTGAAGTTGTTACTAATTTTTCTATAGTTCCTTGTCAGGTTTATTCTTACATCCTTTAATTGAAGTTGTTAGTACATGTTCTAGTTCCTATTGTCGTGGTCACTCTTTTATGCATTTATTAGTAGTTGATGTTACATGTTCTATTATTGAGTTATTCTCATGCATTTAGTCATAGTTGTTATTTCATGCTATCTCTTTCATTGTTAGGCTTATGCTATGCATTAGAATTTGAAGTTTCCATTTCATGGAAATACCTTCATCGTTGAGTTACTGACATTGTAGTTTTTGAGATCTATTAACACGTTTGTGGTTGAAATTGTTGGTTATTGGAATACCTTTCCTTGTTGAGTTATTTATCATTCATTTGTTGTTATTGTGATTCTTGTACACACTGTGGTTGAGCCATGTGCTATGTGTTGTGATGACATTGGTATTATTAATTTTGGTAATATTGTGGCATATGGGCAAATGTGGTGCGAGTTGATTATTATATTGTGATATTGATGTGCATGCGACGAGATAGGATTTAAACGCGTGTTGCTAGTAAGGGAATTACTTGAAGCCACGCGGTAAGATAAATGGGCTAAAGCGCGTGAATCTATTTCGAAAAAAATATTTTTAAAAATAAGTGCAAGGCTCACGCGGCGATAAAAGGAAGATTGTGATCGTGACTTGTGAAATGTGATATGAGATGCGATACCTCAGTGTGATTCTTGTTGTACATTCTATGTTGGAACGGCTTGTTGATTTGAATGGTTATTGTTTTTCCCTTAAATCATTTCACTTGTATTTGATTGTATTTTGTTATTTGTTGTTATCTTTGTGTTGGAACGATTGTGACTTCTTGTGTGAGTCATGCATTCTACGTGATTTACTGTGTTACTTTAATGTGTCAATTTGTGCCTCTGTTGTTACTGGGTGAATTGATTGTCAAGAGGAATTTACTTGCGTGAAGTCATCATCTCATATTCTGTTGAATTGTTGGTAGTATAATGGTTTTAAATAAAGAAATTGTTAATATGCTTTACTTTATGTGATTCTTAAGATAAAACTCGTCATCTCACTCGGTGCTTTACTATATTTAAATTGTTATCACGCTTTACTTTAAATGATTCTACATTTAATTCGTTAACTTATTCGATATTTTACTTTATTTAAAAATATTATTTTACCTTACCTTATTTGATTTCTAAATTAAACTCATTTTCCCGTTTGATACTCTACTTTGTATAAATTGTATTCTATTTTACTTTATTTTGATTCCTAATATAAACTCATTATTTCATTTGACGCTTCACTTTATTCAAAATTATTAATATGCCTTATTTTATTTAAATAAATCTCTGAAACATTTTATATGTAATAGACACAGATTCGGTGTACATGGTGGCACGTGGACTTTGCCGTGCGAGGGTGAATGGTAATGTGGGCACGAGGTGCCATGTGTGTAAGAAACATGATTGTGGCTATGATTTGTGATTATGAGGTGTGGTGCCTCGGGAAAGTTTCTTGTTGTAAATCATGTGGTGGAACGACCTGATTAATTGAATTGTCATTTGTTTTCCTTAATTGGTTTCATTCATGTTTTAACCGTGTTGTGATTATTTTGCTGCTTTATCACCTGTTTACTTCTTGTGGCCGCTTGTTGTTTCTGTTATCCCGTTGTTAGTTTTATATTAATATTCCTTCTGTTATTAGTCTTATATTGATGTTCTTTCTACTGTTAGCTTTATATTTATATGCTTGAACTTGAACTTCGTCACTACTCCACTGAGGTTAGTCTTGATACGTACTGAGTAATGCTTCTGCAAATTTTTGTGCAGATCCAGGTACCTCTGAACATGTCATCCGTTAGCTAGCTGTTGGAGGTTTGCTACGGAGACTCCAAGGTATACCTGCCATTATGCTCGTAAGCCTCGGAGTCACCTTCTGGAGCTTTACTTCATTACTGCTTACTTTAATTAGTTACTCTCAGTAGCGCTTGTGACTGAGTAGAGCTTATGACTATGTACTACCAGTTTTTGGGATTTGTATAACAATTGTTCCATTTTGGCTTTCTAATGTTATTTATCAGTTTGAAAAAATAGCTTAGTCGTTATTCTGCTAAATTCTCAGCATGTGTTAGGCTTACCTAGTCTTTGAGACTATGTGCCATCATCCTTAAGGTGGAATTTTAGGTCGTGACAATATGGATTTAAACGTGAAAATTAGTGAAATTTGTGGAATTTTGGAACAAAACCTAAAAATGTTATTTTTGAGTTTTGAGCACGAAATTGGACATGGAATTGGGAATAAATTATATATTATAGTTCGTGGTGCTATTTGTAATATTTATCTTCGAGAATTTTTGGAATCTGGACAAGTGGGCCTGGGAATTGACTTTGTTAGCTCTTCGTGTGGAGTTAGGAATTGTTTCTAATTGTTAAATTATCTTTGAGTATATTTTGATTAGTTTGCACGTTCTTTGACTAATTTTAGATCTTTGGCATTGGTCTGAGGTTTTAGAGAGGTGTTGGAGCCGGTTATCGAATTTCAGAGTGATATAAGTCTCATGTCTAACCTTGTAAGAGGGAATACCTCGTATGTGTTATATTTGTTACATGATATTTGTTATGGGAGGTATGCATATATGAGGTGACGAGTGTCCGTAGAATATCAAACTCTTCTATTTTTGATACTTGACGCACTACTTGATTAGTCGTGGAAATTATACTTTTACGGATTTCTCCCACATTGTACGTATTTTTCCGAAAGTTTTTTAAATTTCATAACTCATACATATATTCGTGAGTGGGGCCAGTGACCCGTTAAAGTTTTCACTATTCCTATAGGATCAGACTGAATGCCTCAGCAGTACTATTATGAATCGGGTCGTACGACCTCGACAGTATTATGCGATGCATCCACGGATGGGGCATATGACCTCCACAGTGTACACTATACTTGGGACCGGTCGTACAACCTCGACAGAATCGTGCATAATATTTGATAAGGAGTCAGCGTACTTATGAGTCTTTCTGACTTGGGACGTGACACTTTATTTGGTATTCATTGTTATGTAAGACATGCAAGGTAGTATCTAGTATTTAAGGACTTAGTATTTACTCTTCTGTGAGGATCGTGTTATACACATACATCTGCTTTGTTGTTTTTACTTGCTATGCTTCATACCTGTCTACTTTCATTATACTTGATTATTGGACCACTAGTAAGTGTCGATGCTGATCTCTCGTCACTACTTCTTCGGGGTTAGGCTAGATATTTACTGGGTACGCGTTGATTTACGTACTCATACTATACTTCTGCCCTAATTGTGCAGGTGCTGAGATGGGTACATTTGGTGGTCACACAGGCGCGTAGGCGCAACTGTTGAGGAGACTTTGTGGTGAGCTGCATTCCATATTACAATCTACACACAGAGTCCCCTTCTTATTCATTATTGCATTCTGTCTAACTTCTTTTCTGGACAGTTATTGCAGTAGTATTGTATATTCTAGTAGAGGCTCATTGTCACGACCCGAAATTCCCACCTCTGGGACCGTGATGGCGCCTAACATTTCACTTGCTAGGCATGCCAACGTTAGAATAATTTAAACCATTTTTAATAATTCATTTTAATTAAATAGTAAAGAAACCAAGCAACTGGAATAATGTTTGAATTAAAGTGAACAAACCAAAATAATAATGATGTCTAAATACCATCCCAAAACTGGAGTTACAAGTGCACGAGCTTCTAGAATAATACAAACAAGAGTCTGAATAAAAAAGAAAGTTGTCTGAAAGGAAGCACACAACTAAGATAAAGTAGAAGGGGATTTCAGAGTTGCGAACGTCGTGCAACTATACCTCAAGTCTCCTCTGATAGCTGAATCTGAGCAAATCTATAGTACGCCGTTGGGACCAACTCCGGTATCTGCACAAGAAGTGTAGAGTGTAGTATGAGTACAATCGACCCCATGTACTATGTAAGTGTCGAGCCTAACCTCGATGAAGTAGTGACGAGGCTAAGGCAGGTCGCTTACATTAACTTATACGCAATAATAATAATAATAACAGGAATATAGGTATGACAGTTAAATCATATCAATAACTGAAGTCAATTCGGCAGTCATAACCAATTATTTCTTTTATCATTCTGTCGCGGCGTGCAACCCGTTCCCCCAATATAATCCTTCAATTAATTTTCGTTGCGGCGTGTAACCCGCTCCAACAATATAATCTTTCAATTAAATTCCGTTGCGGCGTGCAACTCGCTCCAACAATATAAACTTAAATGATTTTCGTTGCGGCGTGCAACCCATTCCCCCAATATAATTTAACAACACTCATGTAAAATTTCTTCAATAAATTCAGCAATTAATACGTAAATATGTGGCAACAAAGCGTACAATAATTATGATTTATTTAGGAGACAAGTAATGATAGGTAACAATTAATTATAGAAATCAGGGAGAAATAGGCAATTTAATATTTAATATGTTAAATGTCAAGTAGCTATTAAGACACATAAGTCAAATTAGCATGTAGTAATTATGGCATAAATTCAAGACATAATATTGGGCAAGGAATACGAGAGAAATAATTAATACAATAATTAGTTCATGATTTAAAATAATTCATAATTTTCAGATAAATATGCAAATAATAAATTTGACGACGTATAGGCACTCGTCACCTCGCCTATATATCGCTACACATGAAATTCATGTGAGAAATAAATCAAGGGTTATATTCCCTTAAGTCAAGATTAACCACGACACTTACCTTGTTTTGCAAATTTCAAGTGATCACTCAACCGCAACTTTTCCTTTCGAATTATTCTCCAAACCAACCAAAGTTAGAAATTTATTTACCAACAATTCAATTTGAGCTTTAGAAATTATTCACAATTCAAAGAGACTTAATTTAAGTCATTTTCGGAAAAGTCAACCAAAAGTCAACATGGGGCCCACTTTTCGGAACCCGATGAAAAATCACGGAATCCGGACACCCGTTCCGATACGAGTTCAACCATACTAATATTATCGAATTCCGACATCAGATTGTCTTTGAAATCCTAAATTTCCATTTTTGGAAAGTTTTACAAAAAATCCAATTTCTTCCATATAAATACGAAATAAACAATGAATATAGACATGGATTTATGAAATATAATCAATATAGGATAAGGAACACTTACCTAGTTCGAACTTGTGAAAATTCCCTTTGTAATCGCCCAAATCCAAGACTTAAAACTCAAAAATAAGTAAATATGGCTAACACCAGATTTTATGTATTCTGTCTAGCATTTTCGCATCTGCGAACACAAGTTCTGCATTTACGGACTCGCATTTCCGAGACAAAGCTCGCATTTGCAGAACAGGGCAGCCAAGCAGAGGACCGCATCTGCGAACCTTCACGTCACTGAAGCTACTGCGCAGATGCGCGAAGGGAACCAAAGAAGCGCAAAAGATCGCATCTGCGATCATGGCACCGCAGAAGCGGGCATCGCACCTGCGTCTCAAGCTTAGCAAAAGTGAAGATTCTCCCCTGGACACAAAGTCACAGAAGCGACACTGCCTCCGCAGAAGTGATCACGCACATGCGTCCAAAATTGCGCAGGTGCGACACACCAGAACCAGACCTGTGTTCTTGAATAAAAATGGTTCAAAACTCGTTTGAAACTCAGCCGAGCCTCTCGGGACCTCGTCCGAATATTCCAACGAGTCCCATAACATAATACGGACTTACTCGGAGTCTCAAATCATGCCAAATAACGTGGAAATTAAAATTTATACACCGATTTAAACTTATGAGTTTCAAACTTTTCACTTTACAAAACCTGTGTCGAAACGTATTAAATGAATCCGGAATGATTTGAAATTTGGCGCACAAGTCATAAATGACATAACAGAGCTATTTCATCTCTCGGAATCCCAATCCGGGTCTGATATCGATAAAGTCAAATTCACGGTCAAACTTTGGAATTTTTAAGCTTTCAAACTTCTAATTTTTAATATTTGGCGATAACTCAAGCTAGGGACCTCCAAATTATATTCACGGCATACGCCCAGGTCCCAAATTAAGATACGGACCCATTGAGACATCGAAATACTAATTTGGGTCCATTTGCTCAAAATGTCGACCGAAGTCAACTTAAGTGAGTTTTAAGGCACTATTTCTCATTTTTATCAATTTTCTCATAAAAGATTTCTGAAAACATATACGGACTGTGCACGCAAGTCGAGGAATGTTGAAAGGTGCTATTAGAGGTCTCAGAACATAGAAATGAATGTTTAAAATTAAATATGACATATTGGGTCATCACATTCTCCACCTCTAAAATAAATGTTCGTCCTCGAACGGAATTAGAAAAATACCCGAGCTGGTAAAAAGGTGTGGATATCTATTTCGCATGTCCGATTCTGACTCCCAGGTAGCTGTTTCAATCGACTGAACTCTCCATTTCACCCGAACTGAAGGATAACTCTTAGACCTCAATTGTCGGACCTGTTGTGCTAGAATAGCTACCGACTCCTCTTCATAAGTCAAATCTTTGTCCAATTGCACTGAGTTGAAATCTAATACATGGGACGGATCACCATGATATTTCCAGAGCATAGACACATGGAACACCGGATGAACTTCTTATAAACTAGGTGGTAGTACAAGCCTGTAGGCTACTTCACCCACCCTTTCAAGAATTTCAAAGGGCCCGATATACCTAGGGCTTAACTTGTCCTTCTTTCCGAATATCATTACACCTTTCATAGGTGAAACCCGGAGCAATACTCTTTCTCCTGCCATGAATGCAGCATCACGAACTTTGCGGTTGGCATAACTCTTTTTCCTAGACTGATCTGTGCGAAGTCGATCTTGAATAATCTTGACCTTATCCAAGGAATCCTGTACCAAATCGGTACACAACAACCGAGCATCTCTTGGTTCAAACTAGCCAACTGGTGAACGACATCGCCTCCCGTATAATGCTTCTACGGAGACATCTGAATGCTCGACTGGTAGTTGTTATTATAGGCAAACTCCTCAAGTGGCAAGAACTAATCCCAAGAATCTCCAAAGTCTATAACACAAGCGCGAAGCATATCTTTCAATATATGAATAGTGCGCTCTAACTATCCATCTGTCTGTGGATAAAATGTTGTACTCAACACAACCCACGTGCCTAACTCACACTGTACAACCTTCCAGAAGTGCGAGGTGAACTGCGTATCTCGATCTGAAATAATAGACACAGGCACACCGTAAAGGCGGACAATCTCGCGGATGCAAACCTCCGCTAACCGCTCTGAAGAATAGGTAACTGCTACTGGAATGAAATGTGTTGACTTGGTCAACCTGTCCATAATGACCCATACTGCGTCAAACCTTCTCTGAGTTCGTGGAAACCCAACAACAAAATCCATAGTGATACGCTCCCACATCCACTCAGGAATTTCTAACTTCTGAAGCAAACCACCAGGTCTTTGATGCTCGTACTTGACTTGTTGACAATTTATACACCGAGCTACATATGCAACTATATCCTTTTTCATTCTTCTCCACCAATAATGTTGCCGCAAATCTTGATATATTTTGGCAGTACCCGGATGAATAGAATACCGAGAACTGTGGGCCTTCTCAAGAATTAATTCCCGAAGCCCATCCATATTAGGCACACAAATACGACCATGCATTCGCAGAACTCCATCCTCCCTCAAAACAACCTTCTTGGCACCACCGTGTCCTTAAGGACAAGCAAATGAGGATCATCATACTATCGCTCTCTGATATGCTCATACAAGGAAGACCGAGCGATTGTGCAAGATAGAATTCGACTAGACTCTGAAACATCTAACTTCACAAACTTATTGGCCAAAGTCTGAACATCTACAGATAATGGCCTCTCACCAACTGGAATATACGCAAGGCTGCCCACACTCATAACATTTCTACTCAAAGCATCGGCCATCACATTGGCCTTTCCGGGGTGATAGAAAATGGTGATATCATAGTCTTTCAACAACTCCAACCATCTTCTCTGCCTCAAATTGAGATTTTTTTGTTTGAACAGATACTGTAGATTACAATGATCAGTGAATACCTCACATGAGACACTGCCTCCAAATCTTTAGCACATGAACAATGCCTACCAATTCTAAGCCATGAACATAGTAATTCTTTTTATGAACCTTCAACTGTCGCGACGCATATGCAATCACTCAGCCATCTTGCATTAATATTACACCAAACCTAATGTGAGATGCATCACAATACACCGTATAAGATCTTGAACCTATGGGCAATACCAACACTGCGTAGTAGTCAAATCAGTCTTGAGCTTCTGAAAGCTCAACTCACACTCGTCTGACCATCTGAATGGGGCACCCTTCTGGGTAAATTTGGTCAGTGGGGCTGCTATGGATGAAAACCCCTCCACGAATCGGCGATAATAACCTTCCAAACCCAGGAAACTCCGGATCTCCGTAGCTGAAGTAGATCTAGGACAATTCTAAACTGCCTCAATCTTCTTAGGATCCATTTTTATGCCTTATGCCAATACAACATGCCCCAAAAAAGGCAACTGAGTCTAACCAAAATTCGCATTT
This sequence comes from Nicotiana tomentosiformis, assembly GCF_000390325.3. Taxonomy (NCBI): domain Eukaryota; kingdom Viridiplantae; phylum Streptophyta; class Magnoliopsida; order Solanales; family Solanaceae; genus Nicotiana; species Nicotiana tomentosiformis. The sequence goes on from NC_090823.1 coordinate 96,708,463, forward strand.
TGAAAATTTAGCATATAACTGATTATTCTTCAAAGTCTGAAGCATAATTTGAATATGTTTCTCATGCTCCCCGACTGCTGGAGTAAATCAAGATATCATCAATAAATACAACCACAAAAAAATTCAAATAGGTCTTGAATCGCTACTGCTACATTGTATTTGGTAGCAATAGCCATTGCAATTCTTTATTGTATTGTTTGTTTGTAGGTTACTTAAACATTTTGTAAGTTTTACCCAAATTGGGATTTATTATATGTAACGGCTACAAGGGGAATAACCTAGTAGTATATTTTCTTTAAAAAAATAAAAAAAGGTCTTGAATACCTTGTTCATCAAATTCATAAATGTTGTTGGGGTATTTGTCAGACCAAATGACATCACTAGGAAATCTTAATGCCCACACCGAGTCCGCAAAGCTGTTTTAGGTACATCGGATGCCCTAATCTTCAATTGATGGTAACCAAACCTCAAATCAATCTTTGAAAACACCTTAGTACCCTGAATCTTATCGAATAAGTCATCGATTCTTGGAAACGAATACTTGTTCTTGATAGTGGCCTTGTTCAACTATCGATAATCTATACACATCCGCATTGAACCATCTTTCTTCTTTACAAATAACACTGGTGCACCCCAGGGTGAGACGCTAGGTCTAATAAATCCTTGATCAAGCAAATTTTGTAACTGCTCCTTCAATTCCTTTAGCTCCGGCGGGGCCATATGGTATGGTGGAACAGAAATTGGCTAGGTGCCCAAAGCCAAATCAATACAGAAACTAATATCTATGTCGAGTGGCATCCCTGACAAATCTGCAGGAAATACATCTGGAAACTCACGGACAACTAGGACTAAATCCATAGAAGGAACATCCGCACTGGGATCGCAGATATAAGCCAAATAAGATAAACACCCCTTCTCGACCATACGTCGAGCTTTCATGTAAGATATAACCTTGCTGGTAGAATGGCCAGGAGTCCCTTTACACTCTACTCAAGGTAACCCCGACATGGCTAAGGTCACCGTTTTTACGTGACAGTCTAATACATCATGATAAAGTGACAGTCAATCCATTCCAAAGATAACAATAAAATCTACCATATCAAGAAATAGAAGATCCACGCTAGTCTCAAGACCCCCAATAGTAACCACACACGAACAATAGACATGATCTACATCGATAGAATCCCCCACCAACGTGGACATGTGCATAGAAGCATTCAAATAGAACTGAAGCATCTCTATGGAAAACTAGAATAATACATGTGATCACGGCATCGGACGACTCGGCCTCACGCTTAGATGGAAAATCATAAAATTGGGGCTGGGCCCCACCACTCGGTGATATATCTGTAGGATGGCCCCTAGGTGGCTAGCCTCCACCTCTAACAACCTGACCTCCACCTCCAGCTGTCTGACCCCTGCCCCTAGTTGGCTGCGCAGGCGGTGGAGTAACCGGTACCAGTATGATGGCACGAGAGTCCTGTTGAAATCTGTTGCTCGACAACCTAGGACAATACCTCCTGATGTGACCAATGTTCCCACACTCATAACACCCATTCTGATGTTGTGCCTGCTGAATCATAAAGCCGACCCGAAGGGGCCGGATAGCCGTTGTTGTGACTCTGGAGTGGTGGTCCATTGATAGGAGCTGAATATGCACTAAATGCTCGCTGCCCAGAGTACGACATAATAGGACTGTGACTCCCTGAAGCTCCATGAGATACCTGAAGTGCTGAAAAAATGGCCTAGGAAGATGACCCCTACCATAAGTAACATGTCTCCAGATGAGGCGCCTCTGAAATTACCAGAATGACGGGGCCGCTAATATGACACTGGCCCTCTCTCCTAAGCACGAACTAACTCGATTCACCTAGAAATATTCACAGCTGTCTGGAAGGAAATATCACTCCTCTTCTTCTTGGCCATCTGAAGCGTTATAGTATAAGTGAGTCCATCAATGAATCTCCTCACTCTCACCTTTTCAGTATGAAGTAAGACGATGGCATCACGTGCTAAGTCCACAAATTGGGTCTCATACTGGGTACCAGTCATACTACCCTACTGGAGATGCTTAAACTGCCTGCGGTATTCCTCTCTCAGTATAATAGGAACAAACTTCTCCAGAAATAGCTGTGAGAACTGCTCCCAGGTAAGTGCAGGTGAATTCGCTGGTCTAGCAAGTACATAATCTCTCTACCACCCATTGGCAGAACCAGTCATTTGAAACACGGCAAAATCGACCCCGTTGCTTTCAACTATTCCCATATTCCGGAGCACCTCATGGCAGCGGGCAAGATAATCTTGTGGGTCGTCAGAAGGTGTACTACTGAAGTGAACAGGAAAGAGCTTAGTAAACTTGTCCAATATCAACAAGGCCTCAGAAGACATGGTGGGCCTATCACCGGCCTGTGTCGCAACAACTGGCTGAACTACCCTAACTGTCGAGACTGCTGGAACCTGATACTGGGGAGCTATCTCCTCCGGAGCAGGAGTAGTGGGAATTTGTGCTCCTCCCCCATCCTGTGAGATGGCTGGTTCCATTGGAAATGTACCATTCTGGGCCACACCCTCCATTAGGTTCACTAAATGGACTAGAGCATCCTGAAGTACTGGAGTAGCTATGAATCCTTCCGGGACCTGGACTGGTCCAACAGGTACTGTCTGAGCTGGAATCTCCGCTTCCAAATCCACATGAGGTTCTACAACAGGTGTTGCTACTTGAGCTCTAGATTGAGCTCTACCTCTGCCCCTACCTCGGCCTCTGGCACGACCTCGGCCTCTACCCCTGGTCATAGTTTCCACTGGGGGCTCTGGCTTCTGTCCGGTGGTAGATGCAGTACATGTTCTCTCCATCTGCGAGAGAACAAGAACAGAATGGTTCAATCATCAATGATTGAATAAAATTCGCACGACAAAATAAGAAGAAGTGATATTGTTCCTAAACTTCATAGACTATGGAAGATAAGTACAGATGTCTCCGTACCGATCCTTCAAACTCTACTAAGCTTGATCATGACTCGTCAGACCTAAGTAACCTAGTGCTCCGATACCAACTTGTCACAACCCGAAATTCCCACCTTCGGGACCGTGATGGCGCCTAACATTTCACTTTCTAGGAAAGCCAACGTTAGAATAATTTAAACCATATTTAATAATTAATTTTAATTAAATAGTAAAGAAATCAAGAAACTGGAATAATGTCTGAATTAAAGTGCACAAACCAAAATAATAACGATGTCTAAATACCATCCCAGAACTGGAGTCACAAGTGCACGAGCTTCTAGAATAATACAAACAAGGGTCTGAATAAAAAATAAAGTTGTCTGAATGGAAGCACACATCTAAGATAAAGTAGAAGGGGACTTCAGAGCTGCGAATATCGTGCAACTATACCTCAAGTCTCCTCTGATAGCTGAATCAGAGCAAATCTACAGTACACCGCTGGAACCAACTCCGGTATCTGCACAAGAAGTGCAGAGTGTAGTACGAGTACAACCGACCTCATGCACTCTGTAAGTGTCGAGCCTAACCTCGATGAAATAGTGACGAGGCTAAGGTAGGTCACTTACATTAACCTGTACGCAATAATAATAATAATAATAATAATAATAATAATAATAATAATAATAATAATAATAATAATAATAATAATACTAATAATAATACTAATACTAATAATAATAATAATAATAATAATAATAATAATAATAATAATAATAATAATAATAATAATAATAATAATAATAATAATAATAATAATAACAAGAATAGAGGTAAGACAGTTAAGTCATATCAATAACTGAAGTCAATTCAGTAGTCATAACCAATTATTTCTTTAATCATTCTGTTGCGGCGTGCAACCCGTTCCCCCAATATAATACTTTAATTAATTTTCGTTGAGGCGTGCAACCCTCTCCAACAATATAATCTTTCAATTAAATTCAATTGCGGCGTACAATCCAATCCAACAATATAAACTTAAATGATTTATGTTGCGGCGTGCAACTCGTTCACCCAATATAATTTAACAACGCTCATGTAAAATTACTTCAATAAATTAAGCAATTAATACGTAAACATGTGGCAACAAAGCATATAATAATTATGATTTACTTAGGAGACAAGTAATGACAAGTAACAATTAATTGTAGAAATCAGGAAGAAATAGACAATTTAATATTTAATATGCCAAATGTCAAGTAGCAATTAAGACACATAAGTCAAATAAGCATGTAGTAATTATGGCATAAATTCAAGACATAATATTGGGCAAGGAATATCAGAGAAATAATTAATACAATAATTAATTCATGATATAAAATAATTTATGATTTTCAGATAAATATGCAAACAATAAATTTGGCGACATATAGGCACTCGTCACCTCGCCTATACGTTGCTACACATGAAATTCACGTAACAAATAATTCAAAGGTTTTATTCCCTCAAGTCAAGGTTAACCACGACATTTACCTTGTTTTGCAAATTTCAAGTGATCACTCGACCACAACTTTTCCTTTCGAATTATACTCGAAACCAACCAAACCTAGCAATTTATTTACCAACAATTCAATTTGAGCTTTAGAAATTATTCACAATTCAAAAGAGACTTAATTTAAGTCATTTTCGGAAATGTCAACCAAAAGTTAGCATGGGACCCACATTTTGGAACCCGATGAAAAATTACGTAATCTAGACACCCGTTCCGATATGAGTTCAACCATACTAAAATTATCGAATTCCGACATCGAATTGTCTTTCAAATCCTAAAGTTTCGTTTTTGGAAAGTTTTACAAAAAATCCATTTTCTTCCATTTAAATCCGAAATAAATGATGAATATAGACATGGATTTATGAAATATAATGAATATAGGATAATGAACACTTACCTAGTTTGAACTTGTGAAAAATCCCTTGGAAATCGCCCAAATCCGAGAGTTAAAACTAAAAAATGAGAAAAAATGGCTAGCACCCGATTTTATGTATTCTGTCCAGCATTTTTGCATCTGCAGACACAAGTGTCGCATCTATAGACTCGCATTTGCGAGACAAAGCTCGCATTTGCGAAACATGGCAGCCAAGCAGAGGACCGCATCTGCGAACCTTCACGTCGCAGAAGCGACTGAGCAGATGAGCGAAGGGAACCGCAGAAGCGCGAAAGATTGCATATCTGATCATGGCACCACAGAAACGGGCATCGCACCTGCGTTCCCTGGTCTCAAAGTCGCAGAAGCGATCACGCACCTGCGGCCAAAATTGCGCAGGCGCGACACACCAGAACCAAACCCGTGTTCTTGAACAAAAATGATCTGAAACTCAGCCGAGCCTCTCGGGACCTCGTCCAAATATTCCAACAAGTCCCGTAATATAATACGTACTTACTCGGGGTCTCAAATCACGTCAAATAATGTGAAAATTACAATTTACATATCGATTCACTCTTATAAGTTTCAAACATTTTACTTTATAAAACCCGTGCCGAAACGTATTAAATGAATCCGGAATGATTTTAAATTTGGCGCACAAGTCATAAATGACATAACGGAGCTATTCCAACTCTTGAAATCTCAATACGGCTCTGCTATCGATTAAGTCAAATTTACGGTCAAGTTTGGAATCTTTAAGCTTTCAAATTTCTAATTTTTTATAATTGGCGATAACTCTAGTTAGGGACCTCCAAATTAAATTATGGGCATACTCCGAGGTCCTAAATTACGTTAGGGTTCCACTGGGACCTCAAAATACTGATCCGGGTCCGTTTGCTCAAAATGTTGACCGAAATCAACTTAAGTGAGTTTTAAGGCACTATTTCTCATTTTATCAATTTTTCACATAAAAGCTTTCCGAAAAAATATACGGACTGCGCATGCAAGTGCATGAATGCTGAAAGGTGCTATTCGAGGTCTTAGAACACAGAAATGAATGTTTAAAATTAAAGATGACATATTGGGTCATCACACTCATGTACTTGTGACACTGGGTTTTGGGAACTTTGACTATTAATCTTGGATGTATTTTTGCTACGACATTCGGTATTAAATTTGTCATATTCTGATTTTGAGGAAAATATTGGTCTTTTTTATAAAAATAGAGCAATTTTGCTTCTCTTAATTATTTCACTATTAATTTAAAAACAATTTCGGAACAGCTGATTAACGTGTTGATTAAATTATTGACTTGCCTAACAGCAACATTAGGCGCCATCATGGCCAATGGTGAAAATTGGGTCGTGACACTATATCAACAAGAGTACAAAAGAGAGTTTACAACTAGAGTAAATACCCTAATCAATCCCAAATACCCCCGAGAGAATAAGCTCACAAGATCACTCCAAAGAAAGGGTTAACACAAGTGTTTCCCAACACTCAACTTTCTCATAAAATACTCTCAATAAATAAATGAGGAAAGAAAGACAAGAGAATAAAGGCTCTGTCACGACCCAAAATCTGAACCACGGGGCCATTATCGCGCCTAACATCCGTTTGCTTGGCATGTCAACATTAACTACTCAGATATTTATTTTAAAGATTTTAAGAGAAGATTAATATAAAGGTAACACTGAAGATCTTAAAAATATATAATAAGCTTCATACACGTTGTCCAGTATAACCTAGAAACTGGTGTCATGTCCCGACCCAAAATTCATCTAGTCGTGATGGCACCTAACCCAACCCGCTAGGTAAGCCAAATAGCATTCAACACAATTCAAATGAGAATAATAAGAGCCAATGAGTAAAATAACTCAACTTCTATACAAAATCCAAGGATTAGTAGTACAAGTCATGAGCTACTAAGACAAGATTTACAAGTCTAGTAAGAAACATAAGTACAATATTTGTTTGGTACATAAACAGAATTCACATCTAAATCTACCAAGGAAAAGTGGCAGTTATATCCGAAAAGAAGGTACATCTTCAATACCAACTCCCTCCATGCACATCAGTATTAGCTCCACGATTTGCATTCAAGGTGCAGAAGTGTAGTGCGAATTCAACCGACCCCATGTACTCAATAAGTAACAAACCTAACATCAGATTGAAAGTAGTTATGAGCTTAGAAGATGGTCAGAGTCCAACACTAATAGCCAATACCAATTCATAATAACATAATAGAGATAGTAAAATTAAATAAATTAAGAGATATTATGCTCAGCTCGTTCACATTTACGGAAAAGTAGACATTGCTTTTCAAGTATAATAGTCCATGTCCAAAACTTACCACTAAAATTAATTAAACATGAGTTTATCAAAAGAACTGTATTTTTTCAATTTCCAACATGAGATAACACTTTACGTTTAACAATTAGCATGAGGAAAGTACACCTATATGCCTACATGTCAATGCACATATCACGTCATCAAATGCCATATACCATCTAGCATGAGGAAAATACATCGCTATGCCTACTTGTCAAATATACATGTCAAGTCATCAAATGTCATATTATCATCTAGCATGAGGAAAATACATCTCTATGCCTACATATCAAATATACATGTCAAGTCAATAATTTCACGTAATATCATTAAGTACACTCACTCTCAGCACACTTAAGGTGCCTGGCTCAAATGCCCCACTTCATCACACACACAATCACTCAGCACTGTATGGATGCCTGGATCAAAATCCCCTCACCAAAGCATGAGTATAAATCACTGTGCCTTTGCCTACTACTGGCATGTCAGACTTCGGAGGGGAGGATCTTACCCAAGTGCTAATCAAAAGCCAATATGGCATGTTGTGGCGTGCAACCCGATCCAAATATCAATCTGTTGCGTGTGCAACCCGATCCAATATAACTCACAACACAACTCTATGGTTTACATCAGTCATCAATCAACTCAAGTCTCAATGGCTCACATCTCACAGAAACATAATCCAATTATACAACATTTCACAATGTGCCACAAATTTAGCTCAAACTTATATCAAGTACAAGAACACCAATAACAAGTGAGAGATCATATCAAAAGTTCACAGAGACAGATATATAACATGCATATATAACTATCATGACTGTATAGTATGGCTAAGGCATAGCTCAACATGGCGACACAGCCCTATCATGTCCCAAACAAAGAAGCATATAGCCTAGGCTTGATTTCTAGCATGAATAATAACTCACGTAGTCATACAAGTGGAGAAAACATGATATCAAATAAGCATGATTGTAACTCGGCACATGCACATGCACCCGTTACCTAGCACGTGCAACACCTCCAACCTATCTTAAATATCATAGTTCTTAGGGGTATCTACCAACATATTCAAGTTTAGATATGTTACTTACATCGAACAAACCAAATCAAATACCAAGCAAGCCAAAGAATACTGTAGAAATTCCATCTCGAGCGAATCAACCTTTGAACGACCCAAAAGCAACTCAAAAACATCAAATGCTCAAAGTCAACCAAAATATTAACCCAGGCGCACCACAAAACCCGACAAAAATCACAAATCCCGACAATCCATTCGAATACGAGTCCAACTATACTAATTTCACTCAAATCTGACTCTGAATCGATGTTCATAACTCAATTAATCACTTTAGAAGATTTTAGACAAAACCCCTCAATTTTTCTTTTGGAATCATCAATCAAATGCCAAAATCGAAGATAGAATCATGAAATATAATCAAAACCGAATCAAACATACTTACCCCAATCCATGTGATGAAAAAATCCTCTCCAAATCTTCAAATGTGATAAAATAAAAAAACCCTTGAAATATATCATGTTCTGCCCAAGCATTTTCGCATATGCGTACCATCAGCCGCTTATGCGACACGATCTCCGCTTATGCAAAATTCACTGAAGCCTCGACCTCCCGTAACTGCAAACACCTTTATGCTTCGACGACATCGCAGGTGCGAGCAACTTTGCTTCTGCACAAACTCCATTCCAATCTGCCATTCCGATTCTGCGATCCAAGATCTGCTCCCGCAGACCCGCAGATGCGCCTAACATTTCTCTTATGCGGTCTACCCTTTTCCAGACTTATTTCACCTCTGCGCCCACTTGTACGCATCTGTGGACACCATACCTGCACCAATAGTTCTGCAGGTGCGACCAAACCAGATCCTGCCAAAAATCAGTATTAACCAACATGTTCCAAAATAATCTGAAACACGTCTAAAACTCACCCGAGCCTCTCGAGATCCCGTCTGAACATACCAACAATTCCTAAAACATAACACGGACCTACTCGAGGCCTCAAATCACACATAATAACATTAAAATCACGAATCGCACCCCAAATCAAGCTTATTAAACAATTTTGAATTTCCAACTTCCAAACTTGCGTCGAACACGTCTAAACAACTCGGAATCACCTCAAAATTCCAAATGACATAATGAACCTTTTACAACTCCCCGATCAACAAACCGAACTCAATATCCTCAAAGTCAACTCCCGGTCAAACTCATGAACATTCCAAACCTTTAAGTTGCCAACTTTTGCCAAATAGTGCTAAAACGTTCTAGAAACATCCAAATGCAAATCAAGGCATACGTCCATATCCAAAATAATCATATGGACCTAACGGAACCATCAAAACTCCAATCTAAGGTCAAATACACTAAAGTTAATTTTGATCAACTCTTCCAACTTATAACTTCTAAAATAAGAACCATTCTTCCAAATCAATTCTGAACAACTCGAAAACCAAAACCGACCATATACGTAAGTCATAATATACCGTATGAAGCTACTCATGACCACAAATCACCAAACTGAATGCAAATACTCAAAACTATTTGATATATATTTTAATGATAGAAAATAACTCACTTCTATTTGCAGGAGAACAATTCCAAAGAAGGAAGCCAGAAGGAAAAATGGAAGGGTGACAATAACGAAGAAGTCAAGATTCTACTGAAGATCTAGAAGCAAGAATCAAGGAATCAATTATGTTGTGATTGCGAGCTTCATTGAAAAAAAATATTTAACTTCATCTATTTATGGAAGGCTTATCAATCAATATGTATGGAATATTTATTGAGAATAATCAATCACATTATCAAGGAAGAAACGACTTGTAGAGGAAAGTGAATCACGAAAGCAACATGCCAAGTTAAGGAAGTTCTATCTTATTCTTGGAAGAAATTAATCTTGATTGATTCTGAGGATCAATTCCCTTGGGTTGCCCACTATCTATGGATCTGTCACGCCTAAAAGATTGACATTTAAATCATATATATACAACAAGAGATGCAAAGTAATAACATACTTTGATCGAATCACTATCAATCTTTTTGTTCTACTCTAAATAAGCATTGTAGTCTATTCTAGATTTACTGTGCAACTAGGGAGAAGAAAGAGAGAAAAATCACTGATGAGGCATTGTATCAAGAAGCAAGAAAAGTTCTATTATCGTGACGAAGTTGTTGGTGTATAACAACACCGACATACCTGTATCAATAGATTTCAAATACTTGAAAGAGAACACCATTGCAACCCAAGGAGACTAGACATAAATTAGAAAGAAAATTAGTCAACTACCTTGCAAAAGAAAAGAAAAATTATAATTCGCCCCTCCCCCTTGCACTTTCAATTGGTATCACAACATGTCTCACATATTTGCTTAACAGCAAGTGAGAAAAGATCATGTCAACTCAAGTAACTGTTGGTGGACTATTTCAAGAAGGGACGTATCAAGTAAGGCCACCATATTTTAATGGACATCACTTCTCCCACTGAAAAGTGTGTACGAAAATTTACGCAAAGTCCTACAATGTCAAAATATGGCACGTGATCAAGAATGAAAACTATCCCCCTCCAGCAGCAAAGTCTGACAACAAAGCTGAATGACAAACATCCACTGGTCCAGAAGATATAGATGATTATTCTGATGAACAAATGGTTGTAATTCAAGTCAATTCTAAGGCACGAAATCTACTATATAATGCCATCAGTGGAGAAAAATACAAGAATATTTCAAGTTGTGATATAGCTAAGGAATTGTGGGACAAACTAGAAGTTACCTATGAAGGAACGAGCAAAGTGAAAGAAACAAGAATAAATTTGCTTGTTCATGAATATGAGCTCTTTGAGATGAAAGAAGATGAATACATCAAAGAAATGTTCGCACGATTCAGTAAAATCATTGGAGATATGAAAGATTTTGGTAGACCACGTTCCAGTGGTGAACAAATTCAAAAAAATCCTAAGAAGCGTGCCCACTATGTGGCAGACAAAGGTAGTTGCACTTGAATCTCAAGATTTGGACAAACTATATTATAATTAAATGTGTGGAGACCTTATAGCTTTTAAGAAGACACATCTCAACAAACGTGGTCAGGAAAAAAATTGTTGCTTTCAAAACCACGACTAAAGGATCCGAAAATGACAATGATGATGATCCAGAGGCACTGGGAGACGCAATTGCCATGGTTTCAAGAGATATGAATGGACTAATGAGGAGATACAAAAATATGAAAAAGGGAAGAACACCATCTAGAAGTACCAGACTATTCAATGAACAATACAAAAATGATGGAAAATGCTTTGAATATGGAAGATATGGCCATATTCAAGCTGAAATGCCCAGAGCTAAAAAGGAAAGTCCAGGGGATTTACCAAGAACAAATCCTTCGAAAGTTGGTGTGATGAAGACAGCTCAGAGCATAAAGAAATAGCAAATTTATACTTTATGACCATATTGGAAAATAATTTGAACAAATACTCTGGCTGCTGGACTGATGAAGATGTATCAGACGATGACTGTAAAGAAGAAACTAAAAATTGCTTCATTGCACGTGGTGCGACAAGTGAGGAATACCACAGGAAAAGTTTAAAAGAAAAGTGGTATCTCGACATTGCATGTTCTAGCCACATGATAGGCGACAAAAATCTCTTCAAAGAAGTTACAAAGATCAATGGAGGAAACGTTAAGTTTGGCGATGACTCAAAAAGTAATATTATCAGTATCGGAACTGTTCCTTTTAACAATAAATGTGGTATTACTAAATTTTATCTTATAGACGGGATAAACTACAATCTGCTAAGCATCAGTCAATTATGCGATTCTGGATATGAAATGAAATTCAAGAAAACTAGGTGTGCTATTGAAGACGAATCAAGTAAAATCATCCTTCCAGGAAAGAGGTAGGAAAATATATAAATTTTAGATTGCATTGATAATCTGGACAGTCATATCTGTTTAGCATCCATCATTGGTGATCCTTGGCTTTGGTACAAAAATCTTGGTTATGATATCATGTATTTGATTGAAAAACTATCCAAGCATGAATTAGTCATTGGAGTTCCTAAGCTCAACTACTCTAGAAATCATGTATGTGATGCATGTCAGCTTGGTAAGCGAACTAGAAACTCTTTCTGACCCAAGGATATTGTTTCCACAATCAAACCTCTTCAGCTATAGCATATGGATTTGTTTAGACCTATTAGAACTGCCAGTATATGAGGAAAAGGGTATGCTTTTGTTATTGTTGATGACTACTCGCGTTTTATATAGGTAATATTTCTGGCTCACAAAGATGAAGCTCTAAATAAATTTGAGATCTTCTGTAAAAAGATAGAAAGAGAAAAGGGGTACCTTATCTCAACTATTTAGAGTGATCATGGGGGAGCATTTGAAAGCAAATCATTTGAGGAATTCTGCAATGACCAAGGCTACACTCATAATTTCTCAGCACCAAGGTCAACACAACAAAATTGAGTGGTTGAACGTAAAAATAGAACTCTGCATGACATGGCTAGAACCATGATACTGGAGCACTCCCTACCAAACTACTTCTAGGCAGAAGCAGTCAGCACATCATGTCATATTCTTAACAGGTGTTTAATTCGACCCATTCTGAAGAAGACTCCATATGAACTATGAAAAGGTAAGAGACCTAAAATTGGATAATTTTATCCCTTTGGAAAAAAATGTTTTGTCCACAATAATGATAAGGACAATCTTGGTAAGTTTGATCCAAAAAGTGATAAAGGTATATTTCTCGGTTACTCTAATAATAGTAGATCCTTTAGAATTTATAATAAGCGTACTCTATGTGTAGAGGAATCAGTTCATGTTATCTTTGATGACAATAACTCTATGGCCGAGAAAGGAGTTCTTGCAGCTGATGAAGAGATCAACAAAAATCAACCCAAGATTAGTGAGCAGATCAACCCAAAAGAATTTGCTGACAGTAATGATGAAATCCCACAGTCGACTAATGAAACTATCATCGAGCATGCTAAATCTCAAATTGAGTCAACTACTCAACATATTGAAGCAGTACTAATCGAATGGAGAACCGAACCTGAATATCCTCAAAAGTTTATTATAGGAAATCCAACTAATGGGATAAAAACAAGAGGAGCTCTAATGAAAAAGGCTAACATTGCACTCATATCTCAATAGAGACAAAGAAAGTTGATGAAGCTTTGAAAGACTCAAGCCGGGTATAGGCTATGCAAGAAGAACTTGATCATCTTGACAAAAATCAAGTTTGGACATTGGTACCCAAACCAGCAAACACAACAATCATAGGAACCAAATGGGTATTCAGAAATAAGCTGAATGAAGAAGGAAAAGTCTTGAGAAACAAAGCAAGACTAGTCGTCCAGGGCTACTCTCAACAGGAAGGAGTCGACTATGACGAAACCATCACTCCGATGAGCTCGGTTAGAATCAATTCGTACTTTGCTTGCATATGTTTCTTTTAAAGGTTTTAAATTATTTCAAATGGACGTTAAAAATGATTTTTTAAATAGTTTCATTAATAAGGAGGTCTATGTTAAACAACCTTCTGGATCTGAAAACTCACAATTTCCTTACTATGTGTTTAAGTTGACTAAGGTTCTCTAAGGGCTAAAACAACCACCTAGAGCCTGGTATGAAAGACTAAGTTTATTTCTGGTTAGTCATGGCTTCTCAAGAGATAAGTTCGATACTACTCTCTTTATTAAAAGGTCATCTTTAGGTAATCTCACTATTCAAATGTATGTCGATGATATTATATTTGGAAGTGTTAATCTAGTTCTATGCAAGAAATTCTCACATTTCATGCAAAATGAGTTTGAAATGAGCATTATGGGAGAACTGACTTTCTTCATTGGGCTACAAATGCATCAATCGGATGAATGTATCTTTATATGTCAGACAAAGTACACGAAGGAGCTGATACAAAAATTTGGATTGAGCAATGCAAAAGCACTTGGAACTCCCATGAGTCCAACTATATCTCTTGACAAATATGAGAAAGGAAAATCGGTGGATGAATCAAAATATCGTGGAATGATTGAATAGTTTACTTAATTGCCAGTCATCCTGACATAATGTTTAGTGTGTGTAGGTGTGCCAGGTTCCAATCAGCTCCTAAGGAGTCTCACTTAACAACAGTAAAATGAATTATTAGATATCTCATTGGGACTACTTCCCATGGTTTATGATATCCACGTCTTAACAATTTTAAGCTTGAAGGTTTTTCAGATGTAGATCTTGTAAGAGATAAAGCTGATAGGAAAAGCACAAGTGGAACATGTCAATTACTTGGAAAATCACCCATCTCCTGGAACAGTAAGAAACAGGGATCAGTTGTATTATCTACAACTAAGGCTGAATACATTGCCATCGGACAATGTCGCGCTCCACTACTCTGGATGACTCACCAACTTAGTGACTATGCTATGTTCTTTAAACCTGTTAAAATTTGCTGTGATAATTCTAGTGCTATCTTTCTATCAAACAATTCAATGCATCATTCTATAGCAAAGCATATAGATATCAAGCATCATTTTATTAGATATCATATTCTTAAGGGTGACATTAAATTATCATTTGTTAGTATTTAAAATTAATTAGCTGATATTTTCACTAAGCCTCTTCTAGAGGACAGATTTCAAAACCTTAGGGACTTACTTGGCATTATTACTTTCTCTAATTAAGCCTTAGAAATTTCTGTACTTTTCAAAGATTGTGTGCTTTAGTGATTTTGGTAGATAATCTTTTTATACTGTGTATCTCATTATTACTGTTTGTTGCATTAATTAAGAGCCTCCGTTTTTAGCCCTTATTTCTACCTTTTTAGTAAACCGAGAAGGAAACTGAATCAATCAGTTGTGCTTGTTCCCTTTCTATGTACCCATCAGTCACATCGGTTCAATCCCACCTTTTCACGCCTCTCTTCATCTTTATAAGTCTTCCTCTTCCTTAATCCCTCACTTTGTAATCTCCACCCCAACCCTTCTTCCTCCACTCGCTAAAGCACCCGGTCCAATGGGAAAACCCCTCATCAACCATTAGAACTAGTTACCATTGGGTCTGACCACTCTAAGGGTTTCTCATCTTCTCAAGGAGACCTCTCTGATGATGATCGAACCGAAAAAGCCCTAGGAAAGAGTCCCATGAAAGAAGGAGTAGAATCTTACACCCCAAAGAAATTGAAGATAGACTTGGATAGTGTGCTAGAGTCAGAGTTGAACTACTGGAATTCACCCAACAGAGACAAGTTTGTCAATTTCAAGGGAAATCAATTGCTCATGGAAGAATCATCAATCTGGAAGAGATGGAAGCCCTTAATTGCAAGGTAAAAGACTTATTTAGTTTTCAAGAATGGGAAAATTTCTTTGTTCTAACCCCTCCAAAAGTCTATGAAGATCTTGTTCGCATGTTCTATGCAGACCTTCGTTCCCACAAATCTGTTAAAATTGAGTCACTTGTGCTGAGTCAGCGTATCATGCAAGACTGTTATACCTTTGATTCTCTGTTTAAGTGTAAAAGTTTCAATTACTCTGCTTTGTTTAAACACTCCTGGCCTGAATATTTTGAAGTGTCGTTTGAACAAGCCAAACAATGTCTTGTTAATTCCTTGTCAGATCCTTTGCAAAATCAACTAGGACCTAGTGACATCAACTTTGAAACCCGTATTATTTCCCATATTGTTGCCACTACAATTCTTCTCAGAACATGATCCTACACCACTTTATCTCAAAGAGACACATTTTTTGTCTACTACCTTCTCACCAAGCACAAAGTGAAGTTGTCCTCCTGGGTAATTAATTTTATGATCGAATGTGCTGAAGAACCATCGAGTCTTCCTTACATGATGTATATCACTCACCTCCTCGAAGCCTTCAATATCCCTCTCTCAAACGACCCATTTGTGTCTGCCTCTAAGTGTTATAACAATAAAGCGTTTGTAAGCATGTGTTATGTTGTTGTGGATAGTACTTGGATAAAGAAGCAGGAAACTAAAGCCAAAGTGGTTCCCTCTAGCTCCAAGGTAAAGGTTGATACTTCTTAGGCTGCTATCAACAATCCAGAATTGCTTGCAAAGATAACTGCACATGATGACAAGCTGGCTGCCATCAAAGATCTGCTCCTGACCACTCAATCCTCAGTTGGCAATATCTATGAAGTTACCAAGGAAACAAGCTCTAATGTGTCCAAGCTATGAGTCATGGTTCTAAAAATCAAAGTAAAGGCAGTAAAAGCCTTCAAGGAAGTTCATGATTGCGTTGATGGAATCTCAGTCACAACGAACCCAATTTTTGATCGTCTCAAAGAAGCTATATACAACACCCTTACCTACTTTCTTTGTCGATAAACTATGTTGTTGTTTAGATAATTTTTGGATGTTCTGGATATTTTATTTTGCTTGTATGCTTTTGGATACTATATGGATGACTGTAATTAACTTACTATATGCTAATCTTATCTGCTAGTAGTTAATATTTCTTAGTTCTCTTTTTGAATGATGCCAAAGGGGGAGAATAAGATACACTAACTTGCAGGAAACTTTTGAGTCAAATGCTAGGAAGGGTTAGTCGAAAAGTCGACTAACTAAACAAGAGTCGACTAATGGGAAACAGGTTGAGGGGGAGCCAACTCAAAAGACCTGACAGCAAGTTGAGGGGAGTCGACTGAAGACACGATAAATAGGGAAGTAAAATGAATAAGTTATTTTGCCATCATAAAAAAAGGGAGCGATTGTTAGATATACGTTTTAATGATGGAAAATAACTTACTTCTATTTGCAGGAGAACAATTCCAAAGAAGAAAGCTGGAAGGAAAATGGAAGGGTACCAATAATGAAGAAGTCAAGATTCTACTGAAGATCTACAAGCAAGAATCAAGGAATTAATCATGTTGTGATTGCGAGCTTCATGAAAAACAAATATTTGATTTCAGCTATTTACGAAAGGCTTATCAATCAAACTGTATGGAAAATTTACGAAAAATAATCAATCACATATATCAAGGAAGAAACGGCTTGCAAAGGAAATTCAACCACAGAAGCAACAGACCAAGTAAAGGAAGTTTTATCTTATTCTTAGAAGAAATTAATCTTGATTGATTATGAGTATCAACTCCCTTGGGTTGCCCACCATCTATGGATCTGTCACGCCTAGAAGATTGGCATTCAAATCACATATATACAACAAGATATGAAAAGGAAGAACATACTTTGATCAAACCACTATCAATCTTTTTGTTCTACTCTAAATAAGCATTGTAGTCTATTCTAGATTTACTGAGTAACTAAGGAGAGAAGAAAGAGAGAAAAATTACTAGTGAGGCATTGTATCAAGAAGTAAGAAAAGTACTATTATCGTGACGATGTCGTTAGTGTATAACAACACCAACATACATGTATCAAAAGATTTCAAATACTTGAAAGAGAAAACCCTTGCAACCCAAGGGGACTAGACGTATGATTCACTTTGAATCCGAACCAGTATAAACATCTAGTGTCATTTACTTTCTGCTATTTATCGTTCTATATTTTGTTTATATCTCTCACATCAAGAATCTAGTCGACTAGAAAGAAAATTAGTCAACTACCTTGCAAAAGAAAAGAAAAATTATAATTCATCCCCTCCCCCACTTAAACATACGTTCGTCCTCGAACGTGCCATTAGTCGTTCCAAAGCAATCAAATCACTATATAACTTCACTATACACATAACCATGGGTGATCCCACGTCACTCTAATCCATATAAGCCTAACAACACAACTAACTGAAGATACTTACTTCAACCTTAGTCCATAAACCTTAGAACCCAAATCCCCAACATCTGAAACTTATTATAAGACTCGATTCTCGCATCTATACACTGTGCAAGCCTAAACAAGCTGCATCAAGCTATAACAATAACCCAGGATACAATAACATGATATACTGCGTAACTTTGGTACCTATAGCCATAACTTCCGACCACAATAACTGCCCAATAACAAACCCGGTACCGATAACAAACCTCATATCAAATAAAACATTGTTCTAAACCTTCGTATACTGCCGATGATGAAAGAAACGCACAAAAACTCATAATCACTCATCAGATCAACAAGTAATGGAGCTCCCCCCCCCCTATAAGAACCATTATCAGATTCTAAACTGACTAGAGACGTTATTCTTCCAAACATACCTTAAATCCGTAGCAGTCATTCCAGGTCCGATAATCTCATCTCATCTAATACAAGTTTCTTAACTGACGTGACACACCAATACCATCTATATGCCCCAAACTGTGCAGTCTATTCATTAGATAAGCAACAACTTGAATATACCTAATGATGGAAAAAGAATCAAATGAGAGAACTATACTACAAGCTCAACATATACGACCACAAGCGCACTGCTATGAACCTATCACACAAAGGAGAACCAAGCCACACGAGATAAACACAAAGGATTATATCCCAACATAACTCTATTGCGATGTGTGACCTAATCCAAACACTGGTCATGCTCAATCAAAAACCATATACATATCAAAAACGAACACGCGAAGTGTACCACCATGACCATGGAAAAATGGATAAGACAATATACTACAACAGAAAGGCCATAACCAAGGCGCAATCAACCCTTCAATACCCCAAGAGCCATCTCGCTTGATTTCTGCCACAAGGCCCAACAGAAGTTCATCATGTGTGTAAATGGTCAACTGGATCACAACTCATTGTAGCATAGAAAAGCAATACATGGAACATAACATACACAAATAAGATCAACTCTCACCAATGACATATCCTTCAATAATAGTTGTGTTGAGTAAACAAATCCGACCCGATATAGAATATACATTCTCATTAGGCCTACCTGTGGTATTAAAATCAATTCCAATCCATAGAAATAGGTAAATAACCTTCCAAAAATCCACGGTGACCTATCCATAAAATATACAATCAATCGTCAACTCTTAGCACACTTTCACAGTCCGCAACCAAGGAACAGTCTGCCTTTGAGAACGTTTGGTCCCTAAACCTCAAGAATACATGAATATACTCATCTGATCCCAACACCACCACTCAAATGACTAACACGTCCCTCACACACAATCATGTCATGAGAAATATTTCCATAGTTCTTTCTTGCCACAAAGCAATATCTGAACATCAACAGTCGATCAACAAGGCGAGTACCATAATACCAATGAAGCTTCTGTAAGTCAAAACACAGTGCCCCTTCTTAAATGCACACCCTTCTCAGGTGATACCAAATAGTTCCAGTGTTCTTCTAAACATCTGAAATCGTGCATGCCATCTAGGACTCATGACCTTCCCTTCGAATGGAACCGCAACCTCGTATATGCAAACCTGAATCTCGCATGTCGCACCGTATCTATCATGCCATCATATGAAAATATGAGAACCCCATTATCAACTCTGAATCTCAAGCAAGATACATACTCAATTAGCCAGAAACCTTCCACTTGATCCTATTTAGGAGAAAATCCCAACGCGCTACAAACTCCCCATGACTATAGAAAATATCCATTTCGAGATATGGTTGAAGCCATCGGGAACTCTTTGAAATCCATTTCCACCCAAGGGCATTGCCACAACACACCTACAAAGCCTCGCTACGCAAAAAGAACCAAAAGAATCGATCATTTCTATTACCATGCTGACCCAAACCACTACCAAATCGACCTATTTATTTGAACCCCTCTCGACTTTCCTCCAAGTTAATACTTTACCTTCCCAGTACACTACGATCCTTAACCCAAAGCTCACTATAAGAGATCCAGGCATGAAACCTCATCATCCTAAAGCCCATAAGCCATTGTATTCCCTCTCAAGTACCCATAAATACCGCATCCAAGAAACCCACTCTGAAGAGACCTTATGTGAATCTGAAGTTGTTTTCTTAACCTCTCCGATACTGAATGTAGAATCAATAACTATAAAGAAATATCGCGATTCCCCACACCATCCAATGCAAATCTCAGATCTTAGCCATTGAAAAATCGGAAAATTCCTCAAATACCACATATAAATCTTAGACCCATTAGAACCTTCTAGAGAGTCATCTACCCTACTCTAATCTAAAATGCACTGCCTAAACAAGCCGGACGACATGTGCTCCATTAACATAGCAACACCAAAGAAGTAACCCCACCTTAACACAATCGAGTGACTTTATTTTCTTAACACATTACATCCATTACGAATAACAAAACTGAATCTTTTCAAGATTTCCAACCATAAATGTAATACATCATGCATCCAAAAATTTCTTACCTGAGTCATCTTCAACATCAACCTCTACAAGTCATAATTGATCTTCAAACATGCCTCAGACCGAAACTAATACAACACATAACCATCCAATCTGATCGTTGATAGCAGACTTCCCCACTTAGCTCAAAGCCATAGAACACAACATCTGATAACCCACAATACCCTTACTCCATTACTGCCATAATCCATGTACTGTAATTTAATAAATCCTTCATAAAATAGTGTAACACTAATCATAAAATCCCTCAAATCTTCTACTAAATGCACATTCATTCTTGTGATAGTCAGGCCAACATCCTCAAGAAATCCAAACTCAATTGCAACACATATAACCCATTGGTAGAAGAAAACTCTCCACAAAAACATCACAAGGATCACACAACCTCAAAACATCCCGTAGGAGATAACCCACGTGCTTAGCATCAACTGGCATCCCTCTATGACCCCATCATAGTCACGACCACTATGCAATATATGAATCCTCCTGAGTCTGAACTCGTCAACAAGACATAAGGATTTACTTCATTCCACAAATGAACAACATTAACGATCCCTAAAAACACTGGAAACTCAAGACTGTATAACACATCTAACATAGAAATCTAGCATCCATAATCCTTTCACATCCCCAGCAAACTCTTCCTATGACATCTAAATCATCTAAGCACAGACCTCAGCCATATAATACTCATCACATAGCTATCCAACAACTCACTGATCCATCAATCCCACTCATGGGGACACTACCAGACATATAAGTCCTAAAGCACATATCCAAACAATTGAAACTACCGATCCCAAGTTGCGGCCTAAACCTGGCCTCAAGTCCTCCAGACTGGCCCATAACCAAATCACAAAAACACATCTCGCACCTCATCTATGGAATCACAAGTCGTAGATGCACAGCTGATACCGAGCGATTGCATAACATACGAGAGAGTGGAATGAGTTCAAGATATATGCTTCAAGCGGAATCACTGTCGCACGATAAGGAAAGAAAGATGGGAAATTTTGTTGCATGCCATGTAGCCTCTTGAAGATAGGAATAGACGTCATCATACTGATCCGCAAGACTCTACTAGACACTTGCTCATGACTCTGAACCTATGAACCCAGAACTCTGATACCAACTTGTCATGACCCAAAATTTATCTTGTCGCGATGGAACCTAACTCAACCCGCTAACTAAGCCAAATAATATTTAACACAACTCAAATGAGAATAATAAGAGCCAATGAATAAAATAATTGAACTTCTATATAAAATCACAAGAATTGGTAGTACAAGTCACGAGCCACTAAGACAAGATTTACAAGGCTAGTATGAAATATAAGTACAACATTTGTTTGAAATATATGTAAACAGAATTCGCATCCAAAGCTACCAATGACAAGTGGCAGCTATATTTGGAAAGCAGGTACATCTTCAATGCCAACTCCCGCCATGCACAACAATATCAGCTCCAAGATCTGCACGCAAGGTGCAGAAGTATAATATAAGTACAACCGACCCTATGTACTCAATAAATAACAAACCTAACATGAGGTTGAAAGCAGTAACAAGCTCGGAAGATGGTCAAAGTCCAACATCAATAGCCAATAACAATTCATAATAATATAACGGAGACAATAAAAGTAAATAACTTAAGAGATATTATGCTGAGCTCGTTCACATTTACGAAAAAGTAGACATTTCTTTTCAAGTATAACATTCCAAGTCCAAATCTTACCAGTGAAATTAATTAAACATGAGTTTATCAAAAGAACTATATTTTTCCAATTACCAATATAGAATAAGACTTTACATTTACGAATTAGCATGAGAAAAGTACATCTCTATGCCTATATGTCAATACACATGTCAAGTCATCAAATGTCATATATTGTCTAGCATAAGAAAAATACATCTCTATGCCTACACGGCATGTCATCAAATGTTATATTATCGTATAACGTGAGAAAAATATATATTTATGCCTACATGTAAAATATACATGTCAAGTAAATAATTTCACGTGATATCATCAAGTACACTCACTCTCAACACACTCAAGGTGCCTCGTTCAAATGCGACACAGCCCTATCATTTCCCAAACAATGAAGCAGATAACTTAAACATCATTTCTAGCATGAATAATAACTCGCATAGTCATACAAATGGAAAAAATATGATATCAAAGAAGTTTGATAGCAAAACAAGGCACATAATAGCCTAAGAACTACCCAAATCATGAACAACTCGGTGCACGCACACGAGCCCATCAACTAGCATGTGTGTCACCCCCAACCCAGCTCAAATATAATAGTTCTCACGGGTATTTACCCTCAAATTCAAGTTTAGATTTTTTACATACCTTGAACAAACCAAATCAAATATTTAGCAAGCCAAACAATACTGTAGAAATGCCATCCTACACAAATTAACCTCAGAACGACCTGAAACGAGAAAAAAGCAACTCAAAAACATCAAATATGCCATGAAAATAAATCCAAGCGATGAAGGTCGAATCTTTAATCAAATACTCAAAGTCAACCAAAAGGTTAACCCATGCTCGCACTTCGAAACTCGACAAAACTAACAAAGTTTGATAACCCATTCAAATACTAGTCCAACCATACTAATTTCACTCAAATCCGACTCCGAATCGATGTTCAAAACTTAATTAATCACTTTAGAAAATTTTACACAACCACCCCCCCCCCCATTTCTCTTTTAGAACCATCAATCAAATGACAAAATCGAAGATAAGAATCATGAAATACTATCAAAACTGAGTAAAAAATATTTATCCCAATCCATGTGGTGAAATGATCTGAAACACGTCCGAAACTCACCCGAGCCCCTTGAGACCCCGTTCGAACAACCCAACAAGTCCCAAAACATAACACATACCTACTCGAGGCCTCAAATCACACATAATAACATCAAAACTACGAATCGTACCCCAAATCAAGCTTAATGAACAATTTTGATTTTTCAACTTCCAATCTTGCACCGAACACGTCTAAACAACTCGGAATCACCTCAAATTTTGCAAATAAATTCCAAATGACATAACGAACCTTTTCCAACTCCTCGAATAACAATCTGCACCTAATAGAACCAAAGTCAACTCACGATCAGACTTTAGAACATTCCGAGCCTTTAAATTGCCAACTTTTGCCAAATAGTGCCAAAACCTTCTAGTAATATCCAATTGCAAATCCGGGCATACGCTCAAGTTCAAATTCACCATCCAGACCTAACAAAATCATCAAAACACCGATCTGAGGTCAAATATGCAAAAGTCAAACTTGGTCAACTCTTCCAACTTTAAGCCTCGTAAATAAGAATCATTCTTCTAAATCAATTCCGAACAACTCGAAGAGCAAAATCGACCATACACCACAATTAATAATACACCATATGAAGAAACTCATGATCTCAAACCACCGAACTGAATACAAATGCTCAAAATGATCGGTTGGGTCGTTACATGTCACAAGTACATGAGCTGCTAAACATGCTACAAACAAGGTCCGAAATTAAATACAAATGTCCATGAGTACAACCGTCCATGAGTATAAAAGATAAGAAAGGGACTTCAGGGTCTGCGAATGCCATGCAACTACATATCAAGTCTCCAGATAATGACAGTCTGAACAAGAACCTCCACTAAGCGCCACTGGGACCAACACCAGAATCTGGACAAGAAGTACAGAAGTGTCGTATGAGTACAACTGACCCCATGTACTCCATAAGTGCGAGCCTAACCTTCACAAAGTAGTGACGAGGATATAACAAAGCACTCCCTATAAACTTGTATGAGTATAAGTAGAAACAATAACAGAATAAAGAGACAACGATTAACATGAAAATCGGAACATGAAATACATAATAGAGGGCCCTAGAATATTATCTACGCCCAAATTCACAACATAACACAGTTAAAAAACCAACAGCCAAGAACAATCATGAAATATATCTTCTCCGTTGTAGCACGCAACTCAACCCACACATTAATATATACCGGTACCGTTGCGGCGTGCAACCTGATCCCATATATAATAATCAATACCATTGCAGCGTGCCAACCGATCCCAAATTTCATATCAATACTATTGCGGCGTACAATCCGATCCGCACGTCATATTAATATCGTTGCAGCATGCAACCCGGTCCCAAATTTCATATTAATACCGTTGCGGCGTACAACCTGATATCATATATTTCATATCATTCTCTATTGCAGCGTGCAAACTGATCCTACATATAACATGTATGTACAATATTACAATCAACTATGACATATTTCACAATGAAATGCAACAAAAGAATTAAACAAATAAACGGCGTAAGACAAGTAGAAGCGGCTATCTAACAACATATAAAAACATGGAGCAAGTAAAGGCGATCAATAAATGAAGGCACGGATACATGGAAACACATAGCAAATTAAGGCATGTAATGAATAAAAGCATGAATTTAACAAGTAAAGGCAAGTATAATTAAAGTATATAACACGTAGTAACATGGAATAAATGAAGGCATGAAGTAATAGAAGGCAAATAACTAAGTAGCGCCACACATGCTTAACCCATGACAACTTATATACACCTGTTGCCTTGCATATACGTCATCCCCATACATAAAACGAGTTGCAAATAGACCAATCAAGTCCTAATTCCCTCAAGTCAAGGTTAACCACGATACTTACCTCTTTTCGGAACCCAAATCAACAATCAGCCACGGCTTTTCCTTTAGAACAAGCCTCAAAACCAACCGAATCTAGCCAAATATCATTCAAACAATCCAAAATAAGCTTTAGAAACTGCCCACGAATGAAAAAAATTCAATTTTTATCATATTTGAAAAATTCAACAAAAGTCAACCCCAGACTCGCTTGGTCGAAAATCAAGATTCTAACCAAATCCCGATTGCCCATTTATCCCCGAGTCCGGTTATGTAAATTTTTTTTTAATCCGACCTCAATTTGAAGTCTAAATCTCAATTTTACAAAATTGTTAAATTCTACCCAAAACCCTTAATATCTACTTTGAGATTCATAGATTTGATGTTAAAATTCATGAAAAAGTAGTTAAAATTGATTGAAAACTAGTTAAAGTTGCTTACCAATAAATTTTGGGAGAAACTATTCTTAAAATATTACCTCTAAAGAGGTTAGGGTTGAAAGATGGTGTAAAATAAACTAAGTCCCGAAATTCTCCATTTTTACCTAGCTGCAGATGTCGCAATTGCAAACTCTTATTCGCAATTGTGACCATCACAAAAGTGAACCACTGATGGCAAATACGATCAGTGTATCAGCCTTATAGTATTCACAAATGTGACATTTTGTTCACATTTGTGAAGGCACCCTACTCACAAATGCGAGCCAAGCTTCGAAAATGTGAAGCTGCTCTACATTACACAGTATCGCAAATGCAACACAAGAGCTGCAAAAGCAATCACATCTCAGTTTGCAAAAGTGAACCTTTTTTCGCAAATGCAAAAACTCATCCCCCAGCCCATATTTGCATTTGCGAGCCTGACATCGCAAATGCGAGGCTCGCAATTGCAATCAGGTTCTCGCAAAGGCGAGACCTGCAACTTCACACTCTCAGCAGTTCCAAACTCAACCATAACACATCCAAAACTCACCTGAGTCGCTCGGGATATAATTCGAACATTCACACAAGTATAACAACATCATTTAAACTCGCAACTTTGAAACTCATTTTTCAACTTTGAACTTTGAAACTCATTTTTCTAATTTTTCACATAATACGCCGAAACACGCTCAGGTCACCCAGGACCCCTACCAGACGTGTGTCCAAGTCCAAAAATATCATACGAACCTACCAGAATTGTCAAGACATCGATTCGAGGTCGTTTACTAAGAACATTGACCGTAGTCAACTCAAACCTTATATTAAGTCAAAAATCACGTTTCTTCAAAATTTCACATAAACGTTTTTTGAAAAATGACACGGACCACGCATGCATGTCGTATGACATCAAATGGATCTACATGATATTTTGTTACACAAAAATTAAGGCTAGTACTCAAAACAACCTATTGGGTCATCACAAGCTCGTGAATTTTTGGTGTGTTTAGAAAATGAGAACAACAACAGTATTTATAGAAGAAATTAAACTAAGTCTTGCAAGTTCACGAAGGCTAAATGGCCAACTTACAAGAGATCTCCACCACTTATCCAAACTTGGAGACTAAGAATAAATCTCTGCCAAGCACATTTTTCTTATAGGCACATGCCTATTTGCCAATAAAAAATGAGTTGGACTTTAAAATAAAGAAACAATTATATTTATGTCATAGTTAAATGGCGATCATAAATATTGCTTATTTATTGTAACGAACCGGCTTCTCGTTTTAAGAATTAATGCCTCGTTCAGTGACTTAAGGTCTCGAGCAACTTCGCAATATGTATTATGACCCGCAGGTGTGGTCTAGTTTGATTTACTAAAGATTCGGAATTAAATTAAAAGAACAATCCTTATTTACAAGCTTAAATGGAAAGAGTTGACCAGAGAGTTCACTTTTGAGCAAATGATTCCGGAATGGAATTTTGATGATGTCAATAGCTCTGTATGGTGATTATGGACTTAGGAGCGTGTCCGAAAAATTATTTGGAGGTCTGTAGAGAAATTTGGCTTGAAATGGCGAAAGATGAATTTTTGGGAAGTTTAACCGGGGGGTTGACATTTTGATATCGGGGTCAGAATCCAATTCTGAAAATTTGAATAGCTTCCTTATGTCACTTATGACTTATGTGCAAAATTTGAAGTCATTCTGGATTGTTTTGATAGGTTCCAGCGTCGTTTGTGAAAACTTGAAATTTCAAAGTTCATTAAACTTGAATTGGGATATGATTCGTGATTTTAATGTTATTTGATATTATTCGAGGTTTCGACTAAGTCTGCAATATGTTTTGAGAGTTGTTGTTATGTTCGGACGGGTTCCCGAGTGGCTCGGGTGAGTTTCGGGGTGGTTTCGGACCATTTCTAGGCCATTTATAGCTGCTGGTTTTTAGCTACAACAGTGTGCTATGCGATCGTGTGGAATTGGCCGCGATCGCGAAGCACAAAGTAGAGGGAAATGGACAATGAATTTCGATCGTGGAAGGCCTTTCACGATCGCATAGAGGAAATTTTCTGTTGCACTGACCCGATTTTGGAAGCTTATATCTCGCAATTTATAAGGAATTTGCAGATGATCCAAAATTGAAAGTTATAGCTCTTTGTATCTAGTTTTTATAAAATTAAACCAATTGTTATTTAGAGTTGTGTACCAAAGGTTATGGTTTATATACTATAGGGAAAATATTGGAAATCGCGAAGAAGAAATTTATGTTGCACAGGGCTGATTTTCGAAGCATATATAGCCATATCTATAAGGTATTAGGAGATGACCAAAACATGAAAGTTGTAGCTCTTAGTGTCTAGTTTTCAGAAAGTTAAACCATTCATTATTTAGAGTTATGTACAAAACGTTATGACCGTTATACTAGAGGCTATCCAGAAGAAGTTGGACAAGGCTGTTGGGGAATTTGTTCTTCACGATCGCGGGAGAATGGCCGCGATCGCATAGAGTAAAAAAAGGCTAGAAAAATTTTGTTCTTCACGATCGCGGGTATTTTGCCGCCATCGCATAGAGGAAATGTCTGGGCAGCAGATTTAAGTTATGTTTTCCATCTTTGACGATTTGGAGCTCGAGGAGAGGCGATATTCGGGAGATTTTCAAGGGAAACATCAGGGTAAGAGTTCTTAACTCAATTTTGGTTAAATTACCCGAATATATTATTGTTTTTATCATTAAATTAGTGTTTTTGGTTGAACATGGTAGAAATTTTAGACTTTAAATTGAAGATTTGGAGGTCGATTCGTTATCGGAATTTGATAAAATTAGTATGGTTGAACTCGTATCGGAATGGATATTCGGATTTCGTAAAATTTTCGCCGGGTTCCAAGAGGCAGTCCCCGCATTGACATTTTTGAATACATTTTTAAGTCGACATTTTATTATTCGAAATTATTTTCGATAAATTTTAATGAAGTTATACAATTAATTTGGATAGATTTGAGTTGTCCGGAGGTCAATTCAAGCAAGAAGGATATTTTGGAATATCGGCCTAACTTCAAAAAGTTAAGTGTATTGTCTAACCTCGAGTGGGGGAATTACCCCTTAGGCATCGAGTCTTATGTGCCATTTGTGAAATGTGAAAAGCCGTGTACGCGAGGTGACGAGTACGTACTCGGTCTATCAATGATCAGATTGCGATCAACGATTAGATTGTGAGGTCATGTGTTATATCAGTTTTGGCCTGAGATGTATTTATGTGGTATTGAAAGGTTCTCCAAAACTTGTATATGATTAAGATGTGAGATTTGTATGGGATGATGCTGGGGCTTGCAGTATTCCCGCGTCCTTAATAATTCTACATTTCAATATCAGCGGGGTCACAATATTCGGGGTGGTACAGCAAGTTCTTTTAGTACACCACCGATACAGGGTTCCTATAATGGTTATTCTATTTATCTGGCACAGACTCGGTATGAGCATCCAAACCAGCAAAGAGGTTATTATCAGTGTGGTGATACTAGGCACATCATGAGAGATTGTCCCAAACTTGGGAGAGGCAGATTTCATCAGAATACTCCGGCTACAAGCTTTTTTCCAGTTAATACTCCACGTGCATAGCCAGTTAGGGTTGGAGGACAGGTGGGTAGAGGAAGCCTAAGAGGTGGAGGCCCAACCCGTTGTTATAATTGCTATGAATTGGCTAAGGCTGATACACCAGATGGTGTAGTTACAGGTATGATTGTGATCTGTTATAAAAGGATATATTCCTTAATTTGATTCGGTTCTGAATTTTGAGGTGAGTCCTCCTATTATGCTCCGCTTATGGGTGAGCTTCGTATTTTTGTGACCCACTTATATGTTTATCCCTATTGGGAGATTTGAATATGTGAGCCCGTGTCTGTCATTTTTATTTTTGGGCACCAATGAGGGCTATAAGTCCAAAAGTAATTTTTATTATTCATTACAATGGGTTTGATGTGTTTTGGAATAATTGATTCCAATTTTATGAATTATATGCCCTACCGGTATGAGGGTTCATTATGTGTTATGAAAAATGTTACGAAATTTATTGAAAAAAAGAAAGAAAGGAAATTGAAATTTCAGTTGGCACAATGTGCAAAATACTTGTGATTCGGAGTTGAGGACGAGATCCTCATATTTTTATATAATGTGAAATATTTAAACCGGGCTACGAGCCGCAGTGGAAGTTATATAAGGACGAGGTCCTTGTGGTAAAATATTTATGAGTTTAAATTCTCCCTTTGTGAAGTTTAATTCGTACTATAGTACTAATAGGGAGTTATGCCTAATAGGCTTATGTGATAATTCTTTTATGTGTTTCTGTGCCATAATTGTGCTATAATTATTGAGTTTTAGCCTACGAGGTGAGTGCCCAGGTGGCGTTAATTGTGACTCGTTAAGTCGGGTAAATAGTTATGAGGTATTCATGCCTCACATTTTGTTGTCAGTGTTGTGAAAGTTCGAAACAAGGTTTTGGTTAATATGAGGCTAATTGGCGATGTTGTAATAGATTATGAACAACTATTAAGACCAGAGATGTGGTGATGGGCATACATATGAAAATTCACTATTTTAACATTGTTTGATATTATTCGAGGTTTCGACTAAGTCCGCAATATGTTTTGAGACTTGTTGGTATGTTCGGACGAGGTCCCGAGTGGCTCGGGTGAGTTTCGGGGTGATTTCAGACCATTTCTAGGCCATTTATAGCTGCTGGTTTTTGGCTACAGCAGTGTGCTATGCGATCGCGTGGAATTGGCCGCGATCGCAAAGCACAAAATGGGGGAAAATGGCCAGTGAATTGCGATCGCAGAAGGCCTTTCGCGATCGCGTAAAGGAAATTTTCTGTTGCACTGACCCGACTTTGTAGCTTATATCTCGCAATTTATAAGGAATTTGTAGATGATCCAAAATTGAAAGTTGTAGCCCTTTGTGTCTAGTTTTTAGAAAATTAAACTAATTGTTATTTAGAGTTGTGTACCAAAGGTTATGGTCGATATACTACAAGATTTCCGGGAAGAGATTGGAAATCGCGAAGAAGAAATTTGTGTTGCACACGGTTGACTTTGGAAGCTTATATATCCATATCTATAAGGTATTAGGAGATGACCAAAACATGGTGTCTAGTTTTCAGAAAGTTAAAACATTCATTATTTGGAGTTATGTACAAAACGTTATGACCGTTTTACTAGAGGCTATTCAGAAGAAGTTGGACAAGGCTGTTGGGGAATTTGTTCTTCGCGATCGTGGGAGAATGGTCGCGATCGCATAGAGTAAAAAAGGGCTGGAAAAATTTTGTTCTTCGCGATCGCAGGTGTTTTTCCGCCATCGCATAGAGGAAATGTCTGGGCAGCAGATTTAAGTTCTGAAAATGGGACTTCGTCCCATTTTCCATCTTTGACGATTTGGAGCTCGGGGAGAGGCGATATTCGTGAGATTTTCATGGGAATTATCGGGGTAAGAGTTCTTAACTCAATTTTGGTTAAATTAGCCGAATATATTATTATTTTTATCATTAAATTAGTGTTTTTGGTTGAAAATGGTAGAAATTTTGTAGACTTTAAATTGAAGATTTGGAGGTCGATTCGTTATTGGAATTTGATAAAATTTGTATGGTTGAACTCGTATCGGAATGGGTGTTCGGCTTTCGTAAAATTTCCGCCGGGTTCCGAGAGGCGGGCCACGCGTTGACTTTTTTGAATAAATTTTTAAGTCGATGTTTTATTATCCGGAATTATTTTTGATAAATTTTAATGAAGTTATACAATTAATTTGGATAGATTTGAGCTGTCCGGAGGTCAATTCAAGCAAGAAGGCTATTTTGAAATATCGGCCTAACTTCAAAAAGGTAAGTGTATTGTCTAACCTCGAGTGGGGCAATTACCTCTTAGGCATTGAGTCTTATGTGCCATTTGTGAAATATGAAAAGCCGTGTACGCGAGGTGACGAGAACGTACTCAGAATTTTTCCTCTGTAAATAATTAATTAAATTAAATTAAGAAGAGGTGTTTACGTAATTATTGAGAATTTAGTTTAATGAAGGTGTTCCCCTATGCCGAATAATTTCTATCTCTGTTGATTGTTTTTGAGGTCTTACACATATTGTGTGGAGCCTTCGTCTATTTGTTGTGAAATTAATTGATTTGTTGTAACTTTGGAATTGGTTGTGGCCATTGAGAAAACTGTAATATGAATTAATTTTGTTATGTTGCCGTGATAATTTTCCGTGTAAATTATTGTATTTTGTGAGTTGTTATCTTGAGGATATAAGGGCGGCATTCCACTTTTGATATTATGTGGGTATAAGGGTGGCATTTCACTGTTGTTATATGTATTGGGATATTGTCCGAAAAATTATTTAGAGGTCTGTTGAGGAATTTGGCTTGAAATGGCAGAAGATGAATTTTTGGAAAGTTTGACCGGGGGGTTGACATTTTGATATCGGGGTCAGAATCCGATTCTGAAAATTTGAATAGCTTCGTTATGTCATTTATGACTTGTGTCCAAAATTTAAAGTCATTTCGGATTGATTTGATAGGTCCCAGTGTCATTTGTGAAAACTTGAAATTTCAAAGTTTATTAAACTTAAATTGGGGTATGATTCGTGATTTTAACGTTGTTTGATATTATTCGAGGTTTCGACTAAGTACGTAATATGTTTTGAGACTTGTTGTTATGTTCGTACGGGGTCCCGAGTGGCTCGGGTGAGTTTCTTGGTGGTTTCGGACCATTTCTAGGCCATTTATAGTTGCTGGTTTTTGGCTACGGCAATGTGCTATGCGATCGCGTGGAATTGGCCGCAATTGTGAAGCCCAAAAAGGGATTAAATGGCCATTGAACTGCGATCGCGGAAGGCCTTTCGCGATCGCGTAGAGGAAACTTTCTGCTGCACTTATCCGATTTTGAAAGATTATATCTCGCAATCTATAAGGAATTTGGAGATGATCCAAAAATAAAGATTGTAGACCTTTGTGTCTTGTTTTTATAATATTAAACCAATTGTTATTTGGAGTTGTGTACCAAAAGGTATGGTTGATATACTACAGGCTTTCCGGGAAGCATTTAGAAATCGCGAAGAAGAAATTTGTGTTGCACAGGGTTGACTTTTGAAGCCTATATATCTATATCTATAAGAAACTGGGAGATAACCCAAACATGTAAGTTGTATCTCTTGGTGTCTAGTTTTCAGAAAGTTAAACCATTCATTATTTGGAGTTATGTACAAAAAGTTATGACCGTTAAACTAGAGGTTGTCCAGAGAAGTTGGACAAGGCTGTTGGGGAATTTGTTCTTCATAATCGCGGGAGAATGGCCTCAATCGCATAGAGTAAAAAAGGGCTGGAAAAATTTTGTTCTTCGCGATCGCGGGTGTTTTGCCACGATCACATAGAGGAAATGACTGGGCAACAGATTTAAGTTCTGAAAATGGGACTTCGTCCAATTTTCCATCTTTGACGATTTGGAGCTCGGGGAGAGGCGATATTCGGGAGAATTTCAAGGGAAACCTAGTGGTAAGAGTTCTTAACTCAATTTTGGTTAAATTACCTGAATATAATATGATTATTTTTATCATTAAATTAGTGTTTTGGGTTCAAAATGGTAGAAACTTTATAGACTTTAAATTGAAGATTTGGAGGTCGATTCGTTATCGAAAATTTGATAAATTAGTATGGTTGAACTCGTATCGGAATGGGTGTTCGGATTTCGTAAAATTTCCGCCGGGTTCCGAGAGTTGACTTTTGTTGACTTTTTTGAATAAATTTTCAAGTCGACGTTTTATTATCCGGAATTATTTTTGATAAATTTTAATGAAGTTATACAATTAATTTGGATAGATTTGAGTTGTTCGGAGGTCAATTCAAGCAAGAAGGCTATTTTGGAATATCGGCCTAACTTCAAAAAGGTAAGTGTATTGTCTAACCTCGAGTGGGGGAATTACCCCTTAGGCATCGAGTCTTATGTGCCATTTGTGATATATGAAAAGCCGTGTACGCGAGGTGACGAGAACGTACTCGGGATTTTCCCTCTGCAAATAATTAATTAAATTAACTTAAGAAGAGGTATTTACGTAATTATTGAAAATTTGATTTAATGAAGGTGTTGCCTTATGCTGAGTAATTTCTATCTCTGTTGATTGTTTTTGAGGTCTTATACTTATTGTGTGGAGCCTTCGGCTATTTGTTGTCAAACTAATTGATTTGTTGTAACTTTGGAATTGGTTGTGGCCATTGAGAAAACTGTAACATGAATTGATTTTGTTATGTTGCCGTGATAATTTTCGGTGTAAATTGTTGTGTTGTGTGAGTTGTTATCTTGAGGATATAAGGGCGGCATTCCACTTTTGATATTATGTGGGTATAAGGGTGGCATTTCACTGTTGCTATGTGTATTGGGATATTGTCCGAAAAATTATTTGAAGGTCTGTAGAGGAATTTGGCTTGAAATGGCGAAAGATGAATTTTTGAAAAATTTGACCGGGGAGTTGACATTTTGATATCGGGGTCGGAATCCAATTCTGGAAATTTGAATAGCTTCGTTATGTCATTTATGACTTGTGTGCAAAATTTGAAGTCATTTCGGATTGATTTGATAGGTCCCGACGTCGTTTGTGGAAACTTGAAATTTCAAAGTTCATTAAACTTGAATTGGGGTATGATTCATGATTTTAACGTTGTTTGATGTTATTCAAGGTTTCGACTAAGTCTGTAATATGTTTTGAGACTTGTTGTGATGTTCGTACGGGGTCCCGAGTGGATCGGGTGAGTTTCTTGGTGGTTTCGGACCATTTCTAGGCCATTTATAGTTGCTGGTTTTTGGCTACGACAGTGTGCTATGCGATCGCGTTGAATTGGATGCGATCGCGAAGCACAAAATGGGGGAAAATGGCCAGTTAACCGCGATCGCGGAAGGCCTTTCGCAATCGCGCAGAGGAAACTTTCTGCTGCACTTACCCGATTTTGAAAGCTTATATCTCGCAATCTATAAGGAATTTGGAGATGATCCAAAAATAAAGGTTATAGACCTTTGAGTCTTGTTTTTATAATATTAAACCAATTGTTATTTGGAGTTTTTTACCAAAAGGTATGGTTGATATACTACAGGCTGTCCGGGAAGCGTTTGGAAATCGGGAAGAAGAAATTTGTGTTGCACAGGGTTGACTTTTGAAGCCTATATATCTATATCACTAAGGAATTGGGAGATAACCCAAACATGAAAGTTGTATCTCTTGGTGTCTAGTTTTCAGAAAGTTAAACCATTAATTATTTGGAGTTCTGTACAAAAGGTTACGACTGTTAAACTAGAGGTTGTCTGGAAGAAGTTGGACAAGGCTGTTGGGGAATTTGTTCTTCGCAATCGCGGGAGAATGGCCGCGATCGCATAGAGTAAAAAATGGCTGGAAAAATTTTGTTCTTTGTGATCGTGGGTGTTTTGCCGCGATCACATAGAGGAAATGACTGGGCAGCAGATTTAAGTTTTGAAAATGGGACTTCGTCCAATTTTCCATCTTTGACGATTTGGAGCTCGGGGAGAGGCAATATTTGGCAGATTTTCAAGGGAAACATAGGGGTAAGAGTTCTTAACTCAATTTTGGTTAAATTACCCGAATATATTATTATTTTTATCATTAAATTAGTGTTTTGGGTTGAAAATGGTAGAAAGTTTATAGACTTTAAATTGAAGATTTGGAGGTCGATTCGTTCTCGGAATTTGATAAAACTGGTATGGTTTAACTCGTATCGAAATGGGTGTTCGGATTTCGTAAACTTTTCGCCGGGTTCAGATAAGCGGGTCTCACGTTGACTTTTGTTGACCTTTTAGAATAAATGTTCAAGCCGACGTTTTATTATCCGAAATTATTTTCGATGAATTTTAATAAAGTTATACAATTAATTTGGATAGATTTGAGCTGTCCGGAGGTCAATTGAAGCAAGAAGGCTATTTTGGAATATCGGCCTAACTTCAACAAGGTAAGTATCTTGCCTAACCTCAAGTGAGGAAATAACCCCTTAGGCATCGAGTATTATGTGCCATTTGTGAAATGTGAAAAACAATATACGCGAGGTGACGAGTGCGTACTCGGGCTTATATGTGCAAATTTTATTGAGTTAAAGTCTTAGGCATATTTTGTAGTAAATTGGAGAATTGTTGGCATTTATTTAATCATCTGTTTGCCATGCTTCAATTCGCATTTATTGAATTTATTTTTATATGATGATTTGATGTGAATGTTACCCGTATATTTATGTGAATTCCGTGAGTTTGATGGTTTGATATTCTTGGAATTTAATTTCATTATGGATTTTCCCTTTGCAAATAATTAATTAAATGAACTTAAGAAGAGGTGTTTACGTAATTATTGAAAATTTGGTTTAATGAAGGTGTTGCCTTATGCTAATTAATTTCTATCTCTGTTGATTGTTTTTGAGGTCTTATACATATTGTGTGGAGCCTTAGCTATTTGTTGTAACTTTGGAATTGGTTATGGCCATTGAGAAAACTGTAATATGAATTAATTGTGTTATGTTGCCGTGATAACTTTCCGTGTAATTGTTGTGTTATGTGAGTTGTTATCTTGAGGATATAAGGGTGGCATTCCACTTTTGATATTATATGGGTATATGGGTGGCATTTCACTGTTGTTATGTGTATTGGGATATTGTCCGAAAAATTATTTGGAG
This sequence comes from Nicotiana tomentosiformis, assembly GCF_000390325.3. NCBI lineage: Eukaryota > Viridiplantae > Streptophyta > Magnoliopsida > Solanales > Solanaceae > Nicotiana > Nicotiana tomentosiformis. Next base: position 96,744,729 of record NC_090823.1, read on the forward strand.
GTCTGTAGAGGAATTTGGCTTGAAATGGCAAAAGATGAATTTTTGAAAAGTTTGACCGTGAGGTTGACATTTTGATATCGGGATCGGAATCCGATTCTAGAAATTTAAATAGCTTCGTTATGTCATTTATGACTTGTGTGCAAAATTTGAAGTCATTTCGGATTGATTTGATAGGTCCCGGTGTCGTTTGTGGAAACTTGAAATTTCTAAGTTCATTAAACTTGAATTGGGGTATGATTCGTAATTTTAACGTTGTTTGATGTTATTCGAGGTTTCGACTAAGTCCGTAATATGTTTTGAGACTTGTTGTTATGTTCGTACGGGGTCCTGAGTGGCTCGGGTGAGTTTCGGGGTGGTTTCGGACCATTTCTAGGCCATTTATAGTTGCTGGTTTTTGGCTATGGTAGTGTGCTATGCGATCGCGTGGAATTGGCCGCGATCGCGAAGCACAAAATGGGGGAAAATGGCCAGTGAACCGCGATCGCATAGAGGAAATTTTCTGTTGCACTAACCCAATTTCGAAAGCTTATATCTCACAATCTATAAGGAATTTGGAGATGATCCGTAAATAACATTTGTAGACCTTTGTGTCTAGTTTTTATAATATTAAACCAATTGTTATTTGGAGTTGTGTACCAAAGGTTATGGTTGATATACTACAGTCTGTCTGGGAAGCGTTTGGAAATCGCGAAGAAGAAATTTGTGTTGCACAGGGTTGAATTTGGAAGCCTATATTTCTATATCTATAAGGAATTAGGAGATAACCAAAACATGAAAGTTGTATCTCTTGGTGTCTAATTTTCAGAAAGTCAAACCATTCATTATTTGGAGTTCTGTACAAAACGTTATGACCGTTAAACTAGAGGTTGTCCGGAAGAAGTTGGACAAGGTTGTTGGGCAATTTGTTCTTCGCGATCGCGGGAGAATGGCCGCGATCGCATAGAGTAAAAAAGGGCTGGAAAAATTTTGTTCTTCGCGATTGCGGGTGTTTTTCCGCAATCGCATAGAGGAATGACTGGGTAGCACAGTTTAGTTCTGAAAATGGGATTTCGTCCAATTTTCCATCTTTGACGATTTAGAGCTCGGGGAGAGGCGATTTTCGGGAGATTTTCAAGGGAAACATAGGGGTAAGAGTTCTTAACTCAATTTTGGTTAAATTACCCGAATATACTGTTGTTTTTATCATTAAATTAGTGTTTTGGGTTGAAAATGGTAGAAATTTTATAGACTTTAAATTGAAGATTTGGAGGTCGATTCGTTCTCGGAATTTGATAAAATTGGTATGGTTGAACTCATATCGAAATGGGTGTTCGGATTTCGTAAACTTCTCGCCAGGTTCCGAGAAGCGAGTCCCACGTTGACTTTTGTTGGCCTTATAGAATAAATATTCAAGTCGACGTTTTATTATCCAGAATTGTTTCCGATGAATTTTAATGAAGTTATACAATTAATTTGGATAGATTTGAGCTGTCCAGAGGTCAATTCAAGCAAGAAGGCTATTTTGGAATATCGGCCTAACTTCAAAAGGGTAAGTATCTTGCCTAACCTCGAGTGGTGGAATTACCCCTTAGGCATCGAGTCTTATGTGTCATTTGTTAAATGTGAAAAGCCGTGTACGCGAGGTGACGAGTATGTACTCGGGCTTATATATGCAAATTTTATTGAGTTAATGTCTTGGGCATATTGTGTAGTAAATTGGATAATCGTTGTCATTTATTTAATCATCTGTTTGACATGCATCAATTCGCATTTATTGAATTTGTTTTTATATGACGATTTGATGTGAATGTTACCCATATATTTATGTGAATTCCGTGAGTTTGATGGTTTGATATTCTTGGAATTTAATTTCATTATGGATTTTCCCTCTGCAAATATTTAATTAAATCAACTTAAGAAGAGGTGTTTACGTAATTATTGAGAATTATGTTTAATGAAGGTGTTGCCCTATGCTGAGTAATTTATATCTCTATTGATTGTTTTTGAGGTCTTATACATATTGTGTGGAGCCTTAGGCTATTTGTTGTAACTTTGGAATTGGTTATGGCCATTGAGAAAACTGTAATATGAATTGATTGTGTTATGTTGCCGTGATAATTTTCCGTGTAATTGTTGTGTTATGTGAGTTGTTATCTTGAGGATATAAGGGTGGCATTCCACTTTTGATATTATATGGGTATATGGGTCGCATTTCACTTTGTTATGTGTATTGGGATATTGTCTGAAAAATTATTTGGAGGTCTGTAGAGGAATTTGGCTTGAAATGACAAAAGATGAATTTTTGAAAAGTTTGACCGTGAGGTTGACATTTTGATATCGGGGTCGGAATCCGATTCTAGAAATTTGAATAGCTTCGATATGTCATTTATGACTTGTGTGCAAAATTTGAAGTCATTTCCGATTGATTTGATAGGTCCCGGTGTCGTTTGTGAAAACTTAAAATTTCTAAGTTCATTAAACTTGAATTGGGGTATGATTCGTAATTTTAACGTTGTTTGATGTTATTCGAGGTTTCGACTAAGTCCGTAATATGTTTTGAGACTTGTTATTATGTTCGTACGGGATCCCGAGTGGCTCGGGTGAGTTTCGGGGTAGTTTCGGACCATTTCAGGCCATTTATAGTTGCTGGATTTTGGCTATGGTAGTGTGCTATGCGATCGCGTGGAATTGTCAGCGATCGCGAAGCACAAAATGGGGGAAAATGGCCAGTGAACCGCGATCGCGGAAGGCCTTTCGCGATCGCGTAGAGAAAATGTTCTGCTGCACTGACCCAATTTTGAAAGCTTATATCTCGCAATCTATAAGGAATTTGGAGATGATCCAAAAATAAAGGTTGTAGACCTTTGTGTCTAGTTTTTATAATATTAAACCAATTGTTATTTGGAGTTGTGTACCTAAAGGTATGGTTGATGTACTACAGGCTGTCCGAGAAGCGTTTGGAAATCGCGAAGAAGAAATTTGTGTTGCACAGGGTTGACTTTTGAAGCCTATCTATCTATATCTATAAGGAATTGGGAGATAACCAAAACATGAAAGTTGTATTTCTTGCTGTCTAGTTTTCAGAAAGTTAAACCATTCATTATTTGGAGATCTGTACAAAAGGTTATAACCGTTAAACTAGAGGTTGTCCGGAAGAAGTTGGACAAGGCTGTTGGGGAATTTGTTCTTCGCGATCGCGGGAGAATGGCCGCGATCGCATAGAGTAAAAAAGGGCTGGAAATTTTTTTTCTTCGCGATCGCGGGTGTTTTGCCACGATCGCATAGAGGAAATGACTGGGCAGCAGATTTAAGTTCTGAAAATGGGACTTCATTCCATTTTCCATCTTTAACAATTTGGAGCTCGGGGAGAGGCGATTTTCGGGAGATTTACAAGGGAAACATCGAGGTAACAGTTCGTAACTCAATTTTGGTTAAATTACCCGAATATATTATTGTTTTTATCATTATATTAGTGTTTTGGGTTGAAAATGGTAGAAATTTTATAGACTTTAAATTGAAGATTTGGAGGTCGATTCGTTATCGGAATTTGATAAAATTGGTATGGTTGAACTCGTATCAGAATAGATGTTCGGATTTCGTAAAAATTCCGCCGGGTTCCGAGAGGCGAGTCCGGCGTTGACTTTTGTTGACTTTTTAGAATAAATTTTCAAGTCGACATTTTATTATCCGAAATTATTTTCGATGAATTTTAATGAAGTTATACAATTAATTTGAATAGATTTGAGCTGTCCGGCGGACAATTCAAGCAAGAAGGCTATTTTGGAATATTGGCCTAACTTCAAAAAGGTATGTATCTTGCCTAACCTCGAGTGGGGGAATTACCCCTTAGGCATCGAGTCTTATATGCCATTTGTGAAATGTGAAAAGCCGTGTAAGCGAGGTGACGAATACGTACTCGGGCTTATATGTGCAAATTTTATTGAATTAACGTCTTGGGGATATTGTGTAGTAAATTGGATAATTGTTGGCATTTATTTAATCATCTATTTTCCATGCTTCAATTCGCATTTATTGAATTTGTTTTTATATGACAATTTGATGTGAATATTACCCGGATATGTGAATTCCGTGAGTTTGATGTTTTGATATTCTTGAAATTTAATTTCATTATGGATTTTCCCTCTGCAAATAATTAATTAAATGAACTTAAGAATAGGTGTTTACGTAATTATTGAGAATTTGGTTTAATGAAGGTGTTGCCTTATGCTGAGTAATTTCTATCTCTGTTGATTATTTTTGAGGTCTTATATACATCGTGTGGATCTTTTGGCTATTTGTCGTGAAATTAATTGATTTGTTGTAACTTTGGAATTGGTTGTGGCCATTGAGAAAACTTTAATATGAATTTATTTTGTTATGTTGCCGTGATAAGTTTTCGTGTAAATTATTGTGTTGTGTGAGTTGTTATTTTGAGGATATAAGGGATTCCACTGTTGATATTATGTGGGTATAAGGGTGGAATTTCCTTGTTGTTATGTGTATTGGGAAATTGTATGGGCGGAGAGATAAGGGTGGCTATATGAGAGATAAGGGTGGCTATAGGAGCGATAAGAGTGGCTATTGATATTGTCAGGGCGTAGGGATAAGATAGGCTATTATAGGAGTGATAAGGGTGGATATAGGAGCGATAAAGGTGGTTATTGATATTGTCAGGGCGGAGGGATAAGGGAGGCTATTATAGGAGTGATAAGGGTGGCTATAAGAGAGATAAAGGTTGCTATTGTGAGGGATGATATGTGATGATGTGGAGTTATTGTGTTGGTGATTTTCATGTGATGTTGTGATTTCATTGTGTTTATTTTTATACCTTGTGCAATTTGTCTTGTGGTTGGTAAATTGATAACAATCAGATTTATGTTGAAATTGGGAGCCTGTGGCTATTGCTAGGCAGGTTATGAAATAAAATGTGGGCCCGAGGTACCATGAGTAAATAATGATGATATTGGCACGTGAATTGTCCGAACAATTGGGATACAAAACGTGGGAACGAGGTGCTGGCAAAAATATAATAGTTTTATTATTGGCACGTGAACTGTCCGTGCAACTATAATATGAACAGTGGGCACGAGGTGCCGGGGATATATGATTGTCGAAATATGAAAATGGGTTGAGACCCGTATTTACAAAAAATATGAAAATGGGCTGAGACCCGTATTTTTATAATTATGAAATGAGGTGTTACATGATGACTTTTTAATTGAAATAATTATATTCAAATATTTATTTGGAAGGATTTTTATTCAAAAAGTATTATATGAAAGAATTATTTTTGAAAGATATTTATTTGAGGAAATTATATTTGAAGAGATTTATTGAAAAAATTATATTTGAAAGATATTTATTTGGGAAAATTATATTTGAAAGAGAGTTATTTGGAAGAAATATATGTGAAAGACATTTATTTGAAGGACTTGATTTAATGGGGTGTACTTGTATTTATTAATTGTTGAGCGATATTAATGGTGTTCTTGTTGTCTTGTTGTGCATATCACTGGTTGATTTATGTTGCCCTTATTGTTATTTGTTTCCTATTATTTTGTATATCATATTGCAAAGGTTATTAGACTAGTTAGTGTCTTGACGTACCTCGTCTCTTCTCCACTGAGGTTAGTCTTGATACATACTGGGTACCGACCGAGGTGTACTCATACTACACTTATGCACATTTTTGTGTAGAGTCAGGTATTGGAGCTATCGGACTCGGACAGAGTTAAAGTGAGATCGCAAGGATTCAAGGTAGAGCTGCTTGGTCGTCGCAGTTCCTTGGAGTCTTTCCATTTTATTGTACTGTTAATTTTTATTCAAACAGTATGGAGTATTCGATCTTTGAGATCATTTCATGTATTCAATTAGAGTTCGTGACTCAGTATTACCAGTCTTGGGAAGGTTGCTATATTTGTAATTATTTCCTCTTTTAGTTTCTATATTTTTTTTAAAATGGCTTGAATAGTAATTAAAACCGGCTAACTTAGTCTTAGAGACTAAGTGTCATCACGACGCCTGTGGTGAAATTTTGGGTCATGACATTTATCCTCCATTCCATCTCTATTTGTGCAGTTGATACTTGATTGGAGGTTCGAAATGAAAGAATCTGACGAAGGCAGTCAAAAACCATACAGATGGATTGAGCCTCTGAGATACGATTAAACAACTAACTTTGATTATGAAGATGTTTGCGGCGAAGAAATCATAAAACCAGAGATTCAAGCGATGAACAATAACAATAAAGACAACAATTTTGAGGTATGTAAGTTTTTAACTTTTTAAGGTCACATAAAAGTAAAATTTATGTAATAACCCGAAGGGTCATTTTGTGTATTGTGTCCTCGTTCCACGATTTATCGCTTCTTCTATGTTCATTTGTAGTTATGTGACTTCGGGGGTGGTTGGTTTGGTTTCGAGGAAGTTTCGGAGTGAATTGGGACAATTAGTCCCAAGGTTGGAAGCTTAAGTTGAAAGAATTGACCGGAGTTTGACTTTGTATAGACGACTCCGAAATAGAATTTTGATGGTTCCAATAGCTTCGTAGGGTGATTTTGGACTCAGAATTATGTCCGAAAAAATGATTTGGAAGTCCGTAGGTTGGTTTGAGGCTTTTTTGGCGAAAGTTGGAAAGTTAAAGGTCTTGAAGTTTGAAAAGTTTGATGGAGAGTTGACTTTGTTGATATCGAGTTCAAATTTCAGTTTCGGAAGTTGGAGTAGGTCTGTTGTATCATTTATGACTTGTGTACGAAATTTGAGGTCAATCGAAGTTGGTTTGATATGATTCAGCATTAGTTTTAGAAGTTGGAAGCAATGTTTTAAAAGACGTAGGCGTAAGGCGAGGCATTTTACATATGCCTCAGCGGGACGTAAGCCCCATAGGTATTTAATTTTTAATATTTTATAAAATAATACAATGACAGTAAATATTTATAAAGAGGTAAAATTGCATAAAAATTGAAGAAAACTATAAATATGTGTGCTTCATCCCCACAAAAAATTAATCAAAACAATCTATTATACGTTACTTACAAGCACAAGTAATTTGATTCTAAAAGAATAAAGTTTTCTATATGGAGGAACAAAAATGATGATTAACCTGCAATTTGAACTTTGAATTTGCTGCTATGAAGAAGAATGTAGTTCTCTTTGTATTTGTAAAAAAAATAAAATATTCATTGCTTTTGAGAGATATTAGCAGACTAGCGGACAAGATAAAAAATTGGGAAAACCATGAATTAGGGCTTAAATCAATAAAAAAGCTCTTTACTTTTAAATTTAATACTTTTGAGTTCCCATTTTAAACCTTTTGAGTAATTATCAATCTTACTTTTGAGAATTTGGGTATTATATGAAGGACTAAATCAACAAATTTTATTTTAATTTGAAAGTCTCTAGGGCTTACTCCTTACTAAAAAAAATACGCCTCGAATGCCCGGGCGTACGTCCCAAATTGCGAGGCGTATGCCTCTTGAGACTTTCGCCCCATACTATCGCCCCGGGGCTTTTTTGGTACGCCTCGCCACATAAAAGCCTTTTAAAATAGAGGTTGGAAGTTCATTAGTTCCATTAGTCTTGAATTGGGGTGCGATTCATAATTTTGATGTTGTTTGATGTGATTTGAGGATTCGACTAAGTTCGAATTGTGTTTTAGGATGTGTTGGTAAGTTTGGATGGGGTCTCGGGAGCCTCGGGGTGATTCGGAGTGAAATCGGATTAAGAATCAGACTTATGGAAATGCTGAAGTTTCAGGCCTGTTGTAATCGCACCTGCGTGGTTTTTGTCGTAGGTGCGAGACCGCAGAAGTAGCCCTGGGGTCGCAGAAGTGGATCTGGTTGGATCTGGAAAGATGTAAAGGTGCGAGGTATTTTCCGCACCTACGAGCTCACAGGTGCGAGCAGCTGGGCGCAAAAGCGACGTATGACGGCTAAGAGAAGATCCGCAAAAGCGGACGAAGGTGCGCAGAAGTGCATCCGCATGTGCGAGGGATGGTACGCAGAAGCGGAGGGCGGCTAGGTGAGCAGGAGCCGCAGATGCAGAGAAGTTTCGTAGGTGCGATCCTATAGGTGTGGGCACAGATGCGGTAGGGCGAAATTTAAGTGGGAATCGCAGGTGCGCAATTTTGACCGCGAAAGCGGTCCCGCAGAAGCGAAAGTTGAAGCGCAGGTGAGAAATGCCTGGCACTGTTATATTTTCAAGGGTTTCGTGTTTTTATCTCATTTTGGACTTGTGGAGCTCATCTAGGGGCGTGTTAGACCAAGATTATGTGTGTTTGAGATAAAATTTGGGAATTTTTGGACTATGTATTAGAGAGTGATATTTGGGGGTCTGAGGGTCGATTTGTGGTTGGAATTGGATGATTTTGGTATGGTTGGACTCGTTATAGAATGAGTGTTCGGAATTTATAAATTTTGTCGAATTCTGAGGTGTGGGCCTGGGGTTGACATTTGAGTTGACTTTTCGATTTTGATTAAAGACCTTAGCTTTATCCTTTGGAATTGTTTCCTATAGCTTTTATTGATGGAATTAAGTTGCTTTGGCAAGATTCGAGCCGCTCGAAGGCCGATTTGCGAGGCAAGGATTTGTTAGAGCATGGAGTTGCGCACTTTGAAGTAAGTAACATTTTTAAACTTGGAATTGAGGGTATTTATCCCTGGAAAATGTGTTATTTGTGTTGTGTTGGGGTGACGCACATGTTAGGTGACAGACGTGTAGGCATGCACCATGGTAATCATGATCCGGGTTAATTTTTGTACTGTGTTGTTATTAAGTCTTGTTCTATCTATGAAATCCTTACTTGTTAGAGTAATTGAATTGTGATTCATGTTAGAAGTCATGTTTAGGCTATGTGCTTATTCGGTTGAGACCTAATGAGGTTATTTCTATTGTTTTGAGGTATATTCTTTAACTGCAATTATGTACTCAGTCATGATTTTTCATTTGCATATCATATCACAATCTCTGTTATCATTCATTGTTACATCACATGTTATCATTATTTGGGCTGAGCGGTATGAGATTTGTGAGCCCTTGAGACTTGGGAGATTGATGACTGAACTGGGCCTGAGAGTCGGGGTGTGAGTGTTATTGTGGATCGGGCTGCACACTACAGCAGGCCTTATTGACTTATTTATTATTGTGGATCGGGTTGTGCGTCGCAGCAGGCCTTATAGGCTTTATATTGGTGCTTGGGTAGGATCCGCCCCCCCGAAGTCTGACATACAAGCAGTGAGCGCAGACACATTGTTATATACATGTGCTTTGCTGATGGGCATTGATGCCAGACACCCGTACAGTGCTGAGTGATTGTGTGTGGGTTGTGCGGGCATTTGACAGACAGATTGAGTACTTCTGAGAGTGACAGTACTTGAGAATATCACCGTGAAATCATACATTCGTCATCATATTTACATGTAGGCATAGTAAATGATAGTTTTTACAAAAAATAATATTTTTAAAAAAATTATTATAAAACTAAAAATACATAATAAAATACTATAAATAAGAAAAATGTTATAAATATATAGAAAGAATAATGGAGAAATTTTTTAATACATCTAGTAATAATAAACACATAAAAGAGTAAATATTTTTATAAAAAAGTAACATCAAACTATTAAATTACATAAAAGGCATAAAAATTAATAAAACAATATGTAAAAATAGTAAAATACATAAAATTATTATAAAAATATAACCACGAGGTACCACCAATAACCATGACGCACCTCCAGAGATGTATCATTCCTCATGCTAGCTATACTTGACATATTCCTATGAGTGTTGGGCTTTAATTGTTGAACTTGAAAGCATATCTAAATTTATGTAACATGAATAAGCTGATTATGATAATTTCTTTGAGTTGTTTATTGTTTCTGTCATCATTTAATTTGTGTTGTCATTATATTGGACTCTGATTGTCTTTTTCTGAGCTCATCACTGCTTTCGGCCCAATGTTAGTTCTGTTACTTATTGAGTACATGTGGTCGGTTGTACCCATACTACACTCTGCACTTTGTGTGCAGATCTAGGTATATCTGGACGTGGTAATTGCTAGATCTGTGCTAGTACCTGCTTGGGAAACTTCGAGGTAGCTGCTGACATCCGCATACCTTGACTCTCTTTCCTTTTATTTTCTTCAGTACTGTTCTATAACTCAGACAGTTGTATTAGAGTTTGATTTATGTTGATACTTAGTAGTGCTCATGTACTCATTGACATCAGTTTCCTTTGGGGATGGTTGTAGTAGTATTTTAGTTATTTTCATCAATTATTTATGAGATTTTCGTTGTTGAGTTTATTAAAACATATTTTATTCAAATGGTTAGTTGTTATGTGATTGTCGGCTTGCCTAGCAAGTGTGTTAAACGTCATCTCGATAGGTTGGGATTTTTGGGTCGTGACAATTTGATGATAAAATAAAAATTATGGATCAGTCCAAGCAATCAAATTGATTCATAGGGCTTTTATAAAACGTGGAGGAGAACAACAATGTAATATGGCCTAATTGGCTTTACATTAGAAAAATATAATATAGGCGATTACCGAATTTACGTAGTCGATAACAAAATATAACATAAGTGAATTTATTAAAATAGTAGAAATAAAAATCTCTGTAAATGCAACCAAATAGAAGCAAATAGAAGAATAAAATGGAGGCTTTGCCAAGAATGTTCAAATTTTAAGCAAGTCAACAATTTTTTTATCGATGAATGGGGTACCAAAATTTATAAATCAAACTGCGCAACATTTAGCTAAGCAATAAAAAAGTTTCTAATACAACTATAATTTTATAAATCAAAAATAAATAATAAATAAACCAACATTAAAAATTTTACAAGTGAAAGTAACCATAAAACCAAAGGAAAGAGAGAGTCGAGAGGATTTATAGTTTGTAGAGAGCTTTTATAGAAGAAATTTTTGTATAGCTTGACTTTTAAATTATAATTTTTATTTAAGAAACAACTTTTAGTTAATTTTTTTTAAGATTAGTTGTTTGTTTCTGCACAAATTTTAAGTTTTAAGAGTTATTTTATTAGAAAAATTTTTGGATTGAAAAAGAATCAAATAAACCACACATGGTGGTCTCCGTTTAGTTTTGGCAAATAAATGAGCAGAACTTTGAACCTATAAATATGTCACTTTGAACATCTTCAACCACTGGACTGCCTCACTCAACTGTGTTAAGGGTATTCAAAATACAATATATAACTATATAAAGTAATATCGAACTTATAAACACAATATAATTTTTCGGCGAAAGGTGTGCACTGTGTGAGACTTATTTTTCGCTTAAGTCACTTTGTGAGACTTATTTTTCATTGTGTGAGACAAATTTAAAAAGTCTAGTATTGACTTGGATAAAAGATTAATACATGAAAAATCTAAAACTTTTAATCAAAACTGAAATAATAAAAGTAGAAGAAGAAATATGTTCTTACCAGGAAAGACTCATAAATGAACTATGAAAAAGAAAGAGGAAGGAACAGTTTCTGGAAAAGAGAACTTGTTGGAAAAAAGAAGTTTGATAGTAAAAGTTTTGATTTATTTAGGTGCTTTTATTATTTTGTATTTTCAATTTAGTCCTTCATTATTGTTACTTAAACATTCTTTCTCCTTGCTGACTTGGAAAATATGATAAAATAATAATTCAAAAATAAATCAAGAGTCATAGACTTCTATCCTTTTGTAATAGTCGTTTTAATTAATTTCCTCTAGTATATTGTTCCCCTTAATTTTGATTCAATTCTCAATTTCACCTTGTATTTTCAATTTAGTCCTTCATTATTGTTTCCTTTTTTTTTTTCCTTTTTGTCATTTTGTCATTTTGTCTTTTTATTTTTTTTGAGCCGAGGGTCTTTCGGAAACAGCCTCTCTACTCCTTCGGGGTAGGGGTAAGGTCTGCGTACACACTACCCTCCCTAGACCCCATTAGTGAAATTTTACTGGGTTATTTATGTTGTTCTCAATTTCACCTTAAAGTAAGTTTTAAGGGTCAATTCAACCTCCCTCGTTTATGAGAAGACATTGATTGGATTGGAATTTTTCTATTTCATCTAAGCGATGTACATGCTACTATTCAATTTATAATAATTATATCTCATACTGTTACTACCCCCGTGGTTATTTTGATAAGCGATGAACTAATTAATGCAAATATAACATATTTTCCCAAATCTTGTTTTTCCAATCAATATCTTTAATTTACATTTACACTACTATTAAAAATGAGAGAGATGAAAGGCAGATATAATAATGAGCAAAAGCTTTTTAACCCTTTTACTTGACTTTAACTAAAACAAACTATAAGAATAGCTGGCCAACAAATTCAGTTGGCTTTTCCAACTCCCCTATAATTTACTACTATAAAATAAAGAACAACTTTTGTCATATCTTAATATGTTTTAAATTAAAGATTCAAGGTCTGTTGAGTATATACTAAAGTGGAGGACCGGAGGTACAACACTTTAATCATAGCTAAGTAATTAAAGGTGCATTGGGCTCTCTTTTAAATTGTTTGTATGATTAATAAATGAGATGTCCCTTTTGTGTCTTTTGTTTTTAACTAATTCCAATTCTGTTCATTGTGTGTTCACTTAATACTTCTAATCATAAAGTCAACAATTTTAATAGGAATATAAAGTCTATGGTATAAGTATATTAATATGATTGTACTCAGAATCTATAAAAATTATTTTTAAAAAAGGAGCAAATTATCTTGAACCTTGACAAAATGGCACTGCTTGAGATATGATAATATGAAGGTATGTCATTTAAACAGTGTCCTGGTGAAAATATCATTGTTGAAATTTAGAAATTAATGAAGTAAAAATAAAGTTATTATATTGAATTTCTTATTGTTTGTTTCCTTTTAGCTGATTGAACAATAATAAATGTAATTGGTTGAATGGAAACAAACTAAAACTATGTTTCCGAAAAGAGCGACATTAAGCTTTTATACTAACATCAATCATATAATTAGGAAAATCTATATACATGTGATATAAAATATAATTATCATAATATTTGTTTGTTTATTTGAGTCAGAGAAATAGCGTTTAGTATTTAAGCTGTTAGCGTAAAAAATATATTGTTACCTTCTTTGATTTGTGTGCTAAATACTTCCAACCATAACAAGCACTCGATGCCTTAAAATATTTCATCGAGCGTATCATTAATCATAAAACGAATGAAAGTTGTGCATAAGTGTCATTCATTACTTTAAAATATAACATAATAATTATTAATTGGCTTTCAAAACATGCAAAACTTTATACAATATTAGTGTCATTTAACATGTTGTAACATGTTGACTGCTTTATTTCTCAGTAATTAATTGCACATATTATAGACAGTTATATATAATTATCTTTTAAGTTATCTAATACAGTAAAGAAAGGAAATTGTTATGACCCAATTCCCATCCTAGGTCGTGATGGTGCCGTTAGGCAAGCTAATAGTGAACATCCCACTTAATTATCCATTTTTAACTTTCAAACTCAAGAAGTTTCATTAAGTAAGTGGAATTGAATTTAAAAACCATGGAATATATACATTCCTCCTTACCAAGTCAAGAGGATGAATAAAATATGAGCGAAGTAATAATAATAACATCAGGTACAACCGTGAACATCCACTAGAACCCCCAAAACCCGGTATCACAAATGCATGAGCAATCTAGTAGAATATACAAAACCGTTATAGCTACTGTCTGAAATAAAAGAAACAGAAACAATAAACATGACAAGAAGAAGACTCCGGGTGCTGCAAATCGAAATATGGAGAGCAGCTCACCACCATGTCTCCGGGTAGTAAGTCTATGCTCCCGAATGACCACCTAATGTACCTGTCTCAGTACTTGCACAATTAGTGAAGGAGTATAATATGAGTACGTAAATCAACACATACCCAGTAAGTATCTACTCTAACCTCGAATAAGTAGTGACGAGGGGTCGACTTTGATATTTACTAGTGGTCAAATAATAAGACACATAAAGTAGACAAGTATTAAACACAGCAAGTAGCAGCGAGCCATATAAATATCAATAATAAAATTCCCAAACAAGAATTATTACGAAATCACTAAATACAGCCTGCCTCGATGGCACAAAACCATTTGATACCAATACAAAATCAAATCTCAAGTATTAGGCACGAGTCTGACTAGGCGAACGACCCGATCCCATGAGAATAAGGTTACAAAATATCGCCGAGGCGAACAACTCGATCCCATAAGAATAACTCATAATACTGCCGAGGCGAATGACCCGGTCCCATAAGAGTAATTTACAGTCCTATCGAGGCGAACGACCCAATAAGAGTAATTTAAAATACTGCCCAGGTAAACAACCCGATCTCATATGAGTAATTTAAAATTCTGTCGAAGCGAATGGCCTGATCCCATAAGAGTAGAGAAACTCTCTCACTCGCAAAGATATATGCGAGTCGAGAAGACACGAAACTATCGTTCATCAAATATTTCATAAAATCCAAAGTAAGAGACTCGGTCAATGTATTTATTCTAGTCTCAATCTAAGTCATAAAGTATAATAATTAAACAAACAAGTATAATTCAAAGAGTACATTTAAAGTACGGTGTGGATCTAGATCTACCCGAAGATAAACATGAATCTAGCTATGCACGGACTCTCGTCACCTCGTACGAACATAGCACCCATAACAAGTAGCACACAATAATTAAGATACCTACGGGGATAATTCCCTCTTATAAGATTAGGAAAGAGACTTTCCTCGCTTCCAAGCTCTCAAACCTCACTAGTCACCTCGAATCAATGGCGAGCAACCTGAAACTAATCAAAGGACGTATAAACCAATCAATATATGCTCAAAACTTTATAATTTAACTATTAGAGTAGTTTTTCAATCCAACTCGGAAAGTCAACAAAAGTCAACTCGAACCCACATGCCCGAATTACAGAAATTTTTGAAGATAAAAGTTACCCATGGCATTACGAGCTCAAATATATAACTTGTTTCTAATTCCATAATCAATTTCATGGTGAAATTTTATTTTTACTAAACCGTAGGTTCTTCAATAAAAATCTCAAAATTCCACAAATTATTATGTTATTTAACTCATAATTGGTAGAAAACACTTGCCTTATGATTCTTGATTAAAATCCCCCTTAAAAGAGCTCCAAAATCGCCCAAGCCAAATGAAAAATGGGGAAGATGAGCCTAAGTCCCGTATAAAAATCATGTTCTGCCCAGGGATACCTTCATTGCGATCGTGAAGACCAAACTGCCTCGGCCCAGATTTTCCACTTCGCGCTTGTGACACCCAGGCCGCATTCGCGATGCATACTCCCCCAGCCCGCATTCAAGATGCCACAGCCGCGTTTGCGAAGCCTAAATGCCTTCCAGCTTCCCCTTGCCTCCTCCTTATTCTCTTCACCAAGAGAAGCCAAGTCCTCGATCGCGTTCGCGAAGAGAAAACCTCTGGCTCCTTCTCCAGCCTCTTTCGGAATCTCGGAACACCCTTCGCGATCGCGAAGCACGCTAGCAAACCAGCAAAATCTGCCAACATCAACTTTACTTCGGGTGGTCTGGAACTTACTCGTGCCACCCTGGACCCTGTCCAAATACCAACAATTCCATAAACATACTATGAACCTAATCAAAAGTCTCGAAACACGTAAAATAATATCTAAAGCAAGAATCGCACCTCGAAACTAAATAAATCAACTTTAAAACTTCAAACGTCTTCCAACTAACTCCAAATACGATGAATCATACTTAGATAACTCGGAATGACGCCGAATTTTATGCGCAAGTCAAAAATTGCTATACAAACCTATTGCAAGTCTCGGAACCTCAAACGGATATTGATAACATCAAAGTCTACTTCAAATCAAACTTAGTAAACTTTAAAACCTTCAATATGCCAATTTCCAATAATAAACACTAAAACGCTCCCGGTCTACCCGAAACCCGATCCGAACATACGCCCAAGTCAAAAATCATCATACAAACCTATTGAAACCCTCAAATCCCAATTCCGAGGTCATTTACTCAAAATACTGACTCAAGTGAAACTTTGTCACCTTAGGCCACTATTAAGGAACTAAGTGTTCGGGATCCAACCCAAACCCTTCCAAACCAAACCAACCATCCCTGCAAGTCATAAAATAGGAATAGCACATATGGGAAGTCTTAAATAGGGGAACAAAGATCTAGAAATCAAAGATCTAGAAAGCAAAATGATTGGTCGAGTCATTACATTCTCCTCCTCTTAAACAAAAGTTTGTCCTCGAACGGGTTTAGAATCATACCTGAAGTGCCGAATAAGTGTGGATATATGCTCCGCATGTCCTCCTCGGTCTCCCAAGTTACCTCCTCGACTGGTTGACCTCTTCACTGGACCTTAACTGCTGAAATCTTCTTAGACCTCAACTTGCAGACCTACCTATCAACAATATCAACTAGCTCCTTCTCATAACCCAAGCTCTCATCTAGCTGAAATGTGTTATCATCCAACACATGGGACCTGTCAGCATGGTACCTCCGGAGCATAGACATGTGGAATGCCGAATGAACTCCCAATTGACTAGGAGGCAAAGCAAGTATGTATGCAACCTCACTAGCTTGCTCTAACACCTCGAATGGACTGATGAACCTCGGATTCAACTTGCCCCTCTTTCTGAACCTCATGATATCCTTCATCGGTGAGACTTTCAAGAACACATTCTCACCAATCATAAATGACAATTCATATGCCTTATGATTCGTGTAATTATTCTGCCTGGACTGTGCTGTGCGAAGTGGCTCATGTATCAACCTTACCTTATCCAGGACATCCTTCACCAGATCAGTGCCATATAACCTAGCCTCGCCAGGCACAAATCAACCGATGGGGGAACGATATTGCCAGCCATAAAAGCCTCAAATGGAGCCATCTCAATGCTAGACTGATAATTGTTATTGTAAGAAATCTTGGTCAACGGTAAGAATAGATTCCACTACCCTTCGAAGTCAATCATACATGCTCTAAGCATATCCTTGAGAATCTGAACTGTCCGCTCCAACTGCCCATCGGTCTGTGGATGAAAGGTCGTGATGAGCTCTATCGAGTACCCAAATCACTATGTACTGCTCTCCGAAAATGCGATGTGAACTGAGTGCCTCTATCTGAAATAATGGAAATAGGCATGCCATGTAATTGGACGATCTCCTGAATATAAATATGGGCCAACTTCTCTAAAGTGTATGTAGTCATCACCTGTCACGACCCAAATCGATGGGCCATGACGAGTGCCCGAGCCTACCTGTCGAACACTCCTAAGAATACGTCTAATATAAAACATGAAATAAGTGTAGGAAATGCATAACGTCTGGCAGTAAACTACTGAATTGTGTGAATAACATACGCGAGAAAATGTGCCCAAAAGACATATGTACATATATATACGGAATACGATAGGGCGAGCCGATAAGGCCACATACTATCCGACTATACATGACTGTCTACAGACCTCTAATAGAGTGTACAACTGTATAAAGGACGGTACTTGGATCCTTCGTACCCATATCTACATACAAAAATAGCGTACCAAAATCAATAGCAACTTCGGATCAAGTGGAACGCGCCAACTCTCACTGAGCTAGAATCCTAAGAAGGGGGACCGTCAGCCTGTCTGCTTGCACCTGCAGGCATGAAATGTAGGCCCCAGAAAATAGGGGCGCAAGTATGAATAATGTACCAAGTATGTAAGGCATGAAAAATAGTTCATAAAAGACGTGAATGAAACATGGAATAAAGGACTCAACCTGCAAGTCTGAATAGTTATGTGAATAATGAAATATTTATAATGTCATGCACATGCGTACAAATGTCATATCATGTATAGGTATATGCGTACATAACGTCATGAAGTCTCTGAGGACATCCCATCATATCATCTCGGCCTCAGTGTGCGAAATCATCAACGTATACCAACTGATCAGGTGGTGGTGTGTATATAACATTGTGACCTTTCCTCATACCCCATATATATATATATATATATATATATATATATATATAATACAATATGGTCATGGGCCAATGTACATGTATAAATGAATGCAATGTATAAGAAGTAAGTTAATATGCCTTCGAATAAATTTTATCAACTACGTATTTTTATGAGACCCATGGACAGAAGATATAATAATAATACACATGGGGAATCAAGAACATAGGCACCCTAGTGCTTCTATGAATAGAGGCATTTATGAAAGTTGTGCATTTGCTCGTTTTGTTTGTATCGCATGGATCATGCCAAATGGAAAGAAGGGATAGTCTTAACATACCTGAGCCGATTCTCTTGAAAATCCCTCTAACACACGTCAATCGCGACAAAACACATAACGGTGGGACCGAAGTAGGGAAAAATCTGTATAATTTCGTTGAGAAAAGTTGTACTATGTTCCCTTAGAATTTCAAGTCTTGCTGCTTATAACATTTTGTGGGTCGTATGTATGCTTTTTGAGGCTTTCTATATATTACTAGCAAGTAAATACATCTCACTTTAATGATGTAGGTATATGTCTTTATCATAATGGGCGTGGGCCCCACTTTATGTGATTACTTTGCCAAAGAATCCCCTAAATATGCCACCTAGCTACATAGATTACCTAGTCACTATTAGGCTTGTTTAAGAATCTCACTTGCTGTCACACTGGGAGGATGTTTCCACCAAATACTTATCCACCAATTAATTAATTAGTTAACTTCCCACTAAAATCAATTTAACCCATTACAACATAATTAGAAATTATCTCAAATTACTTAAAATACTAATCATTTTTA
Organism: Nicotiana tomentosiformis; assembly: GCF_000390325.3. Lineage (NCBI taxonomy): Eukaryota > Viridiplantae > Streptophyta > Magnoliopsida > Solanales > Solanaceae > Nicotiana > Nicotiana tomentosiformis. Next base: position 96,763,522 of record NC_090823.1, read on the forward strand.
ACATACTTTATATACCTTACTATCACGATCATGTGGTATATTGTATGACGCTAGTCCATAAATATGGGGTATTATAGCTTGGACCGTATTTTATCCTAAATTATCAAACTTCAACGAAACTCATTTTGTTCGATTTATTTAACCTCTAAACTTTACAGCACTTATTTACACCTGTTATAATAATATAAATACTTATATACTCAAAAATAATCTCATTCCCGAGCTTACGTCGATTAACTTATGAAAAAACTTTAATCGACAAAAAACTGGGATGTAACATCACCGAAATGAAGTGTGCAGACTTGGTTAGTCTGTCGGCAATGACCCAAAAGGCAACCAACCACAAAATCCATAGTGATGTGCTCCCATTTCTATTCCGGTATAACCATTTGTTGAAGTAAGCCACCTGGCCTCTAGAGCTCGTACTTAACTTGCTGGCAATTTAAACACCTCGCCACATACTCAACTATGTCCTTATTCATCCGCCGCCGCCAGTAATACTGCCTTAGGTTACGATACATCTTCATGGCACCTGGATGAATGGAATAATATAAGTTGTGTGCCTTCTCTAGAATCGTCTCCCTCAGGCCATCAACATTAGGAACCCATACGCAACCCTAGAGTCACAAAACACCATCATCTCTGATAGTAATCTCATTGGCATCACCCTGTAGAACCGTCTTTCTAAGGACCAGCAAACGCGAATCATCATATTGACGGGCCTTAATCTACTCGAATAAAGAAGACTGGGCCACAACATATGTAAGAACTGGATTGGGCTCTGAAATTTCCAGCCTCACTAGTTGTTTAGCTAAGGACTGAAGGTCCAAAGCCAAATGCCTCTCCTCTGCTGAAATGAATGCCAAACAACCCATACTCTTAGTCTTTCTACTCAAGGCATCCACGACCACAATCGGCTTTCCCGGATGATAAAGGATGGTAATATCATAATCCTTCAGTAACTCAAGCCACATACGCTGCCTCAGATTAAGATCCCTCTGCTTAAATAGATGCTTCAAACTGCGGTGAACGGCGTAAACCTCACATGACACTCCATAAAGATAATGCCTCCAGATCTTAAGAGCATGAACTATTGTAGCCAACTCCAAATCATGCACAAGGTAGTTCTTCTCGTGGGGCTTCAACTGACGTTAAGCAAATGCAATACCTCGCCTCTCCTACATCAACACACAACCCAAACCATCGCGTGAAACATCACAATACACGGTATACATCACTAAATCGGAGGGGAAAACCAGCACTGATGTTGTAGTCAATGTAGTCTTGAGCTTCTAAAAGGTCGCCTTGAAATTATTGGACCATCTAAACTTAGCACCCTTTTGGGTCAATCTAGTCAAATGAGCTGCAATAGATGAGAATCCTTCCACAAACCGACGATAATAACCTGCTAGCCCCAAGAAACTCCTGATGGCGAGGCCAAATCTGAACTGCCTCGATCTTCCTGAGATCTACCTTAATATCCTCACCTAAAACAACATGCCCCAAGAAGTCATAAAATCTAACCAGAACTCGCACTTAGAGAACTTAGCATATAGATTTTGTTTTCGCAAGGTCTGAAGCACTATCCTCAAATGTTGCTTGTGCTCCTCCATGCTACGCGAGTAGATCAATATGTCATCAATGAAGACAATGAAAAATGAGTCAAGATATGTCCTTAACACTTGATTCATCAAATCCATAAATGTCGCAGGGCGTTAGTCAAGCCAAATAACATCAGTAAAAACACATAGTGCCTATATCTAGTTCGAAAAGTCTTCTTTGGAATATCTGAAGCACGAATCCTCTGCTAATGATACCCAGATCTCAAGTCAATCTTCAAGAACACTCTAGAACCCTATAGATGATCAAGCTAATCATCAATGCATGGAAACATGTACTTATTCTTGATGGTGATTTTGTTCAGCTGAAGGTAATCAATGCACACCCGCATACTCCCATCCTTCTTCTTCACAAATAATAGTGGTGCACCCCAAGGCAACACACTCGGCCTAATGAATCCCTTCTCGAGAAACTCATGAAGATGCTCCTTAAACTCTCTCAACTCCATAGGAGCCATGCAGTAAGGTGGAATAAAGATAGGCTGGGTGCCTAGTGCCAAATCAATGCCAAAATCGATATCACGATCTGGTGGCATGCCTAGTAGATCAGCAGGGAATTCATCAAAAAACTCCCGCACCATAAGCTCTATCAACTCCACAGGAGCCATACAGTAAGGTGGAATAAAGATAAGCTGGGTGCCTGGTGCAAAATCAATGACAAAATCGATATCACGATCTGGTGACATGCCTGGTAGATCAGCAAGAAATACATAAAAACTCCCGCACCATAACCACTGAATCTATCATGGGAGTCTCTACAGCATTATGTCGAACAAAGGCCAGATAAGCCAAACACCCCTTCTCGAGCATATGTCGAGCCTTAAAAAAAGAGATAACCCGACTAGATTTACTAATATATTAGCCTCTCCCCTCCAACCTAGGAAACTCTGGCATCGCCAAGGTAACAGTCTTGGCATGGCAATCGAGAATGGCATGGTATGGAGACAACTAATCCATGCCTAGTATAACCTCGAAGTCAATAATATCGAGTAATATAAGATGTGCTCTGGTCTCACACCCACAGAAATTCACTACACAGGGATGATAAACCCGATCCAAACCAATAGAATCACCCATTAGCGTGGACACATACATTAACACCCAATGACTCACGAGATACATCCAGATAAGGAGCAAATAGAGAAGAGACATAAGAATAGGTAGACCCTAGGTTAAATAGTACTGAAGCATCTCTACGACAAACAAAAATAATGCATGTGATCATTCCATCGAAGGCATAGAATCTAGTCGGAGCGCCACCTGACTGGCCTCTACCTCTAGGGTGACCCCTACCCACTCTCTATCCACCTATAGTCGGCTGGCCGGGCGGTGCGGCATTTGGTGCAGTAATCATAGGCCGATGGTCCTACTAGACTGCTTTTCCCCGAAGTCTTGGACAAAACATCTTCACGTGGCCCAAGTCCTTGCACTCAAAACAACCTCTCTAAGTAGAAAATTGTTAACTATGAGTCTGACCCCGATAACTCGAATACCCACTAGGGGGAACCCTGAATAGCTGGCAGAGGGTAAGTATGCTCTGGAATGGCGCTAAAGTAGGGTTGCGCCAAATCACCCCGAATAGGCTGTGGTGTTGAATGCATGGGCTTGCTAGGATTGCCCCTCATAAACTGACCCCCCACCCTAGATGGGGTGCCGCTAAATCTACCAAAATGTCGAGGTCATTTATCCCTCGACATGAACTCTCTGTTCTGATTGCGGATATGCTCGATTCTCTAAGCTATCTCTACAACCTGGAAGAATAGAGTCCCCTTCTCTGCCTCTTGTGCCTTAGAAACCTGAATCTCAGGGTGCAAGCCTGCAATAAACCTCTGTACTCTCTCTTCATGTGTGGGGAGTATGATAGTTGCATGACGAGGCAAGTTAGTGAATCTCGTCTCGTAATCAGTCACATACATCTGACTCTATTGGAGCTGCTCAAACTGACCATGTAGCTCTTCCCTCTATGATTGGGGAATATACTTCTCCAAGACGAGGTGTGTAAATTGATCCCAAGTCAAGGGAGGTGAACCTGCTGGCTTGCTCTGGAGAGAAGACTGTCACCATCTACGGGCCTTCCCCTCCAACTAAAATGTAGTGAAGTCCACCCCGTTAGACTCCACTACTCCCATATTATGCAACATCTCCTTACAACAGTCAATGAAATCCTATAGGTCCTCTAACTGTCCACCGCTAAATGCGGGAGGATGAAACCTAGTCCATCTGTCCAGACGCTTTTTCTCATCAACGGTCGCGTGCTGATCTTGTGTCTGCTCTAACCACTGCAACCAGCTGAACTCCACCTGTAGGTAGTACACCTGGGTCTGATAATTGACAGCAGCGTGCCAGGGAGCATGAGTGGTAGAGGTTTGTTCTCCCCCTCCCGCTTGAGATGTGGTCAAATCTGCAGGGAATAGTGCACCATGAGTCATATAATCCATGAACTGCAACATAGGACCCATAACCTCTTGAAAGCCCGGTATTGTCATAAAGTCTGCCGGGGTCGGCTCGGCTACAGGTACCTCATCTTGCTCCTCAATAATAGGATCCTCCACTGGAATCCACTGGTGGTACTACTAGGGAAACTATAAGACGTCCTCGTCCTCTAATAGGATTTGTGGCCCTCCCTCAGCCTCTACCTCTGCCTCTACGTCTGATGACTAGGGAGCAGCCCCTCAGCTGCCGGGTACTAAGATCGCGCGTGTTCTCACCATCTGTGAGAATAAGAGAAAGAACTTAGTACAACATCAACTGAATGATAGGAGATGAAGAAACAGAAGTTTCCTAACACCCCATAGCCTCTTGAAGACAAGTACAGACGTCTCTGCACCGATTTGAAAGACTCTACTAGGTATGCTCATGACTCGTGAGACTTATGTGAATCTAGTATTCTGATACCAAGCTGTCATGACCCAATTCTCATCCTAGTCCGTGATGGCACGCAACGGTGCCGTTAGGAAAGACAATGGTGAACCTCCCACTTAGTTATCCATTTTTAACTTTCAAACTCAGGAAGTTTCATTAAGTAAGTGGAGTTAAATTTAGAAATCATGGAACACATACATTCCTCCTTACCAAGTCACAGAGTATGAATAAAACATAAGCGAAATAATAATAATAACATCATGTACAACTGTGAACATCCACTAGAACTCCTAAAACCCGGTTTCACAAGTGCATGAGCAAACTAGCAGAATATATAAAATCTCTATAGCTACTGTCTGAAATAAAAGAGATAGAAATAATAAACATGACAAGAAGGAGACACCGAGTGCTGCATATCGAAACATGGAGAGCAGTTCACCTATACGTCTCTGGGTAGTAAGTCTACACGCCCAAATGACCACCTAATGTACTTGTCTCTGTACCTGTACAATCAATATGAGTACGTAAATCAACGCGTGCCTAGTAAGTATCTAGTCTAACCTCAAAGAAGTAGTAATGATAGGTCGACCTTGACACTTACTAGTGGTCAAATAATAAGATACATAAAGTAGACATGTATGAAACACAACAATTAGAAACAAGACAGATAAATATCAAATTATTACGAAAAACCTAAATAAAAATTATTATGAAACTACTAAATACCATAACCTGCCTCGAAGGCACAAAACCATTTGATACCAATACTAAATCAAATTTCAAGTATTATGCATGAGTCTGCCGAGCTGAACTGCCTTATCCCATAAGAATAGTGTTACACCATACTGTCGAAGCGAACGGCCCGATCCCATAAGAATAACTCACAATACTACCGAGGTGAACAACCCAATCCCATAAGAGTAATTTACAGTCCTGAGGCAAACGGCCCAATCCCAAAAGAGTAATTTAAAATCCTGTCGAGGCGAACATCTCGATCCCATAAGAGTAATTTAAAATTATGTCGTGACGAACAACCCGATCCCATAAGAGTAGAGAAAGTCTCTCACTCACGAAGATACATGCGAGTCGAGAAGATACAGAACTATTGTTCATCAAATATTTTACAAAATCCAAAGTGACAGACTTGGTCAATGTATTTATTCTAGTCTCAATCTAAGTCATAAATTCAAATATCAAACAAACAAGTTTAATTTAAATAGCACATTTAAGGCATGATGTGGATCTAGGTCTACCCGGACATAAATATGAATCTCTCTACGCACAGACTCTGGTCACCTCGTACGTATGTAGCACTCATAACAAGTAGCACAAAACAATTAGGATACCTACATGGATACTTTTCTCTTACAAGATTAGGCAAGAGACTTACCTTGTTTCTAAGCCCTCAACCCGGCTCTCAAACCTTATTAGTCACGTCGAATCAACGCCGAGCAACCCAAAACTAATCAAAGGACATATAAACCAATCAATATATGCTCAAAGATTCATAATTTAACTATTAGAGTAATTTTTCAACCCAACTCATAAAGTCAACAAAAGTCAACATCAGGCCCACGTTCCCGGATTTCAAAAATATTTGAAGATAAATGTTACCCATGTCATTATGAGCTCAAATATATAACTTGTTCCCAATTCCATAATCAATTTTGTGGTCAAATCCTATTTTTACTAAACACTAAGTTCTTATACAAAATTCCACAAACTCATATACTAAAATCTACTCATAATTGGTAGAAATCACTTACTTCATGATGCTCGATGAAAATCTCCCACAAAAGAGCTCCGAAATCGCCCAAGCCAAATGAAAAATGGTGAAAATGAGCCTAAGTCCCTTATAAATATTATGTTATGTCCCAGGATTCCTTCATCGCGATTGCGGAAAGCTCCTCGCAATTGCAAAGATCAAACTGCCTCAGCCCAGGTTTTCCTCTTCACGTTCGCAATACCTAGGTCGCGTTCACGATGCACATACCCCCGGCCCTCCGCGTTCACGGTCCCACAACTGCATTTGCGAAGGCTAAATGCCTTCCAGCTTCCCCCTGCCTCAGCCTTCTTCGCAATCGCGAAGATAGCTCCACGTTTGTGAATAGGAGCTAGGTCCTCAATCGCGTTCGTGGGACCCTCCCTATGGACCCCGTCCAAATATACCACCAAGTCTATAAACACAATATGGACCTACTCGAAGCCTCGAAAAAAAGTAAAATAATATCAAAACCAAGAATCGCACTTCAAAGCTAAATAAATCAACTTTAGAACTTCAAACTTCTTCCAACTAACTCCAAACGCGATGAATCATACATAGACAATTCGGAATGACGCCAAATTTTACGCACAAGTCAAAATTTACTATACGAACTTATTTCAAGGCTCGAAATCCCTAACAGGCATTACAAAGTCTACTTCAAATCAAACTTAAAAAACTCTAACACCTTCAAGATGCCAACTTACAATAATAAACGTCGAAACGCTCCCGGTCCACCCGAAACTCGATTTGAACATACGCCCAAGTCCTAAATTATCATACGAACCTATTGGAATCTTCAAGCCCCAATTCTGAAGTCGTTTACTCAAAATTTTGACTCAAGTCAAATTTGGACACCTTAGGCCACTATTATGGAACTAAGTATTCCAGATCCAACCCAAACCCTTCCAAAACCAAACCAACCATCCCCGCAAGTCATAAAATAGGAATAGTACATACGAAAAGTATTAAACAGGGGAAACGCTTTTTGCATAATACTTAACGAACTCTAACTTTAAAAAAGGGAAAGTTAAAAGTAATTATATCCTTTGTTAATCATCATCGATATTCCATGTTTTTCCTGATCTGATTAGACGTAGGATGCGGTTGGGTTTGCTTTAAATTGAAACTTGTATTGGGCCGTCAAAATAAGAAGCCCAACTATTTTACTAATTCCAACAAGACTGCTAATTTTCGCCCAATTTTAGACTAGGCAAGTGGCAACCAATACCAATATTTTTAGAAAACAATATTTTTCTTGAGAATGCAAAGAGGACATCGGGAAAAAAAAGAGAGACAATTATTCCATTAGCAATTAGCAAGTTGAACAACACTTTATGTTGATCCAAATTTGTCTAACCAGGAACATGATCAACTAAGGAATAACGTAACTTGATGTTCATTAATTCTACAAATGGTTTTGTTATCCTTGTCTAGTGCCAATATTTTCTCTTACAAATCGTTAAAATACTTTTGTTTGTTTTATGTAAGTGTGCGTCTTTCTATTTCCATTGATCACTAGACGTATTTTCCACAAAAAAAAAAAGTTTTGAAAACTATGTTATCTCATACCAAACACGACTCCATGTCCTCTTAACAATATTTTTTCTCACCAGAAGTTCCTAAAATTCGTATTCAAATAAATATAATAAGGTTCATTGCTGGGAGGGCAAAAAACCAAATAATCATTAATAAATTAATAGCTAATCAGTTTTACAGCAATCCTAAATAAGTTGTACCCGTTATTGACGCTGATTTGCAACAATATTGGGAGGATTCATGATGCTGCAAATATTTTTAAATTGCCAATATTATCTTTTACCTGAACCTGGGACGAGTTATACGAACTTCACATAAGTGGAGTTAATATTAGCCATAGCTAACTTGACAAGAAATGTATTTTACAGGCAAATCGATAAATGCAATAAAGTCTTTACATAATTTATTATTAGACTTATCATAGTTACAACAACAACAACAACAACAACAACAACAACAACAACAACAACAACAGCAGCCCAGTAAAATCCCACTAATGAGGTTTGGGGAGGGTAGTGTGTCCGCAGACCTTACCCCTACCCCGAAGGAGTAGAGATGTTGTTTTCGAAAGACCCTCGGCTCAAGAAAACAAAAAGACAAAAGATCAAAAGGAGACAATATTAGTATCACCATAGCAATCATAGAAAAAATAGGAACACCATGAAATCCAGAAGAAAGATGCAAAGCAAAAGCGATAACTAGTAAATAGGACCTGCAATGAAAAGCGAAATAGTAAGACACAACATTGTCACTAGCTATCTTAGACAAAAATCCTACCTCGCTAGTCCCACAATGGTACTAAGTAAGGCAAGACTCAACTACCTCCTAACCTACAATCCTAATACTTGACCTCCACATCTTCCTATCAAGTGTCATGTCCTCGGAAATCTGGAGCCTCGCCATATCCTGCCTGATCACCTCTCCCCAATACTTCTTAGGCCGCCCTCTACCTCTTCTCGTGCCCTCCACAACCAGCCGCTCACACCTCCGTACCGGAGTATCTGAGCTTCTCCTCTGAACATGTCCGAACCCTCTAAGCCTCGCTTTCCGCATCTTGTCATCAATGGGAGCCACGTGCACCTTCTCCCGAATATCATCATTCCTAATCTTATCTATCCTAGTGTGCCCCCACATCAACCTCAACGTCCTCGTTTCTGCTACTTTCATCTTCTGCATATGTGAGTTTTTAATGGGCCAACACTCAGCCCCATACATCATGGCCGGTCTAACCACCGCTTTATAGAACTTATCTTTGAGTATCGGTGGCACTCTCTTGTCACATAGGACTCCAGATACTAACCTCCATTTTATCCATCCTACCCCAATACGGTGTGTGACATCCTCGTCGATCTCCTCCCCTTCCCCCCTCTAGATAACCGAACCAAGGTACTTGAAGCTGCCTCTACTCGGGATGACCTGTGATTCAAGCCTCACATCCACGCCCACTTCACCCGGCTCAGCGTTGAACTTACACTCCAGGTATTCCGTCTCCGTCCTGCTCAACTTGAAACCCTTAGACTCAAGAGCCTGTCTCCAAACACTACAAAAAAAAATTGGAATTAGCTACGAACATCGTCGCTAATCTGTCGCTAAAATACTCGTAGCTAGCAGATATTCTTGATAATCCGCTGCTAATCCGTCGCTAAATGAGTTAGCGACGGATTTTACTATTAGCTACAAAATTTGTCCGTCGCTAAAACCTAATTTTTTAGTTGTAAAACCTCCAGCCTCTCGTTAACATCGGCTCGCGACTCATCAATCATAACTATGTCATCGGCGAATAGCATACACCATGGCACCTCCCCTTAAATATGGTGTGTAAACGTGTCCATCACCAGGGCGAATAAGAATGAACTGAGTGCAGAACCTTGGTATAACTCCATTACAATCGAAAAATGCTCAGAGTCGCCTCCTACTGTCCTAACCCGAGTCTTAGCCCCATCATACTTGTCCTTAATCGCCATAATGTAGGGAATCGACACACTTTTTGCCTTCAGGCATCTCTAGAGAACTTCTCTAGGAACCTTGTTGTAATGCCCCAACTGGTCATTTTGACTTTTAGAACCCCATTCCCCTAAATAAAACTCTTCGTATGTGCTTTTATTAATTTATCACTTTCGGGGATGGTTGGTTCGGTATTTGGAAGTGTTCGGGTTGAAATCGGAACACTTGGTTCCTTAAGATGGCCTTAAAATGCTAAGTTTGACTTCGGTCAATATTTTGAGAAAACGACCCCGGAATAGAATTTTGATGATTCCAACAGCTCTGTATGGTAATTTTGGACTTAGGAGCATGTTCGGAATTTTATTTGGAAGTTCGTAGTTAAATTAGGATTGAAATGACTAAAATAGGAATTTAAGCTTGGAAGTTTGACCGGGGAGTTGACTTTTTGATATCGGGGTCGGAATCCAGATCTGAAAATTTTTATAGCTTCGTTAGGTCATTTATGACTTGCATGCAAAATATGAGGTCAATCGGACTTGATTTGATAGGTTTCGACGTCATTTGTAGAAATTGAAAGTTTCAAAGTTCATTAGGCTTGAATCTATGTGTAATTCGTGTTTTTAGTGTTGTTTGATATGATTTGAAGACTCGACTAAGTCCGTATGATATTTTAGGGCTTGTTGGTATATTTGGTTGAGGTCCCGAGGGGCTCGGGTGAGTTTCTGATGCTTAACGGATCATTTTTGGACTTGGCTTAATAGCTGAAATTCTGGATTCTGCAGGTTGATTCCCTTCTTCGCGATTACGTGAGAAGGTATGCGATCGCATAGGGTTAATTGGACAGCTGGAATTTTGTGCTATGCGATCGCGTGGGCTAGTCCGCGATCGCGCAGGTTGGGCAAATCTGTGCATCGGGATCGCATAAGGTTAATTGAGGGCTGCTGAGTTTTGTACTTCGCAATCGCGTGAAGCGGGATGCGATCATGTAGCTTTGATATTTTGTGACTCGCGAACACGTGAAGAAGGTCGCGTTCGCGTAGATTAATGAGGCAGAAGCTGGGCCACGCGCTTAATGCTTCGCGATCGCGTGAGAAGGCTTGCGATCGCGTAGGCTTGCGGAGACTGTGCTTCGAGATCGCATGGGATATTCCGGGATAGCGTAGATTTAAATCCGAAAAGTGGAAATTTGTACTTCGCGATCGCGTGTGGATGTTCGCGATCGTGAAGAGTAAAAGCCAGGGTAGAGAGTTTAAGTTCTGAAAAAATGGGACTTTTTAATGGTTCGGAGCTCGGATTGAGGCGAGTTTTGGGAGATTTTCAGAGAAAATATCGGGGTAAGTGTTCTTAACTCAATTTTGGTTAGATTACCCAAATCCATCATTGTTTTTATCAGTTAATTGGTAATTTAAGTTGAAACATTTTGAAAACCCTCTTGGATAGATTTGAGGATTTGAGGGTCGAATTGTTATTGAAATTTAGTCATTTTGGTATGGTTAGACTCGTGGTTGAATGGGCGTTCATATTTCGTAACTTTTGCCGGATTCCAAGACGTGGGCCCCACGGGCGAATTTTGTGCTAATTTCAGATTTTATTGAAAAATAGAATTTTTTTTTTTATGAAATTGAATCCTATAATTTTTTTGACTATATCGAATTAATTATGACTAGATACGAGTCGATCAGAGTCGGAAAATCGAGAAAAAGGCATACTACTTAGCTAAATTGGAGCAAGTCGAGATAAGTGAGTTGTCTAACCTTGTGGGGGGGAAAGTTTCCCTAGGATTGTTATTGATGTGATAAATTAAAATGTGTTGAAAGTCATATACACGAGGTGACGAGTGTGTGTACGGGCTAAATGTGAAGGATTATGTCTTTAAATTGTGTAGATCGTTGTTGCATATTAACTAAATAATTTTACCTTATTATATTCTTCATCATTGATTTAAATGTTTATACTTTAAATTTGCTTGACCTTTTCCTGCTAATTGTTTTACCTTTTTAGCTGAAACTTAGTTTCCTTTTAACTGTGTATTATTTGAAGGTTGATTTTCTTTAAATTTAATATTATAAATATGAATTATTTGACATTTTAAATTTGGATTTTGAAGCAACGTATTAAATTTTTTTAAATATTATTTTGTTGAGTTATTTATTCCCGAATATTTTTGTGAGATTTTCGTACTCATTGTGATGGGACCATGAGCTCCTTATTGTGAAAAATATTATTGTTGAATTATTTTGGCATGAGCCGTGAGCTCTTTATTATGAAAAAATATTGTGGTTGATTTATTTTGGCAAATTGAAATATTTGGGCACTTGAGGTGAAAATTATGATATATTGTGATATTGATACGCATGCAGTGGTATAAGGTTTGGGTGTTGAAACGCATGCGGTGAGATAAGGGTGGCTTGATATGCGTGGCTAGTAGGGGAAACTACTAGAAGTCATGCAGTGTGATAAGGATGGCTAAAACGCGGGATACTATTTCGGAAAAAATATTTTCTTTACAATAAATTATGAAGGCTCCCGCAGTGATATAAGAAAATGAGATATTGTGAATTTATTTATGATTTGGGACTACGAGGCGGTACCTCGGAAGTGCTCTTGTGGATATTGATTTATGGCCGCAATTGCCTTTGATTATTGTTGTGATTTTCTTAAAGTTGAAAAGAATTATGTTTTGCTTCCACGATGTATTAATTGCCATTATTTGGTATAATTAAATGGTGATATACTAATTGATTTATTTTCATTATCATTTTATCTTATTATATTGTTAAATATTTTACCATGTTATTATTTATTTTCCAGTAGGGCCTGACCTAACCTCGTCACTACTCTACCGAGGTTAGGCTTGGCACTTACTAGGTACCGCTGTGGTGTACTCATACTATACTTCTGCACATCTTTTTGTGCAGATCCAGGTACATCTTATCAGACCAGGCATCAGTACAGTAGTTGTACGAGGAGACTTCGAGGTATATCTGCCAGCGTTCGCAGACTCCGAAGTCCCCTTCTATCTTAGTATATTGTCTTCCTTATTTTCTTTAGACTCTGATGTATAGAGACATAGAGAATAAATTCTTAGAAGTTTGTGACTTATTTCTACCAGGTTTCGGGAGTTGTAATTATTTGAATTGTAGTTTATTTATTTCAGATATCTATTATTATTCAGCATTGATAGGCTTACCTACTCTTAGAGACTAGGTGCCATCACGACCTCCTACGGAGGAAATTTGGGGTCGTGACACTTGTCATACACTTTCTCTAGGTCAATAAATACCATGTGCAGATCCTTCTTCCTCTCTCAATACAGTTCCACCAACCTCCTAACAAGGTTTATAGCTTATGTAGTCGAACGACCTGGCATGAACCCGAACTGGTTGTCGGATACAGACACTGTCATCCTCGCCCTCGTTTCAACCACCCTCTCCCACACTTTCATGGCATGACTTAGTAATTTGATACCCCTATAATTATTACAACTCTGGATATCACCTTTATTCTTATACAATGGAACCACCGTACTCCACCTCCACTCATCCGACATCCAATTCACCTTAAAAATAACATTAAATAACCTAGTCAACTACTCCAAACCTGCTCTCCCCACACACTTCCAAAATTCCACCAGAATCTCATCTAGCCCGGTCGCTCTGTCCCTGCTCATCTTACGCATAGCTCCCACGACCTCCTCAACCTCGATACGCCTGCAATATCCAAAGTCACGGTGACTCTCGGAATGCTACAATTTCCTAGCACAATATCTCGATCCCCTTCTTCATTCAGAAGTTTATGAAAGTAAGTCTGCCATCTCCTCTTAATCTGGGCATCTTCCATCAATACTCTACCATCTTCGTCCTTGATGCATCTCACTTGGTCCAAATCCCGAGCCTTCCTCTCTCTCAACTTGGCCAGCCGGAATAACTTCTTCTCCCCGCCGTTTTCCCTAGTTCCTCGTACATACGACCATAAGCCGCAGTCTTAGCCTCCTTAACCGCCTGCTTAGCCTCCTTCCTAGCTGCCTTATACCTCTCCATGCACGCTCGCCTCTCCTCCTCACCTATGCTCCCCACTAACTTCAGGTATGCCGCCTTCTTCGCTTCCACTTTACCTTGGACCACTTCATTCCACCACCAGTCTCTTTTGTGCCCACCAGAGATGCCCGTCGAGACCCCCAACACCTCTCTCGTAGCCTCCCTAATACAGTCTGATGTCGCTGACCATATAGTGCTCGCGTCACCACTGCTTCTCCAAGCTCCCATAGATGACAACCACCCCTCTAACTCTTGGGCTTTATCCTTAGTTAAGGCTCCCCAGCTGATTCTCGGTCTTCCTCGAGTAGACCTTTTCCTCCTATTTAATATAATACCAACGTCCATCACCAAGAGCCTATGCTGCGTCGCGAGTATCTCACCCGGAATCACCTTGCAATCCTTATACAACTCTCTGTCACACCTCTTGAGGAGGAGATAGTCAATTTGAGTCTTCGCCACCGTATTTTGAAAAGTAACCAAATGCCCCTCCCTCTTCGGAAAGCTAGAGTTTGCAATCACCAAACCAAATGCCTTAGCGAAGTCCAACAACGATGTACCTCCTCCGTTCCTCTTCCCAAAACCAAAGCCTCCATGCACCTTGCCATAATCACCATCGGTCGACCCAATATGCCCATTGAAATCCCTTCCTATGAATAGCTTCTCAGCAGACGAAACCTGGCGTACAATCTCATCTAACCCTTCCCAGAAGTGTCGTTTAACCTCCTCATCTAGGCCCACATGCGGGGGATAGGCGCTAACAATGTTTATGGTGCACTCTTCAATCACCAACTTAATAATCATCAATCTATCATTCACTCATCTAACCTCAACCACAGACTCTCTAGGTTCCTTATCCACCAAGATGCCCACTCCATTCTTACCTTTCTGGACTCCTGAGTACCAAAGTTTATACCCGTCTGCATCATTCGCCCTCAACCCTACCCACCTTATCTCTTGGACACACGCTATATTGACCCTCCTCTTTTGGAGGATCTTCGCGAACTCTATAGACTTACCCGTCAATATACCTATGTTCCATGACCCAATTCTCAACCTACAGACACCCTTGTTCCCTTTAACTCCCTTGCCTCCCGCCCCACCCCCCGTTCCCCCCCGAGAACATGACCTCACTCGACCATCCCAGACCACAACCACTATACCTACGGCAGAGTAAGGGGAATCACTAACACACGCAAGGTAACAGACCAAACTAGAAGAAGACAAGTTGCAACTACATGCACATAATACGGTGAATAATCAATTTAACTAACACAACAAAGGAAAACTGGAAAAACGGGAGGTACCAACTCCCACAAGTAGAACTTTGGAATTGTCTTGGATAAAAGGATAAAAGGCAGCTGACCCAATATTAACAAATAGCAAATTCTAAGCAAGAACAATAGAACTTGAAGTCATAATGAGTGCCGAGAAAGATGTTGTCCACAGCAGCTATGTTTTGGAATTTTCCGCCCGCTTCTCCCGAGGCTCGCTGGAAAATTATCTCAGCCGTCGCTGCCGCCGCTAGGCTAGGTCAGTGCGTTAGAAAATAGGGGGACAGAGGGTAGAAGCGACGAGGTATAAGGGAGAGAATGAAAGGAGAAGAAGAAAAGGAAAGGGAAAGCGGAAATATAAAAGGGGTAGATCTGGAAAGCGGGGGGGGGGGGGGGGGGGGAGGGGGGGGGCAAGCAGACAAGAAAGAAAGGGAAAGGGAAGTAATAGGGAAGAAGAAGAAAGCAGGAGAGAGAAAGAGAGGAAAAGAAGACAGGGGGTAGGGTGGGTGGTGGTGGGGTGGGGACTTATCATAGTTAATTAATTCATATTTTCATTGGTAAAAACCATACAGATTGTTTTTGAAGGAGGGGGGGCTAAGCAATCATTCTAAAAGACCAAATTTTCTTTGGAACTAAGGGTGTGTTTGGTACGAATGAAAATATATTTTGGAAAATATTGTTTTAAGTTTTTCATGTTTCGTCACCTTCAATAATTTGAAAAATATTTTCCTTTTGAACTCATAGAGGAAAATGACTTTCCTACCTAGATGAGGGAAAATATTTGCCAAAACTCTCTTTCAATCTTCCCCGCCCCTACCCTCACCCCTAAATCTACATATCCTTGCCATTTTGGGCCCCAGACTCTCGACGTACCTCTACCGCGACACCCTCCGCTCATCTTCAAAACCCCATCCCCGCCAACCTCTCCCTCCCCAACCAACGCTCTGCCCCCAACCCACCACCCACTCCTCATTCGGCCCCCTTCCCCTAGTTCTGGGTTGAGAGTCAAGATTAGGGGTTAGGGTTAGGTCAGGGGTTAATGTCGGGGCTAGAAGCATAGTTGGTTTTTGTGGTCGGGGTATGAGGATCAAAGTTCGTGGTCAAGGTTAAGTTCGGTTCAAAATCAGGATCGAAGTCGGGTTCAGGTCGGGTTTCGAGGTCGAGGTCAGAGTTAGTGGTCAACATCGAGATCGTGATTCGGAGTCGGGATCGAGATCGGGATTGAGATCAGGGTTGGGGTCAGGTTCTTCAAGGTCAAAGTTTGGGGTCCGAGGTTGGGGTCGAAATAATGATCCGGGGTTAGAATCAGGATCCTTCTCTAACTCTAAACCACGACCGCTACACCAACTCGACCTCGAACCCTAACTTCGACCCCTAATCCTGAATGTTGACCCTGACCTTGACCCCAACCCTGACCTAAGCCCCAATCACTGGTCTCGACCTTGGATCTTGATTACGACCCTGACTTGGAAACTCGCCCCGAACTCCGACCTCGACTCCTATCCCCGATCTTGACCCTCATCACCGATCTTACCCCTAAACCTTGACCCCGACCCTAGACCCCTACACGATCTGGACCCCAACCCTAAACCCCTATCTTGGCCCCGTATTTGAACTCCGACTCACGTCCTCGATCCTGACTCCAATTTAGAACCTCGATCCCCCGCCTTGACCCTAGGCCAGACCTCACTGCCATGCTCCTCCACGTGCCTTCACCCATTTCGTTTCCCATAGTGTTTTCCTAGATTATATTTTTCAAAAAACCTTTTTGTTAAGTAGCCAAATATCAAAAAAAAAAAAAAAAAAAAAAAGTAAAAAAATCACTTATTTTTCAAGAAATTTTTTTAGGAAAACATCTTCCATAGAAAACATTTTCAAGTGTTCCAATCCTAATCAAAGTAAAATCAGTTAAATGTAACATCAAACTCTCTGAAAGCAACATAAAGAATCGGACCCATCATTAGCACAATTATACGAGTGGGCAGACATGCCAGTTTTACAATGAAAAATTTGGTGGATTATTATTAGTTTTTTCCCTTTAGTTTTGAGGACTTAATAAAAGTTATTTACGTCACTTGCACTATTCATAAATCATATGCTTCTTCTGCTAAGTTGCCTAAGATAAATCATGGTAGATCTAGAAAAACATTGAAAAGATATATTCCCCTTACTGATTTAATAAGACGCTATTACTAATTTGGAAGATAAACAATTTTCATTAGATTAAGAAGATGATGGCTTTAATTGAATTGATTTTTAATAAAGATATTTTATGTCGAAAATGTTTCACCGGAAGCCAAACAAAGTTGTCTGCTTTCATTTTTTAAGGAAGAAGAGTCTTAGCCTTGTAGGTTTCCTTTGTCTCCTGTGGGCTGTGGCCTCATGTCATGTTGTGTGCTTCAAAGCCACATTTTGTAGTGGAAAAATATATATACTCAAAATCGTCTCTTTATGTCAAGCCAAAATATATCTAGATAATATGTTTTTATATATTAATTTTTGTTATACTGCAATTAATTAATGTATCTTTATATATGCTTCAACATTTATTTAATTGTAATTAATAGGGCGAATAAGTTTTTTATATTTATGCTGCCGACCTCAAGTTCATGTGATTTCATGGCACAAGTTTCATCGACATTACCGCCAACTTTTTTCCTTTCAATCTATGATCCATGTGATATATGATAAGGGTGTGGCATTAAGTAGGCCACTGTCTGTCCATAATTGCGATCCCATTACGCAAAAGAATTTCTGGCCACATTGTCTAATAGTTATGCATATGGTAGCATCGTACTTTTTGTTGAGTTACCAATAAGAGTATCAATTATAATGGTCTCCATTTTGATATGATGTGCCTTTAGCATATATATGGACCAGCAATATGTAAAAGGGCCACTTATTAATTTGACAGCCGATTGATTGTAAGAGTTATGGAAAAATATCATTAAAGGCTATAGTTACAAGGGATCTTTTCTTCAAGAGTGAAAAGCAATTAAGTAACACATGTATTACTTATTTGCTACAATTGATTAAATTATACTAAAGGGGTACGATGAGTGTTTGGCTAAGCTTATAAGTTGGTCAAAGTAGCGAATGTATCTCGTATTAAAACTTAAATGACGGAATTAAAGATTAGTTTGACGGAATTTAACTCATCACATACACTAATAACTTAAATTTTGTTTTACTAACAATAATTTTTAAAGGAAACTTGCTTTATTTTTCATGTTACTAGCTAATAAGACTAATTGTAAATGATCATCTCACTAAAATAACAAAAATTAGCGCGATGACCATGGTTGTATGTCATCACTAAATAGCATTTTTTTCGTCGTTGAATCTATTTAGTGACGGATCAACTTTGCCTCAGCCACTAATATGCTCGTAGCTAACTTCTCCCAGACAAGAAAAAGTTAAACTCTTGAACATATAATTCCCCAAAAATTACTAGCATAGTCGACTTTTGGAAATAGAGGTCAGAGCACCTCTTAGGCTCAGTGATCAGTCTTGTCTTTAGTCTAGATCATAAAAGAAAAATTGAGATATATATTTGATGGAGTGATGAAAAGGATAGTCACTTTAAATATAACAAATTAAAGTGAGTTTCAAATTGACAAGAGGAACTAGCTAGCAAAGTTTTGGGGATAGATGAGTTGCACCTATAGGCTATAGTGAAAAAAGAAAAGCATAAAGGGAATTGATGTTGATACTCCATGTGATAATCAGAGAGGCACATGCAAATACCAAAGCATCACTTAAAAAAGAACACTTTTTTCATCTTTTCTTGAAGTGTTTTTTCCTCACCTTCTCCCCACACCCCCAAGAAATTAATTGGTGGTGTGACAATATATCCTTATCTTATCACTTTCCAAGTTCTTTTTAATATTTATATTCCTCAATGAACTTGGTCACATCAAAATTTTGGCTTAGGGACCGTTTTCGTTTATATCTTGTTTCTAGAATTTAATAAATCTCTCCTTATATGAGTTTCATGTAATAATTGTGGCTTACTATATAGAGCTAAATGTGAATCCAGAATTTACAATGTAGATTCAGAATGAGAATAACATCATAATATTTTACGTTTTAATTATTTTTAAGTATGTACGGATAGTCAATAAGATTTATATAGATGATCTCAACTTAGTTTGTTTGGCAATGAGACATAGTAATAGTAATTGTTATAATATGAGTAAAAAACAATGGGTTCAATTGATTCGCAAAATTCGCTCGTTATTGGTCTTACTTCGATATTTGTAGGATCAAAGTATATGTTTTCCACTTCGGAATGTTACATTAATTTAAAGTTAAGCATTAAATTCTTACACCAAATCCTAGTATTTCTAGAACATAATGACAACTATTAGATGTCGGCACAATTATATGTAACTTCATATAAAATATTATACTCCTACAAATCTAATAATTTCCACAAATAATAAATAAACTAAGTTCTTATTTATAGATACTTTATTCTGTTTGTAAATCGAAGTATAGAGATATGGTTGAGATGAGAAC
This sequence comes from Nicotiana tomentosiformis, assembly GCF_000390325.3. Classification (NCBI taxonomy): domain Eukaryota; kingdom Viridiplantae; phylum Streptophyta; class Magnoliopsida; order Solanales; family Solanaceae; genus Nicotiana; species Nicotiana tomentosiformis. The sequence continues at coordinate 96,783,077 of NC_090823.1, forward strand.
ACTATACTATGATGTTTCCTTCCATTTTAATCTGACAATTTTAAACATTATACTATGCTAAAGATAAAAGAAAGATAACAAATAAGATATTATTCCCAAATCGAATATGTAGTTGAAAATCAAACCAAGAACGTATCCAAAGGCCAAGACAGGACCCTCAAAATAAAATGTCCAGGAGAAAATTTAAAAAGCCTCCCTTTTTCTTTTCTTTTCTATTCTTTATTCCAATTTAACCAACTAGGAGTAATGTCTTCCATTCCCCACTTAAAAAGATTACAAGTACAACCTAACCAAAAAGTTGCCTTTTTCTTAACTTCTCTTTTATCCATTTTCCAAACAATTACACATATAATAAATATATCTCGATTTTTCTATGTTAATACTGTACATTAATTTTATACTGTCAAATTACTTAAATAATATTAATTTCTACGTCTTATCATGTATCATACTTTCATTTTTAATATGACCTAAAGAATTTCATACTTCCTTATAAAGTTAATTTTAAACTTTCTATTTTTTCTTTATTGAGAGATGATTTTTGGTCACATAATCGTCTAAGGTTTTTTTTAGATAACATTTCAAAAGTCTTTATTTTTTTTTAAAACTCCGTGCTCAGTCAAATATCACAAATATAAATTGGGACGCGGAGAGACTACCACATATAACGCAGATAATTGAATTAGTAACTTAAAAAATAAGACAAGTTGATTTCCTGCTACATGATGTTAAAATACACTAATACAAATTCATACACTAACAACATATATAACTAAAATCCTTTATAAATAGCAATACATCAAGATTCATCTTTCTGACCAGTTCCTTATTCAAGATATGGCCTTCCAATTCAAGAACCAAAACCCTAAACAAACTCACCACAATATGTCATCTATATACTCTAGCCCATTCAACCAAATGGAAAACCCTGCCTTATTATCATTACTCCAACGTAGTACCACAAATCATCATCATCATCAGAATCATCACAATTATAGTAGTAAAAATAATACAGAAGCCAAGAAAAGTAGAAAATCCTCAAGTAGTGGTGGTGGCATTCTTCGCATGTTTAAACTTCTTCCCATGTTAACAACTGGTTGCAAAATGGTAGCCTTATTAGGTCGTCCAAGAAAGCCAATGTTAACTGATAAAGCAACCACAGGTACTTTATTTGGTTACAAAAAAGGCAGAGTTAGTCTAGCTATTCAAGAAGATCCACACCGTCTTCCCATTTTCGTGATCGAGTTACCAATGCTCACCGGAGTTTTTCACAAAGAAATGGGATCAGATATAGTAAGATTGGCACTTGAGAGTGAAACAAAGACACCTAAGAAGAAAGTGTTGGAGGAGTTTGTTTGGGCTGTTTATTGTAATGGTAGGAAATTTGGGTATTCTATAAGGAGGAAAAATATGACTGATGATGAAGTTCATGTGATGCAATTATTGAGAGGAGTTTCAATGGGTGCAGGCGTTCTTCCTTGTCCACCTGATCAAAAAGAGAGTGCTGCTGATGGAGAAATGACTTATATGAGAGTAAGATTTGATAGGGTTGTTGGATCAAAAGATTCAGAAGCTTTTTACATGATAAATCCTGATGGTGCATCTGGTCAAGAATTGAGTATTTTCTTTGTTAGAGTTCATTGAAAATTTAAAGAATATTTTGTATGATATATCACCAAGGAGTTAGTGTAATGGGATAGTTCGGATTCCTTCGTTAGGTCTCGAATTTGAGCTCTGATAATGAAAAACATAACTTCTTAATAGGAAACACTTTAAGTTCCTTTATGAGGATTCTAAACGTAAATGCAAATTAGTCGAGTTAGTGGTTCGTACAATATAACCCTTGAAGGTTTAGGTAATTAAGAGGGAAAGTCAAATTCTTTTTCCCTCTATTTTGTTTCTAGAGTTACTAGAATATCTAGAACACAAGGTGATATAAATTGGTTTGACTTGTATTTGCTTCGAAAAGAGAGGGAAAAAATACTTTATCTAGATTGCTACTTCAGTTAAATTTTTTTATATGGAAAATTTGCAGTTTTCGTGTTTAACGTATATAATACTTCAAAAACACTTAGGTGCACCGATTGTGAAAATTGATGGCATGGAATTATTGAAACTTGGAAAGGTTACTGAAAATGAAAAACAAAGAAACATCAATTCTCGTTAGAAGTTCAGGTACATTATTGTATCTGTTAGGTTCATTTAAGCCAACTACCAAGAGTTATAGTGGAGTGATAAGTACTCTTGCATCCTTAGCCAGAGATTTTAGATTCGAGCCTTCATTTTAGAGTCTTGTTTGTTAGGGAGGGCTTAGCTTTCCGACGTTAATCCGGATTTAACATTAAAGACCGATGAAGGTACCGAACGGTTGGAAAACCAAAAAAAAAAAAAGGTTTATCTAAGGCATATTTTGAAAAGTAACTGCACAAAAGATGAGCAACCGTCTGTTTTTTGTTTTTAATTTTGTTGCTTTCTTTTGTTTCGTGTGCTTGTTTTCTTTTCTTATGTTTTTTTTCTATATAAGTTGCCCAAAATTGCCGAATGAGTTATCCTGCAAATTTGACTAATCGCAACATCTTCATTGATATTACTACTAATTTAATACCAAAAGTGCTTCCTTCCTAGCAGTATCCAGCATAAGGCTCATAATCTCGCCCTCTCACAGCAACAAGAGAAAAGGTAGAAAAAACTGCAGCATCTATGAGAAAATTTTATATTTTAGAACTTGTTTTAAAGACTTACCATCAGAGGCAAATCTAGGAAAATTTAGATTGCTTCGAAAAGAGAGGAAAAAAATACTTTATCTAGATTGCTACCTTCAGTTAAATTTTTTATATGGAAAATTTGCAGTTTTCGTGTTTAACGTATATAATACTTCAAAAAAACTTAGGTGCACCGATTGTGAAATTGATGGCATGGATTTATTGAAACTTGGAAAGGTTACTGAAAATGAAGAACAAAGAAACATCAATTCTCGTTAGAAGTTCAGGTACATGACTGTGTCGGTTAGGTTCATTTAAGCCAACTACCAAGAGTTACAGTTTAGTGATAAATATTTTTTCATCATTAATCATAGATTTCGAGTCTTGGTCGTCTTTGTTAGGGAATATTTATAGGTTTACTTTAGGTCTTACTATTCCTAGCTAGAAGTCTTTCAAATTTGTTAGAGCTTTTGTCTCTGTCAGTAAAAAAAATATAGAAAATTCTTAGTGGTAAGAAAATTTTCTTCTTAAGTTTTATATAATATTGGATTGAGATAGAGTTTAAATGGAGTAACATGAACAATTCATATGACCGACCCAAACATAATTGAAATTGAAACGTACGTAATTATTGTTATTGTTTTCTCTTAAATGAGTTTGTGATTTCATTTAATTAAATTACGACTGTGCCCTTCTTTCACCTGTGAATCCAAAATATTGACTTTATCTCTATTCCGAGCTAGGCCCAGGGGCTGATTCACCTTTACGATAGTACAGGTGGAAAATTAAAAAAATTATGAAAATATATGTATATGTATTAGTACGTAATTAAGTTCTCATATTGTCTCAAAAGAGCAATGAGCTATATATACCATGCATGCACTGACTTAAAATTACAGATATACCTTGGTGTGGTCACTATTTTAATCTTTAAATGCATTGTCCAAATTCAACACCAAAATATCAAGGTCGATTGTATTTAATTGCCAAAGGTTCACGTTCACATCCTCTTACATATCAACCTTGTGTTATGTAAGTTGTACTAAATCTTTGGCATATTTTGTTGAAAAGAAAGTGAATAGTATCTCAACAGAGTAGTCTCTCTCATTAGTTAGTTAAAAACAATTTAAACATAAAATTTATTACCTTTTAATTATACAACTTTAATTATAAAAAGAATTACTACCTTCATCCAAAATATAGCCATTTTACATTCTTTAAACATAAACATGTGATGTCGAGAACACAAATGAATTAATGAACATATTACAAGTATTCTCTATTTCACCTAGTCTAATATGTACACAAGTTCTTTCGTATTTTCTTGCTTTATGATCTTATACACAAGTCCTGCAGTTGAAAACACAAGCACTTCTGTTTTCAGATCCAAGGAACAAATTACTATTGGGATTGTTTGAGGAACCAGCTGCAAATGAACTGGGATTCAGCTCCGGCAAAGAAATACAAGGAAGTATTTCGAGTGTAGAACGGGGAGAGTGGTAAGATGCTCCTCCATAGTCACAGGTTACAGAATGTGATCGATGGCTTGTTTCACTGAAACAGAAACACAAGTTCCCTTTGCATAAGATAAGCATAATGGTCAATGGAGACAACTCAAACGAATTAATTGGAACAATCGATGTTAATATAACAACAGCAAAAAAAACCAAGTGTAATGGCACAAGTGAGGTCTGGGGAGGGTTGTGTGTACGTAGACCTTACCCCCACCTTGAAAGTATAGAGGTTGTTTCCGATAAACTCTCGGCTCACGAAAGACGAAAAGAAAAGCAGGAGCACCAAGCAGTAACAACAACAAGATAGTATGAAAACAAAGCGAAAGGAACAACAAGTAATACGTACTAAAAAAAATCTAACAATAATAGAATTCAAGACTACCACTAAAACTCTTGACTACCTACTATCGGTCTACCCTGATTCTTGATCTCCACACCTTCCTATCAAGGATCATGTCCTCGGTAAGCTGAAGTAACGCTATATCTTGCCTAATCACTCCTCCCCAATACTTCTTTCACCTACCTCTACCTCTTCTCCCCCCCTCCAGCACCAACCTCTCAGGAGCATCTGTGTTCATCCTCTTCACATGCCCAAACCATTTAATCCTAGCTTCCCGCATCTTGTCCTCCACCGGAGACACTCCCACTCTGACCCGAATAAGGATAGTAGATAATTTCATATAATGCAGCCTCTTGACAAAAACCAATCATTTACAGAAAGAAAAAGAAAAGGACTCGAAAAATCACTATTACCCGTTATATAGAGATTTTGGTTGCCTAGATGATGTTCCTGGTGAAAGTAGATTAAGTTCCTTAGTAAGGTTTGTTGGGTCTTTTGCACTCTGCAAAATATCATGAAAAGCTAATGAATTGAAACCACTTGAATAACACTATTTAAGTGTTATTAACAGAAAATGAATGAAGTCTAACTATGATGAAAAGAAAACAATCAAACTAATAAAAGCTCGAGAAACAAAAGAGAAATCAATACCAAATACCGATATTTTAAACATGAATCAGCTTGTAAAACTCACATGTAATTTCATCCTAGAGAAATCTTCAAAGCAACCTGAAATAGTAGCACTATGCTCACGTAAACTAGTATTACTTAAGAAAGAATGCTCAAGTAGCATCAGAGCTGTTGGCCGGTCTGCAGGTTTTCTCTGAAAGCAGCACCTGAGGAAATCCTTTCCTTCCGAAGATAACGTTTCTGGTACAGGTGGTGATTTGTTCAGTGCACTGAACATAGCTTTCACCTAAAACGTGACAAAAAACCAGACACGGTTTCTTCAGACATCACTACTGGAATAACTAAAAATTGGACTTCCAGCCTCTTCATTGAGATCGGGCCAGTTGACCATGATTATATCGTCTCAGGCTATGAAGCTATTATTATGTGGCAACTTAATGGCTCAAAGTTTATTAACACAGCTTACCCCGTCTAATCCACTCCAAGGAGGCTCTCCAGTGTACATCTCAATGACAGTACAACCCAGACTCCATATATCAATAGCACAGGCAAGTTCTGGATTGTTATCTTTGCGTAACATAGCCTGCATTACCTGCACATAAGGAAAAGGAAAACCTTAAGAACAAGAAAAAGGAAACAGCTAGCCAGTATATAGAAAGTAGCTTCAGAATACCTCTGGAGCCAACCAGTGAGGGCTCCCTTTCAGAGATAGATCAGTTGCACATGCTGAGAGCTGAGAAATGAGAGAAGCAGAATCATAATAATGCATAAATGATAAATGACTGAAATAATTAATATGCAAGAAAGTTTACACTGGAACTAAAATCTAAACCAGCATGTAACACGTGATAGACAATTACGTCATCGACCAGCTACATCAAAGGCACATTTTCAAGGTCTGGTATATACTAAAGCATGTTACATCACTTCCTCCACAAGAGATGTTATATGACTATATTTGGAGTTTCATGTGCTTGTTTCAAATGTAGTTGCTCCTCATTGTTCGCATTATTGATCATACAATTTGTCCCTTAATTATATCCTGGTGATTGTATAACCGTATCAGATTGCTTTATCAAGTATAATGTCCACTGGACATTTGAAATGAAATTGGTTGAGGAGTGAGGATAACATATTTGAATGTTAACATCAAGTAAAGTATTCAGTCCCTCCCTCCCCCAAACTCTGTTGAAAATATAAACAAGATCGATTTCAAGTACATGAATATACTTAGTTCATGTGTTAGGAAATTAATGAAGATAGCATATATGATTTTGTTCATGAACTAGGGAGATATTCTAAGAATAAATAAGATAGACGTATTAGACTAGGTACGTGTTAGAAAAGTTCTATAAATACCTAGGCATTATAGCCATTTTATGTAAGCAAGTTGAGTGAACTAAAGAAGAAAAGGAATTTGAGTGATTTGAGAGTACTCCTCCTCCCAAAAATCTCTAACAGACTCTTCTCTGATATAGTCCCCACCAGCCAAAGGGCCCAACAGTGTCTTTTCCCTCTTTCATCCTTAGTGACAACCCGAAACCTCACCGTTACAGGTGGAGAGCCTTTCCACTAGGATACCCCCCCCCCCCCCCCAAGTTCACTTCTTCCATAGGGGAAAGGAAGGAGGTGACGACTTTGTTATGGATATCGAACCATGGTAACAAAGGTTATTAGAATTTCCATTGTTTTATATCTTAACTTTAAGATCACTCTATTATGTATTCTCCTAATGTTGCTGCTTGTATTACTTTGGAGTAGAAAAAGGTTTTTTCTTTTTTTATTTCCTAAAGGATCCGGTCGCCCCAGTTGCAATTACGCCTCATCCAAAATGATTAATGATGGAGAAACAGAGGGAAAGCAGAAATAAGAAAGCATTCAAAACTGGTAACCTTAATAGCTGAAACATGTAACTCATTTCATACTACATATAGGAGTTCACAAGAGAACTCAAACATTACAACAAAGTAAAGAAAGATTTATCATATTCTATTAAGATTTAGAAATTTCCAGACGTACATGTTTTGCTAATCCGAAGTCCGCAAGCTTGACAACTCCCCATGCGTCAACAAGCAAATTTGCCCCCTTAATGTCCCTACTCAACAAAACCATCCAAATGCATTAGAGTTCGGATCATATCAGCGAACCAGATAAAGCATTCATTCCAGTCAATAAGATAAGAATCCAATGAAATTCCTCAATCATATCCTAAATAAAAAATAAAAACTGAGAGTATGGGCATCTTTGCTTTTTAGGCTTTAGTATCCTGTAAATGGATCATTAATATTGACTAACAATATCACATTCATTAAACCAGGCATTTACCTGTGTATTGTCTTAGTGCTATGCAAGTAAGCCAGCCCTGATACTATATGTCGTGTAAAATTTCGAACTATCGACTCTGTCATAGCTCCGCCATGTTCCCGGACATACTTATTAATTGATCCTGGGTGAACATATTCCAGATATATGCAAAAGGTATCTTCCATCTGAACAGCCAGTAAATGTTATCCATTAAAACGTTCTAAAGAGATATTCAAGTAGGTGGTGTATGAAGTATGAAAGAACATCTTCTTACTGTTTCACTTCCGTAATATTGAACAATGTTTGGGTGCTTTAACTGCCGGAGCACTCTTATTTCCTGATAGTTAAGACAAAATCAGCAAAATAAATGTATCTTAGCTAAATATATTTCTTTATACCATATCTCATAGCATTAACTGGTGAAAAGCACTTTTATAGCATTTGTTATTCCATAATAAAAGTTCAACATTTCAGTGTGACATAATACCAAAAATTATGCATAAGCAAGTAGAATGAGAATCACTGCCATTTGAAAAGTCAATTCTCTGACTCCAAATAAAATTTGTGTGTTCCAGATAGTATGCTTAAATTTAAAGTTCAGTTTACTTTTGGCCTCTAAAATATTTTTTTCTGGCCATGTTTCTCGTATTTTACAATGTAACGTCCAATTTTAGGTTTGTATGCTATATGAAGGACATTAGGACTAACCTGTTCTAGCTGCTTTATACATTCAGCAGATTTAGGGTCATCTGGATTGAGATCGACTTCTTTCATCGCACACAAAGCACCAGTTTCACTATAAGAAGAGAAAAGGCAATGTTAAACTGACAGCCAAAGTAGGAACTAGCAAAAAAAGCCAACTTTGATAAATACCGATTAGTAGCTTCATATACACTTCCATAAGTACCACGCCCTAAAAGTCGCCCCTTTTGCCATTGACCTTTCACTGATTGAACATCTGGTTGATCCATATTGTTATGGCTGGTAGATAATTGTGGCTGTTGTGAAGCTCCAGGTGGAAGTGGTAGAGGGTGCACATTATTGCTTTCAGGCCAACCCACTGGACTTTCTGGAAGTGATTTGTGATGTGAATGCACAGCACCATTTTGGTGATTCCAAGTTCTGTTGACTGGATTCCGTAGAGTCGGGCTACTAAGGGGAGAATGATCAGCGCTTTGTGTATCCCTTGCACTTGAAAGTTGGATAGGACAACCTGCTCGTCTATCCAAAGAAATGTCTGAAGGTGATGATGCATGATGAAATGTAGGACGGAAAAGGTCTACTGAGTTATATCGTTTTGGGCTAAGATTCGGACTTGTAAAACCGCTGCCTGGAGCACTTCTAGCGGAGACATTAAGTCTGAAATTCTCTTCAACATCTTCAGCATTCTGATCCTGGGTGAAACATCTACGGCGATAAGTTGGAGGAGATGATCTTCTATGCACAGGATTTGTCATCTGAACTGGAGTTTGATAAGAAGGATCCCTGCAACATACAGCGGGTTCACATTCTGCATCGCGAATATGTTTGACAAACTTGTAATTTGGTTTGTTTTTACAAAATCATCATTTCCAAGTTAAAGTGTTGCTATCTAAAGACAGTCGGCAGCCTCCATCATTTGCTATTTGGCCTTTTATTAGCCAGGGGGGAGGGGGTACTGATCATTTCCGATTAATTGTTCTACCAAGAGACGTCAGGCACAAGGGATCAAGAATTTTATTAATTCGGTTCGACAGGAAACACCAAACCAATGCCTTTGAAGCTGTTAAACCAGCTACTTTCCATCATAAATATTGTTGTCAAAGACATATTAGCATCACAACCTTCACTATGATAAATCTATCAGATGTAAGTTGCCACAAGTACAAATGTGGTGCATGAGCAGATTCAAACACCAACCAATAACCTACAACATGCCCTCGACATAATGCTGGCAAGGATAAAGTGAAAAAACTTCTTAACTCCGCCTACCTGAGTTTAATATAGCTAACGATATCCGGAAAAGAATATGATGATTTTAATAAACTGACACTAGTGCAAAAACTGTTAATATATGATAATCCTCTAAGCATTGGAAGTGTCTTATTTGTCTTATCAGACATTATTTACTAGTATTAGAAAGGGAAAATTGGTTCAAGTAGAATTGAGTGAACATAACAACTAGGAAGGTGTTTAGATAAGCTTATAAGTTGATCAAATCGGTTTGTGTGATCAAATCGGTTTATCGACACGGTTAGTAGCATCAAAAGTGTGCGTATAAGCTAAGTTGCTCGGACTCTTCACTTTCAGTGCCGCACCCATGTCGACATGACGTCGGTGTGGGTGTGGGATCCCTACCGAATCTGGTCAACCGTTTTTGAGTACTTTGACCAAAATCGACGGAGAAATTCAGGATATATACAATAATTTCTGAAATCAAAACAAAAGTTAGGGTGAAATTGAAGAAAATGGAATACCTTGTATATAGAAATTTCTATGTTAGTCTTTTTCCTTTTATCTACTTGAATTCTCCTCTTGATCAATATTTTTTATTCTTGGAATACCTTGTAAGTTTTTCACACAGTGTCTCATAATTTAGACATATTTTTATAACTCTATTTTTAGATATTTAAATTATTTTAGTTGAATCCCCGCACTCGTATCCGTACTTGGATGTGCATCCCAAAATCTGAAAATTTAGATCATGAAGGATCCGTCATCTATATTTGCACCCATATTGGACACCCGCACCCGAGTCCGAATAATTTAGCTTATAAGTCAAAATTCAGTCAAAAGTCAACTTATGACATTCCAGCCTATAATCCTTTTGGTTAGACTAAGATTTTTACATCCTTAATACTATATTTTATTAACTCCGAAATGCCCTCTTCAAAACAAAACCCCAAACTTTCGCCCCATTCTTTTTGTATGGATTTTTTGTAAATAACATTAAGGATATTATAGTCATTTTAACAGTTTTTCTTCAATATCTATCCACACATATAATTCAGTGAATTGATTGATGGAAATTGAAAACCTTTGCTCATCAAAAGCAAAAATAGTGAACAGAAATTAAAAGAAGTGACCTTATGACAGCAGGAATAGAAGCATCCCCCTGGACTCTGGTAAGCAAATTCTGTTTTGGAGCAGTATTGAGCTCAGGAAGCGGCAAAGGTTGAGGTCCGGCTGATTTGGACCAGTGACAAGGCTGCTGACAGGACCGAGACTCTGAATTCTTGTAGTTATCAGGAGAAACTGGCATAGATTTCGAACGTTCATCCATTACCAAAGGATGAAAATTCGGGTGCTGCAAATCAACCTCATCATCACCAACATGTCTCAATTTCCGCACCCGAGTAAGCCGTCTTCCACCTCCATAAATTTTTCTGGCGTTAGTAGACTCAGAAGGAGAAGTAGAAGTAGAAGAACTGGAAAAGAGTGAAAATGCTTTCCTTGAAAATGGCATTTCAATTCAGTGGATTCAGAATGAGTATAATAGATGTACTTATGAATCGAGCCGAAAACAATCAATATGCTTCTAGTACTAAAGACATGTCAAGAATTGCTTGTGGGGTTGTGGGATTTAGGCCATTGAAACTCCTCAAGAATGGTTGGTTGATGGGATTGTGAGGTGTTAAAGGGTAGGTGGTAGTAGTGTTGTTCAAGAAACTATAGAGTCGTCTCTAGCAGGCACATTTACTAGGAAAATTCATTCTTGTTTTTGTCAAATGTTTGAATTTGTAAGTATACTTGGATGCAATTAGAAGTCAGAAACACGATGTCTTGTTTTGTTTCTTTTTGGTATAAAGTCAATTTGTCAGTAAAAGTATACTATTTGTGTACGTGTATGAACATAGAAAAGAGAAATTATTTCCATTCTACGATGTCAAGGTTGACAAGTACAAATCGCCGTGTGAAAATAGAAAATCTCACACGTACTACTTTATAAAACGACATCATGTCAGTGAAGTCAGCAAAGTCATGAGTCACCCTTGTTGAATAGTCCAACAAACCATATTGTACGGATTGTATATTTTTTAAGAATATTGCTTAAGGGGAGTATTATTTTGTTTATTAAGTATCAGTTAAAAGAAGAACTAGTCGTTGCAGCTAGTTAGTTAGCTTTAGCTGGACGTGGGACGCATGCTCAATACTAGGAGCTACAAATGAAAACAATAAATCGCATCAACCCGATAATTCGAGTCAAATCAAGAAAAAAATCTGATTATGATTTGGTTTGATTTGATTTGGTATTGGAAAAAAAAATCCGACCATATTTGATTTTGTTTCGTTTTAACTAAAAAAGTCAAACCGAAACAAAACAAACCCGACATTTTATGTATAGAAGTTTTAAATATATTTAATACATAAAAATATTTATGGTAGTGTAGTTTATAAATATTTTTTAAGTTTTTTCATAGTTTTATCTTTTAACGTATTATTTCAAGTTTGGGCTTATAATTTTTGGATGCTCCAGTAAGTTTTATAGTTCATAAATGTTAGTAACTCAAATAAATCCTAAACCAAAATCAAATCAATACTAATGCTAATAAAAAATATTCAATTCAATTGTACTATGAATGAAAATAGTGTTGGATATCTATTTTTTAGTTTTTCTATGGTTTAGATAAAATGTACGTACAACTTATTTTTCGTTTAGTGGTTAGTCATGTAAATAATAGTACTTATTAGTCATAATTTTAAATTATGTTTGTTTTCGTTATGGCTTATTAATAATATTTATTTTATGCGATTTTATTATCTTTTTTGTTGAATATTTTAGTATAATGCCGTAACTCATCTCATATTTATATTATTTTATTAAAAAACACTTTATATAGTTCTGTCTTACTAGGATTAAAGAAATATTTGGAGCACAAATTTTACGTTTTGTGCTATGAAGACTTTATGAAATAAAAAATCGAAAAAACCCGGAAACCCGAAAAAGTCGAGAAAAACCGACCCCTACTCTACTGAATACTATATATGGACAAGATCCAAATTTGATGTTTCTAGCACGTTTTTGGGTCGAATAACACTTTGTTGATGTTCAAAGAATTCTCATAGGTAAACAATGAATGAAATCATTGTCCAATTTCGACAACAAGGAGTACTTTATTCAATGACTAAGCTCATAGAACGACAACATCATGTTTTGATACTTCGATGAGAAAGTGACTTTTCAAATAGAATAAATATATAAGGATAATAACTTATGGTAGTACTAGTATACTCGTTTGAATTTTTCCTTGGCTGAAAGGAAGGGCCGGTTTCCATCTTCATTCCAATGTGAGAATGTGTGCATCTGTACGTGTGTGCTTGTGTATGACTCTATGAGTATGGATTAGTGTTGTAAAAGAAGTTTCTCAAGGTAATGTTATGGCCACATAAATATTTATAATTTATTTTAGATTAAAAGTTTTTTAAAAAATATTTTTTTCTTAAACTACATGATCAATGAACACCACTACATAAATTAGAACGAAGAAAACATCATTTATGAGAACACTCGCAAAAGAAAAAAGTATCTTGTTTGTATGGTCAATTGTGGTTACTCGTGGATCTACACGCTCAAATTTGAAAGCTTGACCCTTAAGTGTTGGCAACTCTTTGTAATTCAATTCACGAGTTTTTGTTCTTTCAAGACCTTCGAGGGTGCGATTAAATCCTCCAATCTCATTTATTATTACAATTCAATAACAGCATTTTAAAAGACGTGGACGCGAGACAGAATATTTTATTTACTTTGAGACGAGGTGTAAGCCCTGTGGACCTTTAAATTTTTTAATTTATAAATTTTATAAAATAGCATAATAACATAAAAATATAGGAAGTACATTAAAATTTTAAGAAAATTACAAATGATTAAAAAACTCATAGAAAATAAAAAATTTAACATGTTTTTATCGGTATAAACAATCAATAATGTTAATCATACTATGAAATACAAAAATGTCTTAACTTTCAAATAATAAAAAAATATAATTTCTTAATAAATATTAATATTAAACTAAATATTTTACCTTTCTAAAAGTAAATAATTAATAAACTTCACTAGTATTGTAATTTAGAATATTACTCCTTCATAATAAATACAAAATCTCTTTCCAATAGCAAAATAATAGAAGTTTGATAATTTTGAGAGACATATATAGAACTAAGATATGAAGGCCAATAGCAAGTGAACATAAATTTTGGCTATCTATTTAAGAAAAATGTTCAAATTATTCACATTCACGTTGTTCTCAATTAGTAAATATACAATATTATGACTCGTTATTTGAGTTACTCTTAATCTTCATGTTCCTATAGATGAATAAAACTTTTATCATTCATTTATAAAAGAATTTTGAGGATCATTAGTACTAATAAATAAATTTGACATATGATTAGGGTAATAATTGTTTAACAAGCCCCAAGCATTATGCGTGTTTAGGACGCACAGTCAGATGCTTGAGGTGTAAGCCTTTCAAAATTAAGTCCCACATATGAGGCTTGGGGCATTTTTATAATGCCCTGCCCCGGAGCGAGCCCCGAACGAATCCCAAAAAGTCTTTTAAAACATTGTTCAATACACAAAGTCTAATGTAAGCAAGAAGTAATACCGATTGGTGGGTACATATACTACAAAAAAATGCTAAATTTGTAGAGGTTTTATTGTGGCGGTTATTACAACCTCCACAATCTATATCAAATTGTGGGGGTTTATTTACTCCCACAAATATATTGTATTTACGGTGGTCGGTAACCTCCGCAACCCTTAAAATAATATAGCGCCCACTAACCCCAATGTTTTCCCCGTTTTTTAATCCTTTCCCTCTCTTTTTTTCCCAAAACCCTTTCTCATTTTCAGCTACCCTTCTCTCTCCCCCTCGCTTCATTTTCAGAAACCCTCGCCCCCTCTAATCAAATCCTTAACAGACCTACCAGGCAAGGGATGAAAATGAGCGGCCCACTCTAACACAAATCCTTTAATTTGATGTAAGTTTATTTGATTTCGCTCTTTCATACAAATTCCTCTTCGATTTTGCTTTGATTTTCCTCTTTCATTCTTTGATTTTACTTTTTTGTCTTTCTTTCTTCATGCATATCGCTTTTAGGTTCATTTTATCTGTTAATTTATGTTTTTCCTTTACTGATTTTTTTTCTCTTTCTTTCATCTTGATGTTTTTCGATTCTCAACAGAAAGTAGCAGAAATTTGGTAGAATCGGTGTATTTTGAAGAAGGCTATAACACTCTTTATTAAAATCGAGATGTAAGTCCTCTTTCTCCTTTTGCATTAGTTATTATATGTTCTAAAATTTAGATTTTTTGTGTATTTTGTAGGTTATTTCTGTGATTTGGGTCTTAATTAAAATATTTTCTTTTGCATATGTATTTTAGAACTCCTGGGGACCTTCAGAGAAGATGCAATTGTCATTGGCTGCTTTTCCTCTTTCTGCTTTGCGTTGTGTTTGAATCAGTCTCAAGGTACATTTTTTGTTTTTCTGTTTAATAATATTGGAGTCACAAAAATATATCTTCTTTTGGATAAGAGTACAAAAACTATAGTACTACTTTCCAACCGGCAGAAAATGAACATTACCTATTTGAAGTGCAGTAACTACTGCATTTGAGCCAGTGTTGATTTCAAGTGGTTGTAGTTTCTTTTGAATTGCTATCTTAGTCGCATCTGTAGAGCTGTTTATTCTGCAAATATGCTAATTTTGACAGGAAGTATCATATAGTAGCCTAAACTCTAGTCACCTTAGTGATTTCTGGAGCACCTCCTATTCCTCCTATCCCAGGTTACTAACTACCCAATGAGGAGCCTTTTATAATTAATTTATTGTTTATCTTTGATAGTTTAGTTTGTATATTTTCTTCTTTTTTCTGTAAGCATTATGCACTCGGTAGTTGGTATTTGCAAGATCCTTTTTATTATTGAAGTGATTTTTGATTTCGATTTATCCATTTATGCCAAGAGTCAGAAAGGAAAATGTTCACTCCAGGGGAAATGTTGACTTTACTAGTTATAATTTGATGGAAGACGGAGATTCATAATTTGATGTAATTTGTCTGTCCAGGTCATAATTTTTCCCTTATTATGAAGCCACATCTGAATATTTAGGTGAAGAAAGGAAATTTCGTCAAATAATGGCTTCGATGATGTTATTATGTGATATATTCTTTATATTTTAAGAAAAAATGGTTACCAAGATTGAGTGAATAAATGATGAGTTACTGGTATTAGTCGGATCCATAGCTTTTAGGTACAGATCCATTCACCCCTTTATTGGGTCTACCTGACGCGAATCCCGTGTTAGTCGGGCTAGTAGACTTCGGATACCGAATGGTTAAACAAGGAAATAAAGTTGCCTTACAATATACATTGTTTATACATGACTAGCATACAGGTAGATTGTTGTTACACACTAATTCATGATTATACAAGAATACAATTATTGTTGACAAAAGACATGTCATAATATGGTTGTATTTTAACTTATTATTGAACCAATGAACCAAAATCCGATTGCCATCTGGGGAAGAAACAAGACATTTATGTAGGTTCCAGGTAGATAGGTACTTTACCAAGTAGTTCACTTGCTATGTTTTGCTGAAAAAACAAAATGATGCCTGCCCTTCAGAACTGACTACTAACAAACTGGATAGGCAATATAGCTTATTGGGTGCAGATTTTTCCAATTTAAGGTATATAGCTCTTAAACTTTGGGTCTATTATTTTTGTGCTAGTGATTTTCTTCCGAAAAGCTCTACATGTGATGTTATGAACATATAAGTATGTGATTTAGTAAAATAGAACCTGAGTAGGGCCTCTTCCTTGTTGATAAGTTTGCCTCCACTCTACTGAAATGAGTTAAAATTTCCAATAAACATCTTATCTGTTGCTAATTTAAGAGTTTAGTTATGAGAAGTTGGTAAGTATGATAAATTTGCTGTTGTAATTGATATAAAAGAAAAAGATATTCTTCTTCTCTTATTTTTCTTTTTAATAACTTATCAATCACTGATTGAAAGTAGGACACTGACTTTTGGTGTGTAATGTATTTAGGAAAAAATTGAACTAGCATTGAGCCAAAGCACCGTGGATGAGTCTGAAATTTTTGCCAAATGATGCCGTTGGTAAGGTGCTGGAAAAAGAGCACTCTGGAAGGGTAAAGTGCTTGGGATTAGGAGTTGTTCCTGGCAGAGCTTTTAAACAAACAAGACCTCGGTATAGTGATTTGAATGCTTCAAGTTATAATAACGGTTCATGTTCTTCCCAATGCCAAGAGAAGTAAATCAAATGTTGAATGCTCACAATCAAAGCCAAGAGAACTACATAGAAATGATGAATGTTAACACCCATGAATGCTTTTAAGGCGTATATGATAATGAAAGAAGGGAGGATACCCGAAGAATTTACAGGGATCTTTGTTTCTCCTCCTCATTCAACAGTAAGAAAAGTTCATAACTTTCTTATTTAATTTTGAAAGTGTGATTGATCAGTCCAAATGTGACTCTGAATTGAGAAAGAAGAAAACTTTTGTGCTATGTGGTGTTTGACTCTTTTTTTCACTTTCTTCACTCCTATATCTAGACATGCATTCTCATTTTGTTGGCAGTGTTCTTTTTTTTTCACTTTCAGCTTGTGCTTAGCAGCCGCTCTCTCCAAATATTAAATTTTTGTAAGGTTTTGATTTAAAGTTTTGAGCTTTAGATTCTTGAGCTAGGATAGATATATGGAGCATACAACACACCATATTTTGCATACATATAGCACATGAGAAGGAATGCATGTATATCTACAGTATATAGGAAGGAAGAAATAGCGAAGTAGCATACAAATAAGAATGATTTAGTATATCTAAGTATTTCTGTACCCACATACAATATTATATTAGTATTGTACTCCATATTAGAGCTAGAAGCTCATATATTTTTCTTAGATAATTCTAACACCTAAATTCCTCTGTGCAAATTCAGTAAGGTTTCTGAATTCCTTCTCATGAATAAATTCATCGCCATTAGCGTCTGCAATTTTTATACTGTGGATGCTTTTTAGCCTGTTGAACCAGCTGCTATTGGCTCGGATGGCGTCTCGGAGTTCTTCTTTGCTTATCTTCCCATCTCTGTCTATGTCAAATCTCTTTAGCCATTTCCTGAACTCCTGCAAACTCATTTCAAGTTTTAATTTAATTTGGGCCAGTAGAAAATTAATGAATTATGGGATATTAGAAGAAGCTAAGAGAGTTTGATAAAGAGTGAATGATGGCTTTGGTCATTAATGTACTATGTATTCGGATCATAGAAGTTACTGATACTTGACTGAAGCTAAGTGATTATTAATTATGATATTGTTGAGGTACTTTTCGTTAATTATATTTTATTTTATTTTTTTTAGCCAAGTGATGCGGCTAGCAGATCCATTTCATCCATGGATGTAAGAAGATCGTCTGGTGGAAGTAATGCTAACGACAACCATTGAAGTTGCTTGCAAATGTATCGTACTCGATTGAATGGTCATGGTAGATCTTTTGTCCATTATAGTTGTAGTAGATGTTCTGTTTAAAGTTAGTTTTAAGACTAACTATAATACTGATGTTTTGTGTTTAAATTAAGTTTTTGAGACTAATGATAATTTACTTTAATGTATTTTATGGTTTATTAATATATTGATGTTATTTGATTCTAGCAAGTAATTTATATAATATTATAATATTTCATTATATTAGCATAATTGAAATCGGATCAGTTATGGGTATAACAATTGCCAAAAAAAAATCAATGAATAGCGGAGGTTATAACTGCCGCAATTTAATGTATAATAATATTGTGTTAAAACTTGCGGGGGTTAAATAAACATATTGTAGGGGTATTGAATGCCGCTAATATTTGTATACATGTGTTCTTACAAAGTCAAATTATCGAATTGCGGAGGTTAGACCGACGCTAAATATCCGACGCTAAAGACCGACGCTAGAATGACGGTCTCCCAAAAAACCTCCGTAAATTGATTGCGGCGAATATTATTATGGGGTTTTTGAAAACCTCCGTAATAGAATATTACGGAGGTTTCTGACCGCCGCAATATGTAAATAAAACCTCCGCAAATTTAACATTTTTTTGTAGTGATATATAAAGCGAGGAAGAGGAACTAGTTGCTAGTTGTTGTTTATCCTAAACTTGTGATATATATGAACAAGCCCTCAACCTTTTATGGTAACAGAAAGTTGAGGACAATTATATATTGTAAACTGACAAGTAATACATTTTCTCCTATATAAGAAGTGCGGTAGAAGTAGGTGAAGCAGGGAGGTCTTCATTGATGTAACAACATGACCGGTCATTTTGAGTTCTAGCATGTCGTTCGGCGGTTTGAGACCTTGAGTAGCTGCACTTCATAATTTATGACTTGTACGTATGGTCGGAGTTGAATTTCGGCAAGTTCCGAGTTGATTCAAAAGGAAAATTCTCAAGTCGGAAGTTTTAAGTTGAAAGAGTTGACCAAGGTTTGACTTCTGAGTAAACTATCTTGGAGTCACGATTTGAAGGTTCTAATCGGTTTGTATGATGATTTTGGATTTTCGCGTATGTTCGGGTTGAGTATCGGATAATCCGAGAGCGTTTTGACGCTAGATGTGAAAAGTTGGCATTTTGAAGGTTTTAGAATTTCTTAAGTTTGAGTTGAAGTGGACTTTGGTGTTATCGACATCCGTTTAGGATTTCAAGACTGGGAATAAGTTCGTATCGTGATTTGTGATTTGTACGTAAGTGCCACGCCCCCAAATTGGGGTGGGACGTGATTGGCACTCAAACCTTACCATTCGTTGAGTTTACCTTATATTATTTATATCAAACTTCAAGTTCAATAGAAAAGAAACTAACATGCTTAAATGTTAATTCTTATCAAATTGCAGTTCTTAAGTTGACTGATAAAATATACTAATAAATAAAGGATAAATCTCAAAATATTTTAATACTGACCCACTAACGAGTCATGAGCCTCTAGAATCTGAAAAACAATATTTAAAATACACAGCCTACGGGGGCATCCCCCGAAAATAAAATAAACGTAAAAAAAAGTTATAAATAATAGTCTGAAAAGGGTCTGCTACCGCTGGGATGAATAAACGGAGTCTGTAAACTGAATCTAGAATATCTTCTCTAGCCACGTGCCTCGTTACCTGCGTTCTCAATACCTGCCACACGATGTAGCAGGTCCAAACGGGCTAAGTACCACCAAAAGATACCCAGTAAGTCTCATAAGCTACCTCCTAAAAAGGTGGAGCGAGACCTTCTGGAAAATATAAAAAAGAAAAGAGATATACTGAAAATCATATAAATCATATAAAATTTTATAACTAAGTAATAATCTAGAAACTGAAACTGCAAGCTAAACTATAAGTTAAAACTGAAACTTAACGTAGAAATTGAGCCCATAACTGATATCTGAAATAGAAACTGAGTTTTATATATATATATATATATATATATATATATATTAAGATATAATTTTACAAAGTTAATTGTTACTCATAATGGCCTTACGTACGTGAGCATTTGGGAACACGTACGGATGAGTCTCGGCATGTCTCCCCTACAAACAGTTAGCACCTGCGAGCATGTGGTAGGTAACTCTGACATTTTGGCACTCACACTGGGGGAGGTTGGCCACTTCTCCCTACTGAATGTGAATATCACAATTAAAGGCACTTACACATAAGCATGTATTCATGTCACATATAATGTCGTACTGAATAAGAATAAGTGAACTGAGCATTGGAGCACGAGAAGACATTACTTAGCTTTAGCCAACATATGAAGCACAAGGGTTATAATGGAATTCCCTATAAGAAAAGTAAACCTCAACTCACCTTAAAACTTTAGCTGCAATTCGTCTCTTCAAGTTTTTTGAGTATTCGACAACGCGAAATGTACAATAATAGGCTTAACCATGTTAATTCATAAGCTATTAAGTCTTACTTATTGTTATTTAGCTATAAATCTAGAAATTCTCACCTCACTGATTCAAGTAAAGTTTTCAACTAAATATTTTTATTTTTTCACAAAGGTATATAGATGACGAGGCCATGAATTCAAGTAAATTAATTTTACAAAAAGATAAAGTGACCTCATTATAAATTCTTGGTTCTAGACCCATAACATCAATTATGTATTCTAATATTAAATACTATATATGAAAGAATCTCTCACTTAACTTTGGCACTAACTAAAAGATAAACTTTTATCATATGGGCATTCAAAGAAATCTTCTCTGCCATGACTAGAAAATATGAACCTCAAAAGCTGTATCAATTTATTTCAATGAATACTTAAACCTACGTATAAAAATAATTTCATAGAATGAGAACTTAAGGGTTTTGATTAAATTTTCACCTAGCGATAATAATCATAGGAAATTTGGAAGAATTGAATACCTTGGTTTCGAGAATGGCAAATTACAAAACCTTGACTTTTTTTTATGGCTTTCTACGTTCTTTGCCTAACTCCTAAAGCAATTAAATTACTTTGGTTTTCTTGCTAAAATCTCATTTTTTTCTATTTACTTTTTCAGACAAAGACCTTTACCAACCCTTCTCACGGAAAAAAAAACTTTTACCCTTCTAATTCCTTTAGGCTTTGGTCCCACTAAGTCTTTTTTTCTTTTTCTCTTTTTGCTTTTTAATCATTGTAGTTGCTACTTGCTATTATTAAGCAATATGTATTTAAAAGCTAGCGAAATGGGGCATTACATTCTCTACCCCTAAGAAATATTCGTCCTCAAATGTCATATCACAGTTATTCTTGAGTATAAAGAAAGATCTTAGGCCTTATGCCACTCTCACTATCTCTTAGGACCTTAAAATTTGGCTAACTCCTAAAATTTTCAAACATTTCGGCTGAGTTTCCTTTTTAACTGGAGTTATCCCAAAAGTTTCAATCCTGTCAAAACCAATCGAACAATAACACTTTCCACCTTCAGCTACTCAATCCAATAATATACAATATCAAGGCATACACATATACCCGCCAAAGCCATTTTACATCATTATAAGTACAAATATCACATAACTTGACTACTAAATATTTTAAAGCTTAAATTGAATTATGTACCTGAAAGCTCGAACAAATAAGAATACTTTTTCTTCATGACATCCTCGGGCTCCCACGTAGCTTCCTCAGCTGAGTGGTTGCTCCATATTACTTTCACCGAAGAAACGTCTTTGGTTCGAAGTCTACGAACCTGCCTGTCTACTATTGCTACAGGGACCTCCTCATATGTCAGAGTATCATCTACCTCTATCTCCTATCTATCAAGTACATGACTCGGGTCATGAAAGTACTATCTCAGCATGGACACATGAAAAAATGGATGCACAGAAGATAACTCTAGAGGTAATTCTAGTCGATACGCCATAAGCCCAATCCTTTCAAGAATTGGATAAGTCCCTCTATATCTTGGGCTAAGCTTCCCTTTTCTACCAAACCTCATGATACCCTTCATTGGATACACCTTTAAAAATATATAGTCACCCTTTTTGAACTCAAGATCACGGCATCTTATATCAGAGTATGACTTTTGTCGGCTTTGAGCTGTTATAAGTCGTTCCTGAATAAGTCTCACCTTTTTCAAGGCATCTTTTACTGTGTTTGGCCCAGTAAGCGTTGTTTCACCTATCTCAAACTACCCTACAGGCGAACAACATCGTCTCCCATATAGGGCCTCGAATGAGGCCATCTGAATGCTTGCTTGATAACTGTTATTATATGCAAACTCAATTAAAGGTAGATGATCATCCCGGTTTCCTTTAAAATCAAGAACACAGGCTTGTAACATATCTTCCAAAGTCTGAATTGTCCTCTCATCCTGTCCGTCCGTTTGAGGGTGAAAAGTTGTACTCAGATTAACTCGGGTATCGAGACCTTTCTGAAAACTCTGCTAGAACTGGGCAGTAAACTGTGCACCCCTATCAAAAATAATAGACATGGGAGAACCATGCAACCGAACAATCTTTTTTATGTATAATGATGCATATTGGGGCGCCATGTAGGTTTTTTTGACTGGCAAAAGGTGAGATTACTTAGTGAGTTGGTTTACTATGACCCAAATGGAGTCATGTTTCTTAAAAGTTTGTGGCAAGCCAACCATAAAATCCATATTTATTCGTTCCTATTTCCATTCTGATATTTCAATGACTTGAGCTAAGCCACCTGGCCTCTAATGTTCAGCTTTTACTTGCTGATAGCTAAGGCACCGTGATACATAATTTGCAATATCTCACTTCATAATATTCCACAAATAAACACCCCTCAAATTATGATACATTTTTGTTGAATTTGGATGTATTGAATATCTGGAGCTATGAGATTCTACCATAATTGCCCATCAAAGATCTTCTACATTAGGCATGCATAAACGGCCATCAAGTCTCATCACACCATTCTCATCAAGTGCAAAATTCTTAATCTTGCCACTGAGGACACCTTCCTCGAGCTTAAGCAAGCTAGGGTCATCAAATTGTTTGGCTTTAACTTGCTCTACTAAAGTAGAGTTAGCACCCATACTTGCTATCAACCTTCCATCATACTTCTCATCGAGACGAACCCCTTGGCTAGCTATTTGTTAGGTTTCCTTAACTATTGGATGTCCGACCATACAACTTGGTCAAACTCCCCATGGATCTGCTACTCAAAGAATCAGCAACCACATTCGCTTTACATGGATGGTAAAGAATATTACAATCATAATCTTTAAGCAACTCCAACCACCTACGTTGTCTCAGATTCAACTCTTTCTGCTTGAATATATACTACAAACTTTTGTGATCTGTATAAATGTCACATTGCTCTCCATAAAGGTAATGACGCTATATTTTTAGAAAAATAATAACTGCTGCTAGCTTAAGATCGTGGGTAGGATAATTTCTCTCATGATTCTTTAACTGCCTAGAAGCATAAGCAATTACCTTATCATTCTGCATAAGAACACCTCCTAATCCTACTCTGGAAGCATCACAATAGATCATAAATTTACCTGTAAGGGTAGGCAAAGTCAGGATTGGGGTTGTAGTCAACCTGTTCTTGAGTTCGTGAAAACTTTTCTCACAAGCTTCAGACCATTGGAACTTCACATTTTTCTGAGTTAATTTTGTCAACGTGGCAGCTACTGAAGGGAACTCTTATACAAAACGACAGTAGTAACCTGCCAATTCTAGAAAAATGTGAATCTCTGTAGGGGTCGTCTTCCTAGGCCAATTCCTAATTGCTTCTATTTACTATGGGTCTACTCTACTGCCTTTTTTCAAAACCACGTGTCCCAAAAAATGTAACTGTATCGAGCCAAAAGTCACATTTGGAAAAGTTGGCATACAACTGAGGTCCTTAAGTATTTGAAGAAGTGTTCTCAAGTTATTCTCATGCTCTTTCTGGCTACAAGAATATACCAAAATATCATCAATAAATACTATGACAAAGTTATAATAGAAAGGCTTGAATACTCTGTTCATTAAGTTCATAAAAGCTACTGGTGCATTGGTCAACCCAAAGGACATCACTAAAAATTCATAGTGACTGTACCGAGTCCTGAAAGCTATTTTCGGGATGTGTGCTTCTCTGATTTTTAACTGATAGTATCCCGATCTCATATCTATTTTTGAGAAATACCTGGCACCCTACATCTATCCTGGGCAGTAGATATTTATTTTTGATAGTAACCTTATTCAGCTGGCGGTAATCTATACACATCCATAGGGAACCATATTTTTTCTTCACGAACACACTGGAGCACCCCAAGGTGAAATACTAGGTCGAATAAAATCCTTATCTAAGAGGCCTTGTAACTGCTTCTTGAGTTCATTTATCTCGGATGGAGCCATTCTGTAAGGAGGAATCGAGATTGGTTGAGTTCCTGGCAATGTGTCTATGCCAAACTCAATCTCCCTATCTAGTGGTATCCCTGGGAGATCATCCGGGAACACGTCGAAAAACTCTTTCACAATCGGTACAGATTCAAGCACTGGGGAGCCAACTTTCATATCCCGCACATGTGCTAGATACGCCAAACACCCGCTGCTCACTATTTTTCTAGCCTTAAGGTAAGAAATAAACTTACCCACAGGTGTACCCACTTCACCTCTAATTATAATTGGATCTTACCCAATAAATGAGAATTTAACGATCTTCGCGTGGCAGTCAACTGTAGCATGACAAGAAGATAACCAGTCCATGCCAGCTATGATGTCAAACTCTACCATATCTAACAAGTTCAACTTTAACAGATTCCCCTATAGGTGTGGAAACCTCAAACGGAACCCCTAATTTTTTTTGGTGTTTTTCCAAACTTGACACAAAAATAAGGAGACACATAGGAGAAAGTTGAACCAGGATCAATTAATACATAAGCAAGGCGATCACAAACTAAGAGAATACCTGTAATAACTTTATTAGACGCCTCAGCATTCTGCCTATCTAGAACTATATAGAATATGGCTGGTCTGCCTCCTCCCAGAGCTCCACCTCTATTGGCACCACGCCCAGTCTGAGTATTAGATGCCCGAACTGGAGGAGGTGCAACTATAAAATTACCCATGGATGTTGCATGTCTGGTTGGAGTTGTCCCCGGAGGTTGTCCAAGTAGTGGACATTCTCTCTTAATATGACCCGGATCGTGGCAGTGGAAACAACCTTTCTGACCCAAAAGGCATTTCCCTAGATATCTTTTATTGTTGCACGGAGGACATATAGGATAGGAGAACCGAGGTTGGCCCTGACTAGTTGAACTTTGCCCCTGAGGGGCCTAACCCTTACTCTACTGGCTATGTATGGGTGGAGCTGGATAAGGAGATGAGTGAGCCATTAATTGAATGTGAGCTGAATGATTGATGTTCTTACCCTCAACTGAAAATCTATTATAAATACATGCTGTTCTAGCCTTTTTGCTGTTATCTCTAGCTTCCCTGGCGATTTTATCAAAAGCTTCCTTACGCGTGGCGATATTGACAACCTGAAGATAAGTCTTGTCATCCTGATGTGAAGTCATATCTTTTGCCATATGTGGATTCAAGCCTTCAATAAACCTTCTCACTTTTTCTCTCTCTATTGGTATCAAATTAGGTGCATACTCTGCCAATTTTATATATTCCATCTCATATTCAGTCACTGACATGGTACCCTATTTAAGATGTTCAAACTGACGTCGGAGCTCATCCATCCGACTCCATGTAAAAATTTGGCTCTGAAAGCTTCTTTGAACTAGGGCCAAGTAAGTGGCAGTAATGTAGAATCTCTGGCCTTCTTGTAACCTCTCCACCATTGTGCTACTGCACCCTTCAATCAAAACTCAATCAACTCTATGGCTTGTGTTAAGATAACCAAAAGAAATAAGCATTTCCTCTATCTCTTCCAAAAATAACATTGGTTCATTTTCTTTATCGATACCATTATAAGTAGGAAGGTTTAATTTCAGAAAGGCATGTGGATCAATTTTTCTTGTTGGTAACTGCACTCTCTGGATAATATTTGCAGGGACAACTGGTGGTGGTACCTCGAGTGGAGCTTGAAAATAATCTCCTATAACCTCTTTATCTGAATCATGTGGGTCCCGAGGAGGAGCGTGAACAGGTGCAGCCCGACCACCAGTTGGAGGGGCTAGGGACTCCAAAAAGTCCAAAATTCTATCAATTCGATTATCCTGCTGATGTGGTGGTACCCGATCATTAACAACCTGTTGAGGTAGAGCTTGTGCTTGTCTTGTGGCCCTACCACGAGCCTTATTACCTCTGGCATTTCCACCTCTAAACCTAGCATTTTGACCTATACCTCTACCTCTGCCACGTCCTCTAACTACAGTTGTTGCTATTAGTGCGGCTTGCACCTCTGGTGCTGCTTCTTGATGATTAGTAACTGGTATCTCAACATTGTTAGCAACAGATGATGAAGTTGATTGTTCTAACCATCTTGTTAGTGATGAAATGAGAGATAAATGGGTGTTAGAATTCAGAAACATTTAGCTCTAACGCACGATATAAGAATCAAAGG